>NW_020837950.1:1261406-1886371 GCF_003676395.1 Aethalodelphis obliquidens | reverse complement strand
CACCCATCCATCCACACATCCACCCATCCACACATCCACCCATCTACCCACCCACCCGCCCATCCATCCACGCATCCTCCCACCCACCCTCCCATCCATCCACGCATCCACCCATCCATCCACACACCCTTCCACCCACCCTTCCACCCACACACCCATCCATCCACACATCCACCCATCCATCCACACACCCACCCATCCATCCACCCACCCACGCATACATCCACCCACCCACCCACCCATACATCCACCCACCCATCCATCTGTCCATCCTTCAACACAGCCATCCCTTTATTCAGCAAATATATGTTAAGTATTTACTCTGTGCCTGACATTGCTCTAAGCATTGTGGTTAGAGTGGTGAACAAGCAGATAAGGTCTCTGCTCTTATGGAAATTACATTCTGCTGAAGGGAGACAGAAAATAAATGAGTGAATAATAAATATAAATAGCTTCAGTTAGCAAGACAAATGCTAAGAAGAAAATGGGCAGTGATGCTTCTGATCAGGACATGGAGCTGGAAGAGACTCTTTCAGATAATTTCCCCAGAGGAGGAAAAACTGAGTCAAGACCAGAGTAACAGGAAAGAAGACAAGCCATGCAAAAATCCAGAGTTGAGAGCACTAGGCAGAGGAAATGAGTAAAGGTTCTAAGGTAAGAACTAGCTTGGTCTAATCATAAACAAAACAAAGTTGAAAAAAAACACGCCAAAGCCAGTGTGGGGAGGGAGGGGATAGTCTGGGATAAGGTCAGATAGGAAGGTCTCTTTGCCTATGAGCCATGGCAAACGGTATCCTCGGTGCAATGGGAGGGTTCAGACCAGGAGAGGAGTGTGATCTGATTTCAGGCTTTTATGATTGCCCAGGAGTCAGCCAGCGGAAGTCCAGAAGCAGGGAGCTTCAGCCAGAGGAGTATGCCCCCTTCCGCGTGCATACTTTCTCTGGTCAGTGTGGCCCCTCTTCTGCCTCTTCCTCCCCTCCTTCCCATCACAGCAGTGCTGTTGAGATGGTCATGAGGTCAGGGTACACAGTCAGGGGCCTAACAGGTGTCACTCCTGGGCAGCACTCTACGGAGAATCCCTCCTACTTCTAGAAATACTGGCTCAATTGCTAGACTCCTCGTGTAGCAGCAGTGAGGCCTCATATGTGTATGGTACTCTGACATTTTTGCAGGGTGTTCACCATCATTATTTGATTTTACCCAGGGAGGTAAAAACATCAGGCTTTTTTTTTTTTTTCACGCTCACGTGATAGATGAGGAAACTGACGCACAGTGAGGTGAACCAGTGCACACAAGGTCATATACCTAGTTTGGTGGCAGAGGCAGGATTAGAATCTGAGTCCCTGATTCACATTCTGTGTTGCATCCACAGCGGTTCTCAATGTGGTGCTATTGAAGTTGAGTGGAAGTGAGCAGTTCTTTATTATGCTAGACTGTCCCAGATATTACAGGACATTTTGAATCCCTGGCCCGGGCCAGTAGTATTCATGTGTAAAACCTTGTGACAACCAAAATGCCCCCCACATATTTCCATACACCCCCTGGGGAGGATTAGTAGTGCCCCTGGTGGGGAACAGTGAAGTTTAATCCTCTCCTGTATAGACGGGAAAATGAAGACACCAGAGGCAGAAGGCACTTAGCGGCTGCTCACACATTTGCTGCATATTATTTAAACAGCTGTCGTTAATACTCTCCTCCAGTCTTATCTGGTAAGCTCAAGGATGCTGACCCATGCACACCATTTATTTATTTAGTCATTTGACAGACAGTTCCTAATTACCTTGTAAGGAAGTGTTCTGTGCTCTAAGCTAAGGATGCAGTGTTGCAGAGGGACATGGCGCTCGTCTTCTCATCACGGGGAAAGCAGGGGTGGAACCCCAGAAGCTAATGAACAATTACAAGGCAAAGAGGTAAATGTCAGGATGCAGTCACTGAGGTGATGGAAGAAATCTAGACAAGGGCACCCAGATTTGGAGGCACGGGAAAGGAGAGATTTTCCAACACCGCAGCTGTCCAGAACCAGAGCGTTTTGGAATATAATAAGCTTGCCGTTAATGAAGATGTTTAAAGAGAGACAGGATCATCAGATGGTTGAGAAAATGAAAAAGGTTTAAGCAGCCTATGTAAGGTCAATGCCTTTTCCAGTCCTGCAGCCTGGGATGTCCACATGTCCACAGAAGACCATAAACAGAATGTAATCACATCTGATTTCTGTAATGATAAATGGCAACGAGGTGACGCCGTGTTAGACTAGGTTATAAAAAGAAAATAATGTTAGAAATAATCTGGTTTTCCCCCAAAGCTCTTTCTACAAATTACCAACTTAAAAAAAGTACCATTTCCACCTGTCCATTCATGTGGGGAGTGTTCAGGACAGGATTGAACATTGAGAGGGGGTTGGTAACCTCCAGCACTGACCGAAAGGGTGGGCTTCTAGGAGGGCAGGGCAAGAGAAAGGTCCGCTATGGAGGGACTTTTAATTGGGCACCAGGCACTTTTTTTTCTCTCAGGTAGCTAGGAGAGCCAAGGAGAGCTCCTTAGTGCCAATTTACTCTGGTCTTTGCTGATCTGGAAAGGTTGGCAGCCCAAACGTCAGCAGAGGACAGTTCCTGACAACTCTGTGACAAGGGAGAGAGTCTCGAGGGACCAGGGTGCCCAAGGACCACAAACGTTGTTCTGCATTCCGGGAGGTGAAATGTCAGCTTTCAGCAAATGTTCCCTCTGTGCAAGGACAGAAAATGGCATCTAGAGAGCTGCTCTAACTGGGTTAAAAGTCATGTTTGTGCCACTCATGTCAAAAGGACAAGGCTTAGGAAAAGGAATCAGCCATTGGTCAGGGTGATGATTGTGGCTTGCTGACGGCTTAGATTTAAACTTCAAAGGATAAAGCTGTCAGCGTTCGCTTTTCTTGTTGCTTCTGTATTTTCGATTGGAAAATTTTTACTCAAAGCAGACATATGCCAGATACCTATGGGATAATTAAAGAGTAAAATAATGGCCATTTTCAGACTTCAAAAAACAAATCTCTCTTCCCTGCCCATCATTCATCTTCTATTTTCCCCCTGTACGCCTCTCCTCACTTCAACTATTCTCTCCAGTTTTGCTTTAACAAATTCTTTCACCAGTACCGAACTTCATTTACTATAAGCTTGCTTTTGACTGAGGGACGCATTGAGATGAATGGGCTATTCTTTTTGAGGATTTAGATTAATTCATTTTCCATGTTCGGTGTTCAACTTAGGATTCCAAACATATCTTGTGGTTGTCAAACTATCCACTGACATCTGGTTCAAATAAAAAACTACAAATAGAACTACCTTATGACCCAGCAATCCCACTACTGGGCATATACCCTGAGAAAACCATAATTCAAAAAGAGTCATGTACCACAATGTTCATTGCCGCTCTATTTACAATAGCCCAGAGATGGAAACAACCTAAGTGTCCAACATCGGATGAATGGATAAAGAAGATGTGGCACATATATACAATGGAATATTACTCAGCCATAAAAAGAAACGAAATTGAGCTATTTGTAATGAGGTGGATAGACCTAGAATCTGTCATACAGAGTGAAGTAAGTCAGAAAGAGAAAGACAAATACCGTATGCTAACACATATATATGGAATTTAAGGGGGAAAAAAGGTCATGAAGAACCTAGGGGTAAGACAGGAATAAAGACACAGACCTACTAGAGAATGGACTTGAGGATATGGGGAGGGGGAAGGGTAAGCTGTGACAAAGCGAGAGAGAGGCATTGACATATATACACTACCAAACATAAGGTAGATAGCTAGTGGGAAGCAGCCTTTGTGACCACCTGGAGGGGTGGGATAGGGAGAGTGGGAGGGAGGGAGATGCAAGAGGGAAGAGATATGGGAACATATGTATATATATGGCTGATTCGCTTTGTTATGGAGCAGAAACTAACACACCATTGTAAAGCAATTATACTCCAATAAAGATGTAAAAAAAAAAAAACCCATCACATTTAGGAGGAATTTTTGCTCTTGAGAGACCCCTTATTTTCAAGTTTGTCTTTGAAACTCTGTCTTCCTGCTTTCACGTCCACCCTCGCCTCCTGTTCTGGACTGCTAGGGTCTTCTGTTATCACGCCCTTTCTTAAATTTTCTCCCTCTGTCCTCTTATTTCCTTCTTTGTTTTCCCCAACTTCACCTGAACTCTACCTGATTTGGCTCAAAAATTTCTTTCTAACAGGGCCTCTCCTTAGAACATATTAGATTCTGGGGTTCCTTACACTTTCATGTCAAATATTTCCTTAGTTAACTTTTGCTTAGAAATACATGGTCCCTATAAAAAAAAAAAAAGTAACATTCAGTAAAACATCCCTATAGAAAATCTAACATACAAATAAAAAGGTAAAAATTACCTATAATTTAAAAAACCTTTTTCTGTTATCTAAGTTTCAGGTGTACAGCATTGTAATTCTCCTACCCCAGCATTATAATCTTGCTACCCTGAAATGAAAATTCTTAACATTTTGGTGTATTTTCTTCCAAATACATAGGTGTATATGTAATCTATGCAAAAAAATATTTATTTCCCTTAACTTAAAAAAATTAGAAAAGAAAGAACAGTCCAAGTTCACCGAAATCTAGAAGTTTTGTGGGTGCTTCCGTAGAAAACAGGGCAGGGTCTTCAACCAACAGAGCGAGTTTAGCTCGGTTTTCTCATCCTGACTGTGTGCATCAGACTCACCTGGGATGAGTGGAAAAAACACAGATGTCCAGGGCCCACCTGCAGAAGTTTTATTTCAATAAGTCGGGGGTGGAGGCTTAACATCTTATTTTTTCTTCTGAGATCTTTGTATGATTCTAATGTTAAGCCAGAGTTGAAGACAACTGGCAGCAAAGGATGACTGTAGGTTCTTACATCAGGATTAATGACCCCTGAAGACACCGCATCAACTGGAGGCTGTGGGAGCTGACAGGTCACCTCTCTGGTTGATGTGGGAACGTGTGGTGGGGATGAGAGGGCACCAGTACTCAGCCTTCTAGGGGCTAATTGGCTGGAAGATGCTGGCTTATCTTATGTTGTCACTTCACTTCCTCTTCGTCCTCTTTTTGTTTTCCAACACTTGCCAAATACACGAGCTGTGCTCACCTGAGGGCCTTACCTGCCTTCTCCTTACCAGCTGCTGCTTCTTCCTCTACTCTGTTGACCCTCGCTCCCACGGTGATGACCAGTGATCTTCTGGATTGCTGGCCAATGCCTGTGGCCTCTTTTGTTATCTTCCTGAAAGATCACTGGCTCTGTCCTATGGACCACTTTGTGCACTGACTGGATAGAACTATAGAGAAATATCAATATATAAATAAGAGGATAGAAGGAGCAAAACCTTGATTAATCAGATTCTTCCATTTCCAGAACACTATGGGGTCTATTCAAATTGTAGGAGAGAAAGATAATCATAGGAAAATAATCTGATAACAGGAAACCAAGCAGTCAACCAGTTTCTAGGGTTTCTTAACCTGGAATCCACAGATAGACCTTAGAGGATCTATGAACCACTTGAAACTGAAGGTAAAATGGTGCATGTGTGTGTGCCCGTGTGTGTGTTTTTTCCTTTGGGGAGGGTCGGGATGTTTTCCAAACGGGTCCTAATTCAAGAGAGCCTGAGAATCACTGTTCCAGGGTGTGTGTCTTGCTGTGGGGTTCCTGTATTCCAGCATCATTTCTTGTTTCTCTTTTTCACTGCCCCTCACATCAATCTGGTTTATGTCTTGTCTCCATCTATTCTCCATACTCACTTCCCTAGGCCAGGCCCTCTTCACCTTTCACCTGGAAACTGTGACGTTTCCTTTCTAGACTCCTCCTTTTCTCCCTCCTTCCCACCCTCTTTTCTTGTCTCTTTCCTGTACCAAACATCTCTCCCTCATCCAATACATTCTTGTCACAGCCCAAAGACCCTCTTATAAACTCCAAATCTGATCACAGTCACTCTCCAGCTTAAACTGGGGGGGGGGGGGGGGGGGGAGGGGTGTTCTCAAAGTACCTACAGAATAAAAATCATGCATTCTGTTATGGTATTTAACGTCTCTCATACCCTTCATTAGGAGGTCCCAACTAGCCTCCTAATGTTTTCCTCTATGACTCCACATCGTGACCCAAGCTTCTCCACCTCTGTGCCTCTGTATCTTCTACTCCCTCCACTTGGAATGACCTTTCCTTTACCTCATGTATCCATACTCTATCCAAACATAAAATGGCATCCCTGCCATGATGCTTTCCATAATCCCACTTGTTCTCACTCAGAACTCCAATTGGATTTTCCCTGTACTGGTCTTTCTACTTGCATCATCATGATTTATGTACCTGCTTTAATTTCCATTGAGGATAGGGCACACATATGATTTACCTCTGTATCCTCCATAGGCTTTAGTATAATACTTTTGGACTTAATTGGTACTTAATTGGTATAAATGCTTATTTAATATTACTCTGTTTTAGCCAGCTTGGTTTGCCACAGTGAAATACCACAGACTGGGTGGTTTCAACAACAGAAATCTGTGTTCTCACATTTCTGGGGACTAGAAAACCAAGATCAAGGTATCAGAAAATTGAGTTTCTGGTGAGGCCTCTCTTCCTGGCTTGTAGACAGCCACTTTCTTGCTGTGTCCTCTTCTCTATGCTCAGGGAGAGAGAGCTCTGAGGTCTCTTCCTCTCCTTAAATGGGCACTAGCCCTATCGGATTAGGGCCCCACCCTTATGACCTCATTTAACCTTAATTATGTCCCTAATAGCCCTGTCTCCAAATACAGTTACATGGAGGGGGGCGGGGTTAGGGCTTCAACATATAAATTTTGGAGGGACACAATTCAGTCCATAAAATCCTCTTTGGCCTCCATTTGTATCTCTCTAAAGTATAGGTAGACAATCTCCAGAGTGCACGATAAGGATCCTGAGTCATGGCTTGCTTCTCAATCAACAAATGAGTCAGTGGTGTTTAACGTACGCTCTTTACTAAATCAGGAAAAGAAAAAACACCTGAAATTTTAGTGTATTGTTTTTCAGACTCTAGTCATTTGCATATCAGTGTCATAATTTTTGTCATAGTTTTAGAGCAAATGTATAATTGTTTACTTAAAAGCACCTTTAAATTGATTCATGCTTTCACTTAAATATTTTAAAAAATTATCTGTGAAATCATAGATCTAATTATGTTTTTATGACATATATATTATGATTAAAATTATTTGTTCAAAATGTTCAGTACTGCACCCTCCAGAGCCCCACTCTGCTGGGAAAGATTCTATGTATTTCCAGCCCTATTGAGGTCAGCCTTAGCCATGTGACTGGCTTTGCCTAGTGATATATGGTGCTCCCGAGCAGACAATTTATGAGATATTTTCTGGACTTGCATGATTCTTTCTTCCTGCCTCAAGACTCAGGATCTGTGCTTTAACCCGGTCCTGAAATAAAGAAAACATGAAGCATATCTGAAACCAGCTGGCAACTTACATATATGTGAGTGAGAAATAAATGTTTATTATTCTAAGCCACTGAGATTTTTCTTACAGGTCATTGGTTACCACATCCAAATTTCATCTAAGCTGACTAATCAAATGTCCATTTGTATGTTACCTAGAGTCATTTTACATAATAAGATTTTGGGAACCCGAGACTTCCCTGGTGGTGAAGTGGTTAAGAATCCACCTGCCAATGCAGGGGACATGGGTTCGAGCCCAGGTCCGGGAAGATCTGACATGCCACGGAGCAACTGAACCTGCAAGCCACAACTACTGAGCCCGTGCACCTAGAGCCCATGCTCCACAACAAGAGAAGCCACTGCAATGAGAAGCTCATGCACTGCAACAAAGAGTAGCCCCTGCTCACTGCAGCTAGAGAAAGCCCGTGCGCAGCAACAAAGACCCAAAACAGCCAAAAAAAATAATAAATTAATTAAAAAAAAAGATTTTGGGAATCTTATGCCTTTTGAGAAACATTTCTGAGTTTCTGAAAGCTTGAATGAGGAGGCAACTGTAAGGTATCTCTGTGTTTTTTCAAATGACTCCGTGATTTCATCTTATGGGGAAATTATTTGAAAGGAATTTTTACAACCTGTGAATAACCCACATCCTGAAAAATTATGGACTACAGCTTTCCTGCCACCCTGGCCCTTGTCCTTGTAGCATCAATAGCTCAGGATGGTGCTTTGTCCGTCACACTTTAAAAATAGCCTTTAGTCTCAAGAAGTGGTGATGGAGACTTGGCACTCAGATGACCTAAAGGCATTTTTTTGTCTCAAATACTCCAGTTTCTCCCACTGACACTTCAAAGACTTCAAAGGCAACTGGACTTTGGGGAGTGCTATGCCTTTGAAGTGGGCATGGAGCGTGTGAGAATGCTTTTCAGGGCTGGGACAGGTGGATGGTTTTTAACAGAAGTGAACTATGGATAAAATAAAAACACAAAGTGTAAAAGTATTTCTTATCTGTCTGTCTGTCCCATTACCTAATCTATGCAATCTTATTAAATACAAGTTTTCTGCTATGACAGGAGAATGGCAGTGAAGTAAATAATTAATATTCAGTTTTATAAAAAGCTGCTATGTAAGAACAACAAAATTTTAAAGACTCTCAGTGTCACAAAATAATATATAATTAGCGGATATAGTGAAACCATGGGTCATTCAAAGTTACTTCTGAAGGCCCCTCTGGGCCACTGCTGAGAACAACAGCCATCTTTTGGCTTCTGTTCCCCTCCATTTCTCCATGCTGTGGCCTCCAGATAATCATTATCTCCTTTTGCCAAATCAGGGGTCTTCCTTAGCTCTCTTCCTCTTTAACTCCTCGGCTGCTGTGACAGTTAACCACCACCCCCAAACTCCCTCTAACCCAGTCTTCTGTGCAAATCCACTTTCCTGATTCTCCTGTGAACTCCTAGCAAAGTTTTTTGTTTTGTTTTGTTTTGTTTTTTTTGTTTGTTTGTTTGTTTGTTTTTTTCCTGCAGTACGCGGGCCTCTCACTGCTGTGGCCTCTCCCGTCGTGGGACACAGGCTCCTGACACACAGGCTCAGCGGCCATGGCTCACGGGCCCAGCCGCTCCGCAGCATGTGGGATCCTCCTGGACTGGGGCACGAACACTTGTCCCCTGCATCGGCAGGCGGACTCTCAACCACTGCACCACCAGGGAAATCCTAGCAAAGTTTTTTGTTCATTTTACCAGCTCACTTCCTTCTTCTTATCTAAGTGGGAATGTTCCTCAAGGTCCTCGGACCCGGTTTTGCTTCAGTTCCGCTCTCTGCGTTGAGAAACTCATCCATCCCTACAATATCATTTTGAGGCTGATGCCTCCAGCCCTGACTAACCCTTTGCCCTCAGGTGACTGGCACCAACTCAGAGGGCATATCTATGGGGAGGTCCTACCATCACTTCAAACTCAATATATACAAAACCTCACCCATCATCAGTCCAGCGTAACCTGCTTTTTCACTATACATTACACTCCCATTTTCCTTGGAATCATCTTTCATTCATCCTTCTTTTTCAGGACCTCTACCCAATCTATTTCCAAGTGAGTTATTTTTTCTTTAAAATGTTTCTTGGATCTTTTTAGTTTCTTCTAATTCAGACTTCCAAAATCCTAGTTCAGACTCTAGCAACCTCACATCCTGCCATCACATATGTAAGATGTCCAACGAGGCAGATGCTTCTGGTTGCCTATTGAGTATCTCTTCTCCCCTCTTCCCTTATTAAAAGAGTTCCAGTTATCTGGGGTGTTGCAATATGCCCAGGTAAGTTATCTCCCCTGTTATCCATGCATCCAGTTCTGCTGATGAGCACTTCTATCAAGTGAGATTTCTGGCAGAGTTATTGTTTTCCTGATAAAAGGTAATACCCAGGGCTTCCCTGGTGGCGCAGCAGTTGAGAGTCTCCCTGCCGATGCAGGGGACGTGGGTTCGTGGCCCGGTCCGGGAAGATCCCACATGCCGCGGAGCGGCTGGGCCTGTGAGCCATGGCCGCTGAGCCTCTGCGTCCGGGGCCTATGCTCCGCAACGGGAGAGGCCACAACAGTGAGAGGCCCGCGTACCACAAATAAAAACAACAACAAAAAAAGGTAATACCCAGCTACCACAAATAACAACAACAACAACAAAAAAGGTAATACCCAAATGACACATGCCTTTTACCCCCACTTCTTACCTTCCTTTTTTCCTGGATGGAATGTAGAAGCAATGTCTGTGGTTAAGATACCATATTTTAAGTCAGCTAGGTCAGTTTCAAACCCCATCTCAGATACTTTCTTGTGTTGAGACCTTGGGAAACTTACCTAACCTCTTTAAGCCTCAATTTCATATCTGTAAAATGGGTACAACAATATTACTAGGTTGTGACGATTAAAAGTACTAATATGTTTATACAGCATTGAATATAGTATATGCAGAGGACCTTGTTACTGTCAGTGAGTGGTGGATAGTATTCCAGCTGTTTCTATTTTCTAAACTCCTATTATACTTAGAGTAATTATGGTACATATTTGCATTGTCTTATTTTGTCTCCTGGATTACCTGTCTCCTTGGAGACAAGGAGACTGTGATCAACTTGGGGCCACTGACCATTTTTTCTGCTTATTTCATCGCCTTTCAATTGTCTTGTTCAGTTCTGGGTGTGGAGTAGGCTTTTAAAAACACTTAGGAATTTAATGACAGATTATATGATAAAGGTGCTGGAAATCAACTCTGAGGACAAACTAAGTATTTGCTGAGGTTAGGAAGACAAGACAGGCTATAAAGATGATCATTTTGCATTGAAAACCATCTTCAAGGGGAATCCTGTATATAAACAGAGAGGATGCTGCAGTGGCAGGCTTCTATTCTTCACTAGGTCCAGACTCAAGCTCTCTTCCCAGCCCCACCCCCCCGACCCCAAATGCTATTTCAACTCTAAAGCACTGCAGAGTGATGCAAATTTTCCTGGAGAAAAACTTCCTAGTCATCCCCTTGAACATCTCAGTCTTTCTCCACCTGTCTCCACCTGTTTCTGGCTTTCTGCTTCTTCTCACATTTCTCCCCCGCAAAAGACTCTGAAAAATCCCCATATAAAGACTGTCGTCTGCCATCCTTTGGAGCACTAGGTCCGCTCCCTGAGCTTGCACACTGCCCTCAGCAAACCAAAGTCCTGCTGGGGAGCCGTCCCTGGAGCTAGCATGCTTGCAAAGGTTATTTATAGTCTTCTTTCTGCCTTATGTGGCCTCATTCCTAGGAACCAGGGCAAACCCCACTTCCTTTACACCACTTCCACCTACCCTACTCCCACTCCATTTTCTACCTTTCTCACCTCCGCTCTGCTCCTTTACATCCTTCTGCTTTTGTCTTTTCCCTTTGCCCCAATCACCAGTCTCCATTCTTTCTCTTTCTCAAAGGCCTGGGAGGCGGTATTGAGACAGAGTACACCTGCCTTCAGCCAGGAACAGTGCAAGTGCAGAAGAAAAGGAGCTCCTTGACTCAGCTCGAGTTCCTAATGCCTCTCTCATCAAGGAGGTGGCAGGAAACCGTTCCCTGTATTTGGAGAGGGCTGGGGCTCTATAAATGAGAACACCCAGTTCTGAGTGGAGAGAAAGTATAACCCAGGATATTCTAACACCTTCATTACCCAAGGTAGGTTGGGACCACAAACATGGAGATGAATGCGTCCAACGTGTCATTAGGCTCCCTTGGGATACAGGATCTTATGGCTTGGCCTTATTTTCTTTTAATCAAAATGTATAGACACAGAAGACATTTATTCTGCCATGTGAACCCCCTGGATTTGAAAATGGAAAACAATAAAGGCAAGGCGATGGTGAGAGAAATTGGTGTGGTCATTTTCTCTGTCATTATATCTGATCTTGAAAAAGCCCTGAGTAGATGTCAGGCTCCTCCATCGCTCCATCAGGGAGACCCGGGCTGCAGGTATTTCCCACGTGAGGATGAGGAACGGTGGCAGGGCAGGAACCGGGGGCCACTCACATCCCATGACTGAGACACAAGTCTGCAAGGAAATAAACATTCTAATGTAGTGTTTCTAGTACTCGTTCCAACTTTTTCATGAAAAGAAAACCATCACAGACAATTTATAGATCATTTGGCTTCTCAGTCTGATGTGTTCTGATGGCCCCTTTTCCTCCGCTAACTCACATCTGCCACCACCAGCTATCGTCCCAGAGGCAGTGGTTGTCAGATGGTGTGTGCGCGCGCCTGCGCACATCTATGCATATATGTAATCCTGAAGGTGTACGTTAAGCTCTTGTGATTCTCTAAGCTCCTTTCAATGATGGAGACTTCCTGCCGCCTCGTCTCCCTCCCCTCTTCTCATCCTGCTGCCAAACTGCTATTTTGTGCCTCTGTTGCAACTGGGCCATGTTTTTGACTTTACCAAGAGGAAGCAAGAGGCCTTCGGTGGGAGAGCAAGAGGTTTCCAGTGTTCCCCAAATACAGATGCTCAGGAAATGGGGTACTCGTGTGGCTTGTGTATAGGGAACTTCTCAGCTACAATACCGTGTCCTGTGTGGGAGGCCCAGCTCACCCTTCACTGTCTCCCAGCCGGCTTGACTCCAAACGTCCCCGGGAATAATTCAACTTCTTATCTAAGGTACGGACCAGCTTCCTTGAACCACCAACTGCTCGATTGCACAACAAATCGGTTATATAAGAGGATCTTAAGAAAGAATAAAATCATGAGCCCCCCATAACTGTCTCTCTCCAGGCATCAGCCCCAGACTCAAGGAAGGGGGCCCAGCTGGGCCAGTTGGTCCATTTGTAAACAGAAGCTGCAGAGCAGACCGTTGGTTTCTCTGAGTGGAGTTCAGGGGCTACACATCGTCCTCATGTTTCCTCGACTCCCCCACCCTTCCTCCACCTCCGTCACCCCAAACGCAGGCCCTCATTATCCTGGATGAAAATAGAAGGTTCCTCATCATTGATTTATTTTTAGCACTTGCTCAAACTAATTGGTAGCCCTGCAACCCATACATAATACAGTGATGTGGAAGAAACTGACGGCTATTTAATGACGGATTACATCGCCGAGGACAGAGAACATGAGGCTTACTCTGCAGTGGGTCTTGTTTGACTCTCTGCTGTCCTCTGAGGGTTCATGTTTTCTGATACATTTAGTCTTCAAGGGTTATTAACTGAAAATTACACAACCAGAGCTCAGCAAGGCCAGCCAAGCTCTCTTCCGGCTTCTTCGCTGACCTTCGGTAGTGGGTTCCCCGGTTCTGAGCCTTTAAGAGAAGGAGACCCAGTGTTGAGAGAAGGAAGGCTGTGTCTTTGACTCCTTTACCTGCCTCGACCCTGTGATGGGAAAGGTAGTAGTGAGGAGTCTGAGAAGACCATGTGTTCTGGAGTCAGACAAGGCTGTAAAGTCTCAGCTTGAACATTCAACATTTATGGGACTTTGGATCAGTGGCTTAAACTTTCAGAACCTCAGTTTCCTCATCTCTCAAAATGGGGAGAATAAGACCTACCCACCAATGCGTTCGGAGGATTGATGCGGAAACACCAGTTATACTGCCTCATACGAGCTTAGATATTCAAAAACAGCTTCTTTCCTTCTTTGAATTTACAGCATCTGCAAGGTTCCTTAGGGAGCTATGAATAAAACATGCCAAGCTTTACACTTCTAATTTGCTTTTTATTAGTGGGTCCATACTATAACATAGACAAGATATCCAGGTAACATACCGGACACCGTTGAGAAGACTCTGGAATGCTATTACTGATTATACCTGAAAATGTGCTCAGGAGCTGTGCAATCAAGAAGGCCTTCTTTAGGACCCCTCCTACACTGTGGGTGGAAGTGAAAATTGGTACAGCCACTGTGGAAAAGGGTATGAGGTTTCCTTAAAAAACTGAAAATAGAGCTACCATATGATCCAGCAATCCCATTCCTGGGCATATATCCAGAAAAGATGAAAACTCTAATTTGAAAAGATACATGCACCCTAAAGTTCATAGCAGCACTGTTTACAATAGATAAGACATGGAAGCAACCTAAGTGTCCATGAACAGATGAAAGGATAAAGAAGATGTGGTATTTATACACAATGGAATATTACTCAGCAATAAAAAAATTATGAAATTATGCCACTTGCAGCAACATGGATGAACTTAGAGAATATCATACTAAGTGAGGTAAGTCAGGCAGAGAAAGACAAATATTATATGATATCACTTATATGTGGAATCTAAAATATGACACAAATGAACTTATCTATGAAACAGAAACAGACTCACAGACATAGAAAACAAACTTATGGTTACCAAAGGGGAAAGGGAGGAGAGAGAGGAATAAATTAGGAGTATGAGAGTAACAGATACAAACCACTATACATAAAATAGATAAGCAACAAGGATTTACTACATAACACAGGGAACTACATTCAATATCTTGTAATAACCTATAATGGAAAATAATCTGAATATATATATATAACTGAATCACTTTGTTGTATACCTGAAACTACCATAATATTATAAATCAAATATACTTAAATAAAAAAATTTTAAAAAGAGGGCTTCCTCTTGGATCCTAGGTTAAGTGTGTAACCTTGGATAAATTATTTAATATCTCGAAGGCTTAATCATCTCAATCTCATTGGGATTCATGAGTAATAAATATATTAATATTTATTAATATAAATAAAGTAATAAATAGTACTCATGAGTAATAAATATAATAACAAATATAAAGCTACTAATTAAGTGCTGAAATAGAGCAGGTGCCTCTTCTCTTCATTAAGTATTAATCTTCTAGTTTTGAACTGGAATTAGATATTCATTTATGGAACAAATGTTTACATGGCAGACACGGTCCTAATTGCTGGGCATCCTATAGTCTAGTGTGAGAGAAAGAAAATAAATTGGCAGATGAAAGTTTATATAATTTTGTTTTAAAAATAGAGGATTCCATCAGGCTCATGCTACGGAGCTACTTTTTTCACTCAACTATATTTCATTTCATGGAAAATTGTCTATGTCCGTATATAAAGAGATTTTCACCCTTTTATATAGCTGCATGTTATTCCAAAGTGTGTGTGTGTATACACATATATACCCCCGTTATTTAGCCATTACCTTATTGGTGGCCATTTGTGTTTTCTACCTTTTGGGGGGGGGAGGGAATTGGAAAAATGATATCCTCATTCTTATATTATTATGTTCATGATAATTTTTATAGATTACATTCTTTTTTATATTCTTAATCTTTAAATTAAATATCATGGGCCCAAAATATTATCAGATATCATGATTTTAATGGGTAATGTATCTTTTTCAGTTGCATTAATTTTTCTTGACTGGTATTTGCCAACAGGTCACCAACGATGTCAGTCCTCAGGAAACATTTTGACAAGGTTTGGTCAAGTGAACTCTTCCCAGTTTCCCATGTATTTCCTCTGGGTGGGAGGAGAGTACCGAGGTGAGTGCAGGTTGCAGAGGGAAGCAGATGGGGCTTTGAATTTCTGGGCTGCTTCTTGATAGGTATGATCATGCACATGGGTTTGTTTGTTTGTTTTTTGTGGGGTTTTTTGCCTCTTCAGGTCTTACTTCTTTGAGGATAAAAATTCCTACCTACTTCTATTCTATTCACTACTATGTGTCATTCATTTGGCGACTCATTGGATGTATCAACTTCAAATCCCTGAAAGTACCCAGAAGTGCTTTCAGAATCTGCTCAGAAGTTTCTCTCTCCCGGTCTCCTCCACTGTAACCTGTGTTCCCTCATGCAGCAGCTTTCCTGGAAGATTTCTTCTCTTAATTAAAAAAAAAAAAAAAAACCTTCATTTTCAGTTTTAGGTTCACAAAAAATTTGAGCAAAAAGTACAGAGGGTTCCCATGCACATCCTGACCCACACATGCATGGCACCCCGACCCCTACCATTATCAGCATCCCCACCATAGTGGTACCTTTGTGACAATTGATGAGCCTACATGGACACATCACTGTCACCTTAAACCATAGTTTACATTAGGGTTCACTCGAGTGGTGGTGAACATTCTATGGGTTTGGGCAAACATATAAATGACATGTATATATCATTACAGTGTCATACAAAATAGTTTCACTGTCCTAAAAATCCTCTGCGTTCTGCCTATTCATCCCTCTCTTCCCCCAACCCCTGCCAACAATTGCTCTTTTTACTGTTTCCCTAGTTTTACCTTTTCCAGAATGTCATATAGTTGGAATTATACGGTACGTAGCCTTTTCCAACTGGCTTCTTTTACTTATTAGTATGCATTAAGATTCCTCCCTGTCTCTTCTTGGCTTGATAGCTCATTTCTTTTTTAGTGCGAATAATATGCCATTGTCTGTGTGTATCATAGTTTATTTATCCATTCACCTGCCTAAACACATCTTGGTTGCTTCCAAATACTGGCAAATATGAATTAAGATGCAAAAAACATCTGTATGCAGGTTTTTGTGTGGACATAAGTTTTCAACTCATTTGGGTAAATACCAAGGAGCACAATTGCTGTGCCATATGGTAAATTTTTTTTTTTTTTTTTTTTTGCTGTACGTGGGCCTCTCACTGTTGTGGCCTCTCCCGCTGCGGAGCACAGGCTCCGGACGCGCAGGCTCAGCGGCCATGGCTCACGGGCCCAGCCGCTCCGCGGCATGTGGGATCTTCCCGGACCAGGGCACGAACCCGTGTCCCCTGCATCGGCAGGCGGACTCTCAACCACTGCTCCAGCAGGGAAGCCCAATATGGTCAATTTTGTAAGAAACTGCCAAACTGTCTTCCAAAGTGGCTGTACCCCGTTGCACCCGCACCAGCAATGAATGAAAGTTCCTATTGCTCCACATCCTCGTCAGCATTTGGCTTTGTCAGTGACTTGGATGTTGACCATTCTGATAGGTATGTATTAATAGTAGTATCTCATTGTTGTCTTAATTTGCATTTCCCTCATGAGGTGTAATGCTGAACTCTACTCTTTTAATCTTCTTATTCCATTTTATTGGTTTTTACTTTGGTTTAGTTACTGCATTGACATTCCACTGCAAAATAATAATACTACTTGCCTCACAGGGCCATTGTGAGGATGCAAGGAAAGAATCTGATAATTTTAAATACAAAGTCTCAGTTTACAGTCTTCATTTCTGTGTCTTGCTCAAGTTTGATAAAGCCAGAGCTAGAAGTCACATCAGTGGAAAGTCAGTGACTATGAATGAGTCTGCAGTTTCAGAGGATAATCGATCTCATATAGATAATTCCTTATGAGCACAGAGAAGGAAACAATTAGCTCTGCTCGGGGAGTTGGACGAGACTTTATGGTGCCTGGAATATAGTATCCCCTCAATAACTATTTATTGAGTGAGAGGATGTTTGAGAAGGTGGATTCCGGTGCCAGACTGCTTAGAATTGAATCTCAGCTCCATCACTTTATCAGATGTGTGACTTTTGGCCAGTTACTTAACCTCTCTGTTTCCCCATCTGAAAAATGGGGCTAATAGCAGCCGAAAGCTGGAAACAACCCAAGTGCCCTCAATGGATGAATGGATAAACAAAAGTGGTATATCTACACAGTGGAATATTACTCAGCCATAAAAAGGAATGAAGTACTGATACATGTCACAACACACATGAACCTTGAAAGCATTATGATAAGTGAAAGAAGCATGACACAAAAGGTCACATATTATATGATTCTGTTTATATGGGATGCCTAGGATAGGTAAATCCATAGACAGAAAGCAGATTGTGGTTCCCAGGGACTAAGAGGAGGGAGTCACGGGGATTGACTACTTAATGGGTACGGGGTTTTCTTTTGGGTTGTTGAAAACGTTTTGATGAAACAAGATAGAACTGGTGGATGTACAACATTGTGACTGTACTAAAAGCCAATGAATTGTACACTTTGCAGTGGTTAATTGTATCTTAATTGAACTTTACCTCAATAAAAATGTTCACTGGATGTGTTAAATAGGAGATTTGGAGCAGCTGAGTAGTAAGTTACTGAGATGGAAAATAGTTTTCATTAAATTACCCAGGATGTCACAGAGAGTCGAGATAGGAAAGACAGGTTAAAATACACAGAGACAGAGTGAGGTGGTCCAGAGTTCCAGAAAGAGATAAAAGACAAAATGGGAAGAGGCATATCTGAAAGGAAAAAACCAGAATTTTCCAGAAATATTTGTTGAAAGAGTCCAAACCTCAGATCCACGAAGCCCAAAAAGTCCCAAGAAGAATAAATAAAAGGAAATTCACACCTAGGCATATTCTAGTAAAACTGTAGAATGCCTAAAGCCAAAAGAAGATCTTAAAGGCGGACAGGAAATAAAAATCACTTCCAAAGCGATGACAATTAGACAGCTGGCTAACGTCTCAACAGTAGTAATAAAAGACAAAAGACAGGAATAAATTATGCAATGTGCTGAAAGAAAAAGTGCTATTAGTGTAGACTTTCACAGAAAGCAAAAATATCTTTCAATAATGAAGGCAAAATACTATTTTTATTTTTTAATTTTATTTTTTTTACATCTTTATTGGAGTATAATTGCTTTACAATGGCGTGTCAGTTTCTGCTTTATAAAATATTATTTTTAGACAAACAAAAATTGAGAGTTTTACCACCAACAGATCTTTGATGAAGAAAATTCTAAAAGATTCACTTCAAGGAAAAAATGTCAGATATTAGTAAACGTTGGGTAAATCTAAATATGATTTGACTGAATAAATCACTAAATCAATGTGTACATTATGTGATTAAATAAAAGGTATAACTAAAATACTTAATATGGTAGCTTTTAAATTGTGGAGAAAGTGATAAGGGTTACAGTGTTCTGAGGTCTTGTATTGACTGGGAGGAAGGTAAAGATATTGATTAAATATGTTAAAATATCTAGAGTAGTCACTAAAAGAAGACTGCCAGCTGTGCCTTATATCCATTGTCCCTTTCTTATGTAATAATGAAACTTTAATTTTTATCCGACCACATGACCGTTTTTCAGCCTTTGAGGCTGCAGTGATTGAGGTACGGTGGATTGCGTTTTTATTCCTAAATATAGGGTGTCCCTCCTCGGGGGAGGATTATATTTCCCCACCCTCCTGACATCAGGTTTGTTCTCCTTTGGGAGGATTCTGTTTCCACACTCTGATGATATCAGTCTTGACCAGGTGATTTGTTTAGCCAATAAACTGTCAGTGGAAGTAAAATATGTCACTTTCTGAGCAGAAGTTTTCAAAACCGTCCTGAAGTTCCACCATCTCTCTTTTCTTTGCGCTACACCCTTAGCAATGCTCCAGAAAGGGACTGCTCCTTCAGCCTGGGCCCAAGAACAGGGAGCCAAAGCTGAAATGGACAGGTAATATGGATGAGAAATAAACTCACTTAGATTTTGCAGTTGTTTGTTACTGTAGTGTAACGTAGCCCAAGGTGAGTGATTCAGAAGTTAATGCCTAGAAATAAAGTGCTACTATCACAACAACAACAAGAAATAAACAAACAAAACAACCTCAAATGTACAGTACATAGTATTGGCTTTCAGAATGTGAAGTGGGTACCTAGGAAATGTTAGTGGAAACTAGAAAGATGATAATCCCCATTATGTAGTGGCCAATCATTGACCAAAACTAGCCTATGCTAACTTGAAATGCAAATTAGGTACCCAAGGAAGTTATAAGATGAAGCATGTGGGAAAACGGAGTGGTATTCTCAAGTTGAATATTACCATAATGTAACTCAGCCTAAGATGACTAAAAGGGTGACCCATGTGACCAAATATATCAGTGTCACAATAAAGTAAGGAGATTCAACCCTACATTGAAAAGACACAGATCTTCAGATGAGAGGTTTTTAAAACTCCAGCTATATGCTCCCAGAGACATATCTAAAACATAAAGACACTGGAGAGACTGAAAATATAAGGGAAGAAAAAGATAGAGCAGGCCCATAAGAACAAAGGAAAGCTGATATAAATGTCCAATTCCACATTCTTTGACTGCATAGATGCAGCTAGAGCATTCTGAAACTAAGACAAAATTCACTTAAAAACAAACTAGTGTAATTCCAGTTCAAAAATAGTCTCAGAGGCCTTTATGATGGGTTGAATTGTGCCTCTCCAAAATTTTTGTTTAAGTCTAATCCCCAATACTTTAAGATGAGACTGTATTTGGAGAAAGGCTCTTTCAAGAGACAATTAAGTTCAAATGAGGTCATTAGGGTGGAACTTAATCCAAAATGACTGGTGTCCTTATAAGAAGAGGAAATTTGGACACAAAAAAGACATCAGGGATGCGTGGACATGGAGGAAAGATTGTACAAGGACACAGGGAGAAATAGTTATCTCCAAACCAAGGAGAGAGGTCTCAAAAGCAACTGACGCTGCTGACACCTTGATCTTGAACTTCTAGCCTCCAGAACTTTGAGAAAATAACTTTCTGTTATTTGAGCCATCTTGTCTGTGACTTTGTTTGTGGTACCCGGTTTGTGGTTCTTTGTTACAGCATTCCTAGCAAACTAATAAAGCCTAAAATCATAGCAATTAATAGTAGTAGTTGCGATCATGTCATACCCTTTATCTTTTCAGGCCAATTTTTTGGAGAATTCCAAACACCAAAAAGGCAGCCACGTGCAATGGGAAAGTGTCTTCTGGCAGCTCCTCCCTCACAAAGAGGCTTTTAATAATGGGCTTTGGCACAGAGGTAAGCAGCATCGTGCCCTGGGGCGGGCCTCACCATTGTCCTCCTCTGTGGGTAGTCAAAGAGAGCCAAAGATGCAATGCTGCCCAAGGGAGTGCCATCTGGGAGGACATTTCTAAGGAAAACAGGGGGCTCTGCCGCCTGGATTTGCCATTCTGATCCAGTGTAATCGCTAACATTTATAAGAAAAGAAAATCCTCCTTCTTTCGCATCGCATTGGGCTGGAGCCGAATGAGATTCTACATGCTGATGGTGTGGGGTAATAGCAGCATCATAATCATCATTTTAGAGAACACTTCTCTCCTACCAGCTCTTGCTGAACATATTTAGATTCCCGAGATAGCATTAGGGGGTGAGAACATTTTTCCTTTAAAGACTTCAGTTCCAGGGCTTGAAATGCTCCCTGGCTTTGTCATTTGTTATTCATATGCATTCATCAAATTGTTCAAATGTTTTTATTTCCTCCTATAAATGGATTCATTTAGAAAACGCTTCGTATCATCTCCAAGCTAATTATTTAATAAAAAAGATTTCTTTCATTTTTCATTTTCTCGTCTCCCTTCTTTCAACATTGAGGTCATGTTTCCCATCTGAAACTTCAATGTGCGTTAATTTTACATTTTTATAAATTCATACATTGAGGGCATTTTGTTCTGGTCCAGTGTTTTCCCCCCCCAGGAAGGGAAAGTTGTATTTATAGGCGCCTATAAATGCAAGGCTTTGTTCTGTTTATATTTTCTTTCTTCTCACCCCCTCGGGGTGGTGGCTAGAAATCTGAGCAATCCTTGTTAAAAAAAAAAAAAAAGAAAGAAAGAAAGAATGAAAGACAATATGATACAGTTGGTCTCTGTTGATTACTTACGGAGTCTGGTGACTGTGAAAGTGCTGATCAAAGGCACTGGACAATGAAATCCAAGCTTGTGGAGGGAGAGGCTGGAGGGCAAGCAGGATTTAGGAAAGAGCGACAGAGCTTCACTAGCCTAATCTAATAACTTCTCATACCTTCTTCCTTCCCTTATTTCCTTCCTTCCTCTCTGCTCTTTGGTCTTTCTACTGCTCTCTGTTTTTCTGCACTTTGTTTTCTCCTTCCTTCCTTCTTTCCTTCCTTCCTTTTTCCTTTCCTGCAAAGAAGGAAACTATAAGATTGAAACATAGGGTCGGAAATGGTCAAATATTAGCAATTTCACACCCTCAACCTATTCCAACAAACAAAATTCAAGATTTAAAACTTTTACATACCAAAAAAAGAGAATAACAGCATTTTAAGAAAACAGAGGTTTTTCCTTATTTGAGAAGGGAATCTGGTTAGGACTGGCTATGGCTTTAACCAGGCCTGAATAGAATCCCAGTTCCACAACCTGCTCTTTGTAAGACTTTGATCAAGTGACTTTGCCTTTCTGAGTCTGTTTCCTCATCTGTAAAATGGGAATCCTGGTACCTATCTTACAGGATTTTTCTGAAAATTGTAAGCATAAAAGGCATGCCACCTCACAGAGTGAGTGGTCTGACTCATATATGTGTCTAACTTTTATAGCGTGTTTAGATGCTTTGGTGATGAGAAAATGCAAATTAATTCAAAAGCATTACTGAACGCTTGAAGCTTTGGGTCAGTATCTGCAGGCTTATTCAGAAATAATTGAGAACGTTGGAATCACTAATTATTAGAGAAATGCAAATCAAAACTACAATGAGGGGTTTCCCTGGTGGTGCAGTGGTTGAGAGTCCACCTGCTGATGCAGGGGACGCCGGTTCGTGCCCCGATCCGGGAAGATCCCACATGCCGCGGAGCGGCTGGGCCCGTGAGCCATGGCTGCTGAGCCTGCGCGTCCGGAGCCTGTGCTCCACAACGGGAGAGGCCACAACAGTGAGAGGCCTGCGTACCGCAAAAAAAAAAAACCAAAAAAACTGCAATGAGGTATCACCTCACACGGGTCAGAACGGCCATCATCAAAAAATCTGGAAACAATAAATGCTAGAGTGGGTGTGGCGAAAAGGGAACCTTCCTGCACTGTTGGTGGGAATGTAAATTGATACAGCCACTATGGAGAACAGTATGGACGTTCCTTACAAAACTAAAAATAGAACTACCATATGCCCCAGCAATCCCACTACTGGGCATATACCCTGAGAAAACCATAATTCAAAAAGAGTCATGTACCACAATGTTCATTGCAGCTCTATTTACAATAGCCAGGACATGGAAGCAATCTAAGTGTCCATCAACAGATGAATGGATAAAGAAGATGTGGCACATATATACAATGCAATACTACTCAGCCATAAAAAGAAACGAAATTGAGGTATTTGTAGTGAGGTGGATGGACCTAGGGTCTGTCATACAGAGTGAAGTAAGTCAGAAAGAGAAAAACAAATACCATATGCTAATGCATATATATGGAATCTAAAAAACAACCATGGTACTGTTGGACCTAGTGGCAGGGCAGGAATAAAGACATAGACATAGAGAATGGGCTTGAGGACATGGCGGGGGAGGGAGAAGCTGGGGCGAAGTGAGAGTAGCAGTGACATATATACACTACCAAATGTAATGTAGTTAGCTAGTGGGAAGCAGTCGCATAGCACAGGGAGATCAGCTCGGAGCTTTGCGACAACCTAGAGGGGTGGGATAGGGAGGGTGGGAGGGAGGCTCAAGAGGGAGGGGATATGGGGACATATGTATGCATATGGCTGATTCACTTTGTTGTACAACAGAAACTAACACAGTATTGTGAAGCAATTATACTCCAGTAAAGATCTATTAAAAAAGAAAGATCGAGCATGTTGGAAACGAAATGTATTACTCGATGACTAGCAAATATAGAGCTGGCAACAAATTTGTGCTCTTACACTTCACGTGTCTTGAGAAAACCATGAATCATTTTTGTGTCACATTCAGCACAGCCCCAAGAAATCAATAAAGAGGGCTGACTGAGAGCACTGTGTTCCCCAGACCATGATCCAGCACCTTCTCTGTAAATGATGGAAGAGGAAACCTTCTTGTACCTTCTGCAGGCCCTGATGGAAGCAGATAAGGTGAACTGACAAAACTTCAGCTGCTGTTTTCAGACTCACGTGGAAGATGATGTTGACTTGGCAGGTTGTCTCAAATTCAGTGATAAGGCCACATTCATGTAAACAAAACAGTTCATGTCCAGGCACATGGTTGAACATGTAAGGGATTCCCCAATAGTTAATGTCTTTGGTGATAGATCACATGCATGGGGCTGTGGGTCATTGTGTGAAGTGTGCGTGTGTGTGTGTGTGTGTGTGTGTGTGTGTGTGTGTGTGTGTGTGAAGAACATAGTGTCAGGAGTCAAAAGTCAGGATATACTGAAAGGATTTTCCCACAGCTTCAGGAAGTCCTTGGAAACCTCATTTTCCAACAGGATGAAGCTCCCCCTCACTTCCATTGTGCAGTCCAGAAGCTCTTTTGGGAATATATTCCAGGGCACTGGGTAGGGCTTTCTGTTTAAATATTGACTTAATTCTGGGATAGTGGCCACCAGGTCCTCAGATCACCACACTGTTGACATCCTGTGGGGCTATAGCAAGAATCTCGCAGTCCTGAAGGAATGAAGGAAAGCCTCGTGGCTGCCATTTTAAACACCCAACGAGTCTGGGATGAATGGCCATGAGGGTTGTATATGGAGTATCTGTCTGATTGTGGAGATTATTATAGTTCCTTTACAACTTTGGTTTCAACTACATGCTACTATATAGCTTGCTTTCAAGTAATATGCCTTTAAACGTGTTGAATAACTGTTGACTCAGCCTTCATTTTCTCAGTCAGTAGGTACTCACACTCTCTTGTAGGTGTCCGAAGGATTTGGGAATTTGAAAAGGAAAATCATATACTTAAGGAAGTTGGGATCCCCTGCCCTAGGCTGGTTGACTGAACTGTCCCGGGATCTCTCTCACCCTGTGCCTGAAGCGACCTGCCATTCAGGCCAGTTTGTCCCAGGGGCACTTTATGAAATATATTCCACCCTTGCTGGACCGTAGTTCTCTAGAGCAGTGGGTAATGAGCCCCCGACCTCCTTCAGCTTCTCATCAGAGATCACCTTCTACAGGACTCACCACAAACAGCACGGCACAATTTCCCCTGCTTTGATATGGGGACCTGTTTTTCAAGAAAAGAAAACCATTAGCTTTTGAAATCATGACCCTATCAGAAAAGAAAACAATGTCACATTCCAGCCCACAACCAGTAAAAACTGAGAGGAAAAATGACCAAGCCTGGGTTCTCCAGCCCCCTTCTCCAGTGGGTAGCCCAGTCCAGCCCTGAGAAAGCTCTGGATAACACAGCATGTTTCACCGGCTTCACCAAGAGCCTCAGATACCTTCCAGCAGACGCTCCCTGACATGTCACTGCCTTTGCCCTGCCGCAGACCCTCCTCTTGAGGTTCCCGGCTGCCACCATTCTGGAGACAGCTCTTCTCAACTCCAGCTGGAGGGAGGGCGTAAACACACATGGCCTCCCACAGCCCACGCCAGGATCGAGAAATGTTTTGGCCACTAGTCCTCTCTTATTTGTGGTTATTTCTGGTCTCTCATTTTGCAGCCCACACCAAACCCTCCTCCAGGAGGATACCGCCTCACAAGCTGACAGCTCTCAGAGAGGGGGGAGAATGTCTAAACTCAGCAAACCGCCTGTGCTCATTCCTAGACGCAGTCCAGGTCATCTAATGAAAAAGTGCACCAGAGCTGGGTTTCTTGGAGCAATCCCTGTGACACGACAGAAAACCTGGTCGGCCTGCCCCACCACCTCGTTGGCTGCGTCTCCTGGGCCCTCCCTAGCTTTCTTCCTCTTTTCTCTCTGCCTGAGTGCTTCTTTGCTCTGTTCCTGGTGCCGCTGCCACGGTGACTGTCCTTTTGTTGTGGTGGCCCATGAGGTGACCTGAGTTTTGCCCAGGGGAGGGCCTCAGGTTGGCTCTGTTGGGTTCAAAGTGCTGAGGCTGCCGAAGGAAGATTGTCTGGCCACAGTCCACCTGGCATCCATCAATGACAAATAAACAAGCTGTGCTTATCACTGAGCTGCTTGGTGTAACCAAACTGTAAACCAGACCCAAAACGGCCTCCTCAGCAGCGTCACGTGGCCCAGGCAAGCCCCCCCACCCCCGCAGTCCTCAGTCTTAACTGCAAATACATGCAGGTGAGTGTCGCCCACCATAGCTTTATCTTGGGTGTGAACTTGATTTCAAAATGTCCTTTTCCTTTTTAAAGTTGGAATGTATGCATGCACACACACACACGCACACACACACACACACACACACACACACACACACGACCGACAGCAAACAGGCCAAGACATAAACAGTGGTTGCCTTTGCTGGTGACTAGGGATGTATGGACACGTTTTTTTTACATCTTTATTGGAGTATAATTGCTTTACAATGGTGTGTTAGTTTCTGCTTTATAACAAAGCGCATCAGTTATACATATACACATGTTCCCATATCTCTTTCCTCTTGCGTCTCCCTCCCTCCCACCCTCCCTATCCCACCCCTCCAGGTGGTCACAAAGCACTGAGCTGATCTCCCTGTGCTATGCAGCTGCTTCCCACTAGCTATCTACCTTACGTTTGGTAGTGTGTATACGTCCATGCCTCTCTCTCGCTTTGTCACAGCTTACCCTTCCCCCTCCCCATATCCTCAAGCCCATGCTCTAGTAGGTCTGTGACTTTATTCCCGTCTTACCCCTAGGTTCTTCATGACATTTTTCTTTGTCTGGTTTTATATTTTCCAAAGTTTCTATAATGAGGACTTAATCACTTCTATGATTTTAAAAACATGAACAGATACTTCTATTTTAAAATTTTCGGACATCAAAAATGCTAACTTAGCTGTGGTTGAGGAGGTGGAAAACAAGGGGAGCTTAGTTTAAAGAGTGGGAAAATTCTGAAACAGACTCACAGATATTTAGAACACACTTGTGGTTATCAAAGCTGGGAGGGGGAAAATAGGGGTATGGGGTTAACAGATACCAACTACTGTATATAAAATAGATAAGCAACAAGATATACTGTATAGCACAGGGAACTATGGCCATTATCTTGTAATAACCTATAATGGAATATCATCTGCAAAAATACTGAATCACTATGCTGCATACCTGAAACTAATATAATATTGTAAATCAACTCTACTTCAATTAAAAAAAAAAAAAGAGTAGGCAAATTCTGATTATATCAGAGCAGAGTAGCCAGGTGAGTCAGAACCCAGTTGCAGCTCCGGCAAATCATCCCCCCAGCAGAGTCACCTTTGGGCCTCAGCTCCGTGTCCTGTCACAGAGGACACACTCAGGCTTCCTGTAGATTGTTCCCTCCTCTCCTTGTACATGAATTCCTGCAGGATTTCAAACCAAGAGGGATGTTAAGGAAGTGCTTTCTCCCACTCGACCCTACCGCACCTCTGCCAACTTTGCCTGAGGGCGTGACAATTCTGGAACCCCTGCAGTGAAGGCTGAGGAGATTGTCAGTTATTTTTGGATATACCCTTTGGCTCTTCCTACTTTTCCCCAGAGGTCTCACAGGCGAGTGAGCTGGAGGTAAGGGGGTTTATCGCCTCGTACAGTGCCTCGCTCAAGTTTATGCAACAGAGGACAGATCTCTGTTAACACCTGTGTCCATTTGAACAAGACAACCAGATCACTCCCAACCATCACTCCTAGGAGTCATTTTTTTCGGGGGGCGGGGGGAGCTTACGTTTTATTTATCATTTTAAAAAATCCATTTTCTCTCTTTTGTTTTCTACTATCACCATATCTCCACTTTGCTACTGGAGTTGTAGACTATTTTATTATTTGTTTTACTTTTCTCCTCAAAAAAATAATGAAAGTTAAAGCATCTGTATCATATTGCAGTTCCTCATAATGAATAGGAGAGTAGCAAATGTTCACTACATTGAATCTATTATTTTTTTAGGAGTCTTGTCTACACAGTGCCTGAGAGAGTTGACTGAAAAGGCTGGTTGTTTTCGGAATTGGGTAGACACTGTTCTCGCCAGAACATTGTTCACTCCTGGCGAGATAAAGCAGCCATACTGATTGTGTGTTGCAGGTATGTCTGTGATAATAATATTTGAATCATTCACTGTTAATCTGATTGACTTGGCACTTGACTTGACACTGGGGATGGCAAAGCTCTCCCAGGATGCCCTGATTCCTTAATGTAAGCAAAGATACAGGGGAGTACCATTCAAAACACATTTTCAGTAGAAAGGTTAATTTTTTTTTTTTTCATTTTAAGAGTTATTTCAGAGAATTTACTCTATCGAATTTGAGGAAGTTAATTTTGAGCTCTGAGAAAGCAGATCCTGTTTTCTTGTCTGCTGGCTTCTAAAATGGTTCTGCCAAAATTTTGCATGCGGATACACTGCAGAGAGATAATAGCAATAGAAGACTTGAAGCCAAGGATCACTGGGGGAAATGCAAATCCGCAGGCTTTTCAGTTCTGAGGCAGCATTCTCAGATGCTGAAGTCATCTTCTGTTCACCGGAGGCCCTCACATCTGCACATCAGTATATGAAATTGGAGGCTAATACGCAGGTATTGATCTCTCTAAGGGTGAGTGTCAATATTTACAATCCCAAGAGGTGGCAACTGATTGAGGCAAAACCAAAGTGGAGCTGGCGACTGCCAAGGTCATGGCTGAGCAATAGTCCTGCTCTTCACAATGCAGGTCAAGGTGCCTGCCTCCAAGTGGTGCCCCGTTACTTAGATGAAAAGCAAAAACTACATTTGGTCCTCTAAACCAGAGGTCCCCAACAGTTTTGGCACCGGGGACCGGTTTCGTGTAAGACAATTCTTCCACGGGACGGGGGGGTAGAGGGATGGGGGGGGGGATGCTTCAGGTGGTAATGGGAGCAATGCGGAGCAATGGGGAGCGGCACATCTCACCTCTGGCAGTGCGGCCCAGTTCCTAACAGGGGGTTAGGGACCCCTGCTCTAGACACTACCAATCTCTATCACCAGGTAATGTGAAACTCTAGATAACTTACCAGATGCCTTCCACCGCATAAGCTCAGTCAAATTAAAATCAGCTCTGGAGACAGGGGCTTTTTCAAGCTAATTGCTCAAATCACCTATCCTCCTTCAAGCCACAGATTGTTCCCTCCTCTCCTTGTATACGAAACTGTCTCTGACTAGATCCCAACTCTTAAATCAGATTTCTGTTTCTCCCCTCTCTGCACACCTCCAGCAAACTACTCATGACACCAGGGCAATCGAACGTTTACAGGTCTGTTTCCCCGGTCGACGTGGGCTTGCTCAGGTAAAGGACCATGCATTACTCCCCTGGGCATTTAAAGCATGACTGCTCTGTTGGTAGTGCAAATCACCATAGCTACTCTAGTAATATCTGTTGCAAGGATAGACAAAATTGGAAGTTCATTTTGGGGTTCAGGGCCTTTTAGAAATCAAGCAAGACCTGGATCATTTCTATATTTGGGGGCAATTAGAGTATTTTAAAAATGAAAAACAAAATCCCAAATTCTTAGTCTGAGCCTCCCTGTGCACACAACACCTGGGCCAAATGTCCCACCTGGCTTTCCTCCCGATGATGTCCTCTTTGGGTTCAGCTGGGATAACTCAGATCATTTCAGCCCTGAGTACCCCACATGCCTCAGGGACACAGAGAATGTAACTCTGCCCCCTGACAGGAAAGAATGGCAGATCTGATGCCAACCAGAAGATGAATGAATGTCAAGATAGACAATGGTAAAATTGTGAGGTAGACTGTTTATATTGGGGCGGGGGGTTCCTTCCTCTCTCCTGTTTGAAGTTTTTCCCCCATTCTTGGCCATTCTCCCACTTCACATTCTCCATTCTTTTCATTCACTGTGTAACTAATTACTGAGTGCAAACATTTTACATCATGATTTAGCATCAACACAAGATTGTGTATACAGAGATGAAACAGATCAACAGGATGAAAACCATGTCAGCGTCCAAACGTACAGGATGCCTGTCTGTGGCTCAAGGAACATCCTGGAGACAATTGTGGAGCCTTGTTTTAAGAAATGCTGCATCATCAACACTTTTGATGGCATAGAAGATAATTTTGTGTGGAAAATCATAGATTTTCTTGACCCTGAGTAGAAATTATTTTGGAAAAGTCATACTCTGTACGTGAAGAATGTTTAGGAATACCTTACCTCGTGTAGTTCACTTATGATTTCCTTTTTACGTATGTACAAGAGTTGTTTTTGATGAAAGTTTGTGTCTAAATGAGGATTCTTTTAATATGCTTAAAATAAAAATTCAAAGCCTTGGTCTTTAGCAAATTTATATATATATAATAGCAAATTTATATATATATAATAGCAAATTTATATACATATGATAGCAAATTTAATTTGCTATTTTCTTAGCAGTATGTAAAATCATGGTGCTTGTATTAGTTTGTCTGGGCTGCCATAACAAAGTACCACAAATGGAGCCGCTTAAACGGCAGAAATTTGTTTTCTCATAGTTCTGGAGGCTGTCAAAGATCAAGGTGTTGGCAGGCTTGATCTCTTCAGAGACCTCTCTCCTTGGCTTGTAGATGGTTATCTTCTGCCAATGCTATGGTCTTCTCTCTGTACCTGTCTGTGTCTAAATCCCCTCTTCTTATACGGACACTAGTCGTGTTGGATTAGGGTCCATGCTAATGACCACTTTTTAATTACCTCTTTAAAGACCTTAAATCCAAGTACAGTTTAATTTGAGGTACTGGAGGTTAAGACTTCAATAATGAATTTGGGGAAGAACACAATTCAGCCCATAACTCTGCTTTACCATTGATAGCTTCTTAGTTCAATGAATATTAGAGTATAAGCCTCAGAGGATTGTGAGGATATTACATGAGTCCCTGGAGCATAAGAAGCACTATGTGAGCCTTAACTGTTTATTAGTACCTACTTCCCAGGGTGTTTGAGAAAGCTAAACAAGAGAGCACTTGCAGAGGGCTTAGCACAGGTCCTAGTGTACAGGAAGCACTCCATCAATGTGGACTGCTATCTCACAATTCATTTGGAAGTATTTTCCTACCAGTAAAGTTATTGAGAAAAAAATTCACCATATGCTTTAAAAGTAGGAAATCTGTTTGTTTTTTTTTCTTAAATCTTGGAACTTAAGGATGACATTGAAAACCCTAGTGCACAATTAAGAAAGCAAGAGTGGGTAGCCAGGACTTCAGACATAATGCTTACAAGATTACTGTAATGTGCAAAAGTATTTTGTAATCACCTAATTGTCTGGCACCAACTCAAGTCCTATTTTTTAACCCCTTTGTGTCAAGCCAAAGACATCTCCAGCAGGTGTGACACACTGATGCAAAATGCAGTAAGCTATTATGGCAGAGCTCTGAGACCACCAATAGCGTCAAGAGATGAATAATTGGAGTAAGAAAGATAAATGTCTTTTATGAATAATTCAGTCTCTCATTAGAAATTAGAAACGTGATAGCCCCAATACTTGGGAGAGTAAACAGAAATCTACCTTTAATGGGCTATAATTTTAAATACGAGGAGGACGTTGCTAGTTGGCACTTAGATAAGCTTAAAACATACTTCTCAATGGAAAGAAACTCCCTCAAAACGAGATCACCCAATTGAGTCAGGTTTGACATAAATAAAGAGACGAATACATTTCTGATCTGGTTTAACAAGTGATTCTCTTTTTCATCCTGAACAAGATAATTAACTTCTTTATAGATAAACTTATGAAGTTTTTAAGCCACACACGTATATTTTATCTCTAAACTAGACATTCCTCCACCAAGCCATACTTTTAGATCGTTTCTTCTATCCCTAACACCCAGAGTTTTTCACCGAATCCACCCTTATCAAAATGTCCCAGCAAACTCTAGAGCTTTCTAATATTGTCAACAAGTCTACTCGGCACTAACAAAAGAAAACTAGTGCAGGTGGTCCTAGGAAGAGTTTGTACATTTTACATCTGGCCTTAGGTGTGCAAAACTCCAACTTTGCCATCAAATGCAAAGGAATGGCTCTAATGATGGAAATTTCCATTCAAGTAAGAGGGAAGGACTTTTTCAAGGAAATATAGTATAAGTCTTCAGGTTTTTCATCTATTCAAGAAGGATATAGGTCTCTAGTAGAGATAAAGTTGTGCTCATCAAGCCCATTTCATGCTCTTCTTGGGCACATAGCCAAGCTACATTTCCCAACCTCCTCTGCAGTTAGTGTGGCCATATGACCAAGTCCCGGCCAACGGAATGCATGACACTTCCAGGCCTGGCCCTAAAACTCCCAGAGCCAACCTCCACTCTCTCATCTACCATCTGCCACCTGGTTGGTGATGAAGCCTGGAGACCTCAGTGCTCAGGGCAACCTTGAGAGAAAAGCACTGAACATGACAGAGCCACAGTCTAGAAGGAGCCTGGATCCTTACCAACCATATTATACTGTGACATGACTGAGAAATACACTTTTACTGTGTTAAGCCACTGAGATTTAGGGGTTATTTCTTACTGCAGCTGTAGCTTTATTCGCCATGAATATTAGAAGTATGGACTTCCCTGAAAGGAATATTACAAGGATCAACATATGGGTTTGCTTTTTAATTTATTCAACAAGGATTTGTTTCAAGTCCACCATGTAAGAGTTACTCTGCTGGGACCAACTCATGAAGCACTCTGATGATTGAGTTTAAGTCCCTGGACTTTCAATCAAAGCAGGGGTTTGGATGCTGACTTTGTCACTTATCAGCTGTGTAACCTTGATCATGTTACTTAATTTCTCTGTGCTTTAGTTTTCTCACCTGCAGGATGGGGAAATGATAATATCTACTTCATAGGGTTGTCCTGAGAATTAAATGAACAATGTATGTAAAATACTTAGCTCCTTATGTGGTGTATATCTCAATAAAAGTTGACGTCATTGTAAAGTCTGGACAAAGCTCCAATTTTCCAAATTAAACATAACATGCATTACTGTTAATAATCAAATTTATAAGTGCATTCTACTTGTGTAGCCATGAAGCTCAAATCCAATGATAGCTCTGAAAGGGACTGAAGAAATGTGGCCATGAAGACAGACTCCCAGCACTTGCCCTGGTTTGGACAAAGAGGCATACCCTCTGGTGATGCATGCTGGGAAATCACATTTTAGTTGAGGAAAAGTATAAAATTACTGGCAAATTTATTTGCAGATTTGGAAGAAGAAGAGAGAAAGAAAATAGCAGTTACAGGAGGGCTTCCTTCCCTCAGATAGCCCTAATGATATGTTTTCTCAGTACTCTGGGGCTTTTCCAGTGGGGTGGGTCCATTAAATAAATACATATTTATTTTTCTTTACTTTTTCAAAACCCAGTAATGCAAAGACTTATGTTTATTTAGTATTTTCCTATTTGTTTTCATAGCCAAAATATGTCTGCTGGCCAGGCAGTTCCTTGAGAAGATCCTGTTTCCCTGTCCGGCCCCAGTCAAGAATTTTTTGGAAGAGAACATAAAATGCCCTTTTAGAGGTAGGATTAAATGGGCTGGTATTCAGAGAGTCCATTAACCTGGAGAAGGAGAAAAAAAAAAAAAATCCCATAAAGCAAAACCAAACCAAACTCTGAATAAATTGGCATTGAAGGACTCCAGGTCCAGAAAAATCTTCTCGAAAAAGTTTATAGTCTATATTTTTTTCTAGGCCCGTTGTCTTGGTTTCCATAATCAATAGTTAATGAACATGAGCTTCTATGATGCAAACAAAGGAACTGAAGAAAATGGGAAATTGTGCTCAAACAGATGGTAGGTGACTTGCTTTAGGGGAGAAGCAAGATCCAGACCAGGGTACAGATCACCCGTCTTTGCCTATTCAATGCCCACGGGTTTTACCAAAAAGGAGAGTTTGAGCAAAAATTCTAGGGCAAAGATTCTAAAAATGAGAAGGCCGCAGCTCCCTAAAAAGCAAGCCAGGCGAGTAGCTTAATCTATTTTCCATTACAAACTGAAGGGATTGCATTGTCCCAGACATCAAAAAAGGTCAGTGGGAACTTTAAAAACCTTCATTTTATGTGTTCAGTGGTTTGCATAGGAGAGGACAGAGCCATTTGTGAGAAAGGATCACAATTTTGTGGCTCTAAGCTTAAAACTGGAGAAAGGTAGGAGCAGCCTCTCGTTGGCACTGCCCCTGATGGTGGCCGGCAACGTTCTGTGCCTTTGTTCTCTGGAACTGGATGCAGAGACGGGCCTGGGAACCAGCTGACCCCACAGGATTAGTTCCCACAATTTCTGAAAAGTTTTTTGAGCATTCTTGAGTAAGGTGGACTAATCAAATTTTCTTTTTAATTTTTTTTTTTTTTTTTTGCGGTACGTGGGCCTCTCACTGTTGTGGCCTCTCCCGTTGTGGAGCACAGGCTCCGGACGCACAGGCTCAGCGGCCATAGCTCACGGGCCCAGCTGCTCCGCGGCATGTGGGATCTTCCCGGACCAGGGCACGAACCCGTGTCCCCTGCATCGGCAGGCGGACTCTCAACCACTGCGCCACCAGGGAAGCCCTCAAATTTTCTTTTTAAAGGCTTTTTGCTTTAAGCAAGACTGTTCTGAAGAAGGAAAATCTGTCTGCCATTTGGAGTCAGAAAATTAGCCTTAACAAATGGAGTTAACTGATTACCTTCTGAAACCAGTTTAGCCCAGATAGGGCCCAGGATTTCTTTAGCAGTCCCAGAACCCCCCAGGAGAAAGGGGATGGCTCAGTTCACATCTAATTTTCCCCATGCCTACGTTCCATGCCTACATTATGGATCTTTGTGACTGTCTTTGGGAAGTTTAGAACTGAACAAGAGGGGAATTCCCTGGTGGTCCAGTGGTTAAGACCCCACGCTTCCACTGCAGGACTGCAGGGGGCCACAGTTCCATCCCTTGTCGGGGTATGGCCAAAAAAAAAAAAAAAAGAGGTTCTTAAATAAAACGTTTCACCTCAAAAAAAACAAAAAACAAAAATCTGAACAACACCTCAGGAAGGTTATACAGCGATAGGAAACTCCAGAACAAATCCTTATCAAGGGGAACTTTCCAGGCCTGAAAGTAACTCTGCCTCAACCAGACTACCTAGCCACTGCTCTTGGTTGTTCATGAAACTTGAATTCCAATTTAGGAATTGGAATTCAGGAATGGAGAGCTGGGGAGAGGCAGCATTGCTAGGGTATTGGTCTGTGTGTTCCCTATATCAACTCAATTTAATCTTTACAATAACCCTATGAAGCAGGACAATTATTATCCCATTTTATAAGTGAGGAAATAGGATCAGAGAGTTTGGGTCACTTCCCCAAGGTCACACAGCTAGTAAATGGCAGCGCTGGGATTCAAATCCAGGGAGCATGACTCTAGAGCTTATGAACTTAACCACTAATTATACTATTTCTCTTAAAATCTGAAATTCTTAAGACAAGAAGGAATAATCTCTGATGTTGGAAATGCAGGCAGATCGGTGGGGAGATATTTTTGAGTGATATAGCCTTCTTAGCACTCTTCATAGTCCACTTCATGGGAGTCCAGTGATTCCTATAAGACTCTCCCTGGTACGTATCCCCAGGACGGTGAGGCTTCAAGCAATTTCTCCTGTGCCTCACAGGACACCTTCCCTAGGACACCATTATCCTGGCAGATCAAGTACAGGGAGGAAGCTTCTCTCAGTCCCTCCAACCCAATAAGAGTATTCACATTTTCCAAGATCCTTGATTACGAGCCTGAATAGAAAATTTGGCTTCTGATTAATAAGCATCCTTGCCTTTATGTTTCTACAGAAAGCACTTGTGCTAGTAATTATGATGCTTAATAATGAGATGTCTATCAAAGGAAGTGAAATGTCAATGGGGAAACAATGACGTTGGACCAAGTCTAAATGTCATGCCTTTTAAAGAGTCTTCACCCAAAAGGGTCCTGCCCAAATCTCTGGTAATTATAAAAGGTGCTGCAAAGCAGAAATTTTTGTTCTCCTTTTCACTGGTGATTCCAGGGAGGTTTTCCATGTTTTAGACAAGTCCTGGGCCTGGACGTGCTCAAGCATCAGGCTGGCAGAGTAACATTGCTGCCAAGTTGAGGACAAATCTATTTGTCTCTCGGTTACCATTAGAACCTTCATTCTTACATTTAGAACCTGACACGTGCCAAACTGCCCAATTGTTCCTCGCCTGTCATTAAAGTATGCAGCTAAACACTGGGTTTGAAATACATCATCACAACTGTCCAAACACAAACCCCAGGGTATTCAGGACTCCCAGAGAGGAGCAGGGTGCGGGACTAAAATGATGTAAATTGGCCAAGACCCAAAATGCCATTTAAAATCAAGCACAAAGAAAAGTGGTGCTGTGAAAAGCACTGGACTGACAAGCGTAGAGGCATCAAGGCTCGAGTCCCATGTTCTCTGAGCTCCTGAGAGAGCCTGCCCCCTTTTGCCTGGCCTGTGTGGCTCATTCTGAACGGGCAGAAACAAAGTCCTGTTTTGGAAGACGCCTGGCCAGAAGTGTGCCAACGGACCAATAGCCTAGCAATGCTGCCTCTCCCCAGCTCTCCACTCCCGAAGACCAGCTGAACTCCAGTCAAATCAGTTGGGGTGGGGGGAGGGGCGGTTGCAGGTGGTTGGATGAGGGAGGGCTGGAAGGAGCATTTGGTTATTATAAAAAATAAAAATAGTCATTTTGACTTATCAGTGTAATTTTCCTAGAGAACCTAAAACATAGAAGCCTTGTGTGCTATAACCTCGCCTATCTGGTCAGGATGCATTAAGTTATACTACAGTAACAAGTAACTCCAAAACCACAGTGGCTTCACCCAACAAAGATTTACTTCCCATCCTACCATCTGTCCATTACAGTTCGGCCAGGAGGCTCCACTCACAATAGTCTTCAGAGACCCAGGTTGGTGGAATAGCCACCATCTCCAAAATGCCAGAGGGCAAAAAGCGCTGGAGGGTCTCAGAGTTGCAGCTAAATGATCTGGCATGGAAGTGACACCATCTCACTTGCTAAAAATTCATTGGCCAGAACTAATCATATAGCCCCGCCCAAACACAAGAAGGCCATGATGTGTAATCCTACCACCTGCCATGAATATCACTGTCACCCTAGATCACATCTCTAAGCAGCAAAGTTCAAACTCTTGGTTCGAACTTTCCATCCATCATGACTTTAATACAGAAGCAGAGCTCACAGGACCAACCTGGCTGTAGAGCTGATCCAGGGGACCCTTGAGCCTGGAAAAGAGAGTCATCTGCGTTGCTCTATATAGCCTAACACTCTAGCTATCACTGGATATCCCATTCTTACTCCAGAAGATATCAGAATCCCTGACTTAGTCGCAGAATAATGAATTCCCTTGCTCATCTTTTGGGAGACCTCCAGATTGGAGAGAATTTGGAAACATACCAAGTACTCTGCACCCTTTCTGGCCCAGGTGCCCTTGCATTCTGGGTAGGAGAAAAACAGATCCCTGGAGCAGGGCAGGGCCCCTAGGGAATTACTTTCTGACATTGGTTCCAATCCAGAATTCCTGCCAGAGGTCTATGGTATCGGCAATATCTACAAACTGCAAGAGAATTCTCCTTTCCCGGGTGTGAATGGCTATTTATAGAATGTGTGCAGATCCTATGATCCATAAAACATACATTCAGTTAAAAAGGGGCACTGAATTCATCCTATCATTACATGTTTTCTCAATTTCAGCACAATTTGGGGGAGGGGTGAGGAGAGAGGGTGGTCCACCAGTTTTCCGGGGTTGATTTAAAGAAATAAAGACGTTCTCGCAGTGTTAGAAACCTCCGCTCCCCGACGCAAGAGGGAGGGGATATGGGGATATATGTATGCATAGAGCTGATTCACTGTGTTATGCAGCAGCAACTAACACACCATTGTAAAGCAATTATACTCCAGTAAAGATGTTAAAAAAAAAAAAAAAAGAAACCTCTTCTCCCTGATTAGGGTGCTTTGTGAGGGTCCTTTTTTAGGCATTCTCAGACCTTTTTGGTGTAATTTCTGGGCAAAGGAAAGCCATTGGCAAACATTTCAATAATTGTTTCTGAAGCTGAACTTTGTCTTCTAGGAGAATGATCGCACTGAGGGTGGGCTGAGGTAGTAGGGCGGGTAGCATTTTGAGACTACCAGCCTAAGGCTCTGTGTAAATGAAACCCTGCTTGCTGGCAGGTCGGTGCAGGAGACATTTGGTCAAGGGGCATCCTGAGAAGCACTAAATCAACGAGTATAGAGCTGGAAAAGAGGGGATGGTACACACACACCCTCCAGTTCACTGTGATGACTGAACGCCCGTCATCACTTGTTCCCGGTGGGTCAGAGTAATCCGTCCACAGTTATACATGGAGGGAGGGAAAGGCAGGTGGACGTCAGGATCATGGCAACATCCCAGCCCACGGTTTTCTGTCATGTTAGCACAGATGATAAACACAAGTGTTCGGCCACTTTCATTTGTGGGGTGGCTAGTGGCGGGGCAGAGTAGGGCATCAGAACAGCTCTTTAAGTCCATCTCATTCATATTCCTAGTCAGCGCTCCCCCTCTTCTTGGCAGGATCTCCTGGGAGAACTGAAGGAGGCGTTACTGAGTCGTATATGCCAGCCGCATATGCATCCACCGTCTGGGGAAGACCTCCCTGTTGATCGTCTTTCCCTGTGAAAGTGACCACAGCTCATCACATGAGCTTTGTAGATGAAGCCAGCCTGCTGTACCCGTCACCATTTATAGGGCCAAAGAAAAAGTTCGTCTGCAGAAGGCAACCATTAGTGACCTGAGCCCAAGGGAGCCTCTCTGCTCTGCGGCCATCTCTAAACTCTGCCCCCTAGAGGCACGCTGGTTTACTCTATCAAATCCCCACCTTGGGGAAACATCAATGGTGGGTGAACACATGAGCCTGTCACTTTAGACTAGTCACTGTTCTTGAAAGCTCAGGCACATGCTATTGTTGGAATTCTGGGAGCCAGAGTGGCCGCATATAGCCAATAAGGCCAAAGGAGTGACTTCCTCTGTTACTCTGAGTCCCCAAGTATCTTTGTAATAAGTTCGTATTAGTTAGTATATGTGACTCTTCCTTTCGTTTCTCTCTTTAGAGATCTATCAACATTATTTACCAACATAAATGAATCCTTTCATCTTCACGGTACACAGTGAGCAAAATGAAATAGAAATTCCATCCTTAGATCGTAGCCCTGTTTATTTACACAGTTCTCCAGTCAAAGGCCTGAGTTGGTTGCCATACGTTGCCCTCCCAGGTCTATCAGGGCTGGGAAGGAGATAAAGTCAGGACGTGGGGCTGGTCTACAGGACGTGAGAAAAGTCCAGGACACCATTCTGGGAAAAGTCAGACTTGGGACAAAGGTACAGTCCAAACACCAAATCCAGAGGGCCGGCAAGCTCCGGATCCCAAGGGAAGCATCTGTCACCTGCCCAAGCAATGGAAGCAGGAGGGCCCAGGGAAGACAGAACAGAGGGAAATTAGTTGATGTCCCTGATGCATGGAGCCCGTCCCTTTTCCAGAGGCTCCTTAGAAGCAGCTGAAGGTGGACAAGGGGCTGCTGAAAGGGAAAATGTCTGGACTTCACTTTCTGTGTTTGGTGTAAACCCAAGGGCCTTTCGGAGCCAAAAAATTATTGGAGAGTAAAAGAGACCTGGCAGCTGAGGGGACTGCTGCTAGCCCTTGCTCAGCAGGCTGTCTTCTGGGAAGATTAGGATCACGGAGCCCGTCAGCCAGAACCTGTTTCTGAAAGTCCAGGGAGAGTGGTGCGTACATGCAGACATAACGCGTTGCCATGGCCCTGGGGGACAGTTCCGGAGTCAGAGCCGGGGAGAGGGCAGGGTCTACAGGCAGCCTGAGAAGGTGAACGGGATACCAGGAGCTCATGGAGTGAACCCAGATGAAAAGAAAGGACTAAGGAGGGGGAGGAGGACCGCAGAGCGCCTCCTTGCCAATGAAGCAGCTCCTTGAGGAAGGCCACAGAAGAGCCTAGAGTGGAGCCCACGGAGCTGCGTTCTGAACAAAATCCCAAGATGATTCTAATGCAGGTGGTGCCGTGAGCCACGTTTTGGCTGCTGAGAGGTTTTACAAGACAGAGATGTGTGGCGTCCTGTGGACATAGGAAATACACTTTGCAATCTTCCAATGTTTTGGTAGGCTCTCTGGGGGACAGCAGTTTGCTAGGTTGGAGAAGGGGTGGCACCTGAGCAGACAGCGGGCTAAGCTTGCAGGGCCAGCCTGCCTTCGCGTCGAGGGCCTTGGGTGTACCTCCAGGCCTCTGTGTCCTCTTCTCAGGCACAATGGTAGGGCCTCTGGGCAGGGAGACTGCTGAGAGGCCTGTCCTAACGGCAATGCGTGCCAACCACCTGAGAGAGTGGAGCTCTGCACTTGAACTCGACCACGGCCGACTGTGGGAACTTCTGTGTTCAGCCTGCTAGCTCAACACACTCCCATGCAGATTTGCCCTTGGCCTTGCTGAATGTGAATCTGTGAAATGAAGGTCAATGGTATCTTGGTATGAGGACCTGCTCCTCTGTCTAAAGGTCTTGCCCTTATACTGTCACAAAGCTTGCCCCCTGAGTTGTGACCTCCGTGTTCCTGAAACTGGGGTCTGACTAATTTTTAGGAATCCTAGACATTTTTCCTTTGGGGTTTTGTTTTCATGATTATCTAACACAAAAGTTTTACCAGTTATAAAGATAACGCTTTTCTTTTGGAGCACTGATTCCCATTTGAAAGTCTTCTTCTACAGAATAAAACTTGATTTTTTAAAGTCAGTGTTTCTCCAGCTGTGGTCTCCAGAAATATTAGGGGACCTTCAGATACATTCTCTGGGATCTATATGAATGGCCTTTTCTTTTTCCTATTAAAAGTGAAAACCACCATTTTAGAGCATTGCAATGGAACAGTAGTTTTAAATATAGAATCTAGAAATGAAATTCTCCTTGGCTTTATAATGACATTGGGTGGAAAATCTCCAAGGATGAAGTACATTGTGTGCCAATTCATTTGAATTCCATTCAATTCAACAAGTATTTATTGAGCTGTGGTCCTGATGCTATGGTTGACACTAGGGAATAGAGAGAACTAAAGTTTCTGTTGCTCTTGGTAGAGAATTATTGTCCAATAAGCAATGGGAACATTCTCTCTGGAGGAGTCAGGAAGAGCTTCTCTGAAGGATGAATTCACCAGGATGACTTGCAGAGAGGGAGAGAGAAAGGGCGAGAGCAAGAGAAAGATAGAGAAAGACTGATGTCTGATGCAAGCAACAGCATGAACAAAGACGCAGCCAGGAGCTTAATGTGACCAGGACACAGAGTGTGAGCTCACATAGCATGAGAAAGTAACTAGGCAAGGACCCGTGTGCTGTGCTAAGGAGCTTGGGCTCATTGGCAGAATATGACAACTCTTCTAGGTTGTAATGCCTTTTGGGGATCTCTCTCCCTGAATGCCTTTATTATTCCGTTTTGTCTGGAAAATTTGAACTCTCTCAAGGGCCATGTTTTACTGGTCTCACACTCCGAGATGTAAAGAAGTAAAAAAAACATATTATCATCTTAGCAATGGTACCAAAATTTCAATTGGAGAGAGAAATAACTGTCTTTTTTTGGAAAAAATATGTTGATAAAGCCTTAAGGTAAACCCCATACACCTGAGAATTTGTGATTTTAAATATCCGAAGAGGGGAACTACTTTTTCATAACTGGGGAGAAAGAATTGGGTTTTGGTATAGGTCTCAGTCCAAAAGAGAGCTGTCAAGAAGGGAGGAAAGAGCCATCTGGAACATGGTGGCAGGATAGCTCCCAACTCAACAAATCTTGAGGAAAGTCTTTAAAAACCATAAATGCTGTATGCAAGTGGTGTTTTGTGGTGGGATATTGAGAACAGGCTTGAATTTCAGGGCAGACTTGAACTGGGGTGTAGGATGGAATGTGCACAGCAGAATGTGTTGTGGAGCCTGAAGTAGCCCTAAATACATAAGCTGTTGGGAATATGCAGCTCTTGGAAAGGGCCTTGGTTTCCCCAGGCTATGGTTCTGAACTAGATTTGAAGGGTGTGCTGGTTAATTTTACGTGTCAACTCAGTTAGGCTATGGTGCCCCCAGTTATTCGCTCAGAAATCAGTCTAGATGTCCTTGGAAAGATATTTTAGATGTGATTAGCATTTGCAATCAGTAGATTTTCGGTAAAGTAGATTACTCTCAATAATGTGGGTGGGCCTCATCCAATCAGTTGAGGGCCTTAGGAGCAAAGATTGAAATTTCCAAAGAAGAAGGAATTTTGCCTCAAGAGTGCAACATAGAAACCTTGCCTGAGTTTCCCACCTGCTGGCCTGCCCTGCAGATTTTGGACTCAATACTGCAACGTTAACTCTTACCTGAATTTCCAGCCAGCCAGCTTGCCATGTGGATTTCAGATCTGCCAGTCCCCACAATCACATGAGCCAGTTCCCTAAAACCTCTCACTCTCTAGATAGATACATAGAGAGAGAGAAGAGAGAGAGAGGGAGAGAGAATCAATTCTGTTTCTCTGGAGAACCCTAATACAGTAAGTCCCCTACATACAAATGAGTTCCATTCCAAGAGCAAGTTCGTAAGTCCAATTTGTTCATAAGTCTAACAAATTTAGCCTAGGTACCCAACTAACACAATCGGCTATACAATACTGTACTGTAATAGGTTTATAATACTTTTCACACAAATAATACATAAAAAACAAACAAACAAAAAATAAACATTTTTAATCTTACAGTACAGTACCGTGGAAAGTACAGTAGTGCAGTACAATACTTGGCATACAGGGACTGGCATCGAGTGAAGAGGCAAGAAGAGTTACTGACTGGAGGAGGGAGAGGAGGTGGGAGACGGTAGAGCTGAAGGATCGTCAGCAATAGGTGATGGAGGGTGAGCTGCAGTTTCACTCACGCCTGATGTTGATGGCACAGGTTCTGGTCCCTTGCTGGATTCAATTCTATCTACGCTTTTGAAAAAACGATCCAGTGGTGTCTGGGTAGTAGCTCTATTTTTCTCATCATAGATGACATGGATTGCATTCTGAACGGTTGCTGTAACCTTCGTGTACCGTTCTACGTTTGAGTCCTGTGCCTCAAACACTAACAGTGTCTCCACAAATAAAGAAAATCCCCTTGCCATTTCCTGCGTCGTGAATCTCTTAAGTTTTTCAGTTACTTCTTCTTCTTGTCTTTCTTGGCGCTTCTTAGCAGTCGATACATCACTGCTGCTTTTAAGCTTGCTTCCGGACATCCTGTGCTTGAAATAAAGATATTGTACTACTGTACTCTATACAGTAAAGTACACAAAAGCACAACCACTTGTAGAGGATGCACACATGTGACAATGTACACCAGACACAGGAGCTAACTTACGTGATCGGACATGCGAACGCACGTTCGCATCTTTGAAAGTTCGCAACTTGAAAGTTCATATGTAGGGGACTTACTGTATAAGGGACAAGGAGACCACAAATGGTATCTGGGTGACACAGCTCTACAGAGGGCAACAGTACATATTTCCAGATCTTAGGCAGAAGCAAACGTTTTCTCACAATTTGAGAAAATGCCCAAAGAAATCAAACATGGTTCTTCCTTGGCTCTTAAGATGCTCAGTAAGTGCCCTGTGGCACACATTGCTAGATCTGGACCCAATAGCCATCTCCCTTATTCCTTCCTTACTGAAAGAATCCTAATTTTGTCTTGATCGGAAATACCTAGCTAAAATACTTGATTTCCCAGCCTCCTTTGCAGCTAGGAGTGGTCACATGACACAGTTACAGCCAATGAGACTTAAAGAAGCCACCGTATTTGGATCTTGAAAAGCTTGGAAAGAGTTAGATTTGGCTGGCATGGTCCTTCTCTGATTTGCCCTTTTCTCTTTCCCATTCTTCCTGCCTGGAATACAGATGCAAAGCCTATATAGATGCTACATTAGCCTTCTTGTAATTATGAAGATGAAAGTCACTAAACATGGTAGAGCAGGAAGGTAGATGAACTCTAGGTAGTCAAAAACATCCATGATTAGCTGTATCAGCCCTGGACGACCAACCTCTGGACTTCTTAATATAGGAGAAAAACAAACCTCTTCCTTGTTTATTCCAACCTGGTCAAAATTTCCTGCCACGTGCAGCTGAATACACCTCTGACTGAGACTGTCACAATCTCATGCACTGATGGATTCGGCAATGACATCATTTCCAGATAGCCACTAGGTAATAGAAGAGTGAGGGGCCTGGAAACCTGACTGAATTCCTCTGTAGCCTTTTTCCAAATAACAAATTAGCTGAACTTAAATGATCACATCAACTCATCACCACCTTGAACAGAACACTGGAGAGGTAAGTTTCTGTGGGTTAGGATTGAGAGTTGAGTGGAGAAGAGTTAAGGATGGCATCACCAGATGCAAATGGGAGAGAGTTAGAGGGTATTTTACACTATAAATGATGGTTTAAAAAAATAAAAACATAGTTTAAAAAATAGGAAATTCACTCCAAATAGTATACTGGATCTATAGTCCAGAAGGTGTTTGGTTTAACCAAAACAGAAATGAATACTCAGGGGTATGACCATCACCCTGTTCATAAATAAAGACTCGTATTCTATTCATCTCCTCCTATATTTTCAGTTCATTTTTTCTCCTTATTCACTCATTCATTCATTCAATAAACATTTATTAAGTGAATAGGAACTAGGAACACAAAGATGAGTAAGACACACTTCTTGCACTCAAGAGCCCAAAATTGAGTAGACAGAATTGTGAGCAGATAAATAACCAAATTTGTAAGTGATATAAAAGAGATTAAAAATAAGTCATGAACCACAGGGAGTGCCCAGAGAATTAAGAATGACTCCATATGGCAGGACATATTTAAAGTGATGAAAGGGAAAACCTATAACAAAGATTACTCTACCCAGCAAGGATCTCATTCAGATTTGATGGAGAAACTAAAACCTTTACAGAGTAGCAAAAGCTAAGAGAATTCAGCACCACTAAACCAGCTTTAAAACAAATACTAAAGGAAATTCTCTAGGCAGGAAACACAAGAGAAGGAAAAGACCTACAATAACAAACCCAAAACAATTAAGAAAATGGCAATAGGAATATACATATTGATAACTACCTTAAATGTAAATGGATTAAAAGTTCCAACCAAAAGACATAGACTGTCTGAAGGGATACAAAAACAAGACCCATATATATGCTGTCTACAAGAGACCCACTTCAGACCTAGGGACACATACAGACTGAAAGGGAGGGGATGGAAAAAGATATTCCATGCAAATGAAAATCAAAAGAAAACTGGAGTAGCAATTCTCATAGCAGACAAAATAGACTTTAAAACAAAGACTATTACAAGAGACAAAGGAGGGCACTACATAATGATCAAAGGGTCAATCCAAGAAGAAGAAGATATAACAATTGTAAATATTTCTGCACTCAACACAGGAGCACCTCAATATATAAGGCAAATGCTAACAGTCATAAAAGGGGAAATCAACAGTAACACAAACATAGTAGGGGACTTTAACACCCCACGTTCACCAATGGACAGATCATCTGAAATGAAAATAAATAAGGAAACAGAAGCTTTAAATGATACATTAAACAAGATGGACTTAATTGATATTTATAGGACATTCCATCCAAAAACAACAGAATACAATTTCTTCTCATGTGCTCATGGAACATTCTCCAGGATAGATCATATCTTGGGTCACAAATCAAGCCTTAGTAAATTTAAGAAAATTGAAATCATATCAAGTATGTTTTCCAACCACAATGCTATGACATTAGGTACCAATTACAGGAAAAGATCTGTAAAAAAATACAAACACATGGAGGCTAAACAGCACACTACTTAATAGCCAAGAGATCATGAAGAAATCAAAGAGGAAATCAAAAAATACCTAGAAACAAACGACAATGAAAACACGATGTCCCAAAACCTATGGGATGCAACAAAAGCAGTTCTAAGAGGGAAGTTTATAGCAATACAATCTTACCTCAAGAAACAAGAAACATCTCAAATAAACAACCTAACAGTACACCTAAAGCAATTAGAGAAAGAAGAACAAAAAACCCCGAAGTCAGCAGAAGGAAAGAAATCATAAAGATCGGATCAGAAATAAAAGAGAAAGATATGAAGGAAATAGCAAAGATTAATAAAACTAAAATCTGGTTCTTTGAGAAGATAACAAAATTGATAAACCATTAGACAGACTCATTAAGAAAAAAAGGGAGAAGACTCAAATAAATAGAATTAGAAATGAAAAAGAAGTAACAACTGACACTGCAGAAATACAAAGGATCATGATAGATTACAGCAAGCAACTATATGCCAATAAAATGGACAACCTGGAAGAAATGGACAAATTCTCAGAAAAGCACAACCTTCCAAGTCTGAACCAGGAAGAAAGAGAAAATATAAACAGACCAATCACAAGCACTGAAATTGAGACTGTGATTAAAAATCTTCCAACAAACAAAAGCCCAGGACCAGAAGGCTTCACAGGCGAATTCTATTAAACATTTAGAGAAGAGTTAACACCTATCCTTCTCCAACTCTTCCAAAATATAGCAGAGGGAGGAACACTCCCAAACTCATTCTACGAGGCCACAATCACCCTGATACCAAAACCAGACAAAGATGACACAAAGAAAGAAAACTACAGACCAATATCACTGATGAACATAGATGTAAAAATCCTCAATAAAATACTAGCAAACAGAATCCAACAGCACATTAAAAGGATCATACACCATGATCAAGTGGGGTTTATCTCAGGAATGCAAGGATTCTTCAGTATATGCAAATCAATCAACGTGATACACCATATTAACAAATTGAAGGAGAAAAACCATATGATCATCTCAATAGATGCAGAAAAAGCTTTTGACAAAATTCAACACCCATTTATGATAAAAACCCTCCAGAAAGTAGGCAGAGAGGGAACTTATCTCAACATAATAAAGGCCATATATGACAAACCCACAGCCAACATCGTTCTCAATGGTGAAAAACTGAAACCATTTCCACTAAGATCAGGAACAAGACAAGGTTGCCCACTCTCATCACTATTATTCAACATTGTTTTGGAAGTTTTAGCCACAGCAAACAGAGAAGAAAAAGAAATAAAAGGAATCCAAATCGGAAAAGAAGAAGTAAAGCTGTCACTGTATGTATATGACACGATACTATACATAGAGAATCCTAAAGAGGCTACCAGAAAACTACCAGAGCTAATCAATGAATTTGGTAAAGTAGCAGGATTCAAAATTAATGCACAGAAATCTCTTGCCGTCCTATACACTAATGATGAAAAATCTGAAAGTGAAATTAAGAAAACACTCTCATTTACCACTGCAACAAAAAGAATAAAATACCTAGGCATAAACCTACCTAAGGAGACAAAAGACCTGTATGCAGAAAACTATAAGACACTGATGAAAGAAATTAAAGATGACACAAAAAAATGGAGAGATATACCATGTTCTTGGATTGGAAGAATCAACATTGTGAAAATGACTATACTACCCAAAGCAATCTACATATTTAATGCAATCCCTATCAAACTATGAATGGCATTTTTCACAGAACTAGAACAAAACATTTCACAATTTGTATGGAAACACAGAAGACCCCGAATAGCCAAAGCAATCTTGAGAAAGAAAAACGGAGCTGGAGGAATCAGGCTCCCTGACTTCAGACTATACTACAAAGCTACAGTAATCAAGATAGTATAGTATTGGCACAAAAACAGAAACATAGATCAATGGAACAGGATACAAAGCCCAGAGATAAACCCATGCACATATGGTCACCTTATTTTTGATAAAGGAGGAAAGAAAATACAATGGAGAAAAGACAGCCTCTTCAATAAGTGCTGCTGGAAAAACTGGACAGCTACATGTAAAAGAATGAAATTAGAACACTCCCTAACACCATACACAAAATAAACTCAAAATGGATTAAAGACCTAAATGTAAGGCCAGACACTATAAAACTCTTAGAGGAAAACATAGGCAGAACACTCTATGACATAAATCACAGCAAGATCCTTTTTGACCCACCTCCTAGAGAAATGGAAATTAAAACAAAAATAAAAAAATGGGACGTAATGAAACTTAAAAACTTTCACACAGCAAAGGAAAACATAAACAAGATGAAAAGACAACCCTCAGAATGGGAGAAAATATTTGCAAATGAAGCAACTGACAAAGGATTAATCTCCAAAATTTACAAGCAGCTCATGCAGCTCAATATCAGAAAAACAAACAACCCAATCCAAAAATGGGCAGAAGAGCTAAATAGACATTTCTCCAAAGAAGATATACAGATTGCCAACAAACACATGAAAGAGTGCTCAACATCATTAGTCATTAGAGAAATGCAAATCAAAACTACAGTGAGGGGCTTCCCTGGTGGCGCAGTGGTTGAGAGTCTGCCTGCCGATGCAGGGGACACGGGTTCGTGCCTCGGTCCGGGAAGATCCCACATGCCGCGGAGCGGCTGGGCCCGTGAGCCATGGCCGCTGAGCCTGCACGTCCGGAGCCTGTGCTCCACTACGGGAGAGGCCACGACAGTGAGAGGCCCGCGTACCGGAAAAAAAAAAAAAAAAAAAAAAAACTACAGCGAGGTATCACCTCACTCCAGTCAGAATGGTCATCATCCAAAAATCTACAAACAATAAATGCTGGAGAGGGTGTGTAGAAAAGAGAACCCTCCTGCGCTGTTGGTGGGAATGTAAATTGATATAGCCACTATGGAGAACAGTATGGATGTTCCTTAAAAACTAAAAATAGAACTACCATATGACCCAGCAATCCCACTACTGGGCATGTACCCTGAGAAAACCATAATTCAAAAAGAGTCATGTATCACAATGTTCATTGCAGCTCTATTTACAGTAGCCCAGACATGGGAGCAACATAAGTGTCCATCAACGGATGAATGGATAAAGAAGATGTGGCACATATATACAATGGAATATTACTCAGGCATAAAAAGAAACGAAATTGAGTTATTTGTAGTGAGGTGGATGGACCTAGAGTGTGTCATACAGAGTGAAGTAAGTCAGAAAGAGAAAAACAAATATCGTATGCTAACACATGTATATGGAATCTAAAAAAAAAAAAAGGTCATGAAGAACCTAGGGGCAAGACAGGAATAAAGACACAGACCTACTAGAGAATGGACTTGAGGATGTGGGGTGGGGAAAGGGTAAGCTGGGACAAAGTTAGGGAGTGGCATGGACATATATACACTACCAAATGTAAGATAGACAGCTAGTGGGAAGCAGCCGCACAGCACAGGGAGATCAGCTCGGTGCTTTGTGACCACCTAGAGGGGTGGGATAGGGAGGGTGGGAGGGAGACACAAGAGGGGGGAGATATGGGGATATATGTACATGTATAGCTGATTCACTTTGTTATAAAGCAGAAACTAACACACCATTGTAAAGCAATTATACTCCAATAAAGATGTTAAAAAAAATAATGACTCCATCGTGAAAGAGACGTTTGAGCTGAGCTTTGAAGTTTAAATAGGAGTTGTGCCGTTCACCATTTCCATTTCCTACATCCCCGTGTCTGGAAAGGTAAATATTAAAGGAGATTTAGCACATTCAGATGTCAAAGGAGGCTTCTCTGAGGACGCTTCCCTTGGTCTGGGATGTGGGTGAGTAAGAGTTGATGAGGAAGGAAGAGAATTCAGAGGGAGCCACAGATGCCAAGACCCTGTGGAAGGTGGAGAATGACAGGCAAAGAAGTGTTGAAATGGAACTCAGATCATAATGTGGACAGTGGTGTGAGATGAGGCTGGGGACATTTTTAGGGAGTCAGGATGATACAGTGATAGAACCATGTTAAGGAGGCTTTTCTTTTTTCTTCTTTTTCCTGAAAGCAGTGAGAAGTGATTGAAATGTTTTATGTAATGGACCATGTGACCCTCTTAACTGTTAGCAATCTGAGGCTCTTAGACCGCAGTTTTTTCCCAGGAGCGCTGGGATTCTGAGTTCCCATTGCAACCATTCTGAAGCCAAGCTGTAGTCTCACTGGCGGGACTCACCATAAGTATCAGAATATCTTGCCATCTCCAGTAGCCACGTAATTCTTCTCCATAAAAGCAGGCACACTGGCAAACTCTAATAACTGCCAGGTCTAATTCTGAACAGCCGTTGCCCTTTAGACTTGCAAAGCGAGCCCCTTCTGCTCCGGAGGCTGCCCTGTCAGTCTCTGAACGGCACCCTATGGAACCAAGTGTTAGACAAAGCGCCGGCAAAAGATGCAAATAATAGCAGGGGGTAATAATATCTACACATAATACAATCTCTGAAAACCAGGATCTGGAGCCCAGCAGATACTGCTGCATTTTATTCATACCCTACTGAATATGTCATTTCCCACAGTTAGGATGTCAGGCTGTGACCTGAATTTCCAAGCATGTTGCTTATACCATCAGCCATTAGCTTGGAGCAAGGTGAGAATTTAAGCATGCAAAGGAGGGCTTGCATATGCAGTGTTTTAGGTAAGGCAGGTGCCTTGGATTTTGGCCCAGCTGAGAAGGAGTTGCCTTTCTTTTTTCATTAATATTGTAGGACCCAAGGTCAAATGGAAAAAAGCATGGAAAAAAATGAAATTATGGCTCTGCCTTAAACTGCAAGCAGCTCTTTCAGGATTGCTTCGCGGTACTTTCGGTAAGAGGTAGGGGCAACTACATTCTTTATCGGAATCCTGCCTAGGAGATGGGCATGAATTTTGAAAGCAAACAAAATTCGTTTTATCTTCAAACTTGAAAAGGCTAGAAGTCCTATATTCCCAACTCTCTTCATTTTCAAACTGCTTACCTGGCCTTTGCTTTGCCCTGTGGCAAACGAGCCTCTTGAAGACCGAGGCTAGCTTGTGACACTAAGAAATGAGCATGTAAACAGCTTAAATGCAGTGAGTGGATAAGTCTTTTTTAAAGAACTCAGTTTTGTCATCCAACCAAAAGACAGGCAGAATTCTCTGGACAACACTGAGAAGTGGTGAATCAATGATTCCCCTCCTCTACCATCCACCCCAATCAGAAGACCCACCTTCTCTTCACCTTCCACATTCTAAGCGTCCGTGTCCTCTCTCATTCTCCTTACTCTCATCAAAACATTTCCTCAGATGCTTTTGCCCAATGATAGCACTTGGGGATTAAGAATATACCCTCTCGGGCTTCCCTGGTGGCGCAGTGGTTGAGAGGCCGCCTGCCGATGCAGGGGACACGGGCTCGTGCCCCGGTCCGGGAAGATCCCACATGCCGCGGAGCGGCTGGGCCCGTGAGCCATGGCCGCTGAGCCTGCGCGTCTGGAGCCTGTGCTCTGCAAGGGGAGAGGCCACAACAGTGAGAGGCCCGCGTACCTAAAAAAAAAAAACAAAAAAACGAAAACAAAAACAAAACAAAAAAAAGAATATACCCTCTCAAAGCAGCAGTGGGAACATGGCTTGTTTGCAGGTACAAGTTCTGGAATTTTAGTTATGCCCCTATCTACTATATACACGTAGAGCTGTCTTTTTTACTGTTGCCAGTTGGGCCTCATAATGGGCATATGATTTGTCATGTTGCATCCTTTCTTTGGAGAATGAGTCCTTCCTATCCCAGAGCAATTGTGCTTAGTCTGTATGGTTTGGGTGGAGTTTCCCTCCCCCTCCCATCCCCCAGGAAAAGGCCTGAACCTGGCCAATCCCAGTAGGTGTTCCAAAATCCTTTGCAGTGATTGGCTCAGGGATGAGCACGTGGCAGTTGCTGACATTTGGAGATTCTTGATTCTCTTTGATTGCAGCTTTCTGTGCCCTGTTTCAATAAAATTCAGTTAATATAGTAATTAGCGTTCTCTTTTGTTCACAAACAAAATTGCAATTGAAAGTGGATGTGCATAAACAAATATTTCCTCATTTCCAGTGACTGATTCGGGAGGATTGTTGCTTACAAATGAAAACTTGACTCAGGTGAGGCTTCCTGGAATGCCACAGGGATTTAAAAGACAAGCCCAATCAATATAAGTTGCTTTAATACAAAAATACACTCTACCCTCCCATCCAAATTACACATTATTTGACCTAATGAATTTCACACACATGCCATTTGTTTGTGCGTTTTTTTGCTTGTTTTTCTCAAAAAGACTTTTGCTGCTGACAAAACAACCCTGTAAACATCCCTCTTTGAAGTATAGAATCAACTCCCCTTCCACACCGTTTGGGTTATGGAAAACTGTTTATTATTATTTCTTAGCAAATCCACAATGCCACCATACAAGCAACATTTGTGATTTTTCTCTCCACGTTCAAATTAAAAGGAAAATTGCAACAGTCTACTTATTTTCAATAGTCCTTTCACATTCATTGCTTACCGGACACGATGGGGATAATAATTTAGGGGGAAATGCCTCAGAAATTAGCAAAGTGCTCATAGGTTAAAATGACTGGGCATGGCTGCTGTTGCCAGTTTTGATGTACAGCAAAATAGGCACTGTTTTTGTTTAGAGCAAAGCTTTGTTCCAATTCATGCAATTAACTAAAAACATCATAAGTGGAGGATTATCTATACTTAAATAGTGGTTCGCCCTCTGGAAAACGTGGGATCAGAAGATTTTAAAACTAGTTAACAGATTTGGAGCAGTATTGGTATTCTAAGTTTGGTTTCATTTCCTGGAAAGACATTTGCTGTGGTGAAAAAAAGGGAAGAAACTTTTGTTGATGCCTCCGTGGGCAGACTGCTGAAGAAGGAGAGAGGTTGCATTGGGTAGATGTTATCTGCATGATTGCTAAAGCCCATCCAGCTCTGAGAGTCTATGGGGCTGTGCATTTTCTTTTTACATCCGTGGCAAGCACCCTTGATTATAATTTGCCTTCTCACACAGCTTGCGTTTAGGGAAAAGCTGTGCTGGACAGAGGACATGAGGGTATGGTCTCATTTGCAGCAAATATGTAACATACTTGTTAAGACTACAAACCCAGTAGTCAGAGACACCTGGGTCCACATTCTGCCTCTGCTTTTTCACCAGCAGTGTGATCCTAAGCGGTGTCTACACTTCTGAGGCTCTGTTTTTTTAATGTATAAAATGAGGACAATAACGAATGTCTTCCTCACTCAGGTGTAATATGAGTAATGACATAATTCATGTAAAGTATTGGAACATGATTCATTTACGCTTGTTATACTACTATTATAAATAAATTAGAAGGCGTTCTGATTTAAATATTTCCTTTAAAAAATCTTTTCTAAGGAAAAACCTCAAACCCAAAAGCAGAAATTGTATAACGAAGCCCCAGGTACCCATGACCCATAAGCCATCAACTAATAATGGCCATTTTTGCTTTACCTATGTCCCCGCCTACACCCCTCCTCTGCCACCTACCACACGCAGCAAATTCCAAAAATGAACAACTTCATCTGAGATATATATACTCCTTGATTAGAGAGAGTTTGCTGCTAAAAGACCAACCTTCTCTCACTGTGTTGTCAAGTAAGATCCTGGATCATCATAGTTAATTTTCCTAGGTTGACCTTTTCTAGAATGTGTTCCAAAGAACATTTTCCCACAGTGTGTTCATAGGTTTTATGTCAAAAGAACAGAGTTCTCTGGTCAAGTAAATTCTCAAATTGCTGAGTTAAAGAATGCCATCTTGCTTTATTCTGGGTGCTTTTCAGAACATTGAATAGGCTCTTTCACCACAGTCTCTAAGAAGAGGAGACAATGTGAATCGAATCTTAATCCACTTAACTCTGCAACTACTTTTCCCAGAAGCACCTTGGGGAACAAGTGCTCAGGGACACACTTTGACCAGCACAGAACAAATACCACTTTGTAGCCAGATGCTCTTCTCCAGGTCACAAATTTGCATTTTCTTTGAATTTCTACAGTTTCCATTTGGTGAGTGCAACTGGAAGCCAAAATCTTGAGTTCTAGGACCACTGTTCCCACTACTAAAGGAGAAGTGGGTAGATTCTTCACCTATGTTGACACACAGGGAAGAACCATTAAAATATACTGAGAAGTGACAGGAGCGTGAATAGAATTGAATTGAATGTGAGATACAAAGTCTTGACCGCCTCCCGAATCCTGAATTCCTAAGCAATAGCAGCCACATAAGAAAAACCCTGTGAACTCGAGGCTCTATATATTTACATAGTCATTGGACTTTAGCATTAGATGGAAATTTGTGTTTAATGACTTAAAGAAGGGGAAAAAATGGGAGACGTGGGAGATCTTGGAAAACTATTGAGCCCAGATTCCCTCTAAGGAATGTCATCAAGAACACGCATAGCCTATTTTGTCATGGAACGACTCAGCTGTCCTGTGTGCCTCTGGAAATCTTACTCTTCAACAGGTACTGAGATGGAGCCCTTGGGAGAAAGGAGGAAGTCATGAGGAGGCGTGGTAGACATAACTGGAGTTCACCCATGTCCTGTTCTCCTCTCCTTCTGGGAACTTTAGAGATTGTACTTCTCAACCCTCTTGCAGTTGAATAGAACAAGTTCACTAGTTCTGGCCAAAACAACCTGAGCTGTAGGCTGAGTTACTGAGAACATATTAGTTATTGTCAGGGTTTAGAGGTCGTGGCAGGGAGGAGAGTGGGCATGACTAAAGAGGTGCACGAGGAAGAGCTCTTCCTTATGATGGAATAGTTCTGGATTTTTTTTTTTTTTTGCGGTACGCAGGCCTCTCACCATTGTGGCCTCTTCCGCTGTGGACCCCAGACTCTGGACGCGCAGGCTCAGCGGCCATGGCTCAAGGGCCCAGCCGCTCCGCGGCGTGTGGGATCTTCCCAGACCGGGGCACGAACCCGCGTCCCCTGCATCGGCAGGCGGACTCCCAACCTCCGCGCCACCAGGGAAGCTCTAGTTCTGGATTTTGATTGAAGTAGTGGTTACATGAATTTCCACATGTAATACAATGGCGTGGACTGTACACATATTGTACTAATGTCAATCTTCTGGGTTTTGATATTATACTATAGTTATATACGATATAGCAACCGGGAGAAACTGAATGAAGGGTGCATGGCACCTATCTTTGCAATTTCCTGTGAATCTATTATTTCAAAATAAAAGATTTAATAGAAGAAAGGAAATCCTGAGTTTTCTACCAAGTCCCTTCAAGTTGGTGGGATGTAAACGTCAATGTCTGTTTCCCCACTTTTGGACAACAGCTAAACCTCTGCTTAGCTTTTACAGACATCTAGCTGCTGAGTTTTACTCAGCCCCTTGGCATCTTCCCCGGGTATCCAGGCCATTCATCGATTTGACGAGTGTTTGTATGCAGACCTGAGAGTTTCCCCTTTTTGCAGGTACCTCCTTTTCAAGATTGCCCCCTCAATTTCCAGTCCTTCTTGTAGCCCCAACTGACATCCCAGACCAGTAAGACTGTGGTTTTCTGCTTGAATTCAAGCCACCCTGTAGTTCACAGAATGCGGAGTGCCCTCAGAGGAAGAACCAAAGAAATGTAGATCTCACCCATTTTGGTTCCTTTCAAGGACTTCAAGGATTGAAACCCCTCCGAATTCTGTCTGCTTTTGTTCAATCTTCAAATAATTATATACATATATATATATATGCATATATTACTATCATATAAATATGTAAATATATATACATATATAGATATAAAACACAGAAAGCATAAAAGCAAATTACAAATTTTAATAGTATCCTATATCTTTAGAGTGTTTTACAGTTTACAAACCACTTTTCGTTTCATACATATCAATCGTGTGAGTTAAAAGGAATATTATTCCACAATATATAACCTTTACACAAATTATCCTAGGTCTCCTCACTTTGTGACCATTCTTCTTCAGTATTTTATGAGCATTTCATCCTTTGTGTTCTCCATATACATTTTCGTTCTTGAGAGTTCTCTCATTTTCTGACTATTTTCACTCCACATGTCCCTATGGGTGTTATCACTCACTTTCATAATTTTAACTACCCCTTATGCACTACAAGTCCCAGATTTGCATCTCAAGCCATGACCTCTCACTGGACCCTGACTCATGTATCTAATTAAAATCTCTACTTGGATACACAATGTCTACTTCGGACACCTCAAAGAACATATTCAAAATGCAACACTATTATCTTCACCTAAGACCTGACTTTATTTCTGTATTTTCTGTTGCTTGGAATGGTACCACTCTTCTCTGCACTCAAGCTAGAACCATAAACGTTGTCTCTCACCCTTCAGATTCAACTACCCAGTAAGTCCCGCCAACCCTATACCTCATTTATTTCTTGAGTCCTACCTCTCCTCTCCATCCAGCCTCTGCCTTAGTTCAGCATCTCGGGATTTCACATCCAGAAGATTGCAATAGCCTCCTGACTGGTCTCCTCATTTCTGATCTTGCTATGGAATGGGCCAGGGGTTACAGGCCCAAGAGAGCAGGCAGCAAGCTCGGACTGTGAGGTCAAAGAGGAACCATGGGGTGAATAAGTGACTCTGGCAATGTGGATTTCCCCCAAATTAGAAACTTAGCGTCAGCAAAGATTAATATGCTCCTTTTCTTCTGGTCTTAGCAGACAGGTTTAGTGTTAAGAGTGCCTTAGGGAGATAGCAGGTAGGCAGACCACAGGGCAGGGCTCTGATGGCCCCTGTCTTCCCTGAAGTCAGAGAGTGGAGAATCAAATAGGTGCAAATAGAGGTGGATAAAGGGTTCACGGGATTTCCTGTCTAACTCCAAGCCTCTGCCCTACGAATGGTAGGAAAGTAATAGGTGCAGCCCCGGAATTGTGGTCATCCACCAAAGGCATAAAGTGTGAGAGGAACAGTTTGGGCTCAGATTAGTTACCTAAGAATTCTCAGTGTCTGTATGTGGTTCAAACACTTTTGGTTCATGTAAATGTTATATAGTCATTTGTGTTCATCCAACTTCTTAAAATAATCCTGTTTGAGTGTTTGTCTTCTATTTCAAGTAGTCCCAAGAATACAATGTGTGTGTGTGTGTGTGTGTGTGTGTGTGTGTGTGTGTGTGTGGCGGGGGCAGAGGGAAATGCCAAATAACAATGCCCCATGCAACCAGTGTCTTAAAAAACTCACATAACAAATAAAGTCGTTCCTTCACACTGCCACCCAGCTCCATGTAAAATGCAAATCTGACAAATCTGCTTAAAATATTTCGGTGACTCTTCATCACCTTTATTAAGCCCAGCATCCTTGATGGTCTGTAACTCCCCCATCCCCCAACATGACCTTGCTCCTCCTGTCTCTCAAGCCTTATCTAACTTTTTCATAGGAATAAGAGTCCTTTCCCATAGTTAACCCCAGACGCTGCGCTTGACTGTGGGCTTCATAGGCAAGTCTCCCTGATCCATTCCTGTGCCACCATTATCTAGTGTGATGCATGACTCATGCAAGTGTTCAAGAGAGATTTTCTGAACAATTAATCAGGGATCAGCAAACATTTTCTGTAAAGGGCCAGGGAGTAAATATTTTTGGCTTTGCAGACTTAAGGTCTCTGTTGCAACTACTCAGCTCTGCCGTTGCAGCAAGAAAGTAGCCATAGTCACACACACACACACACACACACACACACACACACACACACACAAAGGGAAAGGCTGTGTTCCACTAAAACTTTCTTTACAAAAACAGGTACTGAGCTGGATATAGCCTGCTGACTCCTGAATTAAAGGCATGCATGGATAAATATGCAAATTGGAACCACTTGATTTTGACTCTAAACCTTCCTTTCTAGGAAGGCAGACTTCCCCTGTCCCTCAGCACACCAATTCTTCATAACTTCCTAAAGCAAGGTCCAGGCCAAAGGAGGCTCCAAGTGGATGAAGGACAGGATCTGTTTATTTTCTCATTCAACAGCTTGAATGGAATCATTTAGATGCAGTGTCACTTGAAAGGATAATAGTGGCAGCTCTCAAAAATTATTAAAGCTGAAATTTACTATCATGTGTATTAAAAACAAGAAAAAACCTTCCTGATGCTCAAGCCTGTGACACATTGAAGCAAATACCCAGATCTTCCCAATAGAACAAATTCCCATGTAAAATGTATACAAAAGACAATAGAATGAAAATGTGAGTTTAAGCATTGTTCAGGGATATGTATCGCAGTCATGACTAAGGCTTCTCTGAAGTCCCTGGGGGTGGCCGTGACTGTGATTAACTGAGTAATTGGAAAAGTTGGGCATTCAAAAGAAGGTTCAAGTACTAACTCTGACCCTTATTAGCAGTAGGACACCTCAAATTAAATATGCAACTCCTCAGGGCCTCAATTTTAATATCCATAAATGCACATAATAATGTCCATATTCCAGGATTGTTTTAGGGATTACGGGAGATACCTATTTAAAGCCCCGAGAACGGTGCAGGAAACACTATTATTTGTGCCATGCGCTGTGCTGGGTGTTTTCACATGTCTTATCTCACGTGCCCTCTCATAGCACTGATCACTGCCCGACACTACCTTGTACTTTTATTTACTTACCTGTATCCTTTCCCCACTAAAACGTACTATCCACAAGGGCAAGGACCAGCCCTCTTTTTGAACAAAGAGAAAACAGATGTCAGGCTCAGAGCCTTTGGCAGGCAACACCTTTCAGCTAGAGTTTAATGACGTAATGGTTTTCATTTACTTTTATTCCTTACTGTATTCTTTCACTTAGAAAAGCGATACGGAGTTTCTAGTCATGGTTCTAATAAAATTGCCCTTTGAAATTAAATGTATTTGATAAATCCAAATTTGTACATGAATTTATTTAGGTTTGTTTATTTAACAGTTCATTGATTTAAAGAAAAGTATTAAGTAAGTGGTAGTAAAGATGATATGCTCATGACAAAATAGATATATAGCTATTTCTCAAATAGCTAAAGTTGAGGGCTTGCTGGAGCATACGTTTTCTGAGGTTTTTTCCAGGACTGTCACTATGATCTTGTGCTTTTATAAGGAATGATCTTATCATAAACACAATGATTCAGAGATATACTCCTGCCTTGGGAGACCGAGTTTTGGGTAAGAAAAGGCAGCCTGTGACTAGCCCCTGGGCATATTCTCCCTAGCCCAAAGGGAAAGGCTCCAAGCTCTTGTTTTCTTACTTTTTCCCTTGTCTAAGTTTCTGGTTAGAAACTTTCTAGTCAGACACCAAACATCTTGGAGCCAGACACTACACAAATCAAAACAAAACAATAAGAGTGAGGCATGAAGAAGAAAACAAATGGCAATGAAAGGGAGTCTGTCAAGATTTCTTCACTTTGCAAGGATCAAATCCCAGGCATGGGGACATCCGAAGGCAGGATTGCATCCCAACATGTGAGGACCAAGTGTTTCTTCATGTCTCCTCCTTTCCTGTTTCCCTTTCCCCAGCCGTTTCCCCCTCCCCCCCTTTTTTTTTTTTTTGCTTAAAGGAAGAAATTCAATGCATACTCTGATGAAATCTTTGGGTCTTGTTCAATTCGTTTTCAATTACACCGGAGTAGGGTGGAGGGTTGAGGGAAAATACATGCCAGTTTCCTCAGCACCATCTTGTTTTCAGTAAACTTCCTGAGTCGCGATAGGAGCTGTCCTGATGACAAGACTTCACATTCTGAGAGGATGGTCTTTTACATCAATGCTTTTCGGACTTTAGTGAGAATGTGGATCACCCGGGGATCTTCTGAATCAGTAGCTCTGTCGGGGGAAGGGGGAGGCACAAGAGGGTCCACAGTGGACCACAGTGTGAGTATGGAGCTTATATCATCACTGTCATCATACAACACAACGTTTACAGGCATCTATCTGCACTATGCTCTGACCTAGATGCTGAACTGACATTCATTTTCAAACCAGAAACAGTCTCCTACGTCCTAGGAAAAAATAGAAAGAAGAATAAGATTTTATTTCTGCCGTCAAGAAGCTTCCTGACCATGTCTAAGATCAAAGCCAAAGACATAAAATAGTACTATAATTATGATGTGAGAAAGCCCTTGTAACAAGGGCATAAAGTATATACCAAATTCAACTTAAAATGTATATACTAAAATTCTCTCTCTCTCTCTCTTGCCCACTATTCTTAGAAATTAGAGTTACTTCTATTTTGTGCTTCTTTTTTATTTTTTTAAATATCTTTATTGGAGTATAATTGCCTTACAATGGTGTGTTAGTTTCTGCTGTGTAACAAAGTGAATCAGCTATATGTATACTTATATCCCCATATTTCTAGATCGTGGGTGAGGGCAGCTAGCAAATAATTTAGACAGACCATGTAAGGGCAAGAATGTAAAGCACTGAAAAAAAATTTTTAATTTAAATTACCCTCAAAAACCTCTTCTCTAGAATCTCCAAAAGGAGGCATCTCCTAAATTGCTGCTGAATTTGGTCACATCTTGAATCCTGTCCTCAATTTTGACGGGCCCCCGTCCTTACGCATATGTGTGGTAGAAGGCCCAACACTAAGGCCCAATATTATGTGCTGCCTTGACATCTGGAGCAATAAGGAGGCTCTGAATGGCCTACCTGCAAGACCCCCTCCCCACTCTTCTCCTGCAAATGAGGGAGGTTCTCAAGCCAAATAACCCTCCTTATCGAGACGCAGTTCCCACTTATGCCTGGGTACTGGGTTTCAGTTCCCTTTCAGCCCACAGAATTATTCAAACCAGCCAATCACATGCTCCCATGGGAAGCAGGGGTCTCCTCACCCTCTTGATACTACAGAGCTTGCCTCGAAGCCCTGGTTTCCTGTGTTCCTGACTGCAACCCCTGTGTGCTCCCTCAAAGGGTGGGTGTCCTCTTCCCCAGGCTGTGAATGTAGGTGTGCTGTAAACTCCTGCTGACCTCATCGGCCACTCCCACAACCCTAGGGCGGGAATCCCTCCCTCAACAATGAGGTGAATAAGAGGCGATTAAAACAATATATGGTTTGGCTTTGAGTGGAATTTCAGTTTGATGCATGTACTGAATGGCAGGCAGGTAGAGTTTGCTGTGCATAACATGGATTTCAGGCGGCTCTGACCTTTTCTTTATTACCATCATTACCTCACAGGCATTCAGGCTTGTGCTCATTCTATTTAAAACTCTTTCGATTGGATATTGGATTTCTACTTCAGTAATCCTTCCACTTATACTGTTCATTGTCTAACACAAAAGTGGAAACATTTTAACCACTCATATATATTACAATTTATCCTCAAATCAATTTGGATTGTGTTAAACTCAATACCATAAGCATTACTAAAATGCAAACATCATAGAAAAATGTTCGTAGCAACGTTACTTGTAATAGTCCCAAGCAGGAACGTCCGTCAAAACCCAATGTCTCAACTCAAATGCCCATCAATAGTAGAGCAAATAAATAAACTAAGGTATATTTATACAGTGGAGTACATTTCAGCAACAAAAATAAACAAACCACAGCCACATGCACTACTTGGATAAATCTCACAAATAGAATATTGTATTAAAGAAACCCAACACCAGAGGACACACATGTATGATTACCTTATATAAAATTTTAAAAGAGTCAAACTAATCTGTGGTATTAGAAGTAATAATAGTGGCTAACTTTGGGGAAGAAGAAGGAGTTAATAATTTGGAGGAGAAATGAGGGAGGGATTATGGAGGTGCATTTAATGTTCAGTTTCTTGCCCTGGGTCATGGTTTAATGGGTATGTTCACTTTGTAGTAATACATTGTTCTGCACATCATTTTCTCTCTTTTCTGTACGTATGTTATATTTCAATAAAAAGATGGACTATATTAGCAGTAAAAAATCAATATCTTTTCATCCACTAGGAGTTATTTATTGTTTACTACATGCTTAATGTGAGGAGGTTTCTGTGGTGAACAAGACAGGCATGGGTTCCTATAGTACATTAGGATAAGAATTAGACACTAAAAATTAATGCTCTGGGTAGTAAGTGATAAACCCCACGAGAGATGTATATACAAATTGTCACAGGAGTTCACAGGGAGGAAGGATCATTTCCAGCTGGGGGACCAGGGGAGGTTTCATGGAGGAGATAGCACTGCAGCTGGGCCATGAAGGGCAGATAAAATTTAGATAAGGAGACAGGGCAGAAGATAGTGGAGGGAGAGAAAATGGTACCAATGGGATGAGTCTAAGGTGGTAGATGGGGAGGTCAAATGCTTTAGGCTGACCAAAGCACAGGAATGTGGTAGGAAGTGATGGAGAAGGTAGATGGAGTTGAGTTCTGGAAGTCTCTGAGTGTCAGGCTAAAGAGGGCGGCTCCATCCTGCAGAGTGTGGGGTTTTAATGAAGGAGAATTAAGCTTCAGGAGATAAGAATAGGCACAATATGGCCATCAGATCATAGATGGGAAAGCCAGCTACGAGGAAGCCAGGTAAGGGACTGTGGCTATAACCCAGAGCTCAGATGTTAAGTGCTTGAATCCACATGCCAAAAGGGTGACAGGGGAGGGGCTGATTAAGCAACTCAAAGGAGCAAATGTGTCAAAAGGGCCTGATGTTTTAATCCCAGCTCCACTACTTCACCGATGTGTACACGTGGGTAAATTGATTACTCTCTCTAAGTGTTAGTTTGTCCATCTGTAAAATGGGGCTAACGTAGGGTGGTGCTGAGGATTGTGAATATGAATGAACATTAAGTACCTAGTACACAGCTCATAATAGAAACTTGATAAATGGTAGTGGTCGTTATAACTATTATGACCATCCCAGCCAGGCTTAACTCAATTTTCTTTGGGTTTGGTCTAAATTAGATTCCTTTCACCCAGAAGGTAAACACCAACTTTTAAGGGAGCAATCTCCTTGAAACAACTGAAGATCTTTTGAAATTCTTCCCAAACATAGCATATTTAAAAAATAAATAAATAGGGCTTTCCTGGTGGCGCAGTGGTTGAGAGTCCGCCTGCCGATGCAGGGGACACGGGTTCGTGCCCGGGTCCGGGAAGATCCCACATGCCGCGGAGCGACTGGGCCCGTGAGCCATGGCCGCTGAGCCTGCGCGTCCGGGACCTGTGCTCCGCAACGGGAGAGGCCACAAGAGTGAGAGGCCCGCGTACCGCAAATAAATAAATAAATAAACATCTGTGTATGTGTGCATCGATGCCTCACACGTTCCCAGCATTAACCAAAATATGATGCCTTTCTAGAAAACGATAACCATGATGGGCTCCTGAGCTGCACTGTTGATCATCTTCCCTCAAGTCTAAACACAGCTTCAAGGTCACGAGTCACACCAATGATGGCTCATGACTGGAAGAGATGTTTTTTCACGAGGGCATTTTTATTTATTTATTTAACATCAGACACCACTCTGTCTGACTCAAAATGTGGTTAGTGTCTGTAACAAAATCTGTGTAAATAGGTCTCCCATGAGCCATTTGCCAAGATCCTCAGTAACTTCATGCATAATGGAAGCTTATGTAAGTGCGTGTTGTCTCAGACGGGCGACTTTTCAGAGCTCCTGGAGGTTTCTCTTGTGATTTTTTTTGTTCTCTCTCCTTAGATGTTTGGGTTCTCTGAGCTGTCATCCCTCAGAGATCATTTCAATCCCAGACTGAAAAGCCAGTCCAAAGAAAAAAAAGCAGAAAGCGAACATTTATTTTTCCCTTCAGAATTAATTTGTCTGACATGAAACTCACAAAATGGTTGTCAGAAAAACAGACTTAGTTTCACCACGTAATGAAGAGTTGGCTGTGCTTTAAAAGGTATCTTGTGAAAATGAAAACTTTAGGCCAAAGGGGTGATTTCCACAACATATATTCTGTTTACAGGAGTTTCTTATCTTACATTTAAGTCTTACTATACATATTTATGACATTTAGACTCAACTTGAGTTTCGTTTAAACTTGGGTTGAATTTGATATATTCTGCCTCTTATGTGGAGGCTATTTATCTGGTAACCTTATCAAACTAGAATATAAAGAGTAAGCACCCATCACGACTGGACACACAATTCTAACCAGCCTGGGTGTCTGGATTCCCATGTTAGAGAAGATTAGAAGCAAGAGTGAAGCTAGAATTAGATACTTTGACAATTGTAAGCAACGATGGCTTGACAACCTGCCAGAGAGTGAAATAATACAGAATATCTAAAGCATAGAACCGTGCATAAACACACAAAACCAGTAGTTTGGAGCTATTAAATGTAGAGGCAAATCAACACCTACTGACCCCCGAATCACACTGAGAAATGTTGCGAATAGTCATCGTACATACCTCACAAAGCCACTGGACATTTAAAAATGCTTTTCATCCAAAATGTTTTAAACTGATTTCCACTGCTTACAGGGATAATCTTCCGACATTTAAAATTCAAACTTACGTGTACAGGACTTATTCTTCAATGTCAATGGATAAAAGAGGTGTTAGTATATATTTGTACAAATGACAGCAAATATCAGTGCACTTAGTTTAAAAATAAAAATATACTATGAGACCTATTAAAGCATTTTTCCTTTTAGGTCAATTTCCAATGTAGGCCCACACACTGGATTTCAAAAATGACCTCATGAGAGTGTTTCTTGGAAAATTGCTTGCAAAAGATGCTTTTTAGAAAAAAAAAAAATGGTCAAGAGAATTTAAGGCTTCTTCACAATACGAATTAGGTATATTGAAGTCTCTGAAAAGTCCCACAGTAAGGTAACATTCTAATTTTGTTAGACCCTGCACTTCATAACTCATTCAACCAATGAATCTTTTTTTAATGTAAAAATTATTCTTATTTTACCGTATTCATCTTCCATCAATTGCTCTTTTGGAAATACTGGTCTCTGGCAATGGTTCCCATAGCAGTCAATGGTCCAGCAGGAAACAGACGATACATTCCAAAGGGTTTAACTGAAGTGAGTTTAATAAAGGGACTATTCTGAGGGATGTGGTCAGAGGTAAGAGAACCAGCAAGAATCCAGGTGTCAGCAATGATGGGAAGCTGTCGTCATCCCATGGGAGGGTGCAGTGTTACCAAAATGTAGGGAGGGCTGAGGCGGTGGAAGGCGAGCTGGTCCCAGTAGCTGTGGCCAGTGGTGTGCTTCCTGGTAAATGTTTAACAACCTGCTTTTCAGGGAGAAAAAAGCTTGTTTGTAATATTTGCTGATTTTCATGGTGCAAATCCTCCTGCCATGGCCCATTTCAAGCTACCAACGTGAAGTCAGTGAACGTGGAGTGGCAAGAGATGCAGAAGACACACCTTTACCTAGGATTTCCATCACACAAACACAATAGATGTAAGTAACCTCAAGACCGTCCATAATAGTACAAGGATACGAAGCCATGGGTTTTGAGTATTTATTATTTTTAATACAATTTATTTCATTGTAAATGCATATACTTTATTTTTGTTACTGGCTATGTTTAATGACTAGATCACAAAACTACTGAAAATTTAACAAGCCAGCAACAGCAAACTGTTGGCTATAACCGTACACGGAATGGTCACTATCAAAACCAGAACCATGGGGAGGGGTCCTGGGACAAGATGCTGGGCTCTCTGATGTCTAAGCAGGGAGCTGAGGGAACTCTGCCTCCGTGAGAGGATCTGGTCTACAGGGGCCAGTCCCAGGGCACAGGACGGGGCAGCAGAGGGCACAGAATGGAGCTGGGGCATGGAGGTAGATGCAGAATGATAAGTGGATTCCTAAATGCGTGTGTTTGAGACTCATATACTGGTTGGATGAGTACCTTGAAAAGTACAGGTTGAAGCAAAAATCACTAGATATCTATACATGTTTAATGCTGCTCAGGTGATCCCGATATACAACTAGATTTAGAAAAAGGTATTACACGAATATGGGTCTCAGTATTCATGATGCACAACTGACCCAATTGACTGTTTTTCTCTTTCTTTGAACTCAGCTGTTCTTCACTGACTTGTCCATTTGAGAAAACATCCTCCTAGATTATCTTGCCATATCAGGGGTAGTTTTAGGGTTCTAGGTGATTCAGGTAGGAGCAGTACCATAGCCAGAAGCCCAAAGGTTAGAGTGAGGACTGAGGGGAGCTACATAGAGCATCAGGACCCCACCTAAACAGTAAGCAGGGTACAGTGGTCCCCGGAGCTAAGGAAACAGAGATCAGAAGTTGGGGCAGTTGAAGTGGCTAGAATCTGCAGGACAGGTGTCTTAGCTCGGCAGTCATAACAAAATACCTGAGACTGAAGGGCTTCAACAACAGGAACTGATTTCTCGCAGCTCTAGGAGCTGGAGGTCCAACATCAAGGGACTGGTCGATTTGGTTTCCCAATGAGGACTCTCTTCCTGACTTGTAGACATGGTAGGGAGAGAACACTGCTCTCCCGCAATCCATTCTGCAGAGCTTGTAAACCACAGCTTGATTGTGTCCATTCAACAGATATTTCATGAAGACCTACCAAATGCTGGTCACTCTTTGACTCTTCTGCTTAAAATTTTTCAGTGAGTTCTTGTTATTGATGAAGTCCAATGTCTTTGGTACATCCAAGACTATCTCAGATCCGATGCCACTCTCCTTTCTTGTGTTGTCCTTCACCATCACTCCCCTGACTTAAGTCACCTGCTGAGAGCTAGTGGCGCTCTGAAGTTGGGTTATCAATCTGAGCTCCATCACTTACATGGTCATGTGACTTCGGACATGTTTCTTAGCCCCTCAAAGCCACGGTTTCCCTATCTATAATAAGAAGTAATAGTAGAATCTATCTCCTAGGGTTGACTTGAAGATCAAAACTAATCTTGTTCATAAATTACTTAGCCCCGTGCCTGACACATAGGGAAAGTTTATTTTATGATAGCTTTTATCATCATTAACCATGTGGGGCTCCATGAAGGACAGTTAGAGACAGGTAAGTACCTGCCTGTACCCCAACTGTTTTTCAGTACAGCTGAATAACACAATGCCAATACTCTTTAAATGTTTGTTCAATATTCATTTAGAGGAGAGTTTGAGTTCTGCATAGTCTCAGAAGGATGTCTGGTGTTCCTGTCCTGTATATATCTCCCTCAAAAAGGAAATACTCTGCAGCTATCAGCCCCACTCTCCTTAGAAGGCAGTTTATCATCTCTCTAGAACTGAAATTCTCCCTTGGGGATAACTCATTGCCATCCCACTCAACCCAATCATCCTAGGTCCCAGGGCTTTATGAGTTCCTTGGCAAGGGACAGATACAGAGGAATGTACGAGCAGCCTACAGCCAAGTCAGCATTAACGTTCCATCAAGGGAAGCAGGGAGGAGGGCTCCAAAAATCCTTTTCATAAGGCAGATATCCAATGACAACTTTCTTTTACCATATTTGGAATGTAAAATGACAAATTCTTCCTAATTTTTAGAGAAATGCATAAATCAAGCAAGTATGTGTAATAAGGTATTTTCAGACCTTAAATGTTTGCTCTTATGGTGGATATGCAGCTAACGTTTTGGAAGGTCTAACTGTACCTTGCCTAAGAACGACAACAGTAGTAATAGCCTACTAACGGCAGAGGCAGAGTCTACAACCCCACCTCTGGAATGTTCCTGAGGATCTTCCATAAAAAGATGCCCAGGCTGTTTCACAGCCCAGGCCTTTGCTCTGCTGCGTCCTCTGTCTACTATATTCTTCCGTGTTCTATCTGTATTAGTTTCCTAGGGCTACCATAACAAATTACCACGAGCTTGCCTGGTTTAAAACAACAGAATTTACTGTCTCACAGTTCTGGAGCCTAGAAGTCCAAAAGTAAGGTTCTGGAGGGGTTAGGTCCTTCTGGAAGCTCGGAGGCTCTGAGAATCCACACCATGCCTCTTTCCTAGTTTCTGGTGGTTGCCAGCAATCCTCAGCTTTCTTTGACTAGCAAATGTGTCACTCCCGTCTCTGCCTCTGTGTCACATGGCATCCTCCCTGTGTGCTTCTGTGTCCAAACTTCTGTCTTCTTATAAAGACACCAGTCATTGGCTTGGGGCCCACCCTCATTCAGTATGACTTCACTTTAAGCTGATTTTTTTTCGGCAAATACCCTGTAAGAGCACGTTCACAGGTACTGGGGCTTAGAGCTGGAACCTGTAAACAATTCAACTCACAACAACCTGCATCTGGCAAACACCTACCTATCTTCAGGACTTAGCTTAATTGTGTCAGAAACTATGGTCTGAACATAATTATTTTAAATACATGTGCCTCCTTGGTCCCCAAACTGCTTTTTTCTACTGTTGTTCCTGCATCTTTTTTTGTTCGCTTCTTTGTTTGTTTTTTGGCCATACCGCGCAGCTTGTGGGATCTTAGTTCCCCGACCAGGGCCCGGCATTGAAAGCATAGAGTCCCAATCCCTGGACCACCAGGGGATTCCCTGTTCTTTCATCTTGATGGCCAAGTCGGTTATTTCTTTTCCTGTGTTTTCAGTTTAGTATCTTAAGAGTTATACAGATTTAAAGGTTTTGTAGATTCTGAATACGGACGTTTTCAATCTATTATTCTAAATGGAGCCTTAGTCTCCTATAATTGCATAACAGGTATCTGGGATTGTAATATACTTACATACGTTAGCCCAGAAGGTATTTAAGCACTAACATTCTGAGATTTTGATTAAATAATTAGGCTTCAATTAAAAATATATATAGGGAGAGGGGAGATGGGGAGTTAGTGTTTAATGAGTACAGAGTTTCATTTTGGGATGAAAAGTTCTGGAGATGGATAGTAGTGATGGTTGTACAACAATGTGAATATACTTACTGAAATGTGCACTTAAAAATGGTTAAATGGTAAATTTGCTTTTTAAAAAATTAGCTTAGGGGCTTCCCTGGTGGCGCAGTGGTTGAGGGTCCGCCTGCTGATGCAGGGGACACGGGTTCGTGCTCAGGTCCGGGAGGATCCCACATGCCGCGGAGCGGCTGGGCCCGTGAACCATGGCCGCTGCGCCTGCGCGCGCGGAGTCTGTGATCCGCAACGGGAGGGGCCACAGCAGGGAGAGGCCCGCATACCGCAAAAAAAAAAAAAAAAAAAAAAAAAAAATTAGCTTAATGATACCCTCACAGAGGATGCTCCTAATCCTCTCCTCCCTGATAGAATTGACTACTCTCTTTTTGTGTTCCCTCTGATCCACTGTTCAATTTTCTGTCACCCGAATCCTATAACTCTCTTTGTCCCTGTCAAAATACTCAAGCATCAAAAAATATTTAAGCATCAATATTAAGAGCTTCCTTCTTCCTCTCTCCGCCTCCTTGTCCCACTCCATTCTTCTTAAAAGGCATCTGTATTCGTATTGTAAGTCATTTTGTGCTGGTCAAGGTAATGGGTACAGTGGCAAAATTGACAAGAGTCTGTAGGAGGGGGCTAAATTGATTTACATGAGAAGTGGAATGAATCACTCTCAAAGGAAGATAATATATCCAAAAATCAAAAGGAAGATGGGGGGATCTGAACGCCCCTTGAGATCCAACACACGTCGTATATCTTTCTGAATCACTAGTGAATAACACAGTCCCTGGATCTTGGTAGGTAATTCCTGAATAAAGACTTCAATTTCACAATTTGGGGAACTATTGAAAGATTTTAAAGGTGTGAAGAGTGGAGACACAAGACGATTTGTGCTTTTAAAAGATCACTGTTGCAGAAGTCTGGTATTTGTAGAGATATATCCTAAGGATCTAGAACTCTGATTCCTTGCATCTTTCACAAACAAGGTTTTGTTTCAATATCAATTATTTCACCTTTCTGGAGTTCTGAATCTTTAATGAGAAAAATATCAGACAAACCCAAATTCAGGGACAGTCTATAAAATACTTGACCAATACTCCTTAAAACTATCAAAGTCATAAGAAAACAAGGAAAGTTTGAGAAAACTGTCAGAGATTAGAGGAAGCTAAGAAGACAATGACTGTAAGTAATGTGATATCTTGGGTAGAACCCTGGAACGAAAATGAACATCAGGGAAAAACGAGTGAAATCTGAATAAACGTGGAGCTTAGTTAACAGTAATTTACCAACGCTGGTTCCTTAGTAGTGACAAATGTATCACAGCAAAGTAAAATGTTAACAGTAGGGGAAACTGGGTGAGGGGTATATGAGAACCCTCTGTAACTACCTTTACATTTTGTAAATCGGAAAGTATTCTAAAATTTTAAAGTTTATTTTTAAAAATTTAGGGAAAGACCATTCTATTTTACTCTGTATAAATAAAATTTCACTTTCCTGTCTTATTAAATGCTCTAGAATACTTGACACTTTATTTAATATTGGAGGATCTTACCTCAAACTCAGGGTCATCATTCTGACTCACGTTGTAGGATCACTTTATAGGATCACATAATTATGGTATGATGCAGAGATCTCTAAATTCTTGAATTTCAAAGACCAGCAAAAGTTCAGATAAAATCTAGGAATCTATCCGTGTTGCATATTATTTGTTTCTTCAAATAAGTAAAGTAACTTTTGAGAAAAACCACGATTCTATTATCAGCAACACATTGTAAAAGGATCATTTTAACACCCCAAAACGGCAGAATGAAAATAAGAATAAAGAAAGCCCTTTTACTTTTTTAGAGTGTGAGGATTTTCTGCATCCTGCCACATGTGACAACATGGATGAACCTTAAGGACATTATGCTAAGTGAAATAAGCCAATCACAGAAGATCAAATATATTGACATAAGGTATTTAAAATAGTCAGACTCATAGAAACTGAAAGTAGAATGGTGGTTGCCAGATGCTGGGAGGAGGGGGAAATGGGCAGTTGCTGTTCAATGAGTGTACAGTGTCAGTGTGCAAGGTGAATAAGTTCTAGATTCCTCTGTACAACACTATACCTATAGTCAACAATACTGTAATTAAAATTTTGTTAAGAGGGTAGAGCTCATGTTAAGTGTCCTTACCACAATAAAAAATGATAAAGAAATAAAAACCCCTTTTAACTGAATATTTTTCTTATGAAAAACTTCTACTTTTTTTTTTTTTTTTTTTTGCCATATCTTGAGGCATGTAGAATCTTAGTACCCAGACCAGTGCCCGTCTGCTTTGGGAGCGTGGAGTCTTAACCACTGGACTGCCAGGGAAGTCCTGGTCCTTTTATTTTTCTTAGTTTGCTGCAGACTGGCCAAAACTGTTTCTTAGATGTAGACCAGCATTTGGGAACTGCTGGGATAAATCATGTGACTGAATCTGTACTGGCCCCAGGAAGTCACTGGAAGGGCTCTCTGTTTTGTTTTGTTTTTAATAAATTACTGATATGGGTTTGTTTCCCAACGATTCAGCTCTTTTTTCATTATTTAAAAAAAAAAAGAGATTTTTTTGCAGCCAATAAATGTGCAATTTTCTACTTAGGACATTAAGATCAGAATTCACTGCTGGCTTTACAATTTGCCAATTGTAAGACCTTGATCAAGTTGCTTAATCTCTTTAACCCCCTCTTTTTCTCCCTCTGCAAAGTGGGGATCGTTGTGCTGTGTAGGCAACATCGAAGATGGCCCCCAACGGTCCCAGTTCCTGGTATCCTTGCCGTTGTGTAATCCACACCCCTGGACCGTGGGCTGGACGCAGTGATTCACTTCTAACAAACAGACTATGGTGAAAGGACGGAGAGGTTACTTCCAAGATTAGGTTACAAAGAGACCATGAGAGCTCCCTCTCTCCACTTTCTTGCTGAATCACTGGGAGAGAAGTTAGCTGCCATGTTGGGAGCTGCTTGTGGAGAGGACACCATGGCAATCCACTGCGGGAGACCTCAGCTAGGTGAGGAACTGAAGCCTGTCAACAGCCATGTGAGTGAGGTGGGAAGCAGGTCCTCCCTTGCCTTTAGATGAGACCACAGCCAAGACCAACAGCAGAACTGCAGCCTCTGCAGAGACCTTGATCCAGAGGTACTCAGTGAAGCCATACCCAGAGTCCTGACCTGCAGAAAGTGTGACATCATGAATATTTGTTGTTTTAAGCTGCTCAGTGTTGGGGTAATGTGTATATGGCAATAGGTACTAATACAAATGCCTACCTTGCAAAATTGTGAAGAATGATTGAGAAAATGTGCTTAATTAGATTACCTATGCTAATGAGCTACAACGTGTAAAACAAGAAGACAAAGCCTAACTCATAAAAGGCAGCCTATAAATGTTAGTGCCCTCCTCCATTCTCCTCTAAAATGAGAACAATCACACCTGCTCTGTTGTGAAAATGTTTTGAAAACTGTAATGTACTATGGAATTATAATACATGTAATAACGAAAATGTTTTGAAAACTGTAATGTACTGTGGAATTATAATACATGTAATAATGTAAGGTATTATCGTAATAGGAAAGAAAACATTGTTACTTTAAAAGCTGTTGGCAGTTTATACTGGTTAGCCCAGAAGGAAGGCAACATTCTTAAGAAGAAGCTAGCTTTTTTGTTTGGGAGGAGGGGACCCTAAATAATCAGGTATGATTATAAGAAAGAAAGGAATTCAATGACAGCTGGAATTCAAAACAGGAGGTGACCCTGATAATGTGAGATGCCCTGGGAGGCTTCAGCAATCTTGGAGAAGGTGTGGTTTTTCCATAATACACGAGATGGGCCACATACTATTTAATGTGCATGTTCAAAGAAAGCATTTCTCTAAAAAGGTGGAAGGCCTGGAGGTCCACGGGCAGGAAACACATAGATCACACGACATGTACAGGACTGAAATTTGACCCCAGAATAAAGCTTATACTTGAGTTAGGGGGCAGAATAAATGTATAAAGTAAATTATTATAGAAACACTCAAGGAAAAAGCTCTTTCTCAAAGCATGGAGGACAATCAGGTTTCTCATAAATGTTTTTCCACTACCTCTTATTTTATTTATTCTTATTAATTCTTATTCTTATTAAGTAATCTTGTTAATCTCATTAATTTAAGAGATACAAAGAAGATGTGTTATTTATTAACCAAGGAACTGAGTCAACAGTAAGTTAAAATTTCCCACAAATTATGTTGTTTTAATAAACCCTTGAGGGTTTCCCTGGTGGCCCAGTGGTTGAGAATCCGCCTGCCGATGCAGGGGACACGGGTTCTTGCCCCGGTCCGGGAAGATCCCACATGCCATGGAGCGGCTGGGCCCGTGAGCCATGGCTGCTGAGCCTGCGCGTCCGGAGCCTGTGTTCCGCAACGGGAGAGGCCACAACGGTGAGAGGCCCGCCAACCACAAAAAAAAAAAAAAAAAAAAAAAAAAAAAAACCCTTGTGATTCCTTGGGTATTCTCCTTTTTCTCTTTTTCTTTTTTTGGTATGATTTTTTTTTTAATAGAAAACTAAGAATCCAGAGTAGTTCAGAGAATAATCCACCTGTACCCAGCTTGGGCATTGTACTTGCAGTTGTGGCTGTGTCTCTCCTTTATTTTAGCCTTTCATAAGCCACAGGACAAAGTCTAAGCTGCCTGGGGCAACATTCAACGTCCTTCACCATCGGTCTTAGGAACATCTCTCCAATATCACTTCCCGCCCAATCCTTACCCCCCCTACCACATATGCCACTAACACCAAACTGCCTGATTTCTAGAACTCACATGCTGTTCAGACTTCTCTGCCTATAGTCCACCACCTACTTCATTCTTAAGAACCCAACTCATAGGTCACCTCCACCGGGAAGCATCCTCCATCCCCCATCAGTCCTTCCTCCTAGCCCCTTCTGTCCTGGGCATCTGTTTCCATAACTGCATTATGGTTAAGCGTGTGGGCTGCCTAGAGCCACCGCTCACTAGCTGTGTGAAATTGAACCAGTTATTTAACTCCTGTGTCCCTCAGACTCCTCATTTGTAAAATGAGGACAATAATAGCGCCCAGGATGTAGATGTATTGTGAGGATTAAATGGGTTAATCCTTGTAAAGCATTTACAGCAGTGCCTGGTACATAGTAAGTGCTCAATTTTCATTATTTTATGATAATTATTAATTTGCTTATCTTTCTTTTTGCTTATTTGATTCTGAGCTCCTTGGAATTAAAGACAACACAATGTCCAACACATAACAGAAACTGAAGACTATACATTTAATGCTAATGAAATCGTGTGTGTGCACGCATGCGTATTTTTAAATAGAAAGTTCTGTAGCTGTGGATTCCTTAGTGAATTACTTAATAATGCCCAGATTTTGCAAACATGAACTAAATTTGATTTTGTATATTCCATGAGCATCTATTGATAATGATAATAAAATCCTATTTTTGTTTAAAGATAAGCCCCCAAACACTATCCTTGTAGCCCATGGAGAAGCAAACAAGGTACTCCTTGTATTTTCCTCCATGTAAACAAAACACCAAATTTAATTTGCATCTGCATTAAGAAGTTCTTTTTTTTTTTTTTTAAAGATTTTCATTAAAAGCAGAATATGACATTTGGGAAGGATAATTAAATGCATCTGAAGCCCAGGAGATAATAAGAGATGAAAATTTTGTAATCAAATCAGTCTAGTTGAATCCCCTCCCCCTCTTTCTAAGTTCAAAAATGACTGTCCTTGGAAGACAGAGTGGGCTCTTCATTTAGAGCATCGCTGGAGGCTTGCAGTGTTCCTGGGAGTCTCCACTCCCTCTTGATGCATGAGGTAGACATTGTTATAGAATTGACCTTGACCCCTAGGAGTAAAGACAGGATTAGGAATATATGATTTCCACCCCCAATTTTTCGTCCACTCCTCCTCACTTCTATCTTAGAGAAACACTCTGGGTTTTCTCCCTCCCTCACTCCCTTTTTCCTTCTTCCCATCTTACCTTCCTCCTTCTCTTTTTCCCATTCTTCCTTTCTTTCTCCTTTTTTTTTTTCCCCGACTACTTCTGGAAGAGACTGCTCTGGAAAATCGTTGAACCAGCTAATGGAATGACAGCACTGCTTAGTGGAGGTGTGAAGCCCACCAGCATCCCCAGGAGAGAAGGCCAACCCCCTCCGCTGTCCCTGGCGAACTTCCTCCTATGTTGGTACCTGTCCCCTCCCACCCCAAGTCAACAATGTCTCCTCACTGGACCCTTCCCTGCTGTTGCCAAAAGGGCTCATAGCTTCCCAATCTGTAAAAAAAAACCCAAAACTTTCAATTGCTTTTTTTGCCTCTTCAAACTACCATAGCACTTTTTTCTTCTTTTGGAGGCAAATTTCTTGAATATGTCACATACTGCTTTTGTCTTCCTCACTACCTGTTTAGTCCATAACTCCCTAAAATTCACTGCTCTACTAAAACATCTGTCTAGAACAGCTGTTCTTCCATTTTGGGGAGCATTCAATACCCTTTGGAAATCTGGTGGAAGTACAGACCATCTTATCAGGACAAAAATGTAATTTTTTAAATGTTTATTCCTTTTATTTTATTTTTAAATTTATTTATTTATTTATTTATGGCTGCGTTGGGTCTTCGTTGCGGTGCGCAGGCTTCTCATTGTGGTCGTTTCTCTTGTCGCGGAGCACAGGCTGTAGGTGCGCGGGCTTCAGTAGTTGTGGCTCGCCAGCTCAGTAGTTGTGGCTTGCAGGCTCTAGAGTGCAGGCTCAGTAGTTGTGGAGCATGGGCTTAGTTGCTCTGCGGCATGTGGGATCTTCCCGAACCAGGGCTCTAACCCGTGTCCCCTGCATTGGCTGGTGGATTCTTAACCACTGCGCCACCAGGGAAGCCCCAAAAATGTATTTTTTTACAACAAAATTTTGCATGTAACTTGAGAGATTAGTAAACTTCCTGAAGTTTATTCAGGGGAGACCTTAAGGGCCAAAGATTTAGACTCTTTGCTCTAACAGGTCACATTAATCTTTTAATCATCTTCCTTTTCATTCTGGAAAGGGTTAGGGGAAGAGCAAGTACTTGGGGTTCAAACTAAGAGTTGGATTCAAATCCTTCCACTTACTAACGGAATGACCTTGGCCAGGTTACACAGTGTCTCTGACCTTCGATTTCCTAACCTGTAAAATGAGGATGATAATATCCATCTCAAAATTTGTTGTGGGTATTCCATGTAACAACATGTGAAAAACATAGTTTACACCTGTGAGGCACTCAATAAATAAAACTTCTCATTCCTCCTTCAAGAGCCTTATTATGGTGCTTTCTTTCCAGCCTTCTGACTGTCCTTCTTTGTGTCGTTCATTGGCTCCACTTTGCCCTGCTGCCCAATCATATTAGATGCTTCCCAAGATCTAGCCATGACCCACCTTACACTCCCACTCTTTTCCTCATTCTCAGTCCTTCGCGTCTTACCTGACCAAATCTCTGCCGCCTGTCTTCCAACCTCCAGCTCTAACTGCAGTGGCATATTTAACTGCATACCATCTCCTGAAACCCAGTGTCAAGCCAAACTCTCCTCTTCCTTCCAAGATGGCTTCCTCTCTTTGGACTTTTCTGTATTTTTCCATCATTCTCCCAGTCACCCAGACCTCCAGGATCTGCAGCGTGATCTCTACCTCCTCCTTCTGGCTCACTTCATATATTAATACAATCAGGCACGAGACTCCCTTCTCGTATCTTTTGTAGCCATCGCTTTCTTTTCTTTTCTACTGCCACTGTCACCTCACCCTAGAGCTTCACCGCCAGCCTCTCCCTGGTCACTCCTCCTTCCAATCCATCCTAAACAGCACTTTATGTTCTACTTCACAACTGTTTTGTTACCAGCTCCCTGTTGCCTATTGCTCTGAACTCAACACCATTTGGGTTGAGGAATAAAATGATTAGTGAAATTGACCTCAAACTTTATTAACATGTTTATGTTCAAGTAATTTTAGAAATAGATACATTTATTCTGTGGAAATACTGATAAAAAACAAATCAATTTAAACAGAAACAATTAAAATGAGTCCATTTAAGAACTAACTAATGTCTCTAAAACAATGAAAATAAAATTCTGGTTCTTTGAAAAATGTTAATCACAGACACATATTGTGGTTTGCAGACACTCAGAAGGATGCCAGGTGACATATACATAAAGAAGGACAAACACATAGCCCAATACACCAAACCACTCTCCAGGTTAGAACATGTGTTTGGAGGATATTGGAGGAAAAATCTGATTTGAGGCCATTGGCTACTCAGGGAGTGGTACTTCCCTACACAAGGGGAGTTCTGAGTTGAAACCTGTGTGCATTCAAAGAGGCACCAAAGAAAGTAGGGGAGTGGGGGGGTTGAATTAATATGGAAATCTAAGCACCCGTTCATGCATTTCATAAAATCTGGGAAGTGCAGCCATGCTGTTCCTCCTGCAGACCTGACCCAGGCGCTACGACCTCCACGTGACCTTCATGACCACCCAAACGTCTCTGAACTCATAGTACTTATTAGCTAACCCAGAGACTTCCAAACTTTCCCTGTTCACGACATCTTGTGTCTCCCAATTTTTTTGCGTGGTGTTCCTTGGTCAAAAGAAATACCTAATAGTCTTCATTATTTAGTAGTTATATCCAAAAAATCACGTCCTAACAACTTAGCAGCTGTTTGAAAGAAATAGTGCATACAAACTGAGAGAAAATTGCTCTTTGAAATTTTACTCTTACATAACCATAATTACTTACCACTGTATATACGTGCCTATTGGGCACTGTACAACTTCTCAAACCTTGAAATCAGATCAGACACCACTGCTCTCTTTGCCTGTTTCACATGGATTTTTGTGCTGTACTTACATTTTTTATCACAGTACAGTTACGGTGAGGGTCCAGCTTTGCCAAGATATAAGATCAGAGGAATGTAGCATGATCTAATGTCGAAACAATGAACTACTAGTAACTCATATGATGAGCATTACTGTGTTTTTAATTTTTTTCATAAAAAATCCAATGGTGCCCCTGCAAATTCACTACCGCGCCCTGGGGTGCCTCGGCGTACAGTTTGGGGATCTTAAATATAAATCCTGGCTACTCAAAATTTGGTCATGAGGCTTCAGCCTTGGCATTAAGTGGGAACTTATTCCCATCGCCCCCAACCTACAGAATCAGAATGTGCATTTAACAAGATACCTAAGAGATTTGTGTGCATATAACGGTTTGAGAAGCACAGTTATAAACCATTATCGATCATCAGATCATATCCCGCTAGTCTGAGATGTCCTATATTATTATTTAATATGCTGTTATTTAATCTCTTCTGCACAACTTTCCCGAGTGGATAGTTAGCTAGATGGAGGGCAGAGATGTCATGTCTTGCGATCCCCCCGCAGTGTCCAGCATGGAGTACCTTGCATGGAGTAAGGGGCTCCAATATCTGCTGGACGAATGGACCCAATCTCTAGCCCTCCCAGACATCCTAGGTGGAGTCACTTGTGCAACAAAATTATTGACAAAGCCGGGTCCCAAAGATACCAACAACATTCTCAGCAGATGGAGAATGAATTATGGCATTTTAGGATCTTGGACTTGGTATGCTAGTTCTTTAAAAATGGACATATCTCATCATTTGGGTCATGGCAAAAAGAGAATTATTGCCTCCTATTCAGACTGATAGGGAATATAATTATGCTGTAGGGCTATGTAGCCCCAAACTACAGTGACATGACTATATTAAAGTGAAGGCAGAATAGAAGTTGTTAAAAGTTAGGTAGGCTTCCATAAGAAGGAATGAGATTGGGTCATTTGTAGAGATGTGGATGGACCTAGAGACTGTCATACAGAGTGAAGTAAGTCAGAAAGAGAAAAACAAATATTGTATATTAATGTGTATATGTGGAATCTAGAAAGACGGTACGATGAACCTGTTTGCAAGGCAGAAATAGAGACACAGATGTAGAGAACAAATGTATGGACACCAAGGGGGGAATTGGGAATTGGGATTGACATATATACACTAATATGTATAAAATAGATAACTAATGAGAACCTACTGTATAGCACAGGGAACTCTACTTAATGCTCTCTGGTGACCTAAATGAGAAGGAAATTCAAAAATGAGGGGATATATGTATACATACAGCTGATTCACTTTCTGCTGTACAGCAGAAACTAACACAACATTGTGAAGCCACTACACCCCAATAAGAATTAAAAAAATAAAGTTAGGTAGGCTGCACTTCCTGAAAACATAATGCTCTAAATGTTCCAAAATAATACTGCCATTTATTAATTGTACTCACGAATCATTTGAATGCCAAAATCTGCATGCGTGCAAAATGTCATGGAAATTGGATTCGATTCTGTTTAAAACAGCTGTCTCCGCTACAGCCAAATTGAATGTCCCAAGTCCTTGAGAATAAATTTGAAAGGGAAAGAAAGCAGAAAGGAGTCTTTGCTTTGTCAGAGGGTTCAGGTTTGTCTCAATGCCCCTAGCTACTCTCTACTTTTATTTTTCCTTCAGAGATATTTCTCCCATCGAATGTTCCATTGACTCATTGAGACAAAGCATCATGCTTGTGGATGCAAGGTCACTCTGATCTCTCTGCAGCCAACCTGAATCAGTGTCATAACCATGAACCACTCTTCTCACCCCAAACAGCCATCTCATAGATGTGGGAGGGGAGAGAGGGGAACTCAGCTAGTAGCGGAGAATGATGGAATCTTGATAGACCAGTAGGTCATGGAGGCATAAACAGCCACTCCTTAGCAAGCGCTCCTGACTCCAGCTCTCTAACCCCCGCCCACGGCAACGATCACTCAGCTGGATTACCGCAGCAGGTGCTTACTTGGTGTCTTGCCTTCTTTCTCACTCATTAACACAGCCCATCTCCACACGGCCCCCTGACAAATGTTTAAAAACAAAACAAGACAGAAATAGACCACATCAGGCCCTTACCCAAAACTGTCCATGGGTCAGAACTGCTCATGACTACTTGAATAAAATCTAAACCCCTTCCACAGCCAAACAGACCTTACAGGATCTGGCCACCATTCACCTTTCAGACTTCATTCCATTCACTGGGCCCCAGCCACGCTCATCTCCTTATCCCTGGAATACACCAAGCTCCTCACTCTTCAGGGCCTTGCTCCAGCTCTTCTTCTGTCTGGAATGCTCTTACCCTAGGTCTTTGTGTAGATAACTGTTTCTCACCCCTCAAGTCTCAGCAAAGAAGGAACCTCATCAGACAAGTTTGCCTGACTGCTCACCCTATATAAATAGTTGCTCCTAGCAAACACATATATCTCTGTATATCACTATCCCATTTCGTTTTCTTAAACATTTACCCCATCTGGATGCATACTATTTGTTCATTAATATGCTCGTTTTAGAAATTATGTTCCTCCATAAGAATAAATGCTCAGTGGGATCAGGGATCATATATATTTTATCCACTCCCACATTCCTTGAGCAGAGCCTGACATAAGAGGCACATCGTAAAGGCTTTAGAAATGAACTAGTCTTTCTCTCTTGTTTTCCTAGAATAATTGAGATCCAGAAGAGCTATGGGCATATGTCACATCATATAGGCAGTTAATGATGAAGCCAAGGACCCAGTCTGGGAGTCTCAGGTTCGCTGCTATTTCTGTTCTGCCTCCTGGCTTTCATTCAAAGGAAAAGCAATCTCAGCCCGAGTGGCTTAAAAAATTATTCAAAAGAACTTCAGACGACTCTGATTTGGGAATGCCTCATCTTTGGATAGGAAATTGCCCTGCAAAGTTCATCATCCAAACCCTTCTGTGCAAAGACCTCTTCACCAAACTTCCTAGGGTATTCACATACAAGTCAGTTTAGACTTCAAGGTAGAAGTTGCTTTTTTTTTTAAGTTTCTTCTTCCATTATTAAAATAAATCTGTTGTTGAAATTAACATATCAGATGGAACAACAAAACTAGAAATAACTTAGATCTCTGAAGATAATTTATTCATTAAATTAGAACTTTTAAATATAGGCAAAAGAGAAAATAACTATTATTAAAATGTTCCAACCAAATTGCTGCTTATCTTACACTATGCTAATTAGTAACAGCACCCAAAACTCACTCTTCCACAGCCATCAGAGAAAACTGGAGATTATAGAAAGGCAGTGGGAGGAGGGTGATAGGCGGGGAGGGCGGGGGCTGCTACTAGTCATTAGAAAGGCTGAATAAAAACCATTAAGGTTTTTTCGTGTTTTTTTTTTTTTAATTTATTTTTTGGCTGCCTTGGGTCCTCGTAGCTGTGCGTGGGCTTTCTTTAGCTGCTGTTCACGGGGACTACTCTTCGTTGCGGTGCACGGGCTTCTCATTGTGGTGGCTTCTCTTGTTGTGGAGCACAGGCTCTAGGCACACAGGCTCAGCAGTTGTGGCGCACGGGCTTAGTTGCTCCGTGGCATGTGGGATCTTCCCAGACCAGGGCTTGAACCCATGTCCCCTGCATTGGCAGGAGGATTCTTAACCACTGCGCCACGAGAGAAGCTCAAAAACCATTAAGGTGGGCTTCCCTGGTGGCGCAGTTGTTGAGAGTCCGCCTGCCGATGCAGGGGTCATGGGTTCGTGCCCCGGTCCGGGAAGATCCCACATGCCGTGGAGCGGCTGGACCTGTGAGCCATGGCCGCTGAGCCTGTGCATCTGGAGCCTGTGCTCCACAACGGGAGAGGCCACAACAGTGAGAGGCCCGCATACCGCAAAAAAAAAAAAACCAAAACATTAAGGTTTGAGTTCAAAACCATCCTTGGGATTTGTGCCCAGATTGTTAATATTTCTTTCTTCTTCCCACCACCCTGAGGACAACCCTTTAATATGCGCTTGTTAGGTTTCTCAGGATTAAATCCCCTTCAATCCATTTTCTGCACACAGACAGAATGATCCCAATAACGCACAAAATACACTAGGTCATATTCTGACTTACAACCCTTCAAAGTCTTCTCATTGCCCTTAGAAAAAATGCAAACTCCTTAGCATGAACTACTGGTCCCATCACAGTCTTACCCCTGCTTGCTTCTCAATTTTATCTTTCTCCTGTATTCTCTGTCTCAGCCACATAGGACTGTATTCAATATTTCATTTGAGAGCCTTTATAGATGCTGACCCCTTAGCTGGATGCATACTTTTCTTTTAAATGTTGGAAGTATAATATAATATCATATGCTATGGACTGACTTGTGTACTCCCAAAATTCATATGTTGAAGCTCTAACCTCCAATGTGATTGTATGTGGAAATAGGGCCCTTAGGAGGTAATTAAGGGTAAATGAGGTCATGAGGGTGAGGCCCTAATCAGATAAGATTAGTGTCCTCATAATAAGAGAAACCCAATAGCTCTCTTTCTCTCTTGCTCACTCTCTCTCTCTCTCTCCATGTGTGCACATTTAAGTGGTCACTGAGCGCCCAGAAAGATACATGGTAGCTCCCTATAAGCCAAGAGAAGAAGCTTCAGAATCAAACCTACCTTTCTGGCACCTTGATCTTGGACATCCCACCTTCAGAACCATGAAAAATAAATTTCTGTTGTTGAAGCCACCCAGTCTATGGTATTTTGTTATGGCAGCCTGAGTTGGCTAATACATTATAGATAATATTTTTAAAATAATATAATAATAACAGCAACAATAATGTAGTTTGTGTGTTCTGGGCATTGTGCTAACCATTTTATAATATAATATCTCACATAATCTTCAAGACAACCCATAATATAGCTATTATTGTTTCCATTTTATGAATAAAATGAAGTTCAGAAGGTTATATCTTTCTTTTAGCAATGATAAACCTGAAGTCAATAAAGGTTAAAATAATGTGCACAAGTCACACACACACAAGGTGAGTTGAGGCGCAAGAATTGTGACTTGGCCCTAACTGGCTGCATGTCCTTTGCACCCAATTGCTGCCCCAGTGCCTGCCCAGAGAAGATTAAAACCCTAGTGTCCTATGAAGGACTGCTAAAGGACATCCTTGGGATGTCTTGCCTAAAAATATGTGGTAGATGTCTCAAGTATCTAAAGGCCTGGAGGAGTGATTAATTTGGAAGAGAGACTGGATTTATTTTCTAAGAACTTTTTGTTTTTGGCTACGCCTCACGGCTTGACAGAATCTTGGTTCCTGATCAGCGATTGAACCCAGGCCCTCAGCAGTGAAAGTTCGCCACTGGACTGCCAGGGAATTCCCTCCAAGAACTTAAGCAAGGCCATTTGAATCAATGGCAGGAAATTTCTGAAAACAGCTTTCATCCCAGTAAAACAAAGAATTTTCTAACAGTTCATAGATGAAATGGCTGTCTGGAGACCTGGGTCGCTCTTCATAAGCGGGCTCAAGAAGGAACTGGAAATTAATTCAAGGACAGTATGGAGATGATCAGACAGCAGATGGTGGTTGAACCAGAAGACCTCTGAGGTTCCATCCAGCTCCAGGAATAAATGGCCCTTGGTTTTCACAATGGGTGGACTCTTCAGGATCTTATTGTTGGTACAGCCACTTAAGCTGGCAAAACACATGGTCCTAAACCAGCCAGACCTGTTTGGTGAAGATGTGGTTGCACTTTTCTGCCACTTTTATAGCCAGGCTTCCTTTTACTGAATGCCTGAGGGGAGGTACAATGAAGGGTCTATTCTTGTTTGGGAATAAGTAATTGCACTTGTGAGTTGGTAAAGGTCATCCCAGTTATCCAACCTTACTTCATCCTCTTTCGCTGCCCTCCTAAAGCCCAAATGGGATGGTGAGAGACAACGGGGCTCAGGGAGGGAAGTTAAACCTTCCAGCTTCCATGTCTCATAAGCAAAATCATAAATATATTACTTTATAAAAGGAAGTTTTGTATTTTACAAAAGGAAGTTTTAGTTGGAAAACTATTGGAGAAGAGCGAAGGGAAACAAATATTTCTAGCTTGCTATAGTTCACTTAGCCAAGTTGGCAGCAGATTTATTTTTTTTCTGGGACTGTTTTTACTTCTCACTGCTTCTTTCCCCCACACTTAATTATACAAATCATCAAGCTCTTGTTCTCCCAATATACTTAAGTAACACTGGATGCTTTCTTTTCATTTTAGACTGACCAGCACAGTTCTCAATAAATTAATTCAGCCAATTTGTGTTTTGCTTTAAAGCAATAAATAAATGTCCTGAATGCCTACTCTGTGCCAAGGTCTATGCTAGACTTTGGGAGACAAAAAATGAAGAAACCCTGGCCTCCACCTTGGAGGAAAACCTTACTGAATTTTTTGGGTTGCAAATCATAAAAACCAAACTTGAATTAGCTGAAGCAAAAAGGGGCGTTCATTGACTCACATAGCCAAACCACAGAGATGACCAGGATGACATGAACTACAGACTTGAGTGCTTTCCAGATGTTTCTTCCCGTCTCTAAGCTTGATTTCTGTTTGGCAACTCCCCATGAAACTGACCCCATAACAATCAAGAGCTCCGGGTTCCACTTTCCTTAATTCACCACCCAAGAGGAAAAAGTTTTTCCATACAGTTGCATGTAAAAACGTCCTAGGAAAGAACTTGATTGGTCCAGCATAGGTCACATGCTGCCAGACACTGGCTACAGGGGCAGAGCCAGCAGCCTTATTAAAAAAAAAGATTTATTAAAGTATAATTGATATACAATTTAATACGTACAATTTGATGAGTCTGGACATCAGCTACTATTTAAATCTCATATTACAACAGAGGGGTCTGCAAGGGGAGAGAGGGAGGAGTAGTTTCCTAAAACAAAGGAGGTGCTATTCCTTGAATAAAGAATGGCTCCTGTGCAGACAAAAGACCACAAATACACCTCAGGGAGCTTTCTAGTTTATAGGGAAGACAGATATTCAAACAAATAGAAATAATGCAATGTTTTACGTGCTTTAATGGAAGTATGTTTAAGAGTAAGGCTGAGGGTCATCAAAGCATGAGAAAGCAATTAATTCTCCCTAGAGGTTTCGGAGGAGCTGAGTTCATGGAAGAATGAGAAAAGATGGGAAAATAGGCCGAAATCAGGTTTTGGTAGGCCTTGTGTACTAAGTTAAGGAGGTTAGACACAATTCAGCGGGCCACAGGATAGGACTTGAGAATTTTATGTAGGGGAGTGGCATAGTACCACTTGAACTGAGACACCCTCCACTGGAACCTGCCCTTTAGGAGACCCAGGTCTGGCCCCCCTACAGACACATCAATTTCCACAAGGCAAGGAGTCCACAGGACCAGTGTGATGTGTCCACACAGCCTGTGTTCTTCCCCACTTCTAGATCACAATGTGAGTGCTTGGGAACTGAAACTCCCTGCTCAAAGAATCCCAAGCCTGCTGTGAGGGTTTGTAAATTGTGCAGGCCTTCATAGGTCTATCCTCTAAGCCCAAGGGGTGGCTGTTTGTTGGGACTATGGGAAAGAACTTGGTTGTGTGAGTTGGGATGTCTGCATGTATGTGAGGTCCTTTATAGTGAGACACAGCTATGGGGTGGGAAAAGAAGAGGTTGGGCAATGGAATGGAAACCTCCATTTTAATTCCTCTTTAGGACCTGCAAATATCAGGGGTGGGCCTGAGTTACCCACTATCAGGTAACCTAGACAACAGTGGACAGTGAATTTTAGTGAGAAAGAGTAGAAACAAAGAGGAGTGGATGTAGTTGAGAGACATTTCTAAAGTTGGCCTGATAGGATTCAATGACCAATTGAATGTGAGGCATGAGGAGAAAAAAGAATAACTAAAGGTTCCAGTTTCCAGCTTGGGTGACTGCAGTGCCATAATAAAATTAACAGTATAAGAAAAGAAACAGGAGTGGAAAGAAGATAATACTATGATAAAAATGATTTTCTTGTGTTTTCACTAAAAATGTGGATTACCAATGTCCCTTTGAGGAGATAGTAATAATCAAGAAATCAAGAAGAAGGAAGGAAATAATAAAGATTATAATGAAACTCAATGAAATAGAGAATACAAAAACAATAGAGAAAATCAATAAAACCAAAAAGCTGTTTCTTTGAAAACATCAATAAAACTGACCAACCTTTAGCTAGATTGACCAAGAAAAAGAGAGAAAGACTCAAATGACTAGAATCAGAAATAAGAAAGGGAACATTATTACCAATCTTACTGAAAAAAAAAGAATTATAAAAAAAATACTATGAGGGAGGGTTAAATTAGGAATTTGAGATTAATGGATATACAACACTACTACATATAAAATAGATAAACAACAAGAATCTACTGTATAGCACAGGGAACTATATTCAATATCTTGTAATAACCTATAAGGGAAATGAGCCTGAAAAGTGATAATTGAATCACTTTGCTGTACACCTGAAACTAGCACAACATTGTAAATCAACTATACTTCAATTTAAAAAAAAATACTATAAGCAATTGTATGCTAGTACATCAGATTACTCAGATAAAATGGACAAATTCTTAGAAAGATACAAACTACCGAAGCTGACCCAGGAAGAAATAGACAGTCTGAATAGATCTATAACAAGTAAAGAAATTGAAGTAGTAATTTAAAAAAATAACTACCCACAAAGAAAATCCCAGGCCCAGATGATTTCACTGCTGCATGCTATCAAACATTCAAGAATAATTAATATCAATTCTTCACAAACTTCCAAAAAAAGAGAAAAAAAGGGAACTCATGTTATGGTTATTTTGTGTGTTAAATTGTGCCGTGGGGTGCCCAGATTAAATATTATTTGGGGGTGTACCTATGAGGTTGTTTCCGAATTAGATTAGCATTTGAATTGGTGGACTCAGTAGATTGCCCTCCCCGATGTGGGTGGGCATCATCCAATCCATTGAGGGTCTAACTAAAACAAAAGGCAGAGAAAGGAAGAATTCATCTGTTCTTCTTCCTGCTTGCCTGCTTGAGCTGCGACACTAGTCTTTTCCTGCCCTTGGACTAGAATTTATGCCATCAGCTCCCCTGGTTTTCAGGCCTTCAGACTTGGACTAAAATGACACCCTTACCTCACATCATATACAAAATTAATTCAAAATGCATCAAAGACCTAAATATAAGACCTAAACTGTAAAACTCTTAGAAGGAGATATTGGGATAAATCTTTATGACCTCAGATTTGACAATGGATTTATAGATATGATACTGAAAGCATGAACAATAAAAGAAAAAATAGATAAATTAGACTTCATCAAATTAAAATTTTTGTGCTTCAAAGGACATTATCAAGAAAGTGAAAAGAATGGGAAAGAAATATTTGCAAATCAAATATCTCATAAGGAACATGTATCTATATATAAAGAGCTCATACAACTCAATAATAAAAAGATAGATAACTCATTGGAAAATGAACTGAATAAACATTTCTCCAAAGAAGATAGATAGACAAATAGCCAGTAAGCATATGAAGATGTTTGACATTATTAGTCATTAGGGAAGTGCAAATCAAACCTACAATGATATATCACTTCACAGCCACTAGAATGGCTAGAATTAGAAAGTCAGATAACAATAAGTATTGACAAGAATCTAGAGAAACCAGAATCCTCATACACTGCTAGTGGGAGCAAAATGATGCAGCCACTTTGGGAGACAGTTGGATAGTTCTTCAAATGGTTAAACACAGAGTGACCACAAGACCCAGCAGTTCCACTCCTAGGTATATACCTAAAAGAAAGAAAACATATGTCCACATATAAACATGTTCACAAATGTTTACAGTCAAACGGTGGAAACATCCCAGATGTCCATCAAATGATAAATAAATAAACAAAATGTGGTTTGCCATCTATACAAAGGAACATTATTCATGTTCAATAATTCATTCAAGAATGAAGTACTTTGAGAGTCCGCCTGCCGATGCAGGGGACACGGGTTCGTGCCCCGGTCCGGGAAGATCCCACATGCCGCGGAGCGGCTGGACCCGTGAGCCATGGCCGCTGAGCCTGCGCGTCCGGAGCCTGTGCTCCGCAACGGGAGAGGCCACAACGGTGAGAGGCCCGCGTACCGCCAAAAAAAAAAAAAAAAAAGAATGAAGTACTGATACATGCTATAACATGGACAAACTTTGAAAACATTACGCTAAGTGAAAGGAGCCAGACACAAAGGCTACATATTATGTGATTCCATTTAGATGACATGTCCTAATCTATAAAGACAGAAAGTAGATTGGTGGTTGCTTAGGGCTGGATAAGCTGGAAGGACAAAGAGGTGATGGCTAACGTGTACAGGATTTCTTTTGAAGGTGATGAAATGCTCTAAAATTAACTGTGGTGATGGTTGCACATATCTGTCCCTATATTAAAAACCATTGAATTATATACTTTAAATGGGTGAATTGCATGGTATGTGAATTATCCCTCAATAAAACTGTTATTTTTTTTAAAGCCACCTTGAAGGGAAGAGGAAATGAGTAAGTGAGCATTTGGACACATATTTAAAACAAAATGTCCAGATTCCCTTTGGGAAATTGCCAGAGATGTTAAGTTATTCTGCACCTGAATATACAAACAACATTTAGGTATCGAAATTCATAACTACTTAAAAGCTTAAAAATGAAAAGTGCTCCATCCCATCCTATTGCCTATTAAAGGTGTAATTAATCCCCATTCCCTGGCCTCATATCTCCCTGTGGAAATATTCTTCCAGTGTAACACTCCTAGCCTCTCCCATCCCCGACCCCAGTTTAGCAGCAACTTACCTGATCGGTGAATTTGAAAGTGCAACTGAGCATGCTCTCTAGTGCAGCCGGGCATGTCCACAGAGAGGCATTTAGTAAGCTCCGTGTGGTAGAGTTTGTCCCTGCAAGGGGTTCAGATCGCAACTTGGAGCGAAGTTCCGTTGAAGGGAAAAGGTGTTACATACCCACGTGGTGGCACACTGTGGTGGTATTAAAACATATCTGCAAGTTCTCTGGCATTTTTCCCATCCGGAGATGGCGTCTACGTCCCTTCCTTTTGAACCTGGCTAGGAGTTTGCTTAGTAAATAGAACGCTGCGGAAGTGGTGCAGCCTGGCTTCCGAGGCTGTTAAAAAAGCCACGTGGCTCCTGTTAGTTTCTCTTGGAACACTTTGGGACCTTTCAGTCACCGCGAAAGAAGGCCAGGGACCCTGAGGTCACCATATGGAGAGAGCATATGGGAGCAGGGGAGAGATGCTGCTCCAGCCGCAGCTCCTGGAGGCTTTCCAGCCCAGGTGCCAGACATTCGAATGAATGCGCGCACTCCCCGCCATCATTTGACTGCAACCACGTGAGACACCAGAGTGGAACTCACCTAGATGAGACCAGCCAATTCTCACATCGTAAGCAGATAAATGATTGGTATTATTTTAAGGCACTGATTTAGGGTAGCTTATGATAGGGGAAAAAAAAAAAAATCTGGAAGACACTTATTCTCCAGCCCAGTCTTTACTAGTACTGAAGTTTGATCACCTCTTACTTAACCCCTCTTTCTCATTTCTCAATTGGTTCCAAACTCAGGAGGGAAAAATTTATTCAGTGGTCTCCAAAAACTCCAACTTTATCAACCCAATATAAGAATTTCTCCCGCCCCACTCCATGAGCATGGATGGGCCGTAGGTGTATTCGCTTGACTCTCTCTGGTGATCAGAAACGTCTCCCAAAACAGAAGAGCTCTTTCTTAGAATGTTATTTCTTAAGTTTATTGAAAACTCTTTAAAGCAGCACTGAACAAAACTGCTCTATCTTGTACATAGACATCTGTCTAAACCTTTCACAGCAGACATCTGTTTCTCTAGTTAGTTATCTCAACTGCTTGCAACTTTTCCTCTTATGAGAGCGTCAGATAGTGCAGTGGTCCTCAGACTTGAGCGTGCATGAGAATCGTGTGGAGGGCTTGTCACAGCGTGGGTTCCTGGGTCCCATCCCCAGAGCTGCTGGTTCAGGAGGCCTGGGTGAGGCCAGAGAATTTTCATCTCTAACAAGTTCCCAAGTGCTACTGATGCTGTGATCCAGGAACTACTCTTTGAGAACCACTGAGCTTGAGAAACCAAATGTATAGGACGGTAGAAAGAGTCCTCATGCTGGCTGTGCCATCTTCTAATAAAATACAAAGGTCCCTAATAAGACGAAGGTCTGCAGTAAAAACCAAGGCCTCTGCCTATAACACAGTTGTGAGGATCAACCGCGATAACGACAAATAAGTACTTTGCAAACTGCTTGAGGTTATGTAGCTAGGAAATATGGCTTGAAGAGATTTGCTTGTGGATTTCACCTACGTGTTAATATCCTTTTTCAAAGTGACATGAGAATCAAACGGAATATGACAGCTGAAGACTGCAGCAGAATTCACTAACCCATTTCCTGTTTGTTTCCTTTACAGGTTCCTGTGCTTTCCAGAAGCTCTTATAACGCAGAAGTAAAAGCAAAAGGGGTGGGCTTCCCTGGTGGCACAGTGGTTGAGAGTCTGCCTGCCGAGGCTAGGGGACGCGGGTTCGTGCCCCGGTCCGGGAAGATCCCACATGCCGCGGAGCAGCTAGGTCCGTGAGCCATGGCCGCTGAGCCTGCGCGTCCGGAGCCTGTGCTCTGCAACGGGAGAGGCCACAACAGTGAGAGGCCCACGTACCGAAAAAAAAAAAAAAAAAAAAAAGCGCAAAGTGGGTAACATGTATTGAGTGCTTTCATGTGCGCACAGAAGAGGCCGTAGTCGGAAAAGAGGAGAGCTGATGCCCGTCTTAGCCGGGACCATTATTCTGAGTCTCAGTTTTATCTGCAGAAAGAGATAACAATAGCCCTACCTTATAAGTTGTTGTGAGGACTAAATGAGTTAATATATGTAAAGCTCTTAGCAAGAGACCCGGCATGTGTTAAGAAATATTGTTGTTGTTATTGTTGTTACTATTATTTTCTCCCTTTTAAAGATGAGGATTGAGGCTCAGAGAGTTTGAGAAATAAACCCCCAACCTCCCAGCTGGAACTTCTCTGCAATCCTGCCTCTCAGTTAAACATAGGAATTGGGGCAGGAAAGTCAAAATAAAATGTGCACCCACCCCTCGGCCATCATCACCTCTGCCCCGGAAAGACATTGCTAATGGATCACAGCACCCCGCTCTGCAGAGCCAAGGCTTCAGGGCTCTCCTGGAGCCCGTGCTGTGCTTGTTGAGGGCTGCCTAGAAGCCCATGAGAGAAACCTGTTTGGCCACACCAGGAATGGAAAAACTGAATCTGGGACACTTCCAGAGCGTTATAAAGTGAAAAAGCCAAGCCCAATAATGGAACCCTGGAATGAAAGGCTTAGGCTACCTACCAATAGGGGAAGAATCCTACCACCACCTCCCTCTCCTTCTGGGTTATGTTTCCCTGACTCACAGCCTTCCAGATCTTGGGATGAAGCCAAAGAAGAGAGGGGCAATGTCTACTGCCGTTCTACCTTTGGTCTAGGCCAATGGTTTCTTCATCATTTAAAAACATAGCTTTGTATTTCAAAAGATATGCTTCAATTTTGTCCAAGACAACTTCACATTAAATGCTTCCTGATCAGCAGCAGGAGCTCCATTAAAACCAAATAAAAAAGGAAACATTTTAAGGATCAAAGCAGATGAAACATTATAGAAGCACCACCATCATATTCAAAGGTCCAGTAATTCTACACTGTGAGTCCGCAATTCTTTACAATGGTGCTAGAAAAATTAACTGTTTAATCATGATGAAGACAAGGCTCTAAGTAATATTAATTGATATTGCCTTGGGCCTACATTTTATTCTTCTACCACACTGAGAAGGGGATTATTATTATACACAGTAATGGATAATCTTCAAAGAGATATTTTATCATTCTCCCCACCCCTTCTCCGGCATGCACTCACAGGCACTTTCTCTTGCCATTATACCCTGGCTGACTTCACAAGTTCTCGTTCTAGCTAAGAGCTCAGACCAGAATCAAGTTCTCCTTGAAGGTGACCATGTTTAAAACCACAGCTAATATATATTCAGCTCTTAGCTATTCCAGGCACAGTCTTGTTTATTTAATAAGCATCTAGTACTTACTGTTCTAAGCACTTCAGAAATATTAACTCACTTAATCCTCACAACAATCCTATCAAATTTTACAGAAGAACAAACCTAGCACAGAAAGGTCAAGTGACTTGCCCGATGTCACACAGCTGGAAAGTGGCACACAATTACCTTAGGAGCAGGTGTGATGATGCAGCCTAGGGAATGTGAAAAGTTAGGTGTTCACGGTGAAGCTCTGGCTATCTGCTGATGACCTTCGTGCCGGGTGTGAACGATACTCACTTACATGCTTTAACTCGGTTAATCCTAAATTAACCCTAAAAGGTAGGCACTGTCATTTCTCCGTTTCAGTTACTAAGAACCAAGACAGAAAGGCTAAGTAACTTGCCACAGCTACTACGTGGGATTCCAACCTGGGAGGCAGACTCCAGAGCAGGCACCTGTATCCAGTAGGTCGTATGGGAGAGACTTCTAGCTCTGTTTCTGGCGCACTTTGTCTCAGACATAATTCTCCTGTTTTCAATGGAGTCCTCACAACCACGATTACTGCTGTTTTATCATTTGGTTCCTGAACAGTTTCATTCCATTATCCAAACAGTCACTTCTCAGCTGCTACACCCAGCTGCTCTCAAGGCAAGTCCAGACACAGGAGTGAGTCTGTCTCCCAGTTTAACATCAAGGTGAAGTTCGCATGCAACAGCCAGGACTTAGTCATTGTCACCACCAGGCATTCCTCAGACCACAGCATCAAACCTGCTCAATAGAACCACTGTGTCAAGAAACAGACACCTTCATATCACATGGCTCTTAACCTGGAACTTGCATTACCCCGGCAATTAAATTGTCTTGCCTGCACGTCAGGAACAGTCATCACGGCAGAGTCTGGACCAAAGAATGAAACTAAATTTAGTTTTACATGGAAAGGTGGGGGAAAGGATTTCAAAACAAAGGGCAGTGGAAACATTAGCTTCTCAGCCTTTTAAGGTATTTAGCATCTGAGGGACGTAGGCTTTCTCCGGAGATTTTGGAAACCAAAACACCTGGATTCTAGGGATTCGTGCTAATGGTTATTTTAGAGACATTCTCTCCCTCTCTCCCTCTCCCTCTCTCTCTCTCTCTCTCTCTCTCTCTCACTCACTCAGTGTGAGGCAGCACATTGCTGTTCATTTCCTGATGGAGAGCTCCCGGGACTTGGAAACAAGATGTTTGCGATGGATGCCCTTTATCTTTGGAATCCCTTCCTTCCTGGACTGGCAGAATCTAAAGCTCTTGGCCTTCCACAAAGCCTGTTCCAAGGCTTGCCTTTTTAATTGAGCTTCCGCTTAAGAAGACTTAAGACTCTACGTATTTGCTTACTACCGACGCCACCATGAAAGCTGGTCCAACAGTGCTAGGCCCTCATTTTTTCCCCTGACGTTTAAATATCCAACTCAACGCTCATTTAACTAGTAACTAAACTCCCTCTTGTAATTTTCTATTAAGCATGTTTTATTTTCTCAGATCCTAGAAAAAGGCTTTACAGTGATTGGCTTAGGACTTGGTTTTGACTCTCAGGGGAGTTGAACCCATTGTAAGAGGAGAGCACAGATGGAAGGCCTATAGAAGTGGATTCCAAAGGCCAGGCTAAGCCTAATTCTGGCATCAGATGTGAGTTTCAATCTCCGGAACCTCCGGAACCAATGATAAGGCATAAATTAATTCTAAAATATTTTTTAATGTTAATGACTTTAAAGTTGTCGTAAAGAGAGCTGTTTGCCATTACTTTGTCTTGCACAAAAATTGAAATACTGTGTTCTTTGTCAGGATTTGAGTAACCCAACTGACCTGAGATCATTAATTTTTTAGAAAAAAAAAATCATATAAACACAAACTTTCCAAAAGCAACATATTTAGTAACTAGAAGTTTATTTTCTCCACTGAAATCCATTTTATTGTGAGTCCCGTTGTCCTAGTAAAACTTGAGTGAGGAAATCAAAATGAATGTTAAAATAGGGGTATGACATTTTGCAGATCTGGCCGGCTCTCATTAACTCTTGATTTGTACATTTCCTCTTGTCGGTCACTGTCTACGAAGCCATCCATCCCTTTTCCTAAGTCCAGTTCGTAACCAGGACTGGGTTTCATGCTCACGCTGCTTTGTCATTATCCTGCTCTCTCCCAGCACCTGTCAAAACCCTGAGATGGCTTTTCCAGCCACTAAGGTCACTTGTGGCCATCCAAGCAGAAGGCAGGAAGACCTCGTGGTGTTTGCAGGGCAGAGTATTCCCTGCATCTTGGCTTCTGGGCTCCTGCTTCCTGCCTGTTCGCCCTTGAAGGAGTCCCATGGGGCCATGAACTGGAGGATGCAGTTTCCAGAACTAGAGGCTATCAAGACTCCAGATCTTGGGTTTTTGATGACCTCTAGGCCCTTCTCGTGCTGACGGCGCCCCCATCCCCTGCCGCCTTGCCCTCCCTTCCCATTCAGGTGTTTGCAATGGCAGACTGCTATTTATTTTTGTCCCTTTCCCACTTTTGCCAGAAACCAGCGGCTGAAGCTGTGCCAGGCGGTCCTGTTGGTAAACAGTGAGCTCTAACAAAAGGTTTCCTCCTGGAACACCAGCTTCTTTTCTCTGGCTGGTGACTGAGGTGGGAGGGAACTTGGCTATGCCTTCTAGACATTTTTCCTTTGGTAGCTCATCTCCATCCCCCACAGAGGGGCAGGAGAAGGAGAATGGTATGCTGGCTGTGCAGGAGTCCTATTTCTGGTGGTGACCAACAGTCTAACCTTACTCAGCTTACCAAATTCCTGAGGTCAGGCCACCACCTGACTGAGCGCCTGCTCTTAAGGTGGTACCCACTTGACTCCGGGATTCCCTGGTGATGCTCCTTCATCTGCCACAGACACACAAAGTCCAACCTTTAGATCTCTTGCACCTTCCATCAAAATATTTCTTATCTCTGTTCCTGGACTCAGTAAGTGCTCAATAAACACTTTTTGAAAGTTCAGTGAACTCCACTCATTGTTTTCCAGCTTCACTAATCTTCCATTATTCCAGAATTAACGCGTCAACCCAGTAACTGACTTCCTACGTTCTAAGTTCCACGAGAGAGAGTGGAGTGCGCTGGAGGCCAAAGATCTGATGGAGATCAGCTTGGCCACTTATGGACCATGTGGCCTTGGCTAGTTTCTTCAGATGCAAGAAGCACTGATCGAATGACCACGGGCCATGGGTTATGCAAGACACAGGAGAGAGAGAGATGAAATGCACGGTGTCTGCCTGCAAGCTGCCGTCTAGGGGGGATGAAGGGCATGGAACACAGCAATCTTGGCATGGTGTGATGGAAGTGTGTGATTCTGATATCATGGAGCTATAGTGAAAGGCCAGTCCAGCTGTTAGTGGGAGTAGCAGCCAGGGAAGTCTTCCCAGAGGAAATCACATTTTGGCTAGGTCCAGAATTATGAGTCAGCCATTCAAGGAAGGGGAAGAAGTGTACTTCTGGCACAGAGAACAGTATATACAAAGTCAAAAACAGTCAGAGACATACAGACGGCCAAGAGGCACATGAAAAGATTCTCAACATCGCTAATTATTAGAGAAATGCAAATCAAAACTACAATAAGGTAGCATCTCACACTGGTCAGAATGGCCATCATTAAAAACATCGACAAATAAACGATGGAGAGGGTGTAGAGGAAAGGGAACGCTCTTACACTGTTGTTGGGAATGTAAATTGGTATAGTCACTATGGAAAACAGTATGGAGGTTCCTCAAAAAACAACATAGAATTGCCATGTGACCCAGCAATCCCACTCCTGGGCATGTATCCAGACAGAACTCTAATTCGAAAAGATACATGCACCCCAATGTTCACAGCAGCACTATTTACAATAGCCAAGACATGGAAGCAACCTAAATGTCCATCGACTGATGAATGGATAAAGAAGAGGTAGCATGTATATACAATGGCATACTACTCAGCCATAAAAAAGAATGAACTACTGCCATTTGCAGCAACATGGATAGACCTAGAGGTTTTCATACTAAGTGAAGTAAGTCAGAAAGAGAAAGACAAATACCATATGAGATCACTTATATGTGGAATCTAAAATATGACACAAATGAACTTATCTATGAAACAGACTCACAGACACAGAGAACAGACTAGTCATGCCAAGGGGGAGGGGCTTGGGGAGGGATGGACCAGGAGTCTGGGATGAGCAGATGCAAACTAGTATATATAGGATGGATAAACAACAAGGTCCTGCTGTATAGCACAGGGAACCATATTCAATATCCTGTGATAAACCATAATGGAAAAGAACATGAAAAATAATGTATATATGTGTGTGTGTGTGTGTGTGTGTGTGTGTGTGTGTGTGTGTGTATACATATATATATATCTGAATCACTTTTCTGTATACTAGAAACTAACACAACATTGTAAATCAACTATACTTCAACAAAATAAATTTTTAAAAAATGGTCAGAGGTTATCAATGACAGTTCAAAAAAGCTGCAACACATGTTATCATGGCGGAATGGTAGAAGATGAGGCTAGAAGGTGAGGCAAGGGACCTGTGTTTCATTTTTACCCTGAAGATGGTGAGGAGGAAATGAAGGTTTAAAAGCAGGAGTAGGCTGATCAGACGTGCTTTGGAATACTTACTCTGACTAAGGAAGATAAAGCAGTAGAAGTGGTTAAAATTCATTCATTCCACAAATACCGAGTGGAATCTTCTGTGCAGAAGCAGCTTGCAGCCTAAGAGAAAGACTTTGGAGGCCAATATAGGACAGAGGGGATGAAGAGAAGGACATTGACTTGAGAGATGTTTAGGAGGTATAATTAATAAAACTCAGTGACAGCTGGGTGAGGGCAGAAGAGAGGAGAAGGGATCTTGGATGACTTTCAGGTTTCTTTCTTGGGCAATTGAATATCCAGTGATGATATTCACATAGTGTTTCTTAATAGAGGTGTTAGTGGCATTTTGGACAGGAAAATTCTTTATGTGTGGGACTCTCTTGTGCATTTAAAAATGTTGGCATCTTTGGCCCAATCCACTAAGCTCCAGTAGCATTTCCCAGTCATTGTGACATCTAAAAAGTGACTCCCTACATTTCCAAATACCCCTTGAAAGCCAGAATGCAGAAGGGAGAATGAATTGGTGCTGGCAAGGAGGAATGAGACCACTTTGGGGCATACTCAGTTTGAGGTAGTGATTAAAGACTCCATGTCTGCATCCACCCGTGTACCATCACCCCATCGCCTGCAGAACATAGGCAAGTGGAGATGCCAACTTCTCACTGTGGAGACACCTGTGCTTCCCTCACTTGCTGACCACAAATGGGTTCACCAGCTCTGCCACTGAGGAACTGAACTCCTCCAATCAAAAAATATTTGTTTTTCAGAGCAATCAATTATAGTTATCCTACTTACTGCTTCCTTCTCCACCTTTCCCACCTCCTGACATTACCAACAGCCCAGAAGTTGTTCAGGGCTTAGAAAAGCTGTGGTTCAGCATAGCCTCCAACACACTAGGGAGATGTAGGAAGGGCAGGCTCACTCTCACTCTCATCTTGCCCAATCCTCCATCCTCACTTGGTTCCACAGCTCAGCTCCCGTCACCTTGAGTTTCTTTGTTCTGATGACCCATTAAAATGCCCTTAAGCTTCCCCTCACTCTTTGTCTTAGACGTGATGTGATATTCCCCCCATGGTTCTGGTATCAAAATTGTAAATACCAGGTACCCCTATCTCCCACTCCAATTATCATAGGACTCACCCATTGACTGATGAAGCCAGGAGCATGAATGTGATTGCCCAGGGAATATGTGTCAGATAAGGTGATCCACGGCCAGAACTTTGGTGAACATTCAACATTGAAGGAGGGAGCAGAGGCAGAGGCATCCTAAGAGGACCCAAGAAGTAACAGGCACAGAGTAGGAGGAAAACCAGGAGAAGCCACGAAAGAAAATACCTCACGAAAGAAGGGCTGATCAAATATTAAATATGACAGGGAGCTCAAGTACAGTGAAAACTAGAAATGAGTATTCTGAATACAGCAACCAGGGAGAAACTGGTATCCCTGGTCAATCAGTCAGGCTAGGCTAGGCTATGCTGCTTTAACAAATGACTCCCACATCTCAATGGCTTCCAGTAGCGGAGCAAATATTTCTTGCTGTCTTTACATGCCCACTGTGGGTTACTGGCTATTGATATGTTCAAGTAGCCTCTACCCAGGGGGAAAAGAGCAAGGGATCTTAAAGGCTCTGCTTCGAAGTGGTAGTTATCATTTTCACTCACATTCATTGGCCACAGTAAGTCACATAACCAAGCTTGATGTCCATGGAACAAGTATAACCAGAAAGTCGTCTGGTAGGGAGGAGATGATAAAGAGAATTCCCGCGGGAGGGACAGAAACTCTTTTTGGGTGATAACATAGTCTACCTCATTCGGCAAAGCAGTTTTGGTCTGGCCCTCAGTTTTTCCTTCTATAAAATGATGAAGGTGATTATATTTCCACCCCCATCAGATTGCTGTGGGGCATCAATGACACCGTGTTTGTGAAAAATCACTATGGAAGATAATTTTATCTCTAATGTACCCTATGCACAGTTATTATTATTAATCTTCCCACCCTGTATTATGTCATTTCCCTGTATTCGAAGAGCCATTGCTCCCCTGTACCATTCAAATCAGGATCCGATGCCCTCTACCAACTGGCTGGTTTGGTGTTCATTTCTGGTTTGGTTTCTTTCCACCTACAAGCTACTCAGACTATTATCTCTGCCACGAGTGCCTTTCTCTTGTCCCCAGACTCATGTCTCTCATCTCCTCATGAGTTCACCTCAAAACCAGAAAGATATCTTGGATTGAACTAACTTAATTCTAGCAACTCCTCTGTTGCACAGTATGCCCTGTATTTTTTGGTCCCAACTCAGCGTGGTGCATAAATGTCCAGCAGCGGTTTCCAGTGTTCGTGTGGGTGTGAAATTTTATGAGAAGACTGAGATTGATGGGGTCAGGTTATTGAATGTGGGGTCTGTGCGGGTTATTCTCCTTCTCTGAATCCATTCTTCACATTCCCTGTCTTGTTCTGTGCCCCTGGGAGCTGACGTCCGCAGATGTCAAAACTCGGGATGCCCTGCCATCTGGCTGCCAGTTGGTTTAGCCAATAGGAGGCACCTGTGCAGAGATGGAAAGGTAGAAGAGAGCCCGGGGTGCTTCTTCTCTCGCCCCCTCACCTGCCTGATCTGATTCTGGTAGCAGCGGCTGGGTAAAGTGGATGTAGATCCTGTCAGGCCGGTTCTTCCACTGCTCAAGCTCCAGTAGCACTGTGCCCCCTCCTGCTGCTTCATGTTACGAAGGCTAGCTCATGTCCTTTTTTATTGCAAATTTCATAATTAAAACTTGCAGAAGAGAGTGGCAACCGCTTCCTCTCCCACCCCCAAGTACATACATTTAAGGTATTTCATTTGTCACTTCTCATCTACACTTACCTCTGGGTCCTTAGAGTCTCCTCTTCAAGGTCAAGTCTGCTAGCTGTGTTGAGAGCCTAGCACGAGGCCCTTCTGATGGCTAAATGAGACCCCTGCCTTCCGAAGAACAGATGCCCTGATTGGAGTGATGGCTCATCTGGTCTGAACAATTTGTCTCTCTGAAAAATTATTGGCTCAAATCAAACTATATAAAAATGCATTCCTATAATCCCAATGCAGAAGACTTAGTGACCCAGGTAGAGTTATCTTAACCTCAAAGATTCTGGATAAAAATGGAAGACAGCATGTTGATTATCCCTGAATTACCATATTAAAACCCTTTTAAAAATTGAACAAAATATGTAAGAGTCCCAAAGAAATGACAGGTTTAGAAGACCTCAGAGGTCACCTGAATTTTCTCATGTTTCTGTAATTCCATTTTGTAAAAAGGTAGGACATCAATTAATCAATCTGTGGTAATAGGAGTTATCTAGGCCTTGCCACTCTGAGTGACCTATGGACCAGCAAGTCAGCATCACACAGGAGCTTGTCAGAAATGCAGAATCTCCATCCCCACCCCGCCAGACCTGCTGGATCAGAATCTGCACATTTAACAGGGTTCCTAGGTGACCCCTTTGCACACTGAAATTGAAGAAGCACTGATCTAAAAGAGTTCTCAAACTATCTGTGCTGAAAGACTAGTTCTTGGTTTTTTTCCCCTTTAATCTTCTGTGGACTGATACACTTGAAAATATAATAAGAATAAATTATTAGAATAATGAAATAAAAATGGCAGAGACATATAGAATACAAACCCAAGCTTTTATTATTAGATTCAAAAGACAAGAAATTACTCGGTCAAATTGCTATGGAAGTCTCTAAATAATGCACTCTAGCTCTTTCTCTGGATTGCCCATCATTGGCCAGTAACGGTTCATGGATGGCAATAGACAGTGGACCACAATTTGCACAGCACTGTTCTAGCTCATTGCCATTTTGCAGATGAGAAAACAAAGGCCCAGACAAACAACATACTCAAGGTGACACAGTTGGTTAATGAAAGACCCAGTACTGAATTTTACATCTGTAAAACTGTTCCTGATATACTTTATTACTCCTAATGAAAATTTTAAATATTTATTGAGAACTTGATTAAGGCCAGTATAATGTTTTACAAGGATTACCTTGTAGTCACTTCACATCCTTGTCATTGAGATTCTGTCAATGCCCTCATTTTATGGTTGAGGAAACTGAAGTTTAGAGAGGTTAATACCTAGTCCAAGTCTCCTTGGTTAAGTAAGTGATGAAGCTGAGGTTTGAACTCAAGTTTAATCACAAAGTAAACATGCTTGTATTAGTCAGCCTTCTCCAGAGAAACAGAACAAATAGTGTGTGTGTGTGTGTGTGTGTGTGTGTGAAGATATTTATTATAAGAAATTGACTCACTCAATTATGCAGGTAGGCAAGTCCCAAGCTCTGCAGGGAGAGTCAAAAACTGAAGACCCAAGAGAACCATGTTTAGTTCCAGTTTGAGTCTGAAGGCCTGAGAACCAAGAGAGCCAATGGTGTAGTTCTATCCAAAGGCTGGCAGGCTCAAGACCCAGAAAGAGTCAATGCTTCACTTTGAGTCCAAAGGCAGGAAAAAAAGCTGATGTCCTGTTCAAAGGCAGGCATGCAAGAAGAATTCTCTCTTACTCATGGGAGAGTCAGCTTTTTTGGTCTATGCAGGGCTTCAACTGATTGGGTGAGACCCACCCATGTTATCAAGGGTAATCACCTTTACTTAAAGTCAATTGATTATAGATATTAACCACATCTACAAAAATACGTCCACAGCAACACCTAGATTAGTGTATTTATTTTATGCCGTAGCACTTAACACCTTCTAACATATTATATAATTTACTTATTTGTTATGTTACTTAATATATGCCCCTCTTCTTTGAACTTATAAAGGTAAGGGATCTTTCCTTTTCTGTTTTGTTCACTGATGTAGCCCAAATACCTAGAAGAGTGTCTAGCACTCGATAAATATGAATTGAATGAATGATTCTAGATTTTGCCACTTAATAGAAAGGAACAACAAATGGTGAATTATTTCACTTCACTGAACAATTAAAAGCAAGTGAACAAACAAGAATCTATCTCTTGAGATTGTCATAGGACTAAATGAAATAATGTTTGTAAAGTGTCTGGAATTCAGAGAGCATTCAGTAAATGGTATTGTTAATTGTCATCTCCCGTTGTTCATTCAATAAATACTTACAAAGTCCCTACCGTGTGTTGGGTAGTGGACACTGAACATAACACAGAGTGTAACAAAGTCCCTGCCCTCTTGGAACTTACTTTCTTGTGTGACTATAGGACCATGAACAAATGTCCTGCCCTAGATAGCTAGTTTCTACAGTTTTGTTACAAACCCATGGCTCTACTTCAAGGTCAGGCTCATGGACAAGGTCTTGCCTCAAGGACTTGATGGGCATCTACTTCAAAGCTCAGCTCTTCTTCACCGTCAAGTCCTTTGCCACACAGACCTTGCCTCTCTGGGCAGTTGGGATACAGTTGGGCCTCGTGATGGGATGACAGATCTTCTACCCTGGAGGGTCAGGGTAATTAGCATCACATCTGAAGCCTCCTCTTCTTCATTCAGGGTAAGTGTGGGCTTATTTCACATGTGACTTTAAGAAAAAAAAAAAGAGGAGAAATCACTAGGGTTGGATCAGGGAGAACTTTCCAGGCCAGTACAGTCTGAATGATGCTGATTCTATTACAACTATGGGTGATGATAACTACCGTTACCTACAGAGTGAACAGGCTTTTGATGATTTCTGTAACCCCCCCAACCCAGGGGCAGATGCAGAAGTCTGGGTGTGGGGATGTGGGTGAACCCTGAGGAACTGTTGAGAATGGCCAGGCATCCCCACAGCAGTGGTTCTCAACCTCGGCTGCACTTTAGAATCAACTGGAGAGCTTTTAAAATTCCTGATGTTCAGGCTGCAAGTAAATCAGAATCTCTGGGGATGAGATTCAGGCATCAGTCCTTTTTAAAACTTCCCGGGGGCTTCCCTGGTGGTGCAGTGGTTGAGAGTCTGCCTGCCGATGCAGGGGACATGGGTTCGTGCCCCGGTCCGGGAAGATCCCACGTGCCGCGGAGTGGCTGGGCCCGTGAGCCATGGCCGCTGAGCCTGCGCGTCCGGAGCCTGCGCTCCGCAACGGGAGAGGCCACAACAGTGAGAGGCCCGCGTACTGCAAAAAAAAAAAAACCAACTTCCTGGAACTCCCAATGTGTGGTTGAGATTTAGAACTACACCCTTCAAGGCTCTAGTTCCCACTTAGACCAGTGTTTCCAAAACTTTAACCTGCATCCAAGTCACCCGGCGATCTTGCTAACGGTGCAGACTCTGGTTCAGTATCTCTGGTGCGGAGAGTCTGCATCTCTAAGAAACTCCCAAGTAGATGCTGAGGCTGTATTTACATTTTCAGCAGCAAGACTCTCGTCATTTCTGATCCAAAGTAGACTCTGGAGGGTAGTTCTAGAACGAATAGAGACGTTTGTATTGACTCTAGAGAGAGTGTGGGATGGCTCCAAAATTTATAAAGAAATGCGTTGACCTAAAATCCTTCTTCAACCATACCTACTGCCCTGAGGTCTTAAGCTGGTGTAGTGCTAAAGTAGTGCATAATGATGATTGTGTGACAGATCATATTATATGTGAGTCAAATTATATGTGAATTCAAACCTTGGTTCCACCCATTGGTGTAGTCTTTAGCAGATCACTTATCCTTTGCATGCCTCAATTTCTCCATCTGTAAAATGGGGATGTTAGCAACACCTACTTCATATTCTTGTTGTAAAGACTAAGTGTGTTAATACAGTTAAATCACTTAGAACAGTGCTTAGAAAATAGTAAACGCTCTTTAATTGTTAGATTTTGTACTTACTAGAGTAGAATGATATAGGCTTTGTAATCAAGGCAGACATGGCTTCAAACCCTAGCTTGGCCACATAATTATGTGACACTGAGCAAGGAATTTAGCCCCTCTAAGCCTCGATTTTGTCATCTGCACGTGACAACAATAATGCCTACTCCACAGACTTGTTGAAAAGGTCAAAATAATATGTGTAATATATGTACACGGCACACAGTAGGTGTTAGGTTTGAATGTTTGTGTCTCCCCAAGTTCATATTTTGAAATCCTCACCCCCAATGTGATAGTATTAGGAGGTGGGCCTTTGGTCACGAGGGTGGGGCCTTCATGAATGGGGTTAGTGCTCTTATAAAAGAGACCCCAGGGAGCTCCCTTGCCCCTTCCACTCTGTAAGGACACAATGAGAAGCCTACTGCCCTGAAGAGGGCCTTTACCCCACCAGGCTGGCACTCTGATCTCAGACACCCAGCCTCCAGAACTGTGAGAAGTAAATACCTTTTGTTGATGAGCCCCCCCAGCCTGTGGTATGTTGTTACAGCAGCCTAGTGGCTTCAGGCAGCAGGGATCAGTGAGCGGTGGGTGCTGGGGAGGGGTCAGGCCCTGCTAGACTTCAGTCACCCTGTGTGACTAGAAGCAGGGTCACCACCTCTCAGGGTCTCCGTTTCTGCATCACGAAAGGTGACAGCAGTGCCGCTGAGAGGAGACATGACTACATGTGAACGTGTTTCATAAACTGCAAAGCGAAAAAATGCACATACAAGGTTTTAATGTTGTAAAGGTATTTCTCCCCACACCGCCCCCCAGGAAAAAAGGAAAAGGAGACTGTCATGCTGTGGGACTGCCAGACACTTTCCCCAAGACCGGCTTTCAGTAAAGTGGGAAGCTGAAGCAGGTAACACCTCACTTGCCACTCAAGCTTGATTACACTGTGACAGAAATGTCATCACTCATTGAAAACAAAAAACTCCCTCTTGTCGGTGGGACAGTTTCTCTATGACAAAGCTTCTCTCCCACATCACTCTCCTCCCGTGTACAGATTTTGATGGCATCTCTTAGCCAAGGCCCCTCCAAACACATCCCAGGAAGTCCATTAAGGAGGGGGGAGTCTGTGTGCTTAATGGGTTTTGAAAAGCAAATTGGATAATGTGCTCTAGAGGGAACCCCCAGAGGGGGCAAGGTGGCAGGCCACTTGTCTCAGCTAATAAAACCTCCCCCAGCAGCCGTCCCCGTGCCCAGCTCCTACGTGCCATTTGGCACCCATATCTTGAGATCTGCCACTTCTGTTTGTGATCCAGACAGCTACAGCTCACTTCCATGTGGCAACATAAGTGTATTGACATTTATCATTGGATTCCACTTTCCAGAACAGAGAGAGACAGGCCTGGCAGGCACAGAGGGCATACATCGCAGCGGTATCACACCCAGAAGCTGACACTGGGGATTACTTTTCTATTCTGTCACCCTTTGGCACAGACTCTTCTGCTCGGTGCTAATGACAGTCACTGGCTTGTGCTTCAAATAAGGAGAAGAGAGGGTGACTCTGAAATCTCCACACTCCATGCAAGCTCCTCTCTCTCGGACAAGATGATGCAACTTTTGTAGATGCAATTCACATTTCAAAAAACCCCACAAACATGTATATATGTGAGTCCGTGTGTGTGTATACGTGTGTATGTATCTACATTTATGTCCATATATATGTGTGCATCTATATTTCTACATATCTATGTATCTATATCTATCTCCATATGTTTCTGTTAAAAGTACTGTGGCATTATTTGAGCATGTATCTGTGCATGTGTCAGCATGTCTGTGTGGATAAACAGCATATAAAAATACAGGTTATTTTCCCATAAACTGTACCCTAGTGCTGCATTAAGCAACAGACTCAGTTTTCCATTATTAGTACTCAGCTTTTTGTTTCCCAGTCCCCACTGAAGGACTAAAAATCTGCCTGAAAGCCAAAATGTTTTGCTTCTCTGTTTAAATTCATTGTAGTCCCGTTTGCAAGAGTCTCAAATGAGCTTTTAGCAAAAGAGAAAACATGACTCAACTTTTGGGGCCACTGTAAATACTTTGTAAGCCAGAAACTTCCCCCAAATCACCTCATTTGTTCAGGTGTTACCCCATTGTTCCTAGTCTTTTTTTTTTTTTTTTCCACCGCACACCATTGTTTTAAAAGTGAGCTTATGGCCAGAACAATGCATCTTCTATAACTGGGATTGTCCAAGAATGAACCTCTCACCCATGTGATCAGGGGTTCTTGTTTGCTGTGATCTCACAGTCAAATAATAAGCCTTGGAAACAGCCAATAAATCATGCTGCCTTGGTGGCCGTATGATGACGACAGCCATGACATCTGGAATCTTCTAGAGAGGAGACCAAGGAGGAAATGTCGGTGGGTGAACAAGAGTTTACTACAGAGAAAGAAAAGAAAAGGACCTTACCGGGGGGAAGAATGGACGTGGGTTTCTGTAATGCCTAGTGTGTCATGAACCATGGAGTCGATCAACAAATATTATCCGAGTTGAATTGAAAGATCTCTATCAGCCTGAACAAAGGCAAAGATAGAACTCAATTTTCTATTAAGGTTGTACATTTGCAAAGAAAGGATAATGAGGCAGAAGAAGTGTTTCCAAATATGCTTGACTTTGGACTGACCTTCTGTCCGCAGATACTGAGGATGAGCTGGCAATAATCTTCCCTGAAGACAAATGATGTAGCAACTAAGGGCTGGAAGGAAGTCAGATGCGGTGCCTTGAGCCCAGAATATTAGTAACTCCCAAGAACAAGTCAGATGGTCCCCAGTCCAGTACTTTTTGACTTGAAACAGTTTTGGCCTCCCTATGCTGTTATATGTCCACGCCTTCTGGTGGCTTAAGAATGGCGGCCAAAACCTTCTTGCCAGAGGTCCATCAGTCCACTTAAGTAAGAGAAAAAGCCAAGTGGAAGCAGCCTCATTCTCACCATGGAAACGCAAATCAAGGGTCAGAAGAAATCTCCACAAGTCATCCAAGGCAAAGAATTTTTAATGCTAATAGTAAGAGAGATGATGTGGGGAAATGGACATTATCATATCCCACTGGGAGGAGACTAAACGGGTGAAATATTTCTGGAGGACAGCTTGGCAATGTGTATCAAAAGCCTTCGAATTTTGCATATCTTTTGACCCATCTAGGGTATAATTGACCCAATTATAGAATTTTATTCATAGGAAATAAACAATCATGGCTTTGCGCAAAGATATAGCTAAAATGGTATTCGTCCTGCTGTCGCTTCTAACAGTGAAACATGGAAACAATTTAAATTTTCTGTAACAGGGATTGGATGAATAATTAGTACCTAGATGAACTGAAATCCTAAGCAGTCATTAAGTTGATGCATAAGGGTATTAATTAGCCGTGAACTGCCCATGCTATGTAATTCAATTTTTTTTTAAGTTATAAAAGTACACATCCGATATGATCCCATTTTTGTACAATGCATGTATAGAAGTACATGCACCTGAATACTGAGGGTGGTTATCTCTAGATGGAGGGATAATGTATGACTCTCATTTTCTTCTTTATATTTGTTTTTAATTTCGAAATTTTGTATAGGCATGTATTATTTTAATTATGTTTAAAATGAGTAAACTGTAAATCACCTGTTCCTGAAAACTTTGTAGCTGATTGCCCTATTCTTCGGGGTGGAGGTAGGCAATTGGGAAGAGGGGAATAAGTAGAGATCAAAGCCACCTTTTAAAATTATTATTATTGTACCTTATATTATTATATACAACATATTATTGTACATAATATGTTGTATATAACACCCTTTCTCCTGCCTAACCACAGTGTCCTTTCTGACTTTTGTTTCATCTGCTGCTCTTTCTCAGCCTCTTTTGCTGGTTCCCCCTTGTCCCCCTCGCCCCGACCAAGATCTTGTAATGCTGGCCTATCCCATGGCTCAGTTCTTAGGCCTCTACTCTTTTCTATCCACACTCACTTTCCTGGTGGTCTCATCCAATCTCATGGCTTTGAATATCATCTCTGTGTTAATACCTCCCCAATTGATATCTCCATCCCTGGTGTCCCACCCCGCCCTGAGCTCCAGGCTCATAGATCTCCGTCCCCGTTCAGCATCTGTACTTGGATGTCTAACTTAACCCGTCAAAAAGCAAGCTCCTACTCTTAGCTGCCAAATCTGCTTCTCCTCAGCCATCACATCAAATAATGGCAACTCCATTCTTCCAATGGCTCAGGACAAAAACCTTGGTGTCATCCTCAATCCCTCACTTTCTCTTCTATTGTGTATGTCAACCATCAAGAAATCCTGTTCACTCTACCTTCAAAATGTCTTCACATTCTGACCACTTCTTATCCTCCATGCTGCTATGACCCTGGTACAAGCCACCATTATCTCTTGCCTGGATCCTTGCTAACTGGTTTACCTTGCCTACTTTCAGTCTGTTCTTAATTTAGCAGCCAGGGTGATCTTGCTAGACACACATCAGATTAGGTCATGCCTTTCTCAAAATCCTCCCACAGTTCCTCATTCCTCTCTGAGAGTGGAGCCAAATCCATTACGACGGCTTATAAGGTCCTGCATGATCAGCCCGCCTTCTCTAACCTCATTTCTTTCCTTTCTCCCACTCTGTGGCAGTTTTAAAACATGGTCCTCAAATTCTTTGACACTCCTTTTATTTAGAGACCGGGGATCTCTATCTCCTGCTATTAATTTGGGCTTCTGTGACTGCTGGGCGCAAGGTTATGTGTGGCAGCTTCCACTCTCTGCCATTTGGGATACTTACTCGAGTCTAGGAGCCTGTGGAATGTGCCACGTGGAGAGAAACTGAGGCCCCCGTCCAGTAGCCCCTGGTGAGATCTCAGCTGACAGCCAGCACCTACCTGCCAGCTGTAGGAGTGAGCCTTCTTCACAGTCCTTCACTGATTCTCCCCAGCTGATGCCACAGGGAACAGAGACAGGCTGTTCCCACGAAGCCGTGCCCATATTGAAGATGTATAAACAACAAGATGATTGGTTTTGTGCCATTATGTTTCAAGGTGGTTTGTTGTAGAGCCTTAGAGACTCTCTCACTGCAGCAACCTCACTCACCCCATATGCGCCTCTCTCCGTCCTCTTTGCTGTTCCTTGAACACCCAGACATGCTTGTGTCAGGGCCTTTGCACTTACTGTTCCCGTCTACATTGCCATATATACATGGCTCCCTCACTCACCTCCTTTAGATCTGTAATCACTTGTAATCAATCTTTTCAGTAAAACCTTCCCTCGCAAACTGACAAACTACACATGCTCCCCCCAGAGCTTCTCCTCCTTCTACTTTATTTTTCCTCCTTGGTGGTCATCGCTGTCTAATAGACTGTATGATTTATTCATTTAGTTTGTTTATTGCACGCCATGGTTTTAAATACCAACTCTATGCGGATTACTCTCTTACACTAGAAGGTAAACTCCATGAGGATGGGTATCTATGTCTGTTTCACTCCCTGCTGATTCCAATGTGCCTAGAACAGTGTGTCCCATGTGGTCACTCGTCAATTAATATTCATGGTTCTACCCCAGCCATGTGCGGGTGACCTGTTTCCTCTCAGCTTTTCCCTTCCCTCTCAACTTGTCTCTTCTCTGGGTCCTTTGCCTTCCCTCTCCATGCTCTCCACCTCCCCGCTAGACCAAAGCAGCAGCTTTGCTTAAGTCTCAGACCATTGGAGCCCCTATGCAGGTTATTCCCCACGCTAGAAGGAGTTTCTCCTTCCTGGGTGGTAGGTACCTCCTTTATATCAGATCCTGTGTTCATTCCACAGTAGGGATTAATTGAAAACTTTATGCTTAGCCTCCAAGCTTAGTTTTTGCTAGCAAAAATTAGTAAAATCTTCAGCTCCGACAATAAATTAGCAAGAGCAGGGTGAGTGATGTGCTCTAACAGTCTATTGCTCTCTAAAAACTACCCCCAAACTTAGAGGCTTAAACCAGCAATCATTTATTTTGTTCATGAGTGTGCAATTTGAGCCAGGCTAGGTGGGTATAGTTTGCCTCTGCTCTACCTGGCATCTGCTGGGGCGAATCGATTAGGAGCTGGGAGATCTACTCTCCAGTGTGTACTTTTAGAATTGACAGAATCCATCTCTGTCTCAACAAAATTTGGCTTTCCGAATTTTTTTGTACTTTGCTCTCAAAAAAATTCCAATTTGAAGCTGAGGGGTGAACTCATCCACTTTTCTCAGACTGCATTGACATATCTCTGTGAGGGAGAGAATGCCATTGGCCAGTGGGCAGGGAACCTCAGGGCAACATGCTTTATGATGATTGAAATATACATCAACTTAATTCTCCAATAATTTATATCTATTGCATTTGATTCATTCATTAGTTCACCTAATATTTTGATTATGAGAACAGGAATTTTGTCGATTGTTGTATGTCCATTTCTTAGAGAGCCTGACATATAAGAGCTTTAACAAATCTTTAGTAAATTAATTAACAATGATAATAATAGTTAACATCTAGTGTAATAGTTAAATCTATTGTGTTTTTTTTTTTTTGCTAGGCACTCTTCATAGCACTTTACCTGAATTACTTGTTTTAAGAACCCTAGAAGATAATATTATTTTTATTACTATTCCTGTTTTACAGATGAGTAAACTGAGGCACAGGGAGGTTAAGAACCTGCTGTAAAATGGAAGAGATGGGATTCACACTCAGGCAGTTCTATATTGATGCTCTTTTCCTAATCCTTACCTATGCACAGGGTGCTGTGGGGACCATATAGGAGAAGAATAGTGACCCAGCTTTGAGGGGTTGAGGAAGGCTTCCCAAGGAGGTGATTTCTAAGCAGATTCCTAAAGGACAAATTGGAATAGAGTCAGACAAACAGACTGCGGAAGGGTTTTCTTGGCAGGATTTGCAAGATCACCTAGAGTTCCAGGCATTATGCTAAGAGCAAGGAAAACAAGGAGAAAAAAAAAAAAAAGCTCCTTCACTGATATTCAGAAATTTCAAACAAATTGTTGAAAAAAAGTGTGTTAAGGGCTAATATAGATGTACACAAGATGCTGTGGGGAGATTGAAGAAGCAGGAATTGAACCAAGGGTAATAGTTCAGTGAGGGCTTCCCAGAGGAGGTGGTGTCAGAGCTAAATCTTGAAGGATGAGTAAGAGTTTGCTAGACAAACAAGGAGTTGCGGGGGTATTTCCAGCAGAAGGAAAGACACATGCGGTGAAACGTGAAAGAGCTTCTGGGGCTAAGCAAATATCAAATAGGGTAGGAAGATCATATTTTTCTGTCTTTAATATTTTCAGAAAATGAGGCTGCAGTGTTAACACAGCGTTGCCTCACACCCTTTGTGAGTAGAAAGTTCTGTTTGATGTCGAACCTTCGTTCATCTTCCTGAAACACAGACACGCCCACATATATCCTTGTTCTCCCACCAGGGGTCATATAGGCTCATTGTCCTTGTCATTCATAGGCTAAGCCTTCATACAGGTGGAGATTGCTAATCTAGGTCTCTTGTCTTCCCAGACCGGTGGGTTTCTGTTCCCCTCATTTGCCACTTCACTCAGTAAGCAAGGAGTGCATATTGAAAGCCAGCCTGTGCCACTGCAGGGACTAGAGGAGAAATGCAAAGTGTTTTTCTTGCCACCCTGAGGCTCCTCACTATCAGCCCATAAGGTCTGCTTTTCAAACTTCAAATCACGGTGCAACCTGCCACTCAACACTCTCTGATGCCCCTCCGTAACGTAGGAGTTTAAGGGTCTGTGCATTGGAGTCGTACTGACAAGTTATGTGAACTTGGCCAAGTTACTAACCTTTTTGTGCCTTACTGTCCTCATCTATGAAATGTGATCATATTATTAACCTCATGGGGATTTTATTCTTGAGGATTAAAAGACTTAATGTATGTGTAGAAATTAAGACAACTTTGGAAAGAAGTCACAGAAAGCATCACGTCATGTGGCTTACGGAGAAAGGGGGAATTTGTTGATTTACATGATTGAAAAGTCCAGGGGGTATGCCAATTACAGGAGTAGCTTGATCCAGGGGCTCAAATGTTGTCACCAGAACTTAATCTTTCTCCATCTCTAGCTCTACTCTTATTTTTTTTGGCTTTGTTCAAGGCTCCATGTGATATCAAGATGGCAGCCAAGAAGCATAGACCCCATTCTCCTACGATCCAGTCTAACATTCAAATCAAAGTCCTGAGCGTGACACTCATTGATCTGAACACATTAAAATGCTCAATCTTGGGCTTCCCTGGTGGTGCAGTGGTTGAGAGTCCGCCTGCCGATGCAGGGGGCGCGGGTTCGTGCCCCGGTCCGGGAAGATCCCACGTGCTGCGGAGCGGCTGGGCCCGTGAGCCATGGCCGCTGAGCCTGCGCGTCCGGAGCCTGTGCTCCACAACGGGAGAGGCCACAACAGTGAGAGGCCCCGCGTACCACAAAAAAAAAAAAAAAAAAAAAAAAAAAAAAGCTCAATCTTGAACTGACTCTTAGGCCAGGGAATGAGAATGCTAATTGGCTTATGCCTGGGTCTTGACCACCCCCTGGAGTTAAGGAGAGATCTAACCCACCTAAATATCAAGGTCTCAGTTGGAAAAGGGGAAGTTGCCCAGAATAAAATTTCTGTTTTACCGGAAAAATGGAGAACAAAAATTTGGTGGCATAGAATCTGTCCGCTACTGTATGTAAAACACCTGGCACAGAGGCTAAGAGCAACATGCTTCATGAATGATCACCAGCACCCTCTTCACCACCACCATCAACACAGGGACCAATTTCAGACATGGCTCTTTCACACAAACATGACACTGTTCTTAAATGAGAGCCTTCCCAGTGCTGAGTGGAGAGAAATATAAGTAGCAGACATTTGTTTTTCGTGGCTGCCAAGAACCTCTGGAACATTCTTCCTACATTTTGATAGTTCCTATACTATGACCCCGGCCTACCTCAAATAGAATCCCTCAAAGCTTTATTTTTCCCACTCAACCCATCCTCCAACCCTCCAACCCCACCATTCAGTTTCTTCCAATCCTATGCACCCGTGAGAGAATTTGACTTGGAGGTGAGCTGTGGAAACAAGAGGAGCACGGAACACCCATTTTGCTGTTGCAGATGGTGGGAGCCAACCAGTTGGTTCTAGAGTCAGTGGGAGGCGTCACCCTTATCAGGCCAGTTCTTCAGTGTGGCTTTAGGCATTATTCTGAGAGCATTAGTCCAGAAATATTCCTTTAGCTGTTCCAAAGATGCTGTGAGTGCTGAATATCCCCATACCAAATCCCTTCTTTCTTTTTTGTTTTTTTTTATAAATTTATTTATTTTATTTTTGGCTGTGCTGTGTCTTCGTTGCTGTGCACAGGCTTTCTCTAGTTGTGGCAAGCGGCAGCTACTCTTCGTTGTGGTGCACGGTCTTCTCACTGCAGTGGTTTCTTTTGTCGCGGAGCACAGGCTTCAGTAGTTGTGGCTCGCGGGCTCTAGAGCACAGGCTCAGTAGTTGTGGCTTAGTTGCTCCGCGGCATGTGGGATCTTCCTGGACGAGGGCTCGAACCTGTGTCCCCTGCATTGGCAGGCAGATTCTTAACCACTGCACCACCAGGGAAGCCCCCAAATCCCTTCTTATATAAAGAAAGTAGAGTGATAGTGTTTCTGCAACTAAGGACACTAACCAACATGCTGCCCAAGAACTCCCACAGCATGTGTACGGCACAGGCTTCATGATAGTTCCCTAAGCCTGGGTCTCATCTTCTCATCAGACTGTTCTCCACGATCCCAGCAGGGTGGCTTGTAAAAGAGTAAACATTCAGAAAAATGCCAGTTTCATGACTGAATAAGTGAACTTCTAACTGACCTAAAAGGTCATTTGGGGGAGTACAGACACACTTCATTTTATTGAATTTCACACATATTGCATTTTTTACAAATTGAAAGTTTCTGGCAACTCTTCATTGAACAAATCTATTGGTGCAATTTTTCCAGCAGCATTTTTATTTATTTTATTCTATTTTTCATTAGTTATATATTTTATACATATTACTATATACATGTCAATTCCAATCTCCCAATTCATCACACCACCCACCCCTCCACTTTCCCTGCTTAGTGTCCATACATTTGTTCTCTACATCTGTGTCTCAATTTCTGCCCCGCAAACAGGTTCATCTGTATCATTTTTCTAGGTTTCACATATATGCATAAATATACTATAATTTTTTTTCTCTTTCTGACTTACTTTACTCTGTATGACAGTCTCTAGGTCCATCCACATCTCTACAAATGGCCCAATTTCATTCCTTTTTATGGCTGAGTAATATTCCATTGCATATATGTACCACATTTTCTCTATCCATTTGTCTGTTGATGGGCATTTAGGTTGCTTCCATGACCTGGCTATTGTAAATAGTGCTGCAAAAACACTGCGATGCATGTGTCTTTTTGAATTATGGTTTTCTTTGGTTATATGCCCAGTAGTGGAATTGCTGGGTCATATGGTAATTCTATTTTTAATTTTCTAAGGAACCTCCATTATTGTTCTCCATAGTGGCTGTAGCAATTTACATTCCCACCAACAGTGCAAGAGAGTTCCCTTTTCTCCACACCCTCTCCAGCATTTGTTTGTAGATTTTCTGACGATGCCCATTCTAACTGGTGTGAGGTGATACCTCATTGTAGTTTTGATTTGCATTTCTCTAATAATTAGTGATGTTGATGAGCTTTTCATATGCTTCTTGGCCATCTGTATGTCTTCTTTGGAGGAATGTCTATTTAGGTCTTCTGCCCATTTTTGGATTGGGTTGTTTGTTTTTTTAATATTAAGCTGCATGAGCTGTTTATATATTTTGGAGATTAATCCTTTGTCCGTTGATTCGTTTGCAAATATTTTCTCCCATTTTGAGGGTTGTCTTTTCATCTTGTTTATGGCTTCCTTTGCTGTGCAAAAGCTTTGAAGTTTCATTAGGTCCCATTTGTTTATTTTTGTTTTTATTTCCATTACTCTAGGAGGTGGATCAAAAAAGATCTTGCTGTGATTTATGTCAAAGAGTGTTCTTCCTATGTTTTCCTCTAAGACTTTTATAGTGTCTGCTCTTACATTTAGGTCTCTAAGCCATTTTGAGTTTATTTTTGTGTATGGTGTTAGGGAGTGTTCTAATTTCATTCTTTTACATGTAGCTGTCCAGTTTTCCCAGCACCACTTATTGAAGAGGCATTTTTTTCTCCATTGTATATTCTTGCCTCCTTTGTCATAGATTAGTTGACCATAGGTGTGTGGGTTTATCTCTGGGCTTTCTAGCCTGTTCCATTGATCTATATCTCTGTTTTTGTGCCAGTACCATATTGTCTTGATTACTGTAGCTTTGTAGTATAGTCTGAAGTCAGGGACTCTGATTCCTCCAGCTCCATTTTTTCCCTCAAGACTGCTTTGGCTATTCGGGGTCTTTTGTGTCTCCATAAAAATTTTAAGAATTTTTTCTTCTAGTTCTGTAAAAAATGCCATTGGTAATTTGATAGGGATTGCATTGAATCTGTAGATTGCTTTGGGTGTATAGTCATTTTCACAATATTGATTCTTCCAATCCAAGAACATGGTATATCTCTCCATCTGTTTGTATCATCTTTAATTTCTTTCATCAGTGTCTTATAGTTTTCTGCATACAGGTTTTTTGTCTCCCTAGGTAGGTTTATTCCTAGGTATTTTATTCTTTTTGTTGCAGTGGTAAATGGGAGTGTTTCCTTAATTTCTCTTTCATATTTTTCATCATTACTGTATAGGAATGCAAGAGATTTCTGTGCATTAATTTTGTATCCTGCAACTTTACCAAATTCATTGATTGGCTCTAGTAGTTTTCTGGTGGTATCTTTAGGATTCTCTATGTATAGTATCATGTCATCTGCAAACAGTGACAGTTTTACTTCTTCTTTTCCAATGTGTATTCCTTTTATTTCTTTTTCTTCTCTGATTGCCGTGGCCAGGACTTCCAAAACTATGTTGAATAATAGAGGTGAGAGTGGACATTCTTGTCTTGTTCCTGATCTTAGAGGAAGTGCTTTCAGTTTTTCACCACTGAGAATGATGTTTGCTGTGGGTTTGTCATATATGGCCTTTATTATGTTGAGGTACATTCCCTGTATGCCCACTTTCTGGAGAGTTTTTATCATAAATTGGCATTGAATTTTGTCAAAAGCTTTTTCTGCATCTATTGAGAGGAACATATGGTTTTTATTCTTCAAATTGTTAATATGGTGTATCACATTGATTTGCTTATATTGAAGAATCCTTGCATCCCTGGGATAAATCCCACTTGATCATGGTGTATGATTCTTTTAATATGTTGTTGGATTCTGTTTGCTATTATTTTGTTGAGGATTTTTGCATCTATATTCATAAGTGATATTGGTCTGTAATTTTCTTTTTTTGTAGTATCTTTTTCTGGTTTTGGTATCAGGGTGATGGTGGCCTCATAGAATGACTTCGGGAGTGTTCCTTCCTCTGCAATTTTTTGGAAGAGTTTGAGAAGGATGGGTGTTAGCTCTTCTCTAAATGTTTGATAGAATTCACCTGTGAAGCCATCTGGTCCTGGACTTTTGTTTGTTGGAAGATTTTTAATCACAGTTTCAACTTCATTACTTGTGATTGGTCTGTTCATATTTTCTGTTTCTCCCTGGTTCAGTCTTGGAAGGTTATACCTTTCTAAGAATTTGTCCATTTCTTCCAGGTTGTCCATTTTATTGGCAGAGAGTTGCTTGTAGTAGTCTCTTAGGATGCTTCGTATTTCTACGGTGTCTGTTGTAACTTCTCTGTTTTCATTTCTAATTTTATTGATTTGAGTCCTCTCCCTCTTTTTCTTGATGAGTCTGGCTAATGGTTTATCACTTGTGTTTATCTTCTCAAAGAACCGGCTTTTAGTTTTCTTGATCTTTTCTATGGTTTTCTTTGTTTCTATTTCATTTATTTCTGCTCTGATCTTTATGATTTCTTTCCTTATGCTAACTTTTGGTTTTGTTTGTTCTTCTTTCTCTAGCTCCCTTAGGTGTAAGGTTAGATGGTTTATTTGAGATTTTTCTTATTTCTTGAGGTAGGCTTGTATTGCTATAAACTTCTCTCTTAGAACTGCTTTTGTCGCATCCCACAGGTTTTGGATCATCGTGCTTTCATTGTCATTTGTCTCTAGGTATTTTTTGATTTCCTCTTTGATTTATTCAGTGATCTCTTAGTTATTTAGTAACATATGGTTTAGCCTCCATGTGTTTCTGTTTTTTACGTTTTTTCCCCTGTAATTCATTTCTAAACTCATAGTGTTGTGGTCAGAAAAGATATTTGATATGATTTCAATTTCCTTAAATTTACTAAGGCTTGATTTGTGACCCAAGATGTGATCTATCCTGGAGAATGTTCCATGTGCACTTAAGAAGAAAGTGTAATCTGCTGTTTTCAGATGGAATGTCCTATAAATATCAATTAAATCTATCTGGTCTATTGTGTCATTTAAAGCTTGTGTTTCCTTATTAATTTTCTGTTTGGATGATCTGTCCATTGGTGTAAGTGAGGTGTTAAAGTCCCCCACTATTATTGTGTTACTGTCGATTTCCTCTTTTAGAGCTGTTAGCAGTTGCCTTATGCATTGAGGTGCTCCTATGTTGGGTGCATATATATTTATAATTGTTATATCTTCTTCCTAGATTGATCCCTTGATCATTATGTAGTGTCCTTCCTTGTCTCTATAACGTTCTGTATTTTAAAGTCTATTTTATCTGATGAGTGTTGCTACTCCAGCTTTCTTCTGATTTCCATTTGCATGGAATATCTTTTTCCATCTCCTCACTTTCAGTCTGTATGTGTCCCTAGGTCTGAAGTGGGTCTCTTGTAGACAGCATATATATATATATGGGTCTTGTTTTTGTATCCATTCAGCGAGCCTGTATCTTTTGGTTGGAGCATTTAATCCATTCACATTTAAGGTAGTTATCGACATGTATGTTCCTATTACCATTTTCTGAATTGTTTTGGGTTTGTTTTTGTAGGTCCTTTTCTTCTCTTGTGTTTCCCACTTAGAGAAGTTCCTTTAGTATTTGTTGTAGAACTGGTTTGATGGTGCTGAATGCTCTTAGCTTTTGTTTGTCTGTAAACCTTTTCATTTCTCCATCGAATCTGAATGAGATCCTTGCCTCTTTGCTGGATAGAGTAATCTTGGTTATAGGTTCTTCCCTTTCATCACTTTAAATATGTCATGCCACTCCCTTCTAACTTGTAGAGTTTCTGCTGAGAAATCAGCTGTTAACCTTATGGGAGTTCCCTTGTATGTTATTTGTCGTTTTTCCCTTGCTGCTTTCAATAATTTTTCTTTGTCTTTAATTTTTTCCAATTTGATTACTATGTGTCTCAGCATGTTTCTCCTTGAGTTTACCCTGTATAGGAGTCTCTGCGCTTCCTTGACTTGGGTGGCTACTTCCTTTCCCATGTTAGGGAAGTTTTTGACTATAATCTCTTCAAATACTTTCTCGGGTCCTTTCTCTCTTCTCCTTCTGGGACCCAAATAATGCGAATGTTGTTATGTTTAATGTTGTCCCAGAGGTTTCTTAGGCTGTCTTCATTTCTTTTCATTCTTTTTTCTTTATTCTGTGCTGCAGCAGTGAATTCCACCATTCTTTCTTCCAGGTCACTTATCCGTTCTTCTGTCTCAGTTATTCTGCTATTGATTCTTTCTAGTGTATTTTTCATTTCAGTTATTGTATTGTTCATCTCTGTTTGTTTTTTCTTTAATTGTTCTAGGTCTTTGTTAAAATTTCTTGCATCTTCTCGATCTTTGCTTCCATTCTTTTTCCAAGGTACATCACTATCTTCACTATCATTATTCTGAATTCTTTTTCTGGAAGGTTGCCTATCTCCACTTCATTTAGTTGTTTTTCTGGGGTTTTATCTGGTTCATTCATCTGGTACATAGCCCTCTGCCTTTTCATCTTGTCTATCTTTCTGTGAATGTGGTTTTTGTTCCACAGGCTGCAGGACTGTAGTTCTTCTTGCTTCTACTGTCTGCCATCTGGTGGATGAGGCTATCTAAGAGGTTTGTGCAAGTTTCCTGATGGGAGGGACTGGTAGTGGATAGAGCTGGCTGTTGCTCTGGTGGGCAGAGCTCAGTAAAACTTTAATCCACTTGTCTGCTGATAGGTGGGGCTGGCTTCCCTCCCTGTTGTTTGTTTGGCCTGAGGCGACCCAACACTGGAGCCTACCCGGGCTCTTTGGTGGGGCTAATGGCAGACTTCAGGAGGCCTCAGGCCAAGGAGTACTTCCCAGAACTGCTGCCAGTGTCCTTGTCCTCACGGTGAGACACAGCCACCCCCCACCTCTGCAGGAGACCCTCCAACACTCGCAGGTAGGTCTGGTTCAGTCTCCTTTGGGGTCACTGCTCTTTCCCCTGGGTCTTGATGCGCACACTACTTTGTGTGTGCCCTCCAAGAGTGGAGTCCCTGTTTCCCCCAGTCTTGTCGAAGTCCTGCAATCAAATCCCACTAGCCTTCAAAGTCTGATTCTCTAGGAATTCCCCCTCCCATTGCCAGACCCCCAGGTTGGGAAGCCTGACGTGGGGCTCAGAACCTTCACTCCAGTGGCTGGACTTCTGTGGTATAAGTGTTCCCGAGTTTGTGAGTCACCCACACAGCAGTTATGGGATTTGATTTTATTGTGATTGTGCCTCTCCTACCATCTCATTGTAGCTTCTCCTTTGTCTTTGGATGTGGGGTATCTTTTTTGGTGAGTTCCAGTGTCTTCCTGTCGATGATTGTTCAGCAGTTAATTGTAATTCTTGTGCTCTCGCAAGAGAGATTGAGAGCACGTCCCTCTACTCTGCCATCTTGAACCAAAAACCTCAACATTTCTAAAATTAAGGTATGTACATTGTTTTTTTAGACACAATGCTATTGCACAGTTAATAGACTACAGTATAGTGTAACTATAACTTTTAAATGCACTGGGAAACAATAAATTCCTATGACTCACTTTTCTGCAAAATTTGCTTTATTTGGGTGGTTTGGAACCAAACCTGCAATAACTCCAAGGTATGCCTGTATTAGAATCTTAAAGTTTGAAGTGATTGAAATGATTGAGCTCATTCTAGACACTGGACAGATGAGACTGAAGACTCAGAAGGTTAATTTGACTTGAAATGTTGCCCTTATATTTTTGTTGATATTGTTTCCATCAAAACTATCACAAAAATGTGCGTTTAACAGCATCGTACCGTATTTATTAGGATAATATTAATTATTTTTAAGGTTGTAGAATTTTCTTTTGTTCACTATTATTTGAAGCAATTGACATAGACTTTGGACATCTATTTTTCTTTTCATGGAAACTTTGATTATCATGATATTCATCATAATGAGCTTTAACCAGAGACAACATGAAAAGTGAATCTGCCCACTACTGGCTTGTATCAAGGTCCAGCATTAAAAGCGTGGACTCTGTGGCCAGATCGTCTGAATTTGATCATGGCTCTGGTACTTTCTAGCTAGGTAACTACGTGCAAGTTATTTATTCTCTTTCTGCCTCAATTTCCCATGCGATAATGGGACATATTGATAGTATTTACTTCACAAAATTGCTCATAAAGAATGAAAAGAGTTAATATTTGTAAAGTATTTAGAATGGTGAGTTTTAGTGTATTGTAAGTCCTACCATGGTTTTAATTTTTTTAAAAATAAGGTTGCAGTTAACTAAACTCTCAAATCTCTTTCATGTATGTGCCTGCCGACTTGGTCTCCCCCAGTCTAAACTTGTGCAATTGATTTCTTTTTTCCAGCCTAAATGCATGACTTTGCATTTAACCCTGTTGAATTTCTTCCATTGGCACTGGCTCAGTGGCACTTTATTTCCCTCACTTTCTGCACCCACCCATCCACCCATCCCCGGGTGTAAGTGCTGATAATGAGAGAGGTGGAAAAGAGAAGGGAATGCAGTCTCCTGCACACTAAGCGCGCAGCCTGCAGTCCTCAAGTTCTGCCTGCAGCTTAACTTTGGCGCCCAACCAAATTCAAGTGGCTCTAATTACTTTTAAATTAGGCATTTAGTTAAAATTTGATGAGCACATAAACTTAATAGCTGATCTCCAGCCAACATTACTATCAAACTGCCATCCAAATAAGTCCAGGAGGTTGTTATCCAAAGTACCCCAGTAAAATGAAATGAGCGGGACAATGGTTGTGACAATTGCAAAACTGCCGTTTCCACAGGTGGAATTAAGTGTCTGTCCTGTAAATGAATAGAGACACAATTCAGGGAAGCAAGCCATCCAAATGTATCACTTGTTTGGCTGTTCTGACGTCGAAGAAGATAAGAATAAGAATCAACTGGGGAAACGAAAGATGCAGAACTACAAAAATAAACTTGTCATCCCTGACATCTGTGTTTATAAACGCATTATGTTAAACAGCAGAGATTTCCCTACGGCTGGCCAATACCAAGATGGCGTCTTGGGTGTTTACCTTTTCCCATAGCCCCAGTCGTAAGGGCTTTTCTTACTATCTCTTTGCTTCCAGCTTTTGTTTCAGTATCCCTGTAAAGAGTTGGCAGAGAACTAGCTGGGCAACTTCAGAAACATGGTTTATAACCAACCTGCTCCACTCTTTCGCTACAAAAAGTGAGCCTGTGCTAATTGTTCTTTAGCGAAGAAGTAGTTGGTCCACACCCACCCCTTCTCACCCAGGTGGAGATTTTCTTTATCAATAACCCCAGAGCAGGTTTGAATCAAAGAGGTGACACACACAAGAGCCAGATGTTTGGAGGGTGAGAAGGGGAGGTAGGTTCACACAATTGTTCTGCCTTCTTGCTTTCCGCTGAGGTTCTTTCCTGTGGGCTGTAGGACACATCAACAAGCTCTGAGCATGTGCGTGGACAGTCCCAGTCCAGCACCGCAGTGGGAAGCTGCTCACAGGCTGCCTTCCTTTTCCGGTGCAGCTGGTGTTTACAGAAGGACATGATTTGAAAGTTGATTTATTTACTCTGTCGTTTTTTTTTTTTTTAAATGAACGGACATAGATGTCTGTTTGTTGAAACAATTAATAAACTCTAGTGATATTATTAAAATTTAACAGAAAAACATCCTTGGCTGTCAGGTGGAAATCTAAGGACTGACTTTTGGAAAGTTCATAATGTAACTCGGAGTGGGATCAGAAGATATATATATATATGTATTCTTTGGCTCTGTTTTTTAAGAAAACAGCTGATCACTTTCGCTTGTGGAAATCACCGGGCTCTGGTTCCTGCCCCTTCATTTTGTCCTGGTTGTCTGTGGAGACTCAGAGGATGTTGATACGGCACCTCAACTATGGAGGCGAAGAGAACGTGCCAGAAGGTCCTCTTCCTCTTGTGCCAGCTCCTCCTCCCAAGTCTCTTCAAAAGTCAAGGCATCTGGGACTTCCCTGGCGGTCCAGTGGTTAAGACTTTGCCTTCCAATGCAGGGGGTGCGGGTTTGATCCCTGGTTGGGGAGCTAAGATCCAACATGCCTTGCGGCCAAAAAACCAAAACATAAAAACAGAAGCAATATTGCAACAAATTCAATAAAGACTAAAAAAAAAAAAGTCAAGGCATCTGAGTCCTAAGACATTGCAGTCTGATTGCAGTGAAACAAGGGGCTAGGCCAGAGGAGGTGCACTTTCTTCCTTTAAAAAATTTATTCTTTATTTTGAGTGGTAATAGGAACACACACACCAATAGATAAAGTTGTAAGGAATATTCAGTGAAAAATAATTCTCTCTTGCACCCCTGCCCCCCAGCAGCCACCAGTTCCCTTACCAAAGATAATCGTTATTGCCAGTTCCTAGAGTATTCTGCTGGAGACATCTTATGTAGTTACAAACATTCATATATGTATATGCGTCTTAAATACACAAATAATAATGTACAATGCACATTGTTCTACACCTTGCTTTTTTCACTTAACAATACATCAAAGGTTTTGTTTTGTTTGATTGTTTTCCGAAAGTGCTATCAGGGAGAAAGTCATTCTTCATTTCAATGATCTGATTCTGGTTCTGGTTCATTGTACTGATAACAAAAGATGCCAAGTTAAACTCTACCTCAGCCTCAGGTCAACTTGGTCTGGAGAAATAGGAATCATATCTAAAACCCTAAATCTTTAAACAACAGGAAGTCTGGGGTGGGTAGAAGAGAGAGGGAAGGACGGATTCTGTTTAAAAGAATGCTCTGTGGGACTGACAGTTAAGCAGAGGGACACTTTGAACGCAGTCTTGCAAAACGAAAATCCATTGGTTCCTTTCCCTGCTTTCGTAAGTAGGACTCAAACTTACTGACCATAATTGTTTCATTTTTGCTAGTTAAGGATCTCTAGGAGCAAGATATTGTCAGTATTCTGGATGCAATACAGTTGACCCTTGAACCATGTGGGGTTAGGGACACCAACACCCCGTGCAGTCAAAACTCCACGTGCAGATTTTGACTCCCCGAAAATAACTAGTAATAGCCTAGTGTTCACAGGAGGCCTTACTGATAATATAAACAGTTGATTCATGCATATTTTGTGTGTTATATGTATTATATACTGTATTCTTACAATACAGTAAGTTACAGAAAAGAAAATGTTATTAAGGAAATTATAGGGAAGAGAAAATACAATTATAGCACTGTTTTATTGATACTGTATGTTTATGTCAAGAGGAATTGTCTGTCAGTATCTACATCATTATTGTCTTATATGATACAAACCACTGTAGATGTTTTATATGTATATATATAACACTAGACATCAAAAACGAAGACAAGGTGAAAAAGAGATTCAGATTTATTTATAGGTATGATGATTCATGCATTGATAACAAAGAAGCAGCAATAGAATTGCTTTATAGTTGCCTAGTGTAATTGATACAATAGCATCACGGTAGCCTAGCCTATACATTAATGAATTAATCTTTTCAAAATTTTTATGGCATATAGGATTACAGTCACATTTATAATACAGTGTTGGAAACATTGCTACATTTTTTGAAAAACCACGTACCTATGATGATAGGCTGATACGCAGTTTCTCCAATTACAAGAGAGGTATACTGTACAGTAATGGAATTCTTTGAAAGCAAAGCTATAAAACAGTAAGAAAACTAACATCTTAATTTTATACTAAATGTTACTCACCTTACACCTATGTAAGCTTAGACTAGTATCTACGTATATTTTATGCATTCATGTCGTACTTAACTTTTTCTTAATATTTTCTATATTTTCAGGGCACACGGCTTGTCTGCGAGTCTTTTCAGATTGTCACAAATCTCCAGAATTTTTCTAACATATTAATTGAAGTAAATCCATGTATAAGTGGATCTGCAGAGTCCAAACCAGTGTTGTTCCAGGGTCAGCTGTACAAGGGAGGTGGAGGTGGAAAGAGACAAGGCTTTGGGATGGAGAAGATCTGGACATTAATACTGTGGCTATAATACCAGGTGCCAACCCAGGGCCAATACCATGGCAAATGCATAACACAAAGAACTCTTTGCTTGGGGCAGACATGCAGAGCTGTCTGGTTCATTGCCACCCATGCTAGAATCAATTTCCTTAGAGCTCTGATTCACAGCTTCCTTTCTGCTTTCCAAGTTATGAACTGGAAAGTTGGAGCTTTGAGAACATCGTGACACTTATTTCCCAGAACTCCCGAAGCTTTTCATGTCTGAACCCAGACCCAGGTGATGTGGCAGCTTCCAGGCAGCTCTAAGCCCCGGAAGCTGGGATCACAGAGAAACGTGTAGACTTACACAACCTAATTTCTTTCATCCTGACTGACAGGATAAGGACAGAAGGAAGAGCAGAGAAATCTAAAGGAGCTTTACAGGCGCTGACATTCTAAGCTTGTGAAAGATAAGCAGGTAACGGAGAGTGGGGGGTGTGAGGCAGCACACCCAGTGCGGGGGCATAGCTTGAGAGAGACACCAGGGCTGGGGTGGGGGGTGGGAGACACATGTCTACACAGCACAGCCGATGTGAGGGGAAAAGATGTGGAATTCAGTCCTGAATTGCTTATTTGGAAAATTAATTAGTAAGTGGTTAGCGGACCACTGAATGGAATATTAATTTCTCCCAAGGTTATTTGGAACCTAGGCATGGAGGGGAGAGAGAGACACAGAGAGGCAAGGAGGAGACAGAAAGAAAAGATAGGAACGGAGCGGGGGAGAAGACAGGACCCAAGTGCTTTGCCTCCACCTGCCCCCAAACCCGAGTGGAGCCCAGGGCCTGGCACATTCATAACGAAGGTTCAAGAGTGAGAGAGAAGAGGTGAGGAGGCCTCTATGATGCTACTGAAAGCACCACCCAGAGACTGGACTGGAACATCTAAAGTTCCCAGCGACTTGTTCGCCGTCTTATTTGGAGAACTACCACAGACTCCTTCTAACATCAGTCAGCCATCCTTGCCCTATCTCCTTCATCATCTGTCTAGAACTTGTTCTTTCTTGCACTTGCCCTCCTGCAGGCAGAAGAAAGGAAAGCACCTCTGGCTCCCTCGCTCAAAGATGCTCTCTCTTTGGTTTTCCGGTTTCCTCGCTTGTGAGTCTGTTAGACACTTCCTCTGCGGTTTACCTGCAGTCTGACCTGTGAATCTTTGAGATCATCTCTCTCATGGTCTCTCACTGCAGTGACAGCGTGAGGTTCCCCACCCCCCACCCCCTTAGCAAGGCCTGGGGAGCAACTGTTCATCTGGAGCTCTCCGCTGCAGGGCTGCCCTCTCCTGCGCTGTGGGGTGGAGCCTCCTGAAGAAGGAAGAGCATAGAGGATGCTTCCTGGGCGAATGCTCCTTGGACACTGGCCAGAATCAAAGCTCTGCTTCTTCCCACCCTTTAAAATGTGGTCAGTACACTACCAAACGTAAACTAGATAGCTAGTGAGAAGCAGCCGCACAGCACAGGGAGATCAGCTCGGTGCTCTGTGACCACCTAGAGGGGTGGGATAGGGAGGGTGGGAGGGAGAGGCAACAGGGAGGAGATATGGGGATATATGTATATGTATAGCTGATTCACTTTGTTATAAAGCAGAAACTAACACACCATTGTAAAGCAATTAGACTCCAATAAAGATGTTTAAAAAATTAATTAATTAAAAAACGAAACAAGTGGTTGGGCTCAGGAGGTATCGCCCCGTTGTCCAGGCTGCCGCTCAGGAACGGCTCCCTCCGCTGGGCAATCCAGTCTCCTCCCTGGACCTTTCCAGATCCATTCAGAACCCAGCTGCCAGTGCGGGGATTCAGCATTCTGGGGATGGCATGTTTATTTCGAAACAATCATGAGGCTTGATTTGATGTAGTGAAAGAAATTAGTGCTTGCTGAATACGGCCCAGTTATTACTGCATTAATTCATACAGATCAGCAGCTGACATTGGCTGGAAGGTGGGCATGGGGGCATTTCAGTAAGTTTGGCTGAAGAGAGCTGCCTCTCCAGGGCTGCCAAACCCCGTCCCCCGCCGCAAGGCGCAGATGATTACGTGTTTGGAATGACTTTCACATCAAGGGTGCATGATGTTATTTTAATGTCAGCTGGAAATGGACAAATTAAAGCATGGTTGGGAGATGTCCCAAAAGTCAGTCATCAAACTGACACCCTTGGAGACCTGCTTTCTCCCAAGCCCATCCTTCAATGACTCCTCAAAGATGGAAGAAATTGTAACATGCTACCAAGGAGATGTAGCAAGACACCTTCTTGTGGTTCATCAAACTTGGTATGTGAATCTGTACCACGTGTAAGGAGTTAAGCATGGTCTCAGCCGTAAGTAACAATAGCTTAAACAAATAAAGGATTATTTGCTTGCTGTTATGGGTTGAATTGTGTCCCCCTCCCCAAAATAATATGTTGAAGCCTTAACTCCTAATACCTCAGAATGTGGCTATATTTGGAGACAGGGCCTTTATACATGTGATTAAATTAAAAGGAATCCCTCAGGATGGGCTCTTGTGTCAAGTCAGCTCTCTCCAGGGACACAGAACATATATATATATATATACACATATATATGTGTATATATATATATATATACACACACACATATATATATGAGAGAGAGAGAGAGATTTATTATAAGAAATTGCCTTGCATGATTATGGAAGCTGGCAGGTCCCAAGATGTGCAAGGTTGAGTCAGCAAGTTGGAGGCCCTGGAGAGAAGATGCTTTAGTTCCACTATGATCTGAGGGCCTGGGAACTAGCAGAGCTGACGGTGTAGCTCTATCCAAAGGCTGACAGGCTTGAGGCTCAGGAAGAGCTCATGTCTCGGTTGGAGTCTAAAGGCAGGAAAAAAACGGAGCCCTGGTTCAAAGAAGGTAGCCAGGCAAGAAGACTTTTCTGTTACTCGGGAGAAGGTCAGCCTTTCTGGGTTCTACGTTCCTTCTTTGCTGATCTATCACCAGTTCCCAAACAGACTCAACTTCATGCGGTACTTACTACCTCAAAGCCCTCCCACCATTCATTCATTCATTCATTCGTGCACAAAAGACTATTCTAAATGCTTGGCATGCATTATCTTATTTAATCACTGGAGTAGAATGGGGAAAAGAAACAGGAGGTCTCTGCTTTTATATAATCTATTATAGATTAGAGGAGAGAAAATATTCACATTATTACAGTGAAATGTAGTCAGGTTTCTGAGAGGGAAGCTGCTGGGAGGTAGAGGCACCAACAGCAGAGAATTCCAGCCTACTATCTGCTCACCCAAACCCTTCCCATTCTGCAAGGCCTGAGTCAGCCAGCACTCAGCCACACCCATCAGAATAACTGTGCCTTTGTGTTTTGCTGTATTTAATAATATTAAAGAGCACTTACCTGGTGCTAGGCTTTGAGCTAAATGCTAAGCACATTGTATCACTGAACCTTTACAACAATCCCATTAAGTGAATTATCCCCCAATTATAGACAAAGAAGCCGAAACTCAGAGACTCCTGTGAGCAGACCTTTGCAACAATACCTCCCTCTTCCTGGAGTCCTCGTCCTCTAGATTGTCACCAGACTGCCTCCTTACTTGGGTCTCAGTTCAAATGTCACCTCCTCCAAGAAGCCTCCCTTGACCAGTCATTCTTAAAGAGCTAGCGCTCTGAGTCACTCTTGCACATCACTCTATTTTCTCACAGCCCCCATCACTCTCCGAAATTATATTTTTTATTTATGTGTCTCATGCTTAGTGCCTGTCTTCCTCCATTAGAATAAGTTCCATGAGGGTGAGAAAAGTCACCTCCTCTAAGTTGGGCCACTCTAAATCCTTGGCACTTAGAGGGATGCCTGGTACATAGTAGGCCTTCATTAGTGTTCTTTGGATGAAATCATGAATATACCCAGAGTCATATAACTAGCAAGTGACAGAGTTGAGATTTAAACCTAGATGTGTCCTTCTCCAAAGTCCAGGATTTCATGCCTTTTCTAGACTTCACACTACCCATCTTGCTTTTTTTTCTTTTTATCTTGCTTTAAATTTTGTTATTTACTTTTCTGTCTCTGCTTCATGGTTCTGAGGGCAATGCGACCACATCCTCTCATAGTCCCTATAAGGACACTGCTTTGCTGTCCAGACACTCAGCCCATGTTTGCTGAGACGACTAAGTTTCCATGACAACGCCAGAGAAGGAAGAAGGGCTCTGAGGCCCTGTGTGATTTTCCTCCCATCTCCACCGAGGTTAGCGTCACAGACTGAGAAGAGGTCCTCCTCACTCCGACTCAGGCTGGAAGTGTCATCTGCAACCTTGGGAGGCGTCACGGCCCCGGTGCTAAGCTGATGGCTCCCCGTGAGTGTGGCCACAGCTTCCCCCCGAGTGACACGCAAGCAGGGGCGGAGGCTTCAGCCCAGCCCCCATTTGAGGAGTAAGCACAGGTCAAGTCCTCGAGTTTCTTAGAAGATGCTGGTCTTTCTGGCAGGGAAACTTGCTTGGCCCCTGTTCCCGCGGGCAGGATTCTTCTTGACCAATGAGAGAGGCTGGGCATTTCAGAGGGCAGTTGGTCATCCTCTCACTCAGGGAGTGGACACAGTGCAGCAAAAAGCCTTCCCACCTGAGCCTGCTTCGGCTTTTCCCATTTTCCCCTGAGCTGAAAAAAAACGATGGAACCTTAGGAAACTCCTCGTTCCATCCCCTATATCTGTGCCTGTGTAGAGAGAGCTATGCATGAAGCCTTCCTTTGGCCCTTGCAAATCATTCATTCTGTCGTCATCAGAAAACCCAGCGGAGCAAAGAAGGCAAACTTGGCTCCTCTCTGTGGCCACGCTGAAGCCAAGGGCCCTCTTGGAGGCACACAGAGAGGGTGCTTTCACCTCCTCCTGCGTGGGACCAGCCGCAGCTGCAAAAGCTGCCTCTCCTTCCCTGTGCTCGCCGCTCTGCACGGGGATTTGGAAATAGCACTCCACTTTCCTGGACCGATGGAGAAGGCAGCTGCCTAAAGGGTAGGGCTTGACAGCAGCTAGACAGGACTTCCTCCCTCAAAATAGCTCCCTACTGCCCGAATTTCCTCCAGTAACGTAATCCCCTTGAATCTCACAGAATCGGCCTTTAGGAGAATGCGACTAGAGTGCAAACTCCTTTAGGAAGGCCAATAGTCCACTAGAGAGGAGTGGGCAAGCTTCTTCTGAAAAGGACCAGATGGTAGACATTTTAGGCTTTGTGGACCACACCGTCTCCATTGCAATATCAGCCTCTACAGAGGTTGTCCCAAAGCAGCCCCAGACAGTGTGTAAGTGAATGGGCATGGCTGTGTTCCAGGAAACTCTATTTACCACGCCTGCGGCAGGCTGGACTGGGCCCGTGGGCCATGATCTCTCAGCACAGCACGAAGCTGTAAGTCAGTGACCTTTCCTTGCCATCTCTCTACCCCCAGTGCCTCTCGCGTGACGTGCACAGTGACGAGGTGCTGAAATATTGTTTGTTGACATACTTATGAGCTAATGAGAGTTCAAGAGAGGCTGTTTGAGAGCCAACATTTCCAGAAGGAGCCTCAATAGGGTAGGGAATGTTTAGAGGCTAAGAATTCAGAAGGGCAGGGCTCTAAATTCAAGTTTGTCAACTTAGCAATGTTAACTAAACAGATCCATTGGTTATAGTCATACATCTCCAAATGCCATACCTGGTTGAGAACGTCATGTTCCCCATCTGGGGACCAGTAAAAAGTAAAGACTGGGAGCAATGGAGACAAATAAGAAACCCTGGGCATGGTCACCCTTTCCAGCTTTGGCACTTTTGTTATATCCCTGCCCTCAGGGGTCATCTCGTCACTCCAGAGAGCGAGCCAGAGTCCCACTGTTCTGCCTCAGGTGAACCACTAACGCCCTTTGGTAACAGGTTAGCTGTTATACAAAGCTAGGGCCGCAAGGCAGCGTGCCACTGCCCTTCTTTTCTCCCTCACTGCAGTCACATCACTGTGGCGATCGCAGCATCAAAGATCTGCCTGTTGATCTCTCTCAAGATGGTAGAAGTGAAGCTGGTGCAGCTGAGCAACGATTTTAGGAGATGATAATTACCATCACCTTCACTTGGCTGTTTTCTGGACCACCATCTTGGTTTGGTAGAGGGGAGAGCACAAAGGCTTGAGTTGTGTGCAGTCATTGTGATTCCAGACCTTTGGGGACTTGGTGTCAGTCAGGATAGGTAAGGTTCTGTTACAATAACAAACAACCTCAAAATTCTAGTTTCTTCACACAACCCAAGTTTATCTCTTCCTCAGGTTACAGGTCCAACACGGTTGTCAGGCAGGCTCTCATTTGTCATTTAAGGACTCAGATACCCCTGGTTTCACCACGACGCGTATCTTTTTGGTCATCTCATCAGGGGAAAGGGGCATGACATATCATGCTCCAACTTCTAAAGGCTCTGCTCAGAAGTGTCATATCTGCTCACATTTGATTGACCAAAGAAGTCACACGCACACGGAACTCCTAAGAGGGTGGGTAAGCGCAATCCTACCGTGTGCCTGGAAGGACGGCACAACTGTGAGCTGGCCTGATGACTACTATAGGACCTGAATAAAGGGTTGGGGGCGTCAGCTTGCATGAAGAATCAAATAGCCTCATGGGAGAGCTATATAGCTAGAAGTTGAATGCTGATACTGAGGAAAAAAATTCTGAAGGTCCTAGAAATTGGAGTTAATCTGAATATTCCACATGTGTAGCAGGTGAGAACAAGACTCATTAAGGAAAGGCAATTGCTGAGAGCCAAGTTGAAGTGGGCTGTGGGCTGAAGCAGGTATTAAGGAGAACTCAGGGCTCCACAGTGGGAGAATCGTCACTGCCTTCTTCCAGGAAGAAGCAGCTGTTTAAAAAGTCTGAGATAAATGCAACGTGGTTATCAATAGATTCGGTATAAAACTAAGGGTTAAGCACAGAGGTAGCTCTGAGAGCGGGTAAGACTATTGACATGGGAAAGAGTTCACACGTTCTGATTCAGAAGACAACAAACAGAGTGTGAGGAAGATGCTGGTATGTCTGTCCCATCCTGGTCTACAAGTAATGCCCTCCAGGCACCAGGGTAGCACCAGTGCCCAAGACAAAACCAACTAGGCGTTATAGCACGGCTAGTACAGTTGCACAGGCTGGGCACTGTACATCTTGAGTTGTTGCCAATCACACTGTGATTTATGTGAATGGAACACCCAGGAGTTGTCAATGAGCAACATGCAGAATCCTGGGTCGGGCTTCCCTGGTGGTGCAGTGGTTAAGAATCCGCCTGCCAATGCAGAGGACACGGGTTTGATCCCTGGTCTGGGAAGGTCCCACGTGCCACGGAGCAGCTAAGCCCGTGCGCCACATCTGCTGAGCCTGCGCTCTAGAGCCCAAGAGCCACAACTACTGAAGCCCGCGCCCCTAGAGCCCGTGCTCCGCAACAAGAGAAGCCACTGCAGTGAGAAGCCTGCACACCACAACTGAGTAGTCCCCGCTCGCCGCTACTAGAGAAAGCTTGTGCGCAGCAAAGAAGACCTAACGCAGCCAAAAATAAATTTAATTAATTAATTAATTAAACAAACAAAGAAACAAACAAAGAATCCTGGGTAGTAGCCCTTTCTCCACTCCCTATTCAAGGCAAGATTTGGACTCTTGCTTTTCCCTTCCCACAGCTCCTGACCCTATCAGTGTGGTTTCCTGTTTCTGGCCTTGCCCCCAACCCTTTGAATCTGATGCAGAGCCAGGTTTTCTGGTTTCACCAGTCGGGGTTTACCAGTGCCTCCCTTACATGTTCCCCAGGAGTGAGGTCATGAAGGGTGAATTGAAGGCCATGCAAGGTATGCCAGCCTAGAGGAGAGAGGTAGAGGAAGACTACTGTTTGCAGGCACGTGGACACTCCCACAGGACACCCCAAACCAGGGGGGACTAGGAAGAGACTGGGGTCCCATGAGCGGAGGAAGCAGGGAATTAGGTTTTTGTTCCACTTACTGTCATCCTCCTGGTCCAGTGAGGCTGGCCTGACGTGGAAGAACACTCATAACAGACGTATGCTCGGTGCCTACCCAATTCTCAGTATAAAGTAGGCCCTCATTCAAAGTTTGTTGAAAAAATAGCACAAATATATATATTTAAAGAACAGTTCATCTTCCCTCTTTCCGTAGTCATAAGAATGATGAGAATTTGACCACCAGATAAGCTATTGAAATGTGAAAAGGTCAACCAACAAGTGGAGGGAGAGGAGGTGGGTCTTTGTTCTATGGGAAACCAAGGGACCGGCTAGACTTGGACTGATGCTTGGGGACTGTGTCTTCTAGACAAACCCTCCCTTGTGAATTGGTCCTTATAATTTCAGTCCTAAGATGTTCAGTGGTGGAGTGAGTTTCAGCTCTTTAAATGCTTGTAAAAATACTAGGCAGGGTTAGTGCTAAATCTGGTATTGGCACAAATTTTTTGTTTGTTTCTTTGTTTGTTTGTAACAGAATACTGAGGATTATTTTATTAACTAGCTTGCACGTAGCTCTCTCCTTTTTTTTAACATCTTTATTACAGTATAATTGCTTTAAGTGGGGGGTCAGTTTCTGCTTTATAACAAAGTGAATCAGTTATACATATACATATGTCCCCATATCTCTTCCCTCTTGCATCTCCCTCCCTCCCACCCTCCCTATGCCAGCCCTCTAGGTGGTCACAAAGCACCGAGCTGATCTCTCTGTGCTATGCAGCTGCTTCCCACTAGCTATCTATTTCATGTTTGGTAGTGTCTATATGTCCATGCCTCTCTCTCACTTTGTCCCAGCTTACCCTTCCCCCTCCCCTTATCCTCAAGTCCATTCTCTAGTAGGTCTGCATCTTTATTGCCATCTTGCCCCTAGCTTCTTCTGACCATTTTCTTTTATTTTTTAGATCCCATATATATGTGTTAGCATATGGTATTTTTTTTTTCTCTTCTGACTTACTTCACTATGTATGACAGACTCTAGGTCCATCCACCTCACTACAAATAACTCAGTTTCGTTCCTTTTTATGGCTGAGTAATATTCCATTGTATATATGTGCCACACCTTCTTTATCCATTCATCTGGCGATGCACACCTAGGTTGCTTCCATGTCCTGGCTATTGTAAATAGAGCTGCAATGAACATTTTGGTACATGTCTCTTTTTGAATTATGGTTTTCTCAGGGTATATGCCCAGTAGTGGGATTGCTGGGTTGTATGGTAGTTCTATTTTTAGTTTTTAAGGAACGTCCATACTGTTCTCCATAGTGGCTGTATCAATTTATATTCCCACCAACAGTGCAAGAGGGTTCCTTATTCTCCACACCCTCTCCAGCATTTATTGTTTGTAGAATTTTTGATGATGGCCATTCTGACTGGTGTGAGATGATATCTCACTGTAGTTTTGATTTGCATTTCTCTAATGATTAATGATGTTGAACACCCTTTCATGTGTTTGTTGGCAATCTGTATATCTTCTTTGGAGAAATGTTTATTTAGGTCTACTGCCCATTTTTGGATTGGGTTGTTTGTTTTTTTGATATTGAGCTGCATGAGTTGGTTGTATGTTTTGGAGATTAATCCTTTGTCAATTGCTTCATTTGCAAATATTTCCTCCCATTCTGAGGGTTGTCTTTTGGTCTTGTTTATGGTTTCCTTTGCTGTGCAAAAGCTTTGAAGTTTCATTAGGTCCCATTTGTTTATTTTTGTTTTTATTTCCATTTCTCTAGGAGGTGGGTCAAAAAGGATCTTGCTTTGATTTATGTCATAGAGTGTTCTGCCTATGTTTGCTTCTAAGAGTTTGATGGTGTCTGGCCTTACATTTAGGTCTTTAATCGATTTTGAGTTTATTTTTGTGTATGGTGTTAGGGAGAGTTCTAATTTCATTCTTTTACATACAGCTGTCCAGTTTTCCCAGCACCACTTATTGAAGAGGCTGTCTTTTCTCCACTGTATATTCTTGCCTCCTTTATCAAAGATAAGGTGACCATATGTACATGGGTTTATCTCTGAGCTTTCTATCCTGTTCCATTGATCCATATTTCTGTTTTTGTGCCAGTACCATACTGTCTCGATTACTGTAGCTTTGTAGTATAGTCTGAAGTCAGGGAGCCTGATTCCTCCAGCTCCATTTTTCTTTCTCAAGATTGCTTTAGCTATTCAGGGTCTTTTGTGTATCCATATAAATTGTGAAATTCTTTCTTCTAGTTCTGTGAAAAATGCCTGGCACAAAATTTTGAAGGTATTATCACCTTGAAAACTAACATCAACTATAAACAGTGTTGCCATAACAATATTAAGCAAATAGAAAATTGCTTAAGTCCTTTTGAGGGAAAGCAATGCATTTACATACCTCTCCTTAGAGAAAGCATAAATATAAGTGACAATTGAATGTGCATGGGTGTGGAATAACCATTTTTCATGAAATCATGATGCTCAGGAAAATAAATACTGAGGCTGAAACCAAGTCAACTTCAGGCAAACATTTGCCTCCAAATGCATGTGTGACCTCGTCTCTGTTGTCCTTCCCCATTTTCTTCCTGACAGAGACACATGTTGAAATGTAGGCGGGGTGAAAACTCGACTCATCATCAATAAGGCTCTTGGCCCATGAATATCTGTCCTCAAATAAACAGAAAACCCTACCTAGAAACAAAAAAGAAAATATGGAAGAGGGGAAAGGGCAGGATAGAGCACAGATCTGACTTGATTTTTAGGACATTATCATCCAATGGCTTATTCTCCGCCAAGACGTGTACTGGCCATCACAAAACCTATGCTTCACGAAGACTTCCATCAACAAATTTGCATAATGCCTTACTTATATGCATAGCATTCCACATAGCATTGCTTCTGACCAAGGAACTCAGTTCTCAGGGAAAAAAATTGTGACATGGGGTTCATACCATGGAATTCACTGGTCTCACCATGTATCCCATCACTCAGGAGTAGCTGGCCTTATAGAAAGTGAAGTGGCCTGTGGAAGACTCAGTTACAGCTCAGTTTGGGAGAATAACCTGCAGGTCAGAGTTCTAGTTAATAAGATGCCACATATGCTTTGAATCAGTTACCAACGTGTTTCTCCCAAAGCCAGAACGTATAGGTCCAGGATCAAGGGTGGAAGTGGGAGTGGCTTTTCTCACTATGACACCTAATACCCACTCACAGCATGTTTTGCTTTCTGTCCCTGCAACTTTGGGCTCTTCTGGTTCGGAGGTCCAATGTCATAATGGAGAAACGCTTCCACCAGGTGACACAAAACTGCTGCACTGGTTTGGAAGTTGACACTCTGCCAATCGGCCATTGGGGGCTCCCCCTCCTGCTGAACTAGCAAGGGCAGAAGGGGGTCTCTGTGTTGGTGGATCCTGACTATATACTAAGAGACATCAGTTTTCTACAACACAAGACCTTTATCTAGAACCCAAGGGATTCTCCAAGGTACTACGTAGTACATCCATGTTCAGTCGTAAAAGCTAATGAAAAAGATATCATCTATAGCCAGAGCAAGAAGTTACCATTTTTGTATGGAAATTTAAACCTGTTGGGAAAGTGTGTACAGTAGCTGAGTAGGCAAGGGAGTGATCTGTGCTCCAAAGCTACCTTTCTATATTCTGCTCAGTGATGTGAGGGCTGTATGGCTCTTTTGACAGCTGGCACCTGGTTATGTTCTGCCAATAGGGGACACTAGCGGGATACCAGAAAGCTGGAATTGGGGTAGGGTGAAGACCTGCTGCTTCTACAAACATTGATTCACAGGGACCCTTCACCCTAGCGTTGACGGGGTCCGTCCAGTTTCAGCGCTGCCTAAAGCAGCCTCATTGCACCCTCTTACAGGTACAAGTATAACCAAGTCCCTTCCCTGGAGCACCTAGGTTTTGCTAATCCCACCTCCTTCTCTTTGTTTTCTCAGCCCCAAGAGTAGTTGCTACTTTCACTGATAATGACATTGGTTGCTTCGATGGTCCCTTTTTGTTCCTTCAGCCCTCTCACATCTGTGTGATCAATTCTCCATCTTAAATTTCTTCTGTTGAAATTTCAAATGTGTTTTTTGTTTTCCTGCCTGGCCCCTGACTGATATCCAGCCTTAGAAGGAAACTCAAGATTATGTGACATTTCAGTTATTATCAATTTTTTCAGAAAGATTCATTAGGACACTCAGTTACAAAAAAGAGGCGGGGGGCATTTTTAAGTAAGGTTAATATGGAATTACTATTGTTCAAAGGCCGCTATCCAAATAGGAATGGGAGAAATTCCTGTGAATGCCTGCTGGAAAATAAATTCATTTTATTAAAAGGTCTTCCTCTTTGTATTCGGAGGTTAAATAAATGATATAGTTTATTATTCCACCAAACAATTTCACTTATTTTTGGTAAATTGCACTAAATGTGGTTTAATTACTGTGTCCATAATAGCATTTCACATCTGTGGCCCCAAAAAGCTATTATTGCTATGGACCAGTGGGACAAAGAAATAGAGCCCTCTTGTGGCCAATCTAAATACTACACCCCCAGCAGTTCAACATTGATTGTACCAACATCTTGATCTTGGAAATTAACATTTCTGATCTTTGAACAGAAAGATGTCATACAGATCCTGCCCTGGGTCGCCAAGAAACAGAAAAGAAGCCTACTATCCAGAGAAATAATGCCCGTGCTTCTTGGCACTACACAAACATAACATAAAAACACTTATAAACTTGTAAACAAGGTCATTATTAAATGCCCAATTTTTTAAGTAGTAAGTAGAGGGAGTGAGAATAGGTCTGAGATCAAAAGAGATACTTAGATCCCTCACATGGCAGGGGTCTTAACACAAACCACAATAATTTCCTTCTGAATTGGTTCTCCACACAAGAAAGGCCCCCGGGCGTCACAGGGAGGAAAACTCAATAAATGTGGCAAGAGTTTGATGTGCAGGTGGAATGTGATGAAATATGCACATTATTATCTTTTGTGGCAAAGACAAGAGAACCCAGTGAAGAGGAGTGTTAGAGACCTCTCAGGACAAACTGGAGAGAGAGGTGGCATGGAAGCGTGGAGCATTTATGCTTGGCAGTTGGATGGCACTGGGTTCAAATGCCATCTTAGCACATCCTAGCTGTGTGACTTAGGGCAAGTTGTCCAACCTCTCTAATTCTCAGCTTCCCATCTGTACAATGGATATAACAACATCTGCTTCAAGATAATGTATGATGTCATAGTTCAGGGCACATGCTTCAGAGCCAAGCTCCCTGGCTTCAAATCCTGACCCCGCCACTTACTATGTGACCTTAGGCAAGTTATTTAACCTCTCTGTGCCTAAGCCATAAAATGGGTTAAAATAGTTCTGACCTTTCAGGGTTGTTCTGAAGATTAAACGATTCTATATATATATATATATATATATATATATATATATATATATATATATACACAAAACAGAGCAGACGTCTCAGATGAATTTGCCATCATTACTACTGTTTAAAGTGTTTTGGGACTTCTCTGGTCGTCCAGTGGTTGGAACTTTGCCCTCCAATGCAGGGAGTGAGGGTTTGAACCCTGGTCAGGGAGCTAAGATCCCACATGCCTCGCGGCCAAAAAACCAAAACGTGAAACAGAAGCAATACTGTAACAAATTTAATAAAGACTTTAAAAAAAATAGTCCACATTAAAAAAAAAAATCTTAAAAAATAAAAAGTGTCTTAAGATACCTTCCACGTAGTAAACACACAATAAATATTAGCTTTATTATTGGCTGTAAATCATCACAGGCAATTTACTTGTTATCTATTCCCTACCTGCTTCTTTTCCTATTAAGTAGAATCATGTGAAATTACCATTTTTAAGGTGAAAAATACCTGAATGCAGTAATTTCTTGGTTTGTTGGAATACAGACCAGTGCTTGTCACCATGTCACTTTGAGGGTTCTTGGCAAGAGTCTAAGATGGAGGAATAAAATAGAGCTTTCTGTCCACATTTATACCACTGAGCCCAGGAGCCCTTTCCCCACCTGCGATGATAAGCCCCTTGAGCAGAATAAGTGAGCTTAGTCTGCCCAGCTCCTGTTCTAGTCCCTGGGAAGGAGGAAGAGGAAGCGATGACTGGGGTATCTGTAACCAATTAGAGCCCGGCCAGGGAAACAGAATCCATCCCAGGTAGTTTTAATAGGGGGAACCTTTATAGAGAGAACTAGTTACAAAGGTGTTGGAAAAGTTTAAAAGCCACATAGGAGATGTTGAAGCAACCCTGAGATTAGCAACAGCAGGGAATAGCTACCATCTTGACTACTGGCGGGACAAAAGGCAGAGGGGGCATTGCCAGAGGCAGGGCAGGGCCCCGGCAGGAGAAGAAACGATGCAGGGTTGCCCAGCCACTCCCAGAACTGCCCCCACCCAAAGCAGAGAGGAAGGAGGGGACCTCTCTTCCTTTTGCTCCCTGGTCTCCGGCCAGTACCCCCACCCCCCACCCCGCCCCGGGCTTAACCTAATCATTCTCCATTGGCAAAGGGGCATGGAGTTTGCAGGGCCTGGCCACTTGGGTACAGAGAAGAGCAGGAAGAAACAGAAACAGATTTGAGAACAGAGAGGCAAATGCCAGCCTGGAGAAGCAGTAGCTGGGAGGAGAAAGAAGGGAAAAGAATGGGCGGTGGCAGGGCCATGACGTAAAATCCGGCGGCTGCCGTTTTGTCTCTGGCGCTTCAGCATCTTCTTAATCTAATCAGGGTAGAATCCTGACACTTTGCTACTCTAGCCAGGTAATTCCAAATAAAAACGGTGGGAACCACAGTAATCTGTCTTTGGTGACTTCATAAGATGGAGAGGGGCACAGGCAACCCAGGCAAGAAACTTCGGGTTGACTTAAGACCTCCAGGCAGAGAGGTTAAAAAACCTGCACTGCACGTTCTTCGCCTGCACCCTTTTCTCCTGGTGCCAAGTTCAGGGCCACAGAACTGGACTTCAGAAAGAGACTCCTCATCTTAGAAGTTACCTCCTCCAAAACTATGGAAATAATGGAATGCCATGTGGTAGCCTGGATTGAACGCTGGAACGGAAAGGGGCATTCGTGGAGAAAGTGGGTAAAGTATTCAGGGAATAGGATTGTTCATTTCTTATTTATTTATGGCTGTGTTGGGTCCTTGTTGCTGTGCGCAGGCTTTCTTTAGTTGCAGCGAGCGGGGGCTGCTCTTCGTTGTGGTCCGCGGGCTTCTCATTGTGGTGGCTTCTCTTGTTGCAGAGCACGGGCTCTAGGTGCGCAGGCTTCAGTAGTTCTGGCACGTGGGCTCAGTAGTTGTGGCGCACGGGCTTAGTCGCTCCGCGGCATGTGGGATCTTCCCGGACCAGGGCTCGAACCCGTGTCCCCTGCCTTGGCAGGTGGATTCTTAACCACTGCACCACCAGGGAAGTCAAGGATTGTTAATTTCTTAGTTTAACCAATGTTAATGTCTTAATTTTGACAAATGTACTATGGATACGTTAGATGTTAACATTAGAGGGAACTGGGTGAAGGGTATATGAGAATGTTCTGTACTATTTTCTTCTGTAGATCTAAATTTATTTATTTTTTTTGAAAAACACTGTTATGACCTCCTCCAGAATGGCTTCTTCCCTTAGCTTCAGCAGGCAGCTCCAGCTAACACAGTGAGGCACCACCAATGGGAAGCTGACCCCCTCCCCCAACCCCCATAACACCAGTAAACACATCCGGGCGAGTGTCGGAAATCCCATATCTGGGAAAGACTTCTGTAGGACTTTTCATTACTGGTAAAAAGCATGACTTCATAACAGTAGCCTACGCACAAAGAGCATGATTAACTCATGTTGTAACCACAACCATGCTGTTGTTCTCATGGACGGGATTTTTGTTATACCCCCTACGGCTAAGGCAACGAACTGGGTGATGTTCAAACTTAATGGACAAAGTTCATGCTCTAAACAAGTTCCGAAGTCAAGACCAACCATAGTACTGGGTTATTTATAAATGACTGCCCTCATATAGACACTCACTCATCTTTTAAAGTTGCCTTAGATAACTTCTAGAAAAAGCAGAGTATAGCTACACACACACACACACACACACACACACACACACACACAGCTAGTTTAGGAAGGGGTTTGACTCAACAGCACGGAAGTGCGAATTGACTTTTTTCCATTGTCTTCTATCAAAGTGCCCATTTTCCCACTGGGTGGTGGCTCCCTTTAAGCCATCTCAATCCAATTCTACAACTTTTAATTCACTTTTGGTAATTACAACAGTCTCATTCTGGTTACCAAGACTTCATTCTGTGCCTTTGAAATTTTCAATATTGTATTTAATTCCAAGTTGCCTCCCCTACCCCCGACTCCCAGCCTAGGCTGGTGTGACTAGTCTTGACGGAGCCTTTCTCCTCGGCCCTCTTTTGAATAGTTACTCCTCTGGCATTGATCTGAGAAGAAAGAGGCAGGGGGTGCGGAAAGTCTCTCTTGAAGACTGGTTATGATAAAGTATACTTTCCCCCTTTCTGTAAACTCCTGGCCACTTATGTAGCTTCTAAACTGTAGACTCCTCTGTGGTTACAGATGGAAACGGTAACAGTCCTTAATAAAGAGACACGACTCCATCGACTTCTGCTCCACGAATGCTGGCCCTACGTCTGCATTCCCCGACAGAATGTGCTTCCATGGTCATCACTCTAGCAATTCCTGGCAAGCCTGTGGCCCCCAGTCTTACATACCATCTGCAGCCCTAATTCACAGGCTCAGTACATCTTCGGGGCCCCTCAGGGATGTGCACCTGTGTGGTCTTTGGCCCTTCATCTCTGCCTGGCTATGCCCTGCTCAGACGAGGGAGGTCAGGAAGTGTGGTATCTGCTCCCCAGGACAGGGAATGTCACCCCTTCTGACAGAACTCATAATTCGGTAAGTAATTTGGGGGTTTGCCTTCTCTGAACTTTGGGGACAGGACCCATTCATGCTTGCCCTCCCATCCTCCAGGGGAAGGCAGAGGTGAGGAAATGGCCTCTCTTTCTTGTATTCCCCAAAGGAAGTTTGGTCTCGACCTCCAGCTTACATCTCTCCACAGTATGGGACCTAACTCCAGTCACCCCTGGAACTGCAGAGTCTTACACCAAGAATGATCTCTTATTTGAACTCGGCCCTGGAAAACAGAGGTTTCTCCCACCAGGAGACCTGTGTGTGGGCTCCAGAGCAGAACAAGATCTCAGTTGGAACCTCCCACCAGACTCCTGGGCACACATGTGTAAATACATTCTTACATGAAACAGCTGCCCTGTCCATAAGACTGACCTCTACGGCTCCAAGGACGTATTCTTTGAGATGCACTGTGTATGCTATAGATCTGTCCCACTTTGACATTCCTTTGAACTTCATGAATTCTTTTTTGCTCTTTTAACACAGTACTAGCAGGGGATTTGAAAGGCAAAAATTAGCACTGACTGTTTCAAAGCTCCATCCATATAAAATCCAGAGGATGGGGGAGGTGCCTCCCCATGGACCACTCTTTGAGGGAGAGCTGTCCATATCAAAGAACAAAGTACTTGCCCAGACTCATCTCAAACGACAGCTTCACCCTGGCTGTCTGTAGTGTCCCAGGAGGACTTCCTTCATGTCTTTATTCAAGGGCCACTTGTATTGCTGATTTCACAATTCACATCTCCCTGCTTCTTGCTTATGTGCTTAGACAGTGTTGAAAGGTCATTGCTGCCCACACTTCTTTCCCTATGCACTGCTCTTTCGAGGGATGTAACCAGAATAGAGCAACGGAGGCCAAGAGGTGGAACGGTTCTCTCTAGTTCCATCTAGACAAAATAAGTGTTTACACACTGAATATAATTTGTTTTTAGAAGCACTTGCTGATACCCAAGTGTAAAATAAGTACTGAGAGATAAAGATGAAGGAGGCGTGGTCCCTGAGTTTCCGGAGCTCAGCAGCTGGCAGGTGAGACAGCGAACTGAGCATGCGGATAACGTGTGTCCAGGGTCCTTGGGGAAGGATTCATCTGTTGTTCTTGGTGCCAAGGTAAGTCTACAGAGGGAGAGTGTCATCGGAGCTGGGGTCCTGAAGGGTAGGAAGCTGAGGGTGGAGGTGGAGGGAGGCTTCAGCTAAACAAGAAACGGAGAGGCAAGAGCTCGTGGCGTGTTCAGTGCTGGTGCTGTCGGGAAGAGTCAGAGCCCAGAGTGCAGATCTTCAGGGGTGACTGTCCTGGTAACCACAGGTCAGTAGATCCTGAAAGATAACCCTGCTGTCTTGTGTCCAGTCCACAGGAGTGTGATTACTACACTGCAGGATTTGGGAACAGAGTTGCCCACAGCAAGTCTTTGGTGCTGTACTTGCGCTAAACACTTACTCATTTACCAGGTGGTCCGCTAAGCATGCTACATGCAGCAAACCTCACTGAATCCTTACCACTCCCCTAGGAGTGGGTAGGATGTGTCTACGCCCCATTTGACAGAGGAGAAGACAGGTTTAGCAATGTCAGTAATTCTATCAAATTCGTATAGCAAATAAGTCACAGAGCCAGGTTTTGAGCTCAGGTGAATATGACTCCAAATCTCTTCTTAACTGCCTCTCCTTCCTAAGAGGAGTTGTGAGGCGGAGAGTTCCATCGATGAATCCGTGTGTGCGATTTGTCTCCATTTTATAGCCCAAATCGTATTTTGGAGACTCCAGGACTCCAACTAATCAGCACCAGGTAATTTTACCCAATATCACACAAGGGATTAATTACCTTAAAGCTTCGGTAAGGAGCATCTCTCCTAAGAAGATTAAAGTTTTTAATTTGGGAATATGACAGGAACTTATCCCGCACCAGCAGGGGGTCTCCAGGAAGGAGCCATGGACATCCCTTAAGGGAGAGCTCCTCCTTGGCCAGGCTCCCCCATTTCTATTCCTCTTGTAGTTTGGTACTCTGGTCCCTCCTGCAAACGCCCCTTTAAAGCAGGTCAGGGCTGATGAAGACTGTGGTATAAGAGATAAACAGTTCGTGTCCACCTTGTAGAGTTACTAGACAGAGCAGGGAATCTGACTTTGAGAGGCAGATGTATCCTGTCTTCAGAGCTTTATTCACCTTTGAATTCAAGATTTTGCCCTCAAATCAGGATTTTGATTATCTTGCCAAGATGATCTTACCTAGAGCTCTTAGTTTTGTTCAATCCACCTATTTCAAGATAGAATGATTTACTGAGCATAGAAGAAAGCTGAGAGTTACAAGGAAACAAAAATCAGCCTCGCTCCTGAATCTTATTTAGAAAACCTTATTCATTCATTCATTCATTCCATACAATAGATTCATAGGGAGCACCTCCATGTGCTGGGTTCAGGGGGGTATAATACAGACCTTGAGACCTGATGCTTGCCCTTGAGGAACGTGCACCCTTTTGGATGAGAAACAGGTGAGTAACCAATCATAGCCCACAGTGACAAGAGCTACAATATGTACACACAGTCTTAAGAAGTAAAAAGATGGGGCAACTGCCCAGCAGAGAATGGGGTTGAGGAAAGATCAGAGAAGGCTTCTTGGAAATGGTGAAATCTGAGTCCTGAAGAATCAACCTTCAGGAGCATTTAATTCATGCTTTAAAGTCAATCCTCCTTAAAACCAATAAAACCAAATCATGTGATCATGCAGTCACCTGGACAATAATAACATATGCAACATTGGTAGCCAACAGTCCAGATTATGGGCAAATCCACTTTCAAAGCAAAGATCAAAAGGAACAATCAATACAGCGGAACACACAACAAAATATACTCTGATGTTAGTTGATGAAAGCTTTAAATTAGTGCTCTTCTAGTACAGCAGTAATTTCAAAGTTAGACACTAGGTGGTGTTCTCAGCACAGTTTGCTATCTTTGACATTGCCTGGAAAGAGCCAGGTAGGGAAGGTTCACTCTTTCCAGGAAAAAGAAAACAAAACAAAACTCTGAATACAGCTATCACGAAAGTGGTTGTATAGGAGGGAATAATACCTTTCATGGTATCTTTCCCCTACAATGAACAATAAATGTATCTTAGGTTTATAGCAAATGCTTTCTTGTAGACAATAATGTGAAGCACTGGAAGAACAGACTCTCCGGACCCTTTCAGACAAGTTGTTTTGTAAAGAAAGCAATGAGTCTGGATAATGGAGCCAGGAGTTCATATTCAAGAGTCCCCAGGCAAACTTGACCTATCACTCAACTTCATAGTCTCCAAGGAGAAGCTTGCAACTTGGGAGAAGTTGTTAGAGAAACGTCAGCACCCAAATCACCAGGTCTGGGCCTTGATACAGAATGCATGCCTCCCCCTCTGTTAATAGAAAAATGCTATCTTAGAGAATTAGAGGTACTATGCAAAGCGGGTTAAGCTTCTTGACTTAAAGGAATTATGAGAATACCAGATGTTAGCAATAAGTCTCAAAGATGACAACGATAAGGGGAAACCTAACCTCTTAAAGCCATCCCCGTAAAATATCAAGAATTTGAGGCTTCCCTAGTGGCGCAGTGGTTGAGAGTCCGCCTGCCGATGTAGGGGACACGGGTTCGTGCCCTGGTCGGGGAAGATCCCGCATGCGACGGAGCAGCTGGGCCCGTGAGCCATGGCCGCTGAGCCTGCGCGTCCGGAGCCTGTGCTCCGCAACGGGAGAGGCCACAACAGTGAGAGGTCCGCGTACCGAAAAAAAAAAAAAAAAATCAAGAATCTGATAACACAAGGGAAAAAAGAAAAATGAAGGAAATAATTACAACTGAAAGTATTTTAGGCAAACAGGTAAATTATAGGGGAGAGGAGTATAGATCTCATTTATTATATGTAAAAGGAATGTTGAAAACAAGAAATCAGCAAGATGCTAGGCTGAGAATGAAAAAGGAGAAAATGACTTATTCTTGATAATATATTACGCAAGCAGCTCATTTGTACTTGGTTTCCAAACACTTGGCTAAGAACCAGTCCTGATCCATGCCAAGGCTTCACTAATCTGTGAGGAAAACAGACAGCTCCGTCCATCTCTGACACCCATGATGCATCTGCGGGAGCGGATGAGGTGCTGAAGCAGCTGGGGGGAGGCGTCACGTTAAGGATGGTGGCGTATTAGTCTTGTAGTTGGCATGGGATAATTTGTAACATATTACAGACAATCGAGCACTCTATTTCTTAAAAGCCAGCGTGGAGTGAGCAGTGTTTCTTTCCTGTAATAGTAGAGTCAGTGAATGCTACTATGGAGTTACTTAGGAAACACTATCCATCCCCACTGTGGTAGTTGCCAGGCTCTCTCCAATTCTGCGCAGATCTGACCCTCATTCCCTGTGTACAGTGCGCCACGAAAGGAACCCCTCTAAAGACAGAGCCCCAGAGGTTCTCATACTGAATATCCATATCTATGCCGAAAATGTAGACTGGGAAGGTCTAGGCGTGGACAAGATATTTCTCACCACGTCGTGGAAGGAAGAAAAGTCTGTTTAAGGGATCCATGGTTACTCTCCTTTCTGATGTGTGCAGGCATCCCTGAAGGACATTTTGAGACTCTTGGGATCATTGACTTATATTTGGAACTCATGCCAGTTACTATCTGGGTCTCCAATCTTCAACTGTCATATCAGCAGGAGGGTTTTAGATGTAGAAGACTGATAGAGCCTGACAGCACTTGTGCTGGTTTCCATGGTGACATGCTGAGTACTTACTGGTCCTTAAAGACCAACCACATGAATAATTTAAATTATTTATTAAGGGCTGCCTAGCCTAGAATGTGGAGATCTGAGTTAAGAAACAATTTAAAGCCTCTGCTTCTGGAACATAAGTGATAGATAGAGATACCTAAAAGGAGGCTTAAAAGTAATACTTAGGAGTGGTTTTCTTTATAGAAAAATCAAAACATACAGAGATTGGCTCTAAACATTTATATATCAGAGAATTGTTTCAATGCATTACCTGAAGCTTTACTTTACAAGATTTTCAGGCCCTTTAGGGAAGTGTTTCAGTACATGTACAACCTTATTCATTCTTTTACTGCAACTTAATTCCCTTAACTATGCACCTGTGGGCCTTCCTTTACATTTTTAATTCACTTGGAATTATTGTATCTACATTATACCTTTCAGCCCGAATCTATCTGGCCAGTTTGGGGCCCCTTTGAAACCACGTGGGCTGCCAGCAGCCATGGATGGTGAAGAGTGAGTGCCCTCACCACTGCATGGCATACGTAAACTTGGTCCAGAGGTGTCTTTCCTGTATCCCTCAACACCCTGGCTGAATCCCATGGATCAACTTTGCGCACATCTCTATTCCCAACTGTGCAGAAGCCACTCTGCTTCCGGCGCCTGACTAGGTAAACAGGATTCCCAAACGGCTCATCTACCTCTGGCCACCCGGTCTCTACACTCTTCTCCTGTCTGGACTCTTTCACGGATAGACCTGCCCCAAATGCCCTTCTTTCAATTATTTCTTCCATAAGCCACTTCCTCAAGGCCAGCCTTGTATGGTAAGGCCTTGGACCACCCTCTTTGAGGATCACCCTTTAAGACAGCCTCACCAGATACCAACTGGCTCAGCAGGAGGGCCTGGATCAGAGTCACCCCCCGTTTTCATTCCTTCCTGCCTCCCTCTCTTCCTTCTTTTGTAAATTCCACATTAGATCTCAAATCCAAATCCTCAGCTCATGATGCCTCATCACAGTGGATCCACGCAAGGCTTCTTTCCATACCTTTCTGGTATGTACGAAATTATGTATTTCTTGTGAAAAAAAAAATATTGATGTCTCTATGCAGGGTATTTTCAATGTACCCAAATCGTATTCACCATATACCTCATTCTGTTTCTCACTTTTTCACTCAGCCTTCTGGTTCAAAGGTCTCTCCATGTTGCTAAGCATATATCAAGCCTGGGTTAACCACTGTTTTCTAATACTCCCTAGAGAATATCCACTACAAATGTTTCTCCATTCTCCCAGTGAGGGACCCCAGATGGCCTCCACCTCCCTGAAAAACAATGAACATCTTCATATATGTCCCCTCGTGGACCTTTGTCAGACTTTCTCTGGCACAGGCACCCAGATATCCAGCCCACAACAAACCTCTGGATTCCTCAGTCACAGGATTCCTGGGTCACAGGATATATTTAGTCTTAACTTGACCAAATAGGGCAGATGGCTATCCAACCTGGCTGTACCAGTCCACACAGCCACCAGCAGGAATTACGGATATTGACTTCCCCTACCTCTCCACAACACTCAGCTTGAGCTCTCGCTTTGTAATTTGTGTTAATCTGATGTGAATAAAGTAATAGATTTTTGTTTTAATTTGCATTTATTGCAAAGCTCCGTGAGTCTGAGCATCTCATCACAGACTGGATATCATATTATGTTTTCTCTTCTTATAAATCCAGTGTTTTTTTCCTTTGACTGAATGTCTGTTGGAATTCACAAGCTTACTACCTGTTCTCTGCCTGTTACCTTTGTCCATGATTATTTTCATTGAACAGAAAAACTTATTTATGATGTAATCAAATCCATACAATTTAGACGCACGGTTTGTAACTTTGGGGTTTTTGTTGAAGAAGTTTGTTCCCATCTCTGAGTCACAAGGATATTCTCCCTCGTATCTTCTATTAACTTTATGTCTTTGCCCTTTGTATGTTTAGGTCTTAATCTAGCTACAGTCCATCCGTGAACGCGGTGTTAGACAGGAATAGAGTTCTTTCTCTGAGCCCCAATTGTGTTTCATTGGTCTATTTTTTCTTTTATCAGACTTGTACTGTTTTCATTACTATGACTTTGTGGTAAAGCGAACCCCCATTCCCCCATCCTTTGCTCTTCTTTTTCAAAGTTGACTTGGTTACTCATGGATCCTTAAACTTCCTTATCAAATTTACATAAAATTGTTGGGTTTCTAAAAAGAAAAGCTAGCTGGAAATTCATTGGGATCTCATTGAATTTATGGCTTTCTTTGCTAAGAACTGACATTTTATTATATTAAGTTATCCCATTCAAGAGTACAGAATAACTCTTCATTTACTTATATCATATTTATGTCTCTTAATAGAGTTTCATATTTTCTCCACTGAGATTCTAAGTATTCGTTTCTTTTTTTTTTTTTGCGGTACGTGGGCCTCTCACCGTTGTGGCCTCTCCCGTTGTGGAGCACAGGCTCCGGACGCGCAGGCTCAGCGGCCATGGCTCACGGGCCCAGCCGCTCCGCGGTATGTGGGATCTTCCCGGACTGGGGCACGAACCCGCGTCCCCTGCATCGGCAGGCGGACTCTCAACCACGGCCCCACCAGGGAAGCCCTAAGCATTCGTTTCTTAATCAAATTGTTTCAATAACAGTTGCTTAGTAACACTTCTAAATTTCTGGTAAGTCTAGCTCCCCCTTGTCGTCTTATTTCTTTTCTCTTCAGAATATTCCAAGCTAGTCTTTAAAAGAAAAAGCTTCCGTATTTATATCTAACCTCCATACAGAATTTATTTTTACAGCTTGATGAATAGTCCATAAGATGAATATTACATACTTGTATACCAGAGAGATCACTAAATGCTCTTTGATAAATTAATCCCTAGGTACTTTATCACTTTTGCTTCTGTTGTGAAGGGTATCCTATTTTTAAAAAATATATTTAGTAAATAGTTGTTACTGGTGTAGAGAAATGCTAGTGATTTTTTAGTTGTATCTGTCAACCTTGCTGAAGTCTTATCTGTTCTAATAGTTGGTTGATTATTCTAATGGTTTTCTACATAGATGATCTTATCCATGGCAAATGACAATTATTTCTTTCCCCTTCAAATCCTTTTGCCTCTTATTCAATTTCTTTCCTTACAGTGCATTTCTCAGGATCCCCAATATTAAGTTAAACTGTATCAGTGATAGTGAGCATCCTGTCTGGTACCCAGTCTCAGAAGGAATTCCTCTAGAACTTCTCTACCAAACATAATGTTTTCTGTGGATACTTAGGATTTGACCTTTATAAAATAAGGGTATTTCCTTCCAGATCTGATTTTCTAAGAGTTTTTATTTTTAATCATACATAGTTATTAAATTCTATCAGTGCTTTTTCTGGTTCTATTACAGTAATTGTATAGTTTTTCTCTTTTAGTCTATTGATGTGGTAAGTTATATTGATTGATTTTCTGATGTTGAATCATCTTTGCTTTCCTGGAGGTAAAACTTTCTTAATAGTGTCTTATTTTTGTAATATAGATGATGATGATAATGAATAGTTAGACTGGCCTCACTATATATATATTTAAAATAAATTTATTTATGTATTTTTGGCTGCGTTGGGTCTTCATTGCTGCGCATGGGCTTTCTCTAGTTGCTACGAGCAGGGGCTGCTCTTTGTTGTGGTACGCAGGCTTCTCATCGCGGTGGCTTCTCTTGTTGCGGAGCACAGGCTCTAGGTGCACGGGCTTCAGTAGTTGCGGCTCGAGGGCTCTAGAGCGCAGGCTCAGTAGTTGTGGTACCCGGGCTTAATTGCTCCACAGCATGTGGGATCTTCCCAGACCATTGGCAGGCAGATTCTTAACCACTGCGCCACCGGGGAAGTCCCTCGCTATATTTTTTAAAGGCAATTTTTTTTAGAGAAGCTTTGGGTTCACAGCAAAATTGAGCAGAAAGTACAGAGTTTCCACATGCTCTCACCTCCACACGTGCATAGCCTCACCCACTATCAACATCCCCCAACGGGGTGGCACATTTGCTACAACTGATGAACATACATTGACATATCTTAATCACCCAAAGTTCATAGTTTACATTCTGGTTCAATCTTGGCGTACGTTCTATGGGTTTGGACAAGTGTATGACATGTATCCATCATTATAGTATCATACAGAGTATTTTCAGTGTTCTAAAAATCCTCTGTGTTCTGCCTATTTATCTCCCCCACCCCACTGCAACCTCTGACAACCACTGATCCTTTTACTGTCTCATAGTTTAGCCTTTTTCAGAATGTCATAGAGTCGGGATCATATAGTATGCAGCCTTTTCAGATTGGCATCTTTTAGTTAGCAATATACATTTAACGTTCCTCCATGTCTTTTCATGGCTTGATAGGTTATTTCTTTTTAGTGCTAAATAATATTCCATTGTCTGCATCAAAATTTATTTATTCATTTACTTTTTGAAGGACGTTTCGGTTGCTTCCAAGTTTTGGCCATTACAAATGAAACAAAATGACAACCTCACACCTAACCCTTTCTCTGATCCCTTAGCTCCCACCACACTGGCCGTGCTGCTCTTTTCAACAGTTCCCACGTGAAGACTTTCGCACCAGCAAAAACTCAATAAGGATGTATGAAATGCTTAGTACGTGTCAGGCATTGTATCTGGGGATACAGTGAAAACAACAAAGTTTCTATTTTCATGGAGTTCACATTTTAGAAGATCCTTCCTGCTGTGTAAAAAAATAAATAAAATAAAATTCAAAAAAACAACAAAAAAAGATCCTTCCGTGTAGAATGCTCTTCCCCCAGATTCTCACATGGCTCACCCACTCACGTCATTCAGGTATTTGTTCAAATGTCCTTGAAAAGGTCTTCCCTGAACATCCCATCTACAGTAGGCTGCCCCCACCACCCTATCAATCTCTATCCTCTGCCCCTAACGTTATTTCCCATCAGTACCTAAAATTTTATTAGTCACTTGTTTCTTTTTTTTTGTTTTTTTTTTAAAGAAGATGTTGGGGGTAGGAGTTTATTAATTAATTTATTTATTTTTGCTGTGTTGGGTTTTCGCTTCTGTGCGAGGGCTTTCTCTAGTTGTGGCAAGCGGGGGCCATTCTTCATTGCGGTGCGAAGGCCTCTCACTATCGCGGCCTCTTTTGTTGCGAAGCACAGGCTCTAGACGTGCAGGCTCAGTAGTTGTGGCTCACGGGCCTAGTTGCTCCGTGGCATGTGGGATCCTCTCAGACCAGGACTCGAACCCGTGTCCCCTGCATTAACAGGCAGATTCTCAACCACTGCGCCACCAGGGAAACCCTTAGTCACTTGTTTCTTATTTCCCTTAGAATGCAAGCTTCAAGAAGGCCAGGATTTTGGTTGCCTCAGTCACTGCTATATCCCCAGCTCCTGGAGCACTGCCTGAACCATCAATCAATTATTATTTGTTTAATAAATAAATAATGATCAGTTCACTGAGGATATTTAACATAGACAAGCCTTTCCCTTTGGGAACATTTAATTATGTTTTTCAAGTGTATTTAATAACAGTGAATTCCTCAAAGATATCTAAAGGGAGTATCCCTGTCACAATCATGCATCCCCTTAATTTATGGGGATCCTCTCTCTGCAATAAAAATTGGGTTACACGAGGAGACTCCACATATAATTCTGAGCTCTCTTAGCATCACTAAAACCCAGATTGGAAGCACATGCGTGAAAGAGTTAATGAGTCCTTCTCTTTCTGAGATCTTCCACAGCAGATTCATCCACCAGTCTCCCTACTGAAGAGCTGCGCCTTTGAAACTGCAAAGCAAGCACTTGAAAGGGAGCCCTGTCTCTCCTGAATACCCTCAGTGCTGAAGTCTGTGCCGTAAGGGCCCGTCAGGGGTGTTTCCACCTCTGGGCAAAGTTCAGCTGGCTGGAGTTTTTTCAGGTTCTCGCCTATATGCTTCTGAAAGCTCTCTGTAGATAAGCATGTGAGGGAGAATGAGCTATAATTATAAAATAATGAAAACAATTTTCTGTAGAACTTATGGATATTGTTCTCATGAAGATTGTCTGGCCAGTGAAATGTTTTTCCTTCATTCTGCCAACTTTCTCAGAAATTTAATTAAAACTGGCTTTGACGGTGTGTATCCAAGGGAAACCAATTCCTGGTTTTAACTAAGGAAGAAATGAATACTTAGAGCAGGTTGCTATGATGGACCAGGAGAGCACAAGTAGGGTTTTGAACTGGCTTGCATGCCAAATAGAACCGATGGCTTAAAGAATTTGTGGAGAAAGATGTTTCTTTGGAGAAGAGGATATCATGGAAACATTTTATTCAATAGGACTTTTCAAGAGTCACATGTCAAGTGCTCCTTGGAAAGTAATTCCTTGGAAACTTATAGTCATTCTGCTTCAAGCATACAGTTATCTCAATTTCAATTATAATACTGCTCAGAATGAATTTTATATGTTTCAATCCAGTATTACCTGATTCCCTATGCTGTCCTTTGTCTGTTGTCCTAGACTACAGTTTTGTTTTGGGAGTAAGAATGCAGCTGGTGTTCAAATTCAACTTGAACAGGTTAAAATTTTCAGTTAGCTGCATGAAGTTTGGCAAGACACTGAATCTTCCAGTGGCTCAGTTTATTTCGCCATAAAATGGAGATAGCAATACCTCCCTGTCGGATTGCTATGAAGAATGAATGTGATCCTATGCGGGGATATTTGCCAACTACAATTTGGTATGAGCCAGGCCAGGACCAAGGTAAGGCCAGTGAGGAGAAAAATTTAGGGGGACTCCCCCAAAAGTCAGCAATCAAAATAAATACTATTTAAATACCATATTTTAAAAAAGTCAAACAATGCAAAAAAAAAAAAAAACCCCATGATGAACAAACTATCAAAAACACTAACCCTGGGTATGAAAATGTGAGAGTTGTTCATCTGTTTGGTAGAGGCATAAATAAATAACAGTTTATTTGACCAAGAGTCTTTGCCACGTCACACATTTTTAAGACTGTCCTTTCTTTTCAGCAACTGGTTTCAGAGCTGGGCTGCCATCTGCTTTTGCTTCTTCACTGTCTGGTCAACTGGAAGCTATTCTCAACTTGCTGTCTGCTTGAACTCTTGCTTTCTCTTCCTTGCAGGGACATGGTTGCCTGACCATACTTTCATTCTTCAAGTTCCTCTCTTGTCCTGCAAGCGGTGCTCTGGTTCTTTGAAAAAGTCTTCTTTTAGCTCAAGATTTGGTGTTCTTTAACCTTGGTTTCCTGAGTTAGACTCCTGCGTCAAACGCTGGCTTTTTCCCAAGGCTCTCAAGGTGATATAATGATGTCAAAAGAAACACTTCTTTACAGGACACCCTCAGGTGAGTTTTCACACGGACTTGCATTCACTGGTCCAGCCAGGTGCCAAGCCCAGGCATACAACCCTCAGATTTTCAGATTTCTTGGAAACACAAGGGCAACCAACATTTAAATATGGATGACATGAAGCAAGTTTAGAAGTTAAGCACGTGTCCCTGACAGAACTTTCTCAAATTCTCTCCTGTGCAAGCGGGGAGTATTCACTGATCTATCATTATCATCATCATCATCAGATCCCTATTTCTACCCCGAAACTATTCTTTATTGCTTACTTACTACGTGCTAGCTGCTGTGCATACATTTCTCGTCCAATTCTTACAGCATCCTTTTGGGGTAGGAATTATTAGCCAGTTCATGGATGAGAAAACACCGTTTTCGGCTATTACAGCTAGCAATAATAGATTTATTCATTTATTCAACAAATATTTACAAAGTTCTTAACAATGACTGAGGCTCTGTGTTACTATCTTTGGAGGCTAAGAGAGACTGCAGCTGAGTTAAGCAGGAAGGGATTCATAGAAGGATATTGAGTAGCTCACGGAATCCTGGAGAGATCTGGCTATGCCAACAGGGAGAAACCCTAAAGTCATTTCACAGACCCAATCTGGTGAGGAAATTGTTGCCACTGACCCCACCATCATGGGCACTGGAAGATGCCATCAAACACTGCCACCACTGCTGGGCTGCAGCCTCCACCAGAGAGCATCTTGGATATCCTTGCTCCTTTGTATCATTAGCTCTCCGTCTGGGGCATCTGTTTGGAAGAACGTAAGTCCCATGTCCAAACCCTGACAACAAAGAAGCCTGGGAACATGAGTGCCTGGGGACTTCTGTAGTAGGATGTGGGTTGGGTCTTTAACAAAGACTCAATTCCCAAAATACGGAAAGGAACTTCAGATTCTGGTACAGCCAAAATTATGGCAAGTGACCACTACATGGAACATGGAGTCCTTGCCCTGCAGGCACTTACAAACTAACAGGAGAGAAGATCCACACAAATGACCATGGTATATAAGATATGCCACTATGGGCTTCCCTGGTGGCACAGTGGTTGAGGGTCTGCCTGCCGATACAGGGGACGCGGGTTCGTGCCCCAGTCTGGGAAGATCCCACATGCCGCGGAGCGGCTGGGCCCATGAGCCATGGCCACTGAGCCTGCGCGTCCGGAGCCCGTGCTCCGCAACGGGAGAGGCCACAGCAGTGAGAGGCCCGCGTACCACACACACAAAAAAAAGGTATGCCACCAAAATGATGTGGACAACAAGTGCTTCTTGAAGGGAGAGGTAGGAGTTCAATTCTGGCTGGAGATGACAGATTCAAAGACGGGATCACTCTTCTGCTGGGTCTTTTTTGTTTGAAATATAATGTTGTGTCAGTTTCAGGTATACAGCAAATATGTGGTAAATCCTGCTCGAGGTGTACGGCCATGCTGAAGGGAAAACAACTCACGAGTTTAATTATGAAAGAAGCATCAACTGAGTTTATTTCTCCTTTTAGCACTTGTCCTGGTTATAGTTCCTTATTTGTGTCTATGAAGATTTGAGGAATTAAGTGGGGTCCAGGACATGCTGGCTCAGAAGAAGATGGGAACAATAAGCAAATGCTTCGGGCAGATCCCTAGAGCTCACTGCCTAGATTCACAAAATAAGCAGAGAATATTTTTTCTTTTTTAGATTCTTTTCCATTATAGGTTATTACAAGATATTGAGTATAGTTCCCTGTGTTATACAGTATGTCGTTGTTGGTTATCTACTCCGTGTGTGTGTGTGTGTGTGTATAGTAGTGTGTTTTTTTAAATCCCAAACTTCTTTTTTTTTTTTTGCGGTACGCGGGCCTCTCACTGTTGTGGCCTCTCCCGTTGCGGAGCACAGGCTCCGGACGCGCAGGCTCAGCAGCCATGGCTCACGGGCCCAGCCGCTCCGCGGCATGTGGGATCTTCCCGGACCAGGGCACGAACCCGTGTTCCCTGCATCTGCAGGCGGACTCTCAACCACTGCACCACCAGGGAAGCCCCCAAACTCCTAATTTATCCCTCTTCCCCTTTGGTAACCATACGTTTGCGCTCTTTGTCTGGGAGTCTATTTCTGTTTTGTAAATAAGTTCATTTGTATCTGCTGGGTCTTAAATAGGGGTAGAATTTGGAGAGATAACAATGGTGAATGGGTAAAATAGGAAGAACCATTCAAAGAATGAGGCACCCAGGTCCAAAAAAGGTCCAAGGTGTGTTGGCAATGAGGAGTCCTCATACTGTGCTGAGTAGGGGAATAGAACAGGAGGTTTATTGCAGAGATCTAGACATGAGGTGATAAATCCTGGTCAAGGTACATGGCCATGGTGGGAAAGAAAAAATAAACTCAGGAGTAATTATGAAAGAAGCATCAACTGAGCTTATTTCTCCTTTTAGCACTTGTCCTGGTTGTAATCTCTTAGCTGTGTCTGTGATGATTTGGGGTAACACCTGTCTCTTCTATCAGACGGGAGCCTCCATGAGGCAGGAACCATGTCCTCTCTTCCTCCGCATCATATTCCCAGGGCCTTGCACAGTGCCGGCCACATGAAAGGAGCTCAGGAGATACTTGTTGAGGGGAAGATAGGTTGATAAACAGACCGATACATAATTAGAGAACAGGAGATGGAGATAACAAAGATAATTCTGAGGGTTTGGTCATACGGAAGTCTCACAGACATGTTGAATTCGGGGTTCAGAGGGAACACCTTTTTTTTTTTTTTTTTTCAGTACGCGGGCCCCTCACTGTTGTGGCCTCTCCCGTTGCGGAGCACAGGCTCCGGACGCGCAGGCTCAGGGGCCATGGCTCACGGGCCCAGCCGCTCCGCGGCATGTGGGATCCTCCCGGACCGGGACACGAACCCATGTCCCCTGCATCGGCAGGTGAACTTTCAACCACTGCACCACCAGGGAAGCCCAAGAAGGAACACCTTTGAGGGAGTTTTTCAGCCGGTGTTCGGAGATGAGAGAAAAGTGATTTGTAGCCTAACAGAATTAAGCAGGTAAGCCTGTTCTGCATATATGTGCGATGGTTAACACAACTCAAGCATGCATTGCAATGATGGCTTTCCACATGCAGTGTAGATTGGCTTTGGGGAAAAAAAATCATGTTTGAGTACTATTATTTCATACTCTCCGTGCCACCGTTCCTATGTTCCCTGGACTGATAGAGAGAGTCAGCACAGCACCGTGTGGTCTGAGTGGAAAGGCATGTTTCCCCTGACGAGCTCCGTCCAGCTGCCCACCCTCCCACGCTTGGAGTGTGAGACAGAATAAGGGTGGGCATCCGATCCAGGTTGGGAGAAGAAAAAGAATGTATGTCAAAGATGCAGCCCTCAAGCCCCACCAGGATATAGGTGAGAGTGTTCCTCTGTCTTACGCCATAATTCACATCAAGAGCTGATGAATTTTTCACAGTGAGGCTCTAGTGTGTCCGTCTCGTTTTTTCAGCCTTGCTCTTCTGGGGTCAAGGGACCCAAGCAGGGTTTGGTGGCTAACAGGAGTACAGGATTTAAGGAATTACACAAGTGCTGGAGGGTTTCCATCGAGCTCCCTTGGTAACAGCAGCAAAGTGATAGGAAACATTTTATAAATTAAGCTGCTTTAGCCAGAAAAGAGAGCAGAACTGTTGCTTCCTTACAATTAACTGTTTCTCTCCCAATAATAAGAAAAGTGAATGCTGGATATCTGCTCTGTCTTCCCGAGTTCAATTAGAGATGACAACTGAATCTGGGTTGCAGGGAGCCCAGAAAAAACCAAATTATCCAGGTTAGCAAATAGGGGACATGTTTGAAGAAGGGAAAACCAGAGAGTGGACATTTGTGGCTTTGAGCTTCCCAGCAGCTTTGATTTGGGTAACAGAACCCACACCTCCCCTTGGACAGTCACCCCACTCTGGTCCCAGTCTGGGCTACCAGGGTGGGCATGTGGCCTACAGAGAGTACTGTACCCTTGTCTGGAGAGGTCACTTTAGAGACTGACACATTTCTCACCAAGTCAGTCAGAGAAATCCTTGGGTCTATAGCTATTGTCATTCCCAAGCAGTTTCAGATACGTATGCACCCAGCCTCATAACACAATGATATCAAAAGGGTATTGGAAATTTCTTTGGAAAATGAATTTACCCAACAGCTCTTTGTTCACACTTTGTAACACTCCTAAACACAAGTATTATGGACTGAATATTTGTGTCCCCCTAATTCATATGTTGAAATCTTAACCCCTGATGGGATGATATTAGGAGTGAGGGCACTTTGGGAAGTGAGTGGGTCATGAGGGTGGAGCTCTTGTGAATGGGATAAGTGCCCTTATAGAAGTGAGAGGAGAGTTTGCTGTCCCTCTGCTCTCTACTGTGTGAGGATACAAGAGGATGGCCATCTGCAGACCAGAAAGAAGGCTCTCACCAGACACTGGTGCCTTGATCTTAACTTCTCAGCCTCCAGAACTGTGAGAAATAAATGTCTGTTGTTTAAGCCAACCAGTCTATGGTATTCTGTTACAGATAAGACAACAAGCTACACTGTATGATAATTATTTGTGTATTTATGTGTCCCCCCCCTCACTGGGCTATGGACCCAGAAGACCAAGACCATATCTTTTTAAAAATCTTATATTCCTGGAGCACATAGCACAGTGCTTCACACATGAAATCTTTAGACGCAGTTATTGAAATGAATCAGCTTTACCTCTGCCCAGGCGTGGGTGATAGACACCCTAAAATGGATGGACATGATGGAAAACTGCTGTTCAGTGAGATTATGCAATCTACCCAAGATTTCGCTTCATGGATATATCTTGAAATAGATAACTTTATGAAAACGTTCCTTCATTTGCTGAAGCCTTCCATGAGACATAGCCTTCAGAACTAAAAGCAAAAAGCTTTGTTTCCGGAGGAGAGGGTAATTTTTTTCCCTAGTGGATAATAACATCTGTGTAAATGACCATATTTCTTTCTTTGCTTTGGCCATCAGGAATCTATGAGGCAAATTTACTGCTCAATTACTGTAACTTGGTAAGATTTTTTGGATTCCCTCATCTTCACTCTACACTTGTTCTAATTTACATATCTCTGACCTTGTTATTCAGTTTTAAGCCTATATTTTATTATATGTATTTCCTATATTATTTGTTGAACAAATTATGGGATATTAATAGCGAATTCTGGCTCAAATAATACAATTTTTTTCAAAGCATAGGGATGCCTGAGACAACAGTGGTGAGTGTCTAGAACAAGGGGATAGTTGCTTTACTCTTACAAAGTGGAATGCTTTGCTTTCCTAAAACGTAACTCCGGTCCTGGAGATGGTACTGGTGGTGTGAGTTCCTTGTTGGGCTTCTGCCCTGATCGGCAATGAATTATTTAACCTTGACAGGTTCTCTTTTCTAATACGGGGTTAGCACTGCTCACTGCACAACTCCATTTGGATTCATGGGTTAACGTTTGAAATCACTTTGACTACGAAAAATTCGGTGTTGTTTCTGTCTTAGTTGCAATGTTAATCCTGGTCTCTGTGAAAGATGAGTGCGCTTGACGTCTTTCTGTTCCACGAAAACGTTTCCCTTCAGAGTCTGCCAAAGTCACCAGAAAACTAGGTAGAGCCGGCCACCAGCAAAAAGGAACCCACGCTGGACTTCTGAATATGACTCAGAGACACCAAACAAGGACTGTAGAAAGGAGGGGGGGGAGAGGCAAGAATCTAGGACTTGCGGCACAGGACCATCAAGATTTCCAGGAGAAATTAAGGAAACATCTGCAAGGTCAGAGCAGGAAGTCCAGGGCCGCTTCTCAGAGAGGGAAGTGCCTTCCTTGGGACTGTTTCAGTGGAGCTGAAATGCCACATAACCAGGGCCAGGGAGGCTGGTGGAAGACCGGGGAGTAAACTCCAAGAATGAACAACAGTCCATCAGCTCAAATCCAAGTCTTTCAGCCACACAGAAGGGAGGACCGTCCTGTGGATTTGGGACCCAGGGAACCTTGTTAGCCAGGCCCAGATGTAGCTCAACGTTAACTTCATTACAATAAGGAATCTGTGTTCCGAAAAATCTCCACTGCTTTTGCCTGTGTTCCCGCCCAGGCTTTGCGAGTCATGGCCCTGCAAAGGGCTAATGAAAGGGTAATGCAAACAGGGTTGATTGTGGAGTTATAATCAAACAGTTGGGAAACTTTGCAATTTCGGTGCTTGGAAAATACAAAGTCTATAAAACCTCAGCTAAATAACATATAATTGGCCAGAAAAATACATCCAGGAGGGACTTAGACTGTTTTGGGTATGAAAGGAATGTTTCCCTCTCGCACCATGGGGGTGTGGTGAGGTAGGACGGGGGTGGGCACTAGACCATTGGGGACTCACTTCAAGTTCTGCCAGTTTGGCATGAAACCTCCTGCTTCCCTGGGTTGGCTCACCCAGCACACAAGCAGCCCCTCGCTGCCTGCGGCACACACTTTCACACCATCCCCCAGAAGACAGCTCACTTTCGGCCCGACCCTTTAGCATCGCCAACCTCTGTGACCCTCACACTTTACATCAGTCCAGCATTGTTCAGCCTGACAGATGACCCGGCCTCCTGATTTTCTTTAAATAATAGGAGAACGTTTGCTCTCTGGAAATACCAGGCTGCCTCCAAACTTAAAAAAGGAAAATGGGAGAGGAAAGCGTTCAAACAAAACTCTTGGAATGGGGCTCCTGTGGTAACATACCAAATAAAGGAAAACAGGAAAGCAATTGCAATATTAAAAATAGATGACTTCCTGCATGTAAATTCTTCGCTGACCTTGTTGATTGGAGTGTGGTCAGTGTTTGCTGCCTGCCACCTCCTGACTTCGTGAGTTCGTACCAACAGGCAATTCTCAGGGCTCAGTAATCCCCCGGCCCCATTTTAAAAGCACTTGTTTATACATCTGCCTCTGGGCATCAAACCTTTTTACCTTGATGCTCAGTGCCTACCAGAGACCAATTCCTTATACCTCATTTCATTCCTATGTGTCTAAGGAGAATTGACTGAATGTGGAGGGTACCTCAGAGGACCCTGGAGCGGAGACGTTACCTGTGCATAACACCATGCACCTTGATGATGTCAGCGTCCACTGCCAACGAAGCATGAAAGTAATATGGAGAAAACAATGCATCATCCTGCTGGAAAAGCATTCAGTGAATACTCAGTGAACACTCACCACATGCAAGCACTGCTTTATGTATTTGGGACACTCCCATGCCTTTGGTGAGCTTGTATTCTAGTTGGATAAAACAGACAATGAACAATGAGTGCAGTACATAAGTAAATTACATAGTGTATTCTAAGACAGATGTATAGAAAAAAGGAAAAGGAAAGTAGGGTGAGGAGGATATGCAGCAGGTGGGTGGTATTAAATAGGATAGAAAGGACCTTAGTAAGAAGGTAATAGATAAGCAAAGACTTGATGACGTGAGGCAGGTATCTCGAGAAAGTGTCCAGGCTGATGTGTAGCCCAAGCAAAGGTCCTGAGGCAGGACCATTATGCCTAGTGAACAATAAGACTCAGCTTCTCTCTCTTCCACTGCCAGGGAGGCCCCAGACAAGACAGTTTCTCTCCGGGGGCTGCAGAGGAAATGGCTTTGAAGCAGCAGGAGCAATGATGAAAATGGTTTCAACAGGTGCAGCTCTGGAATTGGGGTGTACATGTATGAAAAGGCAAAGCTAAAGGTTAAAAAAAGGAGCACGTTCCAAGATTCCACTCCCTGACTGGAGAATCAGGGCTGGAATCTCCAGGACACACCTAAAACAAGTCAGCGGGAGACAAGGCGGGTCACTGTGTTTTGATTCCCCGCACAGTTAGGAGTGTGGCCCGGTGCCTTGTGAGGCACTAGTGGAATTTGGCCTTAGATCACAGAATTTTAGGACTGTTCCTTCCCGGTGTGCGTGTCCCCTTGTCCCCTTCTTTGGATCGCTTTGGTCACTGGGATTCTCAACAATTTTTCTGTTCAGGGTCATTTTTGAAATTAGATCTTGCCAAGGGATGATCTGTACCTCTCAGGACTCCCTCTCCTCTCTTATTGTAATGGGAGGGCCTGGGGGGATTTCACACCCACAGTTAAAGATGCATGGGAGTGGCCAGGGCCTGGGAACTCAGGTATTTATCAAAACACATTTGATTTTCTCCCATAGCCATTAGAGTTCTAGGATGAGAGAGAGATGGAGCGAGAAGCTTGTGTATTTAAAACTCTTCCAGTTTCCCATGGTTCTTAGAAGAAAGTCAATACCCCTTAACAGCCTTCATGCCTCTATAGTCTATCTTTCCGTCCTCCTCCTGGCTTACCCAACACCTGGGCACTTCTCTGAGGAACCCTGCTTCCTATTGCCTCCAAGTATACCTGCTGTCCTGGGATTCTCTTCCAGCCCTCTCTTCACCTGGCTAAAGCCTACTCATCCTTCAAGTCCCAGCTAATCAGTCCTTCCCACAGGGAAAGATTTCCTAACCCCCTGACTGGGTTGCGCCACTGTCCTTCCAGAACTTAGCATGGCACTGGTCCATAGTAAGTGCTCAATAAATATTTATGCTTCATAAATTTAGTTAATGAATGAATGAGCAAATGAACAGAAAGAGAAGCTAAAATCAATGTGTATTTTTTTAAAACTGAGGACCAGGTGGACAAAAGTCCCTGCAACAAAGGAGGGAGAGGAGAATAAAAGAAAATAAATTCTTTAAGGTCTGAAGTGCTTTTGCTTAAGGCAATTTTCAGGCCAGGTCAACAAGGTCAATTGCCAGAAAAAGCAATGGGGATTCGTTCTAGGACATTCATCTTCTGGCTTAGTGTTGAAAGTAACATTGTTAGCCTCCTTCACTGAAACTGAAAATGAGCTGAATCCCCCCCAGGCAGCGGGGCAGCAGAAGGGCACAAGCAGGAAAGCTAAGCACATCCAGTCTGGAGGGGTAAAGAAACTAAATCACAAGGACATAATTTTAACTTCTTGCTCTGTCTTGATCCAGTGTGGATGACCTTGGGCAAGTCACTTAACTTTTTGAATTACACTCTCATTGTCCAAAAAAACCTCCAAAACACAAAAAACAAAAAAAACTTGGGGACATTGGGAGAAAAAAAGGATTTTAGCCAAGTTTATGTATGACCAAAGGTCCCACACAATAGTGGTATTATTAATGATCACTGATGCTATCCCCAGCTGTTCCCCAGTATGATTTTATTAGTCCCACTGCTGTTTCCTGATTCGTTTCCATTCAGGAAGCTTTAAAATAATGGTTAGCAGAGGGGCACATTGCAAAAATAAAAATTCTCCCCCTTTTAACTTTTCCATCCACTTTAATCCCACTGCCCATCCTTCCTCTCTCCCCAGCTTCAGCTGGAGACCTGCCATTCCTGTGATCAATCACGCTCTGGGGAGGATCTTACTTGGGGGGAGGGGAGAGGATGGGGGCAGGGGGGTTCTGGCCCAGCAGGACTATGGATTGTGATGTCCTTTTGTGGTGCCCTCGAAAACAGAAGTGAGGAAACAGGCCGTCATTTATCATGTGGCTTTGTAATAGTTGCTGATAATGCAAAACAGCCAGGCCATTTTCGAGGTCCCTCCAGTGAAGTCCCGAGTCAGCAGTTGGGGAGGCCAAGTCAGAAAGGGAGGTTCCCCGTGTGGCTTGCCCTTCTGCCAGGGATCTCCCTGTAGTCACAACTTCCTGCTCACTGGTTGAGCCTGCCAGTAGACCCCTGGAGGGCACACAGCCTCCCGTCTATGTACACTGCCAGCTTGGGGCCTCTTGGGGAAGCTGAAAATTTCCCCATTCTAGCCACTCACATCTCAGTCCTCCCCAAGCCAGGTACCCTATTGGATGCAGGTGCTATAGAGTGGAGCTTTCGGTGTGATGGTGGCTGCTGGCCCTTGGACCGATCACTGTGGCAGAGGAGAGCCAGCATTCTGGTTGGCTAAGCCTAGGTCACCTGCCCAGTCTTGGTTGGGGGTGAGGCCACCTCAGCTATACCCAGACCACAGTGAAACATGTTTCCAGAGTGAACGAAAGGGAAGTGTGATGGGCACCAGAGCAACCACTGGAATTACACCTCCTATTTCTCGGAATTCCCTCTACCCTGCTAACCCAGCACACCAGCTAGCACCATGCCTTTGCCCAAAGGAGGCTTCCATCAATGTAAGTTTTCTGGAAAAAAAAAAAAACCTCGAATCCACAAATGAACACAGGAGAAAAGCTGTGCAAAGGCAGAACACCATGGAAGCACTTTTAAAAAGGGACCTTTTCTCCATCAGGTACCCACCTAAGAAGATGCCAAGAGAATGACATTGCTAAAATAAAATAGGGGGTGTCCAGCCTCTCAAACCACTCAGCCGTACTCTCTGCTGTTGACCTTTGCTGCTCTTCTCAATGTCACAAAGGCTGCCTGTTGCTCAGTCAGGGGCTCCTTTCTCCGGCCTCACTTCTCCTTGAAACCCTTTCTTGCCTTGGCTTCTAGGACATCACACCCACTTTGTTTTCCTCACACCTTACCGGCCTTCCTTCTTGGATTCTCTGGCTGGTTCTCCCCACCCTCCCTTTCTGAATGTTCAGTGCCCAGGGATCAGTCCTTGGACCTCTTCTATCTAAGCTGATTATCTAGGTGATCTCAGTCAGTTAACGGCTTTCCCATCCATGTGCTATGATCCAATGTGTATGTGTCTAGCCTAAACCCCTTTCCTGAGCCCCAGATCTTATAACTATCTGGCCAACTGATATTTCTACTTGAATGTTTAATAGAGCTTGCCAACCTATCTCATCTACAACTGAACTCCTGATGGCTCTCCTTCCACGACTACCAAAAAGAAAACCGTTCCTCCCATCTAGTCACCCAGGTAAATCCATCGTGCTGTGCCTGGCTCCTCTCTTTCTCTTCCTCCACACTTTGTACATCAGAAAATTCTATACACTCTACCTTAAAATATATTCAAAATCGAATACCCTCTCTCTTGCTGCCACCCTATTCCTAACAGGTTTTCCTGCTTCTGCCTTTGTCTCCTATCTACGCTCATCCTCAGGTCTTATTCTCAACATGCAAGACACACTGATCCTACTAACACGTCACTCAGATTGTGTCAGTCCTCTGCTCCAGAACTACAGTGGTCTCAGAGTAAGAGCTAAATCCTTGTTATGACCTATGTGGGCCCACGTGATCTACCTCACACTTACCTCACTCACTTTACCTCCAGTTAATCACGCCACTACTCCCTCCACTTCCTTCCTCATATATTCCAGACATGCTTCCACCTCAGGGCCTTTGCACTTGTTCTTCCCTCTTCCTGGAAAGCTCTTCCTCCAAATATCCACACGGTTCCCTCATCAACTCCTTTGAGTATTTACTTCTTAGACAGGTTTTTCTGTCCAAAATTCAATACCCTCACTGTTCTCGTCCCCCTCCCCTTCTTATTTTTCTCCTTTCATCACTATCTAACAATCATATACATTATATATACATATTATATATATATTTTTTTTGTTGTTATTGTTTACTATAGTCAATAGAATGGACTTTCTCTTGAGATCTCCTGAAGGAGGATTCTTACTAAGAATTCTTACTAAGATTCTTATAAGTCTGTTTCATTGTCCAGAAACTTAGTACACAAATGTAAAGATTTATATAATTCATTCTTTTTTAAAAAATTGAGCTACAATTGGCATATAACATTAATTAGTTCCAGGTATACAGCATAATGATTTGATATTTGTATACAGAGCAAAATGCTCAACACTATTATAAGTCTAGTTAACATCCATCATCTTACAGAGTTAAAAAATAATCGTTTTCTTGTGATGAGGACTTTTAAGATCTACTCTCTTAGCAACTTTCAGATATGCAATATATTCAAAATATTCATATATTCTCTTTACTTATTTTATCTTGTGCATTATGTCTTCTCCCTCTAGATTGTTAGCTCCATGAGGACAGGGCTATTTTTGTTTATTTTAATCATTAATATCCTCTTAAAACCTACAATAGTGTTTTTTTAAAATTTTTATTGGACTATAGTCGACTTACAATATTGTGTTAGTTTCTGCTGTACAGCAAAGTGAATCAGTTATACATATACATATATCCACTCTTTTTAGATTCTTTTCCCATATAGGTCATTACTGAGAAGAGTTCCCTGTGCTATACAGTAGGTCCTTATTAGTTATCTATTTTATATATAGTAGTGTGTATACGTCAATCCCAATCTCCCAATTTATCCCCACCACCCCCACCCACGCCACTTTGCCCCCTGGTAACCGTAAGTTCGTTTTCTACATCTGTGACTCTATTTCTGTTTTGTAAATAAGTTCATTCTACAATAGTGATTTTACATGAAAAAGGAAAGTAAACAAAGTAGCCTAATTGTACAACTGAGACCTGAGACCCTTGAAACCCATGTTCTGTATTTGGGCTTAACTTCTAACTAAATTCAGTCATTGGGCAGGATGGGTTTCCAAGTCTTGAGGTCCAGTTTTGGTCTGGAGGAAGCCAGGAAGATTTTCTACTCATGCTGTTTACTAGCCCAAAAGTTTTCAATAGCTTCCCATTGCCTTCAGGGATCAAGTTCATCCCGCCATCATCTGTACCTTTCCAGGTTATCTCCTGCCAAACTGGTCTATCCACTATTTCCCCAAATTGCCTTGAATTTATATTCCTTCTCATTCCCTTCTGTCATCTGCAACACCTTTCTTCATCTCCTCTACCCATCTATGCACACCTACCTCATCCTTCATGACCTCTTTCCTTCCCCACCTGCTGAAATCCAGCTTGTCCTTCAACTCACATCATGCCTCCTTTATTTTATTTATTTATTTATTTTTTGGCCACACGGCACAGCTGGTGCGATCTCAGTTCCCCGACCAGGAATTGAACCTGGGCCATGGCAGTGAAAGCACCAAATCCTAACCACCAGACCACCAGGGAACTCCCACATCATGCCTCCTTTAGAAGGTCTTCCCTGAATACTACAGGTGGAATGAAATGCTCCCTATCTAGTAAGTTTATAGTATTTTTTTCCAACATTATTTCAGCTCCTTGCACAGTCCCATAGGGGAGTAGTAAAGTGAGGGTCCACAGCACAGAGTTTAGAGCCTAAGTGCATTGATTCAAATCCAGCTTCTGCTGCTCACTTGTTGTATGACCTGGGGCAAGTAATGTAACCTCTCTGTGTCTCAGTTTCTCTCTCTGTAAAATGAAGACCACAAGAGTACCTATCTTATAGAGTTTTATGAGAATTAAGTGCATTAATATGTAAAATACTTGGAACGGTGTCGGCTCTGTGTTTGCTGTTACCGTAGCGGTGGTGGTAGTGGTTCTTAACAATCCATCTTCAGTCCATTTGATGTTGGGGGGTTGAAACATGACAGCTGGATTTCTTTCCAGGTGTTTAAAACACATACCTTAATTTTATTACATAATGAGTGTATCCTTTTTTCTTTCTCAGTTTGAAGGTACAGGTGAGTTAAATCCATTATAGGGAATTCTTGGTACTATAAACAATTTCACTGATTTTTTTCTGCATACCCAATGTACAACCATAATGCCAGTGTGACACTGAGTTGAATTCAACTCCTATTTATTGAATTAATCCACTATGAGGAACAGAAGGATGAAGACAGAGTCCCTCCCTGGACCACTATCTATAGAACCACTGTCTCTTCCGGAAGATCAATGGATACACAATTAACTTCCCAATAGCTACTCTATGCTCCTTACTACGTGGTGCTTTTATTTCTATCTTAAGATTTCAGCTTTCCTCAGCCGCTCACTCACTCTTTTTTAAAAATCATTTTGAATCCAGTATGCATTCGTTCATTTGAACCAGTTTCTTGTTTTAATGTGGGAACACAGAAGTTGTAATCTATTAGTGTCTACTTAATGAAATTGTTTTTGAAACCCTGCCCGTTAACCTTTAACCTGGAGGCCCGTGCATAGTTTCCTTATTCATTAAATGATTAACTCACTGACCAGAGGCATTCGTGAGTTCTTGGCTCAGCCTGTACCTTTCTGGCCTAGTCCAGAGACTGGGGAGGTTCCAGAATGATCTCCCCAGCCTTCTCCTGAGACACGTCTCTGGCTGCCCTATTTGTCTTCCCTTTCCTAGCCATCCCCACGTGCTACTCTTCCACTGCGATCCACTCCCTTTTCCAGGAGGCACATCTGCATCTGGTCCTCATTGTGGTGATTATCCGACTTTGCAGTTACTTTTATAGATGTTTAATCAGGTGTGCAGGTGAAAAGATGAAAAGTGAAGGGCAGATGTTTCTAAATATTTCTTCAGAAAACAAATTCAGCAATATTCAATCTAGTCTCTTGTCTTCCCCAGAGACACTGGCATCAACATCTTCTTGTTCAATAGCAGAGCCTGAGACACTGATTCCTTGAAGGTGAAGCCTGGAGCTACAGCTTAACACCCGTGAAATTGTTTTTCATGCCTATTAGTGTCCTCACCCTCCACTCTGGATAAACAGGCTCAGAAGTGGTTTATATGCCAGGTTGTTTTCCTTCTGAAAGATGATCCTTAAAGTAACTTCAGAAAACAGAAGGGCAACTCTAGAGATTAAAAAAAAAAAAGGAAGCCATGAGTATGTTTAAAAGCCTAAGATGCTGTTCACAGAAGTTGTAAGTTACTAACTTTAAAGTAATTTAGAACAAGAGGACTTCTAAGAAAAGATGCCTTATGAGGGTAGTATCTTGGGACATTTTCCTGAAGGTAGTTGAGAGGACAAAGTACTCCACAGCCTGACATGGGCCCTTCAGGTTATAAATCACTGAGCATTTTACTCTTGAAAGGGACAAAGAGTTAGCAAACAATGGTATGGAGGAGAAAGGTTGTGGTAATGGCTCATTTTCCTGAAAAATCAACAAGACTGGCCAAGAGAGAATGGTCCTTCCACATTGCTTTGGAAATCCTCGAATACGGAAGTTCACCTTGAAGATATCTTTGTAATCCAAGGTCAGGGACTGTGGGCCAGCTTTCCCAAATGTACACAGTGCCCTTGGTCCCAGGCTAACAATGACAAAGGGAAGGAGCTACACAGAGAAGCTGGACGGAAGATTATAAGACATGCTAAAACTCATCTCAGGAAGTTTGGAAGACTACTTTTCCCATTGAGGCCATAACCAAGCTATAATCACAAATATTTTGATGGACAGAGCCCTGCCTTTTATCAGGTACAGATAACCCTGCTTTTCAAGAGTTCACTTTACTCCACCTAGCTCTTAACGAAAGACCCACATTAGTACCTGTTTTATCTAACCAAAAGAAATCCGAAGAGGTTTCGCTATTACAAAACAAGACAAAAAGTGAAAATAGAGTTCAGCGTTGGTTTTGTAGCAGCCGTTATAGAGGCGGGGTGCACCTGAGCAGAGAGAGTGACACCACCCAGCTCCTTCCCCAGGAACTACACTCAGCATCTAAGCATCAAGCCCCCATAGCTTTGAACTGTGTCTGTGAGCATCTGTGCTTCATCTCCATTTATTTTGTGCGTCTGTTAGCACGACATATCCCAAGGTAATTGCTTCTTCACTTTTTGCCATTTCAGCTTAGGAAAGGATTCATAGGAACCTCTGCTTTCAGATAGTAGGGGGAAATTTGAAAATTCCAATAAAATGGCTATACCACTTACAAAGGATTAGAGGAATCCACATGGTTCCCCAGGCCAAGGACTACCGATGGGCTATGAAGTTCAGTCAATGACCACAGTGGGTAAATAAAATAGGAATTTGAGATCACAAACCTCGAGGAGATGAATGAGACAGATGAGGCCTTCATGGGCAGGCAGAGAAGCAGAAGCAGCAGCGGTCCCCATTCATGGGGCTCAGACAAACAAAATTGTGTCAGACAAGATTGAACTACAATGACTGAAGTTTCCAAGGGTCACAGAAAAAGGTGGTACGCGGTACCACCTTTTTGCGGTACGCGGGCCTCTCACTGTTGTGGCCTCTCCCGTTGAGGAGCACAGGCTCCGGACGCGCAGGCTCAGCGTCCATGGCTCACGGGACCAGCCGCTCCGCGGCATGTGGGATCTTCCCGGACCGGGGCACGAACCCGTGTCCCCTGCATCGGCAGGCGGACTCCCAACCACTGCGCCACCAGGGAAGCCCGGGAGAATGGTTTTTGTTGAAGAATGGCTTTCTGGAACTTCATCATAGTGAAAGAGGACCCTATCTAGTTAGTCAGAGACACACCTTTGCAAGCTTAAAACCAACAGTCAGTAAAATGAGGGTCAGAAATGAGGGTCAGGTTCTTGGACCTCAATGAAAGGTACTGGTACAAAGGTGCTCTTTACTGAAAGAAAAGTCTTTGGCTGAGATGCTGACATTAAAGCATAAAAGTACTACTCAGCAATTAAAAGAAAGATAGGGAAAACTAGCTGTGTCAAATGTCTTTATGTTACCTTATTTAATCTCAACAATATTTGAGGTTATAAGAAAGGAAAGAGAGGCTCAGTGAAGCGAAGCAGTTTTACCAATGTTACCTAGCCAGTAAGTTTCTACCCCAAGTTTAAATCTAGAATTGAAAGTTTTTAGAGTCCCTGCTGTTTCCACAACACGCTGCCTCCATATGAGGCAATGGGCTCTGTGTGGATGAAAGAGGAAAAAGACCAAGATGACGCTTTTAAGAGGAAAGTCCGAGGCCTTTCTGTTACTGAATAATAAAGTAACCCCTGAAGGATGAATGGGTAAACCATTCTGCATGTCGGGGCTAATAACATCATGTTAATATGTCAGCTTTTGTTGGCTCCAAAGTCCCCATCAGCTGAACATCGGGATACTACTTTCTCTCCACTCAAGATTCTCTCCCCTTTAGAATCTCCGGGAATCCCCAGGGTGTCGTGGGCACAGCAGACTAAAGCTATCCTTCAGTAACACTGCTGCCCTTCCTCAGGTCTCTGCTGCCTATTCACAACCCTCAGGACTCTACCTGAGGTACTGACATCTCTCAGCCACCTCCCTAAAGGTGACGGTTACCTGAGCTGCTTCTCTCCTCTCTACTCCAGTTACCTTCTCTGAGTTCTGAGCCTATATATCCAAATGCCTTTCAGACACCTCAGCAGAATGTTCCCAAGATATCCCAAACACAACACATGCAAAAAAGAAATTATCTTCTTCTCCAAAAATCTTCTTTTACTCTTGTGGGCTGAATTTTGATGAATAAATGACACCAGCACTCACAGTGACTCAAGTCAGAAACCTGGCATCACTGCACCTCTGTCTTTTTCAACCAGACACCAAGTCCATCAGTTCTACCTTCCTAACAACAGTCCATATTTCCTCTCTATTCCCTGAAGGGTGAGAGGGTAAACCAAATGCTCTTGGGCTACATCCTCTTTACTTCCTTCCATGTTTCCTACCAGGATCGCCTTTCCTAAATGCAGATTGTATCAAGTTACCACAGTCCCTACGGTGCAAAGTCCTAAGTTTGGCACTTAAGTCCCTTCATGATTTGGCCCCTACTCATCCTTCCACCAAAATTGGCTAATACACACGTCCTCAACCTATGACTCCAAAACAGCATGGAAATACAATATATACCAGGGCTCAGGATGTAGACCATGAATAGTCAAGTTCCATTTTCCAAGAATAAGGAAGTTAGATTATGCATACTTGATATGTCAAAGAAGAAACAAAGGATGGCTTGCTATTTGAAATAAGGAACACTGTGGGAGATGGAGACTACTGAACTTCTGCCACTCTCTTAATCATATCTGTTCTGCTGTGTTCCAGCCTCCAACTAATGAGTCATCAAAGAAAACGGCTTTGAAATGAAAATAACTTTATTGAGAATATATAGACGGAATATAGTCTGTGTAAGAAGAATGAATGAATGTAAGAAGCATGACTGGAAGTCAAAAACTGATGGTTTGAGAAAGAACCAATGGAGACTCAGGAAAAGATGAAAATAATTAACACTGAAAGATAAAAACAGCCTACTGCAGAATCTGGGAGAAATTTCTACTAACTGTAAGGCGAATGGAAGTGTACTGAGAAAACAAAATGGTAGTCTGCTTGTGCTTTCCCTCATGAAACAGAGCGGCCCTAGCAACCTGAGAGATGGTAGCAAGATACATAGATTCCCTTCTCTTGCTCAGAGACACAGAGTCTGTCTAAACAGAACTTCATACATGGGTGGCTGTCTTTTGAGATGGAGAGAGAACTCTTTCTTACTTCACTCCACACCCAAGTTTCTAGCCCTACTTGTAGACTATTAACTTCCTTAAGACAACATGATGTGTGTGTGTGTGTGTGTGTGTGTGTGTGTGTGTGTGTGTGTGTAGTAAATGCATCCATATGAGGCTGGTTCATCATAAGCAGAGTAATAAATAGAGTGATAAAGATGTAAGTGGAAACTAAAATGGTCCATGCTAAGAATTATGGTTCTTTTAAGAAGAGGACAAAAGGGAAACATTTTTACAGCACTTAATATACTAGGCATTAATCCAAGTGCTTTCTATGTTTTAATCAGTGTTTAGAACAACCCTGTATTAGTCAGCATAGTATAAACTATGCTGTGGTAAAAATGAAATAAATAACTCCAAAATCTTCGTAGTTAGCATAACACAAGTTTATTTCTTACTCCTGCAAAGCTGGATTTGAGTAGGCAGAGACTCTCCTCCACCTGGTAACTCAAGGATTCAGGCTCCCTCTGTCTCGTGATACCACCCAAGGGCACCCTGGTAGAGAGAGAGAGAGAGAGGATGCAAAAGGCAAACCAGCTCCTACCTGCCCCAGCCTGGCAATGACACATGACATTTCTACTTCCAGCCCATTGGCTGGAACTAGTCACATGGCCCCAATCACAGCAAAGATGCCTGGGAAACGTCAAGGAGCTCATGGATATCTTAGTGAGCACTAACTGTCTCTCTCACAACCCTTGTGAGGAAGGTAATAGCATAATCCCGATGATTTTCACAGATGCTGAGAAACTGGCACAAAGAAAAAATAATTTACCCAAATCCACATTGTTAGTAAGTGACAGACCTGAGATTTTAACCAGACTATCTGATTCCAGCATCTGTGCTTTTAAAAATTATATTATGCAGCTGATCCTTGAACAACATGGGTTTGAACTGCACGGAGCCACTTATATGCAGATTTTTTTCTGTCAATATGCTACAGTACTACACGATCTGTGGTTACGGAGGGCCGACTGTAAAGTTATACGTGGATTTTCAACTGCACGGGGGGGGCACCCCAACACCTGCACTGTTCAAGGGGCAACTGTATTGCCTCTCAAAAGTAATAGAAATACCAATGATATTATTAATGATTTGTATCAGAGAAACGAACTGTGGATGGAGATAGAAAATCCTCTCTCGGAACCCCAGAGCCAGGTTACATGAATACCAGCTGGATCCTGAGGATTGGGAATTAAATGTGCAATCACTTTTCTGTAGACCTGAGAAAGACTCCGCCAGAAGGCAAGTGATCAGCAAGGACAATTGCGGGAAATCCCTGCATCCCGCTTAGTGACCAACACCCGGTCTAGATACATCTCTCTGACTGAGGATAAGTAGCATGAAAAAAATCAATTCAAGACATACAGGAAAGCATTGAAAATCTAAGATAAAGGGACTAGGAGATTGACAATACAGGAGTCTCTTCTCTAGAGCAGGGTGGCAAACCTTTTTGTAAAGATCCAGATGGTAAATCTTTTAGGAGTTACAGATTATACTGTTTCTGTCACAATTACCCAACTCTACAGAAGGACACAAAAGCAGCCACAGGCAATACATAAATGAAAGGGTATGGCTGTGTCCTGATAAAATTCTATTTACCAAAACAGACGACGGACCAGATTTGGCCCATGGACTTAGTTTGCCCACCTAACACTTGCTCTCAAAATAAGGAAATTAACAAATATAAGGGATCATTACACATTTGAAAAATATTCAGTTTAGTAGGAATCCAAAAATTAAAAATCTAAACGGTGATGGATATCATCATACCCAGCATGCATGTTAAGTGAAATAAGTCAGACAGAGGAAGACAGGTATAGCTTGATATCGCTTACACATGGAATTTAAAAAGTCAAACAGGTTAGAATGGAGACTACCAGTGGTGGGGGGGGAAATGGGGACATACTGGTCAAAGGAGACAAACTTCCAGTTACAGGATGAATACGTTCTGGGGATGTAATCACAGCATGACTACAGTTAACAGCACTATATGGTATACTTGAAAGTGCCTAAGAAAGTAGAGCTTAAATATTTTCACCACGAAAAAGGTCATTATGTGAGATGATAGATGTGTTAACTAATCTTATTGTGGTAATCATTTCAATATATATGTGCATCAAATCATCACATTGTACACCTTAAACTTATACAACGTTATATATCAATTACACCCCAATTAAGCTGGAAAAATATATACATGCATATATATGAGCCAATCTTATAAATATGTATTTAAAACTGCAGAAGATAAAGACAGGGTGCAAACCATAAAATGTTAATAGTGAGTTAAGATGTAAGAATATAGGAGGATGCATCTTTGTTTTTTGTATTATTTGGGTTTTTCTACATAAACATTTCATATTCAGAAAAAAATTTTATAAAATACAAGAGGAAACTCATGGGCTTTTGAGTCAGACCTGCCTTGAATTCTCTGCTACACACTAGCTGGTGATCTTGGACAAATTGCTTTACACCTTTGCCTCCCAATGTTCTCATTTGAAAAAAAAATGGACATCATCATATTTCCTTCACATGATTTCTTCAAGGATTAAATGAGTGTGTGTGTGTGTATGTATACACACACATATAGTATACATATTAAATGAGTGTATATATATATCCCTACCTCTGACCTCCAGGAGAGTTAGCTGTGGTTTCTAGAACCCTACGCTGAAACCTGCATGGCACTCACTGCTCTACAGTGGCATTTTTTGTGTGCCTGTCTGTCTCATCCACTAGACTGTAGTACACAAACTGAGGACAGAGATGGTCATGGTCATGGTTTCCTAGGCTCCCAGCAAAGCATCCGGCACACTGTTGTAGCTGGGCTCTTCTTACAGTCACTTTGGTATGTCTTCTTCACTACCACACCGAACACAGCTCCCCTTGGTGCCGTAAGACCCAGTTCTTAGCACACAGGACAAAGTGATCTCATGAATCCTGAGTGAGAAGCAACAAGGAGCTACAGGCAGCACAGACCTGTACGTAATGGGAATGATGGACCGGAGCTGTGGCAACAGAGAGGACCAGGGATGTATAACAATTGCATAATTTCAATCTACCTCACTTTCTGCCTGTCCTCCCCTCTGTTTCACATTTCTTGCAATATTGTAAAATGTTTGCCAAAGACTGGGCAGAGACGAGTGTACAAAATCTGTCTACCAATCTCCAATCTGACTGCTCGTTCTTGCTCTTCATACAATCTTGAATGTAAATCTGTAGTCTCCCTCTTCTTGGCAGTAAGTCGGCAACCCATTCTTGGTAGAACTGTGAACACGATGCCCTTATTAGTAAGGAAATCAGAACAACTACTACGTGCTGAGTGCTTACTCTAAGTCATGTCCTATGCTAAATGTCTTACATACATTATTTCTCGTAGTCCTCACAACAAATCTTTGAGATGAACATTATTGTCCCAATTTTGCAGATGAAGAAACTAATGGAGTAACTTGCCCAAGGTCCCCCTTTTAAAAAGTGTTATAGTCAGGATTTGAAACATGTCCTTCTGTCCTGTCCAAACTGTACTGCCAAGAATTATGGATATAGGGGACTCACTATAGATCACTCAACAAAAGCTTAGTTAGGAAAGACCCCAATAACGAATTAAATGTCCAAGTATGATGGTAAGTGACTCATCTAAAAGACCAAGGGTCAGTTTGAACTACTGATAAGTATGCAGCCTTTAAGAGACTTTGGTTATAGGGGTAGCAATCACAGACCTCAAAAGCATGTTGGAAGATGACCCCAATTAACACGGCTGTGCATACTCAGTTTAGCTGTAATATCAAGTAACCACTACAACATCCTCAAAGCTCCAGGTTCAGTTTTCCAGAGTCACTGATAACAGTTTTGTTTTCAGAACAAACAGGTAGAGTGGGATAAAGATTCCCAGTGGATAGTTAGTCTCTAGCGGTGTCTATGACCCACAGTTTAAGCCCTAGAAATAAACACAGGACACAGAAAGGTCTGTCCATCATGTTGGTTCAGACAAAGGTAAACCCAAGTAGGTGTAACCAACAAAGTGAAGAGAGTTGCTGAGTAGAGGAAAATTCCTCACCATTAAAATAAGGCAGCAAGACAAATCGACTTTTCTAGGGATTAACTCTGACGTCTGTGCTTGGATTCGAATCTTTGGTGGAAGAAAAGCTTATAGCTTAATTTTGCAAGACCCAGCATGGAACCTTTGTTGGCCAGTAGGGAGATGGGGTCTGAGAAAATTGGATGAGAGCTCCTGATATAACGACCTGTGTAATCGAGAGGAAAGTGCAGTTATAAGCAATTGTACCAGACAAGTCTTTCCCCGTGTGATGTTTCAATTTTAGAAAAGACCACAAGATGGATAACTAACCGAGCCATCACTGATCTGTCCCAACCAGCAAGTAAGCTGATCCTGTACTGCAACAGTTTTTGCTCTTGGTAACTGGAGAGAATAAACCCTTCTTCAAGACAATCATTTTGAGTTCTAATGTCCCTCTTTTTAGAAAAAAGAACAGTCAGCTCCTGAAAGAAGAAAGACTGCTCCTTCACTTGTTACTGATGTGCCTACCTCTACTTCACTACTCATTTTAGTCAGCAACCAACTTCCCTTTTTCCACCCCCAAACTATACATGAGCTGGTTTCAGGGGTGATGCCCTTCCCAATGTTCTCATAACTCCTAGCATTTACTTACTGCACTATAATTGCTTCTGTGTCTTCCCATATGAGAATGTAAGCTCTTTGTCTTATTCATTTTTGTAGGTCAGTGTCTAGCACAGTGTCATACACATGGTAAGTTATCAAGAAAGGTTTCTTGAATGGATTCACAAATGGTTGGATGAGTAAGGAAATGGTTAACCCGGAGGTCCTCTGAAGGCCTGCTTTAGGAGGATGTGCTTGGCTGATCTTTCAGAACATCTTGGCTCCTTCTGTAGCCTTCAGATGAATTACTTAACATCACTGAGGTTCAGTGTTCTTACTTATAAAATGAAAGCAATGTCACTCATTTCATTAGGTTGTTGTGAAGCTCAAAGTAAGTACATCATGCTGGGTACCTATCCAGGAACCAGACACTGTCCCTTCTCACTTTATGTTCAGTTTGTCTTCTACTGGAAGAAGTTAACCAGTGTTTCACTGGGGCAGCAGCCATGCTATAATGGGGGTAAAATGATAACTTGGTCCTAATAGCTCAAGTGTTTGAGTCTGAGGGGTTCAGAGGACTTTTAACTGGCGGTGGGTGAGGGGGAGTGATGAGGACTATATCTGTTCCTCAATTCAGCTTATCTTGTAAATTAGAGTATTTAAGAATAGTGCCCAAACTTCCACTTCTCACAATATTACAGAATAAATACCATGAGGAACTTCCTCGGCTTACAACACCTAAAAACATGTAGATAAAAGATGTTAAAATGCTTACCTGAGCTGTCAGGAAAATGATGGAAATCATCAGAGGCTAAAAATACAAGAAAGCTCAAATCTTCAGAGGTAACCACCCTGAAGCAATGGGGCCCTGTGGTCATTAACTTATCACTGGTGGCGTAGACCCTTTATTTTAATGGGCCTCAAGCAGGGTTGCGGATACAACGCCTAGGACTTAAACCAGATTAAGACATAAAAAGATCCCTAAATAGTTCAGGACACAAGATCCCTAAATAGTTCAGGACACAGAAGCTGACATTTTTAATGCAAAGGTAAACCAAAAGAAGAAAATCTATCCCACAAAGGAAAATAGTAAAGAAACTTTCTTATCTCAACATTGACTCTGGGTAGAGTCTATCTTGAAAGTTGCTATTTACAAGTGATCCTCATGAGGGTTTAGAGCCAAAATCTAGAATTCACACTACCTAAGCGGTCCCTAAATACTCAACTTTGGAATTTAATTTAAAGTGATTCAAGATTCATAATGACTTCCTGGATAAATATTCCTTAAATCAAGGCTTCAAATAGTTCCCTCAGGTAATTATAAACTCACTGAAATATAAAAATTATAAAACACAAGAGGAAACAAGTCATTTGAGGGAGAATAAGCAGAAATAACAAATAGTAAGATTATAGCCACAAAAATGGATGATATTGGAATTATCAATTAAGAAATATAAAATAAGTAGTTTCGATACTCAATAAAAGAAAGAGATTATTTGAAGTATAACAAGGTACTAGATACTTTGAAATATGGTCAGGTGGATTTTAAAAAAAAACCAAATAGAACTTTCAGATGAAAAAAAAAAACGACATAATAAATGAAACTAGAAACTAAGTGTATAGGTACAGCATTAGATACAATGGAAGAGAATATTAATGAACTGGAAGACAAAACTGAAGCATTACTCAATATTCAGCAGAGGGAAAAAGATACTGAAAAAATAAAACAGAAGTTAAAAGACATTGAGAAGAGATGGTAGCAGTGGAGGTCCAAGCCATGCTGTTGCCCATGGTATGGCAGTGGCTCTGGGGTTTCACTGAGAAGCTCTGCGGTTTCACTGAAAGGCTCCTGATCAGAGGGGCCACTGGGTTGTCATTATAATTTGGAGACAACAGATTGAGAAATGCACAAGCCACTATACAAGTTGCTCTGAATGTTCTTGAAACATGAGTAACATGTTTGGAAAATGAACTCAGAGGGGCCTCTGAAAACTCTGGATTGTCAATATGTCAGTGAGTCTCTGGATTGATGTTGGAATTTGACATGAAATTAAGAATAATGGAACAGCTCATTCTCTGGAACATATGAACTTCAATGTTACCAAAAAGAGATTCAAATTAGATCTGGAACTTGAAAATGAAAACATGGGTGCTCATTTCAACACCTATACCTCCAGAAAGCAGATCATGTATTATGCCAAAGAATTCTCTAAAGATTTGCCAAGAGCTGTATGTGTTCTTGCTGATATAACACAAAACAGTACATTGGCAGAAGCAGAGACTGAGCACAAGTATAGAATAATCCTTAGAGAGATACATGAAATCAAAGCTAATTTACAAGAAGTTGTCTTTTTATTATCTTAATGTCATAGTTTATCAAATACTGCACTTGGTTTGACAATGTGGGGACCAACTGAAAATATCAAATCTATAAGTCATAAAGACTTAGTGGACTATATAACCACACATTATAAGAGGCCAAGAATAGTCCTTGCTATGGCTGGAGGAATCTCCTATAGTGAACAGCTTAAGTTAACAAAGTTTCCTTTTGATGACTTTTTTTTTTTTTCCCACACACAAAGGAAAAAGAACAACTCTGGCTCCCTGCAAATTCACAGAAAGTGAGATTTGTTTGAGGAATGACAAGATTTCTTTGACACACCTTGCAAGAGCTGTTGCAGCTGTTGGTTGGGAACATCCTGATACAATCTCTCTCATAGTTGCAAACACACTGACTGGCAACTAGGATTGCCATTTCAGAGGAGGAATGAATTTAACTAGTAAGCCAGCCTGTCTCATCTGATGTGGCAACCTCTGCCATAGCTTCCAGTCTTTCAACACTTGCTACACAGATACAGGATTGTGGGGACTCTATATGAGTTGTAAACCAGACATGGCTTCAGGCATGCTACATGTTGTTCAAAAAGAATACGTGTGACTCTGTATAAGTGTCACTGAAAGTAAAGTAGCACAAAAATTCTTCTAGAAACAAAACATGTTTTTGCAACTCTGAGGTTCAACTCCATGGTGAAGATATTGGTAGGCAAAAGTTATAATAGAAGAATTCCCATCCCTGACTTGGAAGCAGGAATTGATGCTCTAGATGCTGAGACAGTTCAAAAAGTGTGCGCCAAATATGTTTATGATAAGGGTCTAGCTATCGCTGCTGTTGGTTCCACTGAGCAAGATTTTAACTGGACTTGCAGTAACATATGCTGTTTTTGTGATTAAAATGCTCTTAGTCAAAATATTTAGAAATACTTATTAATAAAACTAATAGTGATCTGCAAGTTTTAAGCTATAAATTCTTTTTAAGAAATGAACAGGGCTTCCCTGGTGGCGCAGTGGTTGAGAATCCGCCTGCCAGTGCAGGGGACATGGGTTCGAGCCTTGGTCCGGGAGGATCCCACATGCTGCAGAGCAACTAAGCCCATGCGCCACAACTACTGAGCCTGCACTCTAGAGCCCACGAGCCACAACTACTGAAGTCCATGTGCCACAACTACTGAAGCCCACACGCCTAGAGTCTGTGCTCCACAACAAGAGGAGCCACCACAATGAGAAGCCTGTGCCCGGCAACAAAGAGTAGCCCCTGCTCACTGCAACTAGAGAAAGCCCACATGCAGCAGTGAAGACCCAATGCAGCCAAAAATTAAATAAATGAATAAATAAATTAATTAAAAAATCTTAACTTTATAAAAAAAAAGAAATGAACAAGTATTTGGAATTAAATATATTTGGAAAAGAAGACATAGGGACTATAGTTAAGATATCTAACATATACCTAATCAGAGTACAAGAAAGAGATAATAGAAAAACTGCAGAATAAGGCAATATTCAAAGAGGTGTTGACTAAGAATTTTCATGAATTTACAGAAACAGAAATCTTCAGATTTAGGAAACCCAGTGAATCCCTAGCAGAATAAATAAAAAGAAATACAAGGCTAGATAGATATATTGCAATGATACAGCAGAATACCAAAAGAAGGAGAGGAAGAAAGAAGGGGGGAGGGAGAGAAGGAAGGAGAAAAGGAAGGAAAGAGAATAAAAGAAAAAGAAAGACAATCTTAAAGACAACCAGAGAAAAACACAGATTACTGACAAAGGAACAAATTAGGTTGACATCTGATTTCCCAGTAGGCACTATGAAAATCAGAATATAATGGATTTTTTTTTTTTTTTACTTTTTAAAAACTTTTAATTTTATATTGGAGTATAGCCAATTAACAATGTTGTGATAGTTTCAGGTGCACAGCAAAGTGACTCAGCCATACATATACATGTATCCATTCTCCGCCAGATTCCCTTCCCATCCAGGCTGCCACATAACATTGAACAGAGTTCCCTGTGCTATTCAGTAGGTCCTCGTTGGTTATCCATTTTAAATATAGCAGTGTGTACATGTTGATCCCATACTCCCTAACTATCTCTTCCCCTCATCCTTCCCCCACCACCCATAAGTTCGTTCTCTAAGTCTGTGAGTCTGTTTCTGTTTTGTAAATAAGTTCATTTGTATCATTTCTTTTTAGATTCCACATGTAAGGGATATCATGTGATATTTCTCTTTCTCTGTATGACTTACTTCACTCAGTATGACAATCTCTAGGTCCATCCATGTTGCTGCAAATGGCATTATTTCATTCTTTTTAATGGCTGAGTAATATTCCATTGTATATATGTACCACATCTTCCTTATCCATTCCTCTGTCAATGGACATTTAGGTTGCTTCCATGTCTTGGCTGTTGTAAACAGTGCTGCAATGAACATTGGGGTATATGTATCCTTTTGGACCATGTTTTTCTCCAGATATATGCCCAGGAGTGGGATTGCATCATATGGTAGTTCTATTTTTAGTTTTTTAAGGAACCTCCATACTGAAAGATCAGAAAGAGAAATTCAAGAAACAATCCCATTTACCATTACATCAAAAAGAATAAAATACCTAGGAATAAACCTACCTAATGAGACAAAAGACCTGTACTCCGAAAACTATAAGACACTGATGAAAGAAATCAAAGAAGCCGCAAACAGGTGGAAAGATATATCACGTTTGTGGATTGAAAAAATCAGTATTGTCAAAATGACTATACTACACAAGGCAGTCTACAGATTCAATGCAATCCCTATTAAATTACCAACGGCATTTTCACAGAACTAGAACAAAAAATCTTAAAATTTGTATGGAGACACAAAAGACCCCAAATAGCCAAAGCAATCTTGAGAAAGAAAAATGGAGCTGGAGGAATCAGGCTCCCTGACTTCAGACTATAAGACAAAACTATAGTCATCAAAAAAATTATGGTACTGGCACAAAAATAGAAATATAGATCAGTGGAACAGTATAGAAAGCCCAGATATAAACCCATGCACCTATGGTCAATCTATGACAAAGGAGGCAAGACTACACAATGGTGGAAAGACAGTCTCTTCAATAAATGATGTTGGGAAAACTGACCAGCTACATGTAAAAAAATGTAATGGAATTTTTTTTTAAAGCAGAGAGGAAATAATCACCAACCTAGAGTGATATTATCATATGACACAGCAATTCCACTCCTGGGAATATATCTGAAAAAAACAAAAACAATAATTCAAAAAGATACATGCACCCCAATGTTCATAGCAGCATTATTGACACTTGCCAAGATATGGAAGCAACTTAAGTGTCCATCGACAGATGAATGGATGAAGTTCACACACACATACACACTACAGAATACTACTCAGCTATAAAAAAGAAAAAATTTGCCATTTGCAGCAACATGGAGGGCACACATGTACCAATAGCAGTTTCCTAGTTTTGACATTGTTCCATAGTTATGTAAGGTATAATCACTGGGGGAAACTGAATGAAGAGTATGTGGCACCTCTCTACTATTTTTGAAACTTCCTGGGACTTTATAATTTTTTCAAACTAAAAAACCTATTAAGCCCTTATTTTGCCAAGTTTTTGGCAGCAAGGATGGACAAAACAGGGCTTTAGAAAATCCTGCCACCTGGATAACTTTATAATCCTTTTGGGAGAATAGGTAAGACTCAAATATATTAAAGGTAGAAATAACAACCAAAAAAAGGGTTGTAGATATATGAGTAGTGTTACGGTTACAAAGTCCTTACAGTGCCAAGACCCGAGTATTGAGTCTTTCAAATAACAATTCAAAATGCCAACTGTTGGAAAAACAGCCTTGGTTCAATGTCAAATTCATGCAGTCAAGGTAGAAAGTAGGGTATCCCCAATATTAGACCAAACGGCCTTGCCCCAGAACAGCCCTCAGTTTTCTGCAGGGAAAATCATCTATAATAGATCTTGCCACATACAACATTCATGTGCTAAGTGGCATATCTTTTCCATAGCTGATCACCACTTGCCCACCAGGCCACTTGCCAACCTGAGTAATAGGGTGTAACCCTGGGCACCAGTCCTGGTCACTAGGCCAGCTGCCCACATTCTGGGAGGACCTCCACAGACACACAAATTATGCAGACCCTCCCCGACAGAGAGCAATCCATCACTTCTTGAGTACCGTTCCCCTCTTATTTTGGTGAGACTGATGTTACCAAGATCTCATGTTTTCCTTGACACTGAGCCATTAGAGATTTCTGTTCTTTGTTCACCCCTTTCTTTTCGTAACAAATTAAAAGAAATTTATTATGAAATATTCTGCGCCTACCATGGAATATGTGTAATATATGTAAAGTCACTGGCCAACAGAAGATTCCCAACATTAAAAATATGATTATAACTGGCTGTGTCTTCCTCCCCTTTTCCCACCCTCCTGCCTTCCCCCCAAACATAACCCCTTTCCTGAATTTTGTGTTATCATCTCTTGCTTTTTAAAAATAGTAGACTACAATGTAGGCATCCCCAAACAATGGTGCTCAGCTGTGTCTGCATTTAGCATATGTGTTTTTGCTCATATGGACTGTGCTTCTTTCTCTTAACAGTCTTATACATGTCTCCTAGAGCACATACGCAAGAGTTTCCACACTTCCACTTGAAGTGGAATTGCTGGGTCATAGAAATGTGATCTTTACTTGTTTTAGATAGTGCCAAGTTGTTTTCCAAAGGAATTGTACTATCTTACAACCCAACAGCAGCATATAAGATTCGGCTTTTCCACATCCTCACCAACACAGTATTATCAGACTTCATTATTTTTTCATCTAGTAGATGTAAAATGATATCTCATTATGATGTGTTTTTTTTTGGTTGTTTTTTGTTTTTTGCTGTACACAGGCCTCTCACTGTTGTGGCCTCTCCCATTGCGGAGCATAGGCTCCGGACGCGCAGGCTCAGCGGCCATGGCTCACGGGCCCAGCCACTCCGCGGCATGTGGGATCTTCCCGGACCGGGGCACTAACCCGTGTCCCCTGCATCAGCAGGCGGACTCTCAACCACTGCGCCACCAGGGAAGCCCCATTATGATGATTTTAATGTGCATTTCCCTGATTGTTAAGAAAGTTAAGAATCTTTTGGGAATTTCCTGGAGGTCCAGTGGTTAGGACTCCATGCTTTCAAAGCTGAGGCTTTAGTCACTGGTCGGGGGAACTAAGATCCCACAAGCCATGCGACACGTCAAAAAAAAAAAAGAATCTTTTAATATCTTGAATAGTCATCTATATTTCTTTTTGTGAATTACCTTATCATGTTTTTTGGATATTTTTTCACTGGGTTGCAGCCATTCTTTGATTATTCTTCATCCTAGTCCTTTGTCAGATGTGGTATCAAGATTTTCTCTGAGTTTGTGGCTTATCTTCATGATATTTTTGGCAAGCAGAAGTTATTAATTTTAATGAAGTGAAATTTATTCATTTTTCCCTTTTCGGTTTGTGCATTTGGTGACTTTCAAGTCCATAGAGAAGGAGGAATTCATTGCGAAAGGGAAAACTTTAAATCTTTTAGAATAAAGTACAGGAGAACATCTTTATGACCTTTGGGTAGAGAAGGATTTCTTAAGACCCCAAAAGTGCTAATCATAAACTATTGCTATGTTAACAAACATTTTTAATGATTGTGAGGATAAGACAGGAGGATAAGCTGAGCTCCAGCCACTGTTGTTTAATTATTTTCCCTGGAGAAAAATACTGCTCTGAGCCGCGCTGAAGGGGTGGTTTCAGAACAATAGGCTGTGGGGACAGCCAGGGCCACTGCCTCTGTCCAAATTCCCATCCTTCTCCCCCACGCACTGGCCACCACCTTCCCAGAAGGGAGGCACAGGGACCCACAGCAGTTTCTTCACCTTTAATTCTTCTTTGTTACTAGAGCTGATGGGGGTCTGTTTCCGCTAATCTTAACTGTGGCAAAATGCTCCAGGATGTCTATTCTTCTGGTTACATATGGAATTTCCTGGACTTCAGTTGATTGCTTGGGATGGGGGCTGATTAGATGCAGCTATTTCCAGGCATCCTTGCTTTTTCTTTCCTGAAAAACCATTGTGTTAGCAACATATTTTTAGGTGGGGCTACATTATTCACATACATTTTCTTTTCTTTTTCACCATACAATTTCAAAGCAAGTTTTCTTCCAAAAATAAAAAAAAAGAAGTAGCATCAAGGGCTACTTTCAACAGTCCTCTTCTTTGTAATACTATTTGTGTAGTCCTTGTAATCTTGTATTTCTATCATTTTTATCATTTTAAGGCCCATTTTTTTCCCTGTGCAAACTCATGAGGCTTCCCTCCCCTCTCCCCTCCTTTCCCATACATCTATTTATGGATCATTATCCCCTTCTCCATCAACACCTTCTCAGCTTAGCTGAATGCTCCAGGGAGACTTGGCTGGTGTGAGGCTCTCTCATGATGAATGGGTTTCTTTTCACTCTTCCTAATGGGCTGGCTTCCACTAAGGGCAGCTAATTTCTTTGTAGCTACTTGGAATAGGTAGATTAAGTTACCAGTATTGCCGCTTATCTCATTCTGAAATCAACGATCCAGTTCACAGGATCACCACCTACAAATCTGGGGAAACTGTTACACAGAAGCCCTAGTAATTGATTAGTGGGTACTTCCTGAAATGAATCATTTACAAAACAATGCTTTGGTTCCCAGCATATTTGTGAGGCAATTAAGACCTAGTGAGTTGCTTATTTGTTGACTGTTGGATAATGGTCACTTTTTCCTGGTGTAATGTCTGAACCTTACCCCCATTTTCTCAGTATTCTGGCCACCATCTCTTTCTCATTTCTTTGTCCCGTGCTTCTATCTGAAACCATCTCAGGTAGATGCTTGTGAAACAGATGATCTTGAGTTTCCATCTGTCTTGGTTTGGATGGCACTGCCATGTCATGGATGTTTCGATCCCTGAAGCAAATTGTAGCCAGGATCTGCCTTCTGCCTTGCCTTCCCAGGTTCTACCAATCGTGTCAGAGGAAAAGCGAAGGGGATGCATGCGTAGAGGACAGAGCACCCTGCCTCTCCTCCTGAGACCTGGATGGCCATGGGGCATGCCATGCCGACAGAGAATGGCTGCTCTCCAGCCTGAGGGGCTGCTTGGGGCTGGAATCCTTGGTTTTCTATGCATTATGGTATTTATGACTTTGTATATTCCAGGCACAAAATTGCAGACTGTGCCTTAAAATCTGGGTGGACGGAAGTCAGATAATAATTGCTGTTCTGCACCAGGCACTTTCTGTGAACAAGATGATTCATGCTAAGAGTCTGACGTTCAGCATCATATTTAATCTTAGAAATATTGTGTGTCCTAGATGTGATTACCCACATAAGAAACCCAAGGCTAGGAGAGGTTGGGTATATTTTCTAGGTCATTCAACAAATAAGTGAAGAAATTCGATTCAAACATAGATTTATCTAACTCAGTAAGGTGCTTTTAACCACTACACTGTCCTGCCTCCCTCTTAAAAGAAATAAATGATAGGCTAGAATTACACGGTACTAACTAAAAGGAGGTTACAGAAAGGTAGGTTCAGGGTAGGCTGGAGTAGTCAAGGGCTATAAAGCAGAAGGGAGGGGTCCGCAGAGAGCATCTAATCCCATGTTTCTCAAACTCTTTTTTTAAAGTTGTGGTAAAAAAAAATGTAACATCAAAAAATACATGGAATGCTTCATGTGTTTGCACAGGCGCCATGTTAATCTTCTCTGTATCTTTCCAATTTTAGTATATGTACTGCCAGTGAGTACTCTTAAAGTTTTTAACTTACAACCTATAACATGACATTTATTTTACATTATGACGCAGTAAATGCATGTATTTATAACTGAAACAAAATTGTACTTCACAATACTTGCCCTATTCTATGCAGTGCACTCCACTTTTCTATTATGCTTTACATCATTCTTTAAAGATAATTCTCGTCATGGCCTCTTAAATAGATTTTATGGACTACAAATGCTGATCTAAAAACCTCAACCGATGGGGACGTTGAGGCCCGGAGATGCGTTGAGTACCTAGCGCGATGTCTTGCAAATATTAATCCCAAGTGTCTTTGCTTTATCTCCTTATGTGACCCAGCACACGCATGTAGCACCTCAGTGGCGGAGCTGGGATAGAATCCAGATTTCCTGATTCCCAGTCCAGGCTTTTTCAGTCAAGGAAAGTTTGTCAAAGGGGAGGGACTCTCCCATGGCAGGGTTTCTTCCCAGGCACTGGTAGAAATAGGAGGAAACAGAGCAGCTGTGGGACACGGACACAGCCGCCACAATGGGCCTAGTCGAATGGCACAGGGCGTTAGAACAAGGCCGTCTAATTCCAAAGACCATGCTCCTTCTGTGGTTGTCTCTCTTGTTTGCTCAGTAAAATTACCTGGGAGTAATTATCTTCAATAATACTTACGCCCAGGTGACACTTGGATCCAATAATTAAATCCAATGATTTAGGGATGAGGGTTGCCTAAAAAGCCTCCCCAGGTGATTTTACTAGAGAGATACTGCCTCAATGCAGCGTAGAAGGTATCCCTTAAAACCCTTCCGGCTTATCCTTCAGGCCTCAGCCAAAACTACCACATGTAAACTAGACAGCTAGTGGGAAGCAGCCGCATAGCACAGGGAGATAAGCTCGGTGCTTTGTGACCACCTAGAGGGGTGCGATAGGGAGGGTGGGAGGGAGACGCAAGAGGAAGGGGATATGGGGATATATGTATATGTATAGCTGATTCACTTTGTGTTACAGCAGAAACTAACACACCATCGTAAAGCAATTATACTCCAATAAAGATGTTAAAAAAAAAATGACCCCCTCCTAGGCCCATGGAGTCCCGACTCAAAGTCACAATCAAAAAGTAACTGCCTTTTGTACGGATACCAAGGGGGAAAGGGGTGGGTTGGGAGGAACTGGGAGACTGGGATTGACACATATACATTATTGATACTACGTATAAAATAGACAACTGATGGGAACATACTGTAATAGCACAGGGAACTCTACCTAATGCACTGTGGTAACCTAAACGGGAGGGAAGTCCAAAAGGGACGGGATATCTGTATGTGTATGGCTGATTCCTTTTGTTGTGCAGTGGAGGCTAACACAACATTGTAAAGCAACCATATTCCAATAAGAATTTGAAAAAAAAGTAACTGCCTTTCTTTTCTTGTATTCATCTAGCACTCACAGATCCTCTCATCCTGTGTTTGTCTCCCCTGTTACATGATGCTCTGGACTGAATCCAGAGCTTATGCCTTACTTATCTTTGTATCCAAGTGTGTCACAAATATTTACAGAATGCCCTTTGCTCAGATGGCTCTTCTTCCCCAAACCACCCAGACCTCTGAAATCTACTCTGATTCAGCTGTAACTCCTAATGAGGGTGATGAAAATTCTCCCCCCCGGATCAGTCCTACCTAGGACAAAAAGGGCACTCGCTCTAGGAGCTGCAGAATCCTGACTGGTGAAAACAGACGCTAAAGGCAGTGAGACTGCAGCATCCCTTCTCATGTGGCTGGGCTTTCTCTCCCACGCATTCCCCTCCAGCCATCTCCTCCAGATTTTCAGATTTCTGACAAGGCAGTGTGGTCCAGTGTTCAGAACCCTGGACAGGAAGTGGGAAAGAAGGACTTCCTGTCCTGGTCATGACCGTCAGTGTGTCCTGCAATAGGCCCTCACTTTTCCGTTTTGTTAGCTGGGAATGACCACGTTCCAAACTCAATTGTCACCCTCTGCTCCCTTTCCCCTTGGGGATTATATAAGAACTCTTATATATGAAAACAAGCTTTGTTCAGGTCCTTGAGCTTTTCTGAGGGCAGCCTTGTATAAATATAAGATACCTTCTGTTATTGTTTGCAGCCCAGGGGATTTGCGGAAAGAAGTTGAGAGCCAGTGATGCTCGTTTTTATAGGCAGAAAATAGCTGCTGGAAAAACAACCTGGTGTGTAGAGCACAATGTTCTTATCGAGCCGACAGAATTATCTTTCCCAGGCCGTCATGAACACAAAACACCTGGTGCACACGTTTCCTGCCCCTTCACATATTTTGAAAGAAAGAGACCTTTACTCTGACCTGTCAAGCAATGATCTTCATGAACTTCTGTCCACAGACCAGGACAGTTATCTTGGCTTGCCGCTGTACAGTTAAATGGTAAACACAGCTGATCGTCACTCATAGGGCATCTTCTCCACATATCACTCAGATCTTATCAGATCCACACATGTGTTTCTTCTTCCTTAAAATACAGCCCCTGGATGGGCTAAGAGTCAGGGCCTTCCTGACACATCCACCCAACACTGAATTGGGTGCTGTTGAGAAGATAGGAAACTTGAAGACTTGATCCTGACCTGGCCATGGATTAAAATCTTTGAAGGGAAAAAAAAAAAATAAATCCACTAAAAACATTTAGAGAACCATACAAATCTATTCGTAGTAAGACTCACTCCCTACTTTAAAGACTCAGGTGTTTAAAGAAGGTAGAAATCAGTGTGGAAAATCTCCCTGGAAGATGAGGATGCAATATACATGGAAGGTGCTTAATAATGTCAGTTAAGTGAACAAAAGAAACTGGAATTGGGCCTTGAATGACAAAAAGCGTTTGAAATGGTGGACGAAGGGGCAAATAACCATACTGGGAAAGCCAGAGTTTAAGGATTGACTTTGGAGTGAAGCTGATTGACCTGGGTATGCCACTCACAAACTGTGATTCTGAGCATGTCACATAAGCTCTCTAGACTTTACTTTCCTCTTCCATTATAAGTCAGTACTAACAATATCTCTATCATAGGTTTGGGGAAGAATTAAATGAGATTAATGTAGGCAAAGTTCTTAGCCCAATGCCGGGCATATGGTAACTGTTAAACGTTTATTTATTGTTATTGTTGTTATTAGTACTAGGGAAAATATAAACAAAGACAGGAATTGCTCAGTCTGAAAATATTTTCCCCTTAATAAAATAATCAGAATACTTGGCATTAAGTGATACTGATGTAAATTTGAGCAGCCAGCGCCTGCCTATTGCAGTGTTGGAAAGAAAATGTATATTTATGGCTCCCTCAAGCTCTGACCTTCTGCCTCTTCCCTTTCTTTCAGCACCCTTCCCCATCCCCACTACCCCCATATCCCCACGGCACCACAGAGAGCCCACAATCCCTCCTCTTTGCCCTCTTCTCCCCGCCAATACCCACCTTCTCTCCTAGCCTGGTGAGAGACTGGTGAGTCATAAGGATGGACATGCAACTGTAGCCTTTCAGGCAATGATGACAGGCTATGGGTTCTGGGGACGGAGATTCCCTTGAATATTTCTTGATGCTATCAAGTCAAATATAGACAGCTAACCACCTCTAACACAAGAAGTGCTCAGCAGGAGAATTTTGAGTTCCTTTACAGATCAAATTTTCAAGAGAGAAAAACTTAGGAATTCTTCATTCTCTTCCTTGAAGAGACATGGATTGGACCACAGCACCCTAGCTAAGCCATGATGTCACAGGTCATTAGGGCTGTCCGTAGCTGCACTCAAGAGCCTGATGCAGGCATCTGCTTGTTGAGCTGTGAGCTCCCACTTCTCTCCCTGCCCAGTGTTGACCATCATATTCCTACTGAAATGGTCTTGGCCTCACTCCCAGGTTCATAAGGCTCTCTTGGCTTCAAATTACCTACAGTATAAAAGCCAAACTTCTCATCCTGGCAGATAATCCATCCCCTTCACCTCCATCCACTGCCTTCTTCTCTGTCTTCTCCTCATCTCCTGCCGTGATAAACTTCTCCCAAGTGCGCCCCTCAACACCACACGCTTTCAGGTCATTGTCCTGTGATCCGAACCCTTTCCCTAATCTTCACCTAGTCAACTCCTGCTCATTCTACCAGAACCAACTCCAATATCATTTCCAAAGTCAAAACCATCATCTCTTCACCAGCCTTTGGATCCTATAGTTCTTTGTTCTGGGTTGCTTGGACTCCAAAAGTTTAGCATATAGTAGATGCTTAAGAAATATTTCTTGAAAGAATAAATGAGTTCTGACTTCAATAACAGCGTTTATTATGACGTATGATAATTGCCCTACTTACTTGTTGGTTTACAGGCCGTTTATAGGCCGTGAATTTCTCAAAAGAATAAGGTGAAGGGAAATTGCGTCTTTTATATCTGTATTCTAGGACCCTAGTATAGTGACTCATAAGGTAGGCTTTAAGTCGAAGTGTGACGAATTTAAAAATTTCTAATATATTTTTTGCAAAAATAATTTTTTCTCATTAGGCATTCTTTCTTTTATGATTTGGCTACCCTCCTCTCTTAATGTTGAGTTGAGGAAAGGGATAGGGAGATGTTTCCAGAATATAGCTGAGAATATGAAAAGCAGGAAAGCAGGGGAAGCCTGCATTAGGTTAGAGTCTCTGGAATCAGAGGCTGAGTCTCATGCAAGTGCTGTCAGGGACATCTTGTAAAAGAGCGAGGGAAGCAAGACAGGGGCATGGGCGAAACAAAGCGAGATGTGGATTCGGCTACAGTCCAGCCTCAGCCCAATCCCGTGGGAAGTTCCGGGACAAGGGACAAGGATGGCCTCAGAGAATTACCCCACCTGGAGGCAAAGAGGTTGGGATTTTATACCCCTGAATTAGTAGTTGGCTGCAACCATGCCAGAGGTAGGGGGATACCTCCCAGGTATTTCTGCATGGAACAGCTCCTGTGGACCGAGAGTGAGTCTTCAGGGAAGGGTCCAGCTGCAAGCATTGGTCATCAACACTCACAGCAGCTGAGTGACAAGAGAACTAGTCTAGGAAAGGGATCTGAGCAGCACAACAAAAGCTCCTACCCTACCCCTAAAAATAAAGATGATAGAAAGTGCTTACTCCTAGGAGGATTATGCAAACCTTTATTTAAAAACCTATCTCCTCCTACTTCATCAACAAGTCTATCTGGACCAGTTGCTCACTCCTTAACAGATTAGAAACAGCAAGATAGAAGAGGGTGCAGAGACTGTTAAAGGTAAGCGCAGGGCTTCCCTGGTGGCGCAGTGGTTGAGAGTCTGTCTGCTAATGCAGGGGACACGGGTTCGAGCCCTGGTCTGGGAGGATCCCACATGCCACGAAGCAACTGGGCCCGTGAGCCACGGCTGCGGAGCCTGTGCTCCGCAACGGGAGAGGCTGCGATAGTAAAAGGCCCGCCCGCGCACCGCGACGAGGAGTGGCCCCCACTTGCCACAACTAGAGAAAGCCCTCGCGCAGAAACGAACACCCAACACAGCAAAAATAAATAAATTAATATATAAACTCCTACCCCCAACATCTTCAAACAAAAAAACACACAAAACCACAGCTTTAAAAAAAAAACAAAAAAAGCCCACAGCCTACTTCCAAAGGCACACCCACATTAAAAGAAAAAAAAAAAAAAGGTAAGTGCACCAATAGAAGCCAAAAAGAAACGAGAACGCCAAAAAGCACAGCAGTGTGGAACCTTGTAGTGTAGTGCCCTGGAGCGTCGTAAATTAAAGTCTAAAAAAACTGAGATTGACAATGATGCCCTAAGTCAACGATGCCCTAAGTTAACGATGCCTTAAACAAGTTGTGTTTTGCATTCTATGTTTAAAAACACGGGGTGATGTGCCAAGTCATTTTAAAAGATTTCATTCGAAATTTGGAAGCTTAAGGGATGTGAATAATTACACGGACATTTTATTTTTGCAGATTATCTTCTTCCCTGCCAGCCCCTGAATAAGTGAGGTGTTCCTGAACTACATCTTGGAAAACATCTGACCTCCAGGAGCCGTTGAAACTCCTTGGATAGTAGCACAACTTCAGACTTGTTTAAACGTTCTGACAGTTCTGATGCCACCTGGCACATGTGATTACATAATCAGAGCTGATAGAAACCTCTGATCACCACATATACACACAGTCTGATTATAGAGCAAGCTCTAGCCGGGCATCAGACACGTGGGGCTCAAGTTCCTCCACTGTCATTAACATCTGTATGACCCTAAACAAGTCATTTGTCTTCTCTGATCTCAGTGTCTTTGCTGTAAAGGAGAAATAATCATAGTTATCATATTACTATTAATATTACATTACACCGATATATGATACGTAGTATGTTATTTTATTATATTAACAATATTATTATGTCTCATCAGCCTGCTATGAGGAGCCAATGAGATAATGTTTGTGAAATTGCTTTGCAAGGGGTGAAAAATAATTAAAATGGAGTATTTGGAAAAGTAAATACTCTTTCATTCCTTTCTTCTTTCTGATGCAATTTTTGACAGTTTTGTAAACCCATAAAACCGGCAGAATACACACGGACACCATCTCCCATCGATTTACTCTGTCCCAGCTCTCCACCACTTGGCCTCCTAGGCCACCCTCCCGGTGGCCAGCCTGTACTCCCATTTCTAGCTCCAGTTTCAGAATGACTGCCTTTGGAGAATGGGGTTTCTCAGGAAGAGTATTGCACAATCAGAAAACGTTGATCTGCCAAGGCTGTAACATTTTTTTCCTGGAGCCTTTTCAGGAATGTGTCACAGGAGGTGGGGGAGATGGGCCATGGAACAGAGAGTACTAGGCACCAGCCACCAGGTAATAAAATGTCCAAGCATTCCTTTTCAAAATCTAATGAAGACATCAATCTTCATTAAGTCAAAGGGTCTGGGGTCCACAGCGGTGAGATTCACTGAGCCGCTTCAAAAAGCAGGAGGAACAATGACCAAAATGCAGGCCATAGAGCAAGAGACAGGGAATTCTAGAACTCGATGATGTCTGTTTTCAACAAGGGTTGAATGTGCCAATAGCTATTATCACTAAACATGAGCCCTGAGCTCAGTGTGATGCCAGAGCCAGCTTGCACCAAATCAAGAGAGCCAGTTCTTCATGGCTCTTCCCGACCCCATGCTCGGGGATGTCAGGTTGGGAGCGTGTAATCAACCCAGGTGGCAGTATTTACACCACGGAAACCAGCAGGTGCCACCAATAGGGTCCCCCACTCCCCACCCAGAGAGCCAAGCTTACCGGCACACCAGTGCTTAAGCTTGTATCCAAATGTCAACAAAACGTCTGGAATCCTGAAATAGCTTTCAGAAGAGCAATGTTGTTCCTGAATTTCCGTGTGAACCACTGGAGGGAAAAAGTTTGTGTATATAAATATAACAAATCCTTTGCTTTCAGATCCCAAATCACCTTCCTCATATAGCCTCTCTTTTCCTTCAGGCTGAATGTGGAGAGTGGCTACCACTGAACTGAGAAAAACCTGAGTCACCGTTACATCCTTGGCATTGTCCACTTGATTGTTTTTTTCCATGAGTGTTTCCCAGGCTCTAACCTCCATCGGTACAGAGGACCGATGGGACAGCAATTATTCTGCAGGGAGTACACCCTCAGAGCTTGAGGGATCCTGTAGAAAAGCAGGGGCAAGATGCTGCTCTCTGCTTGGAGGGAGTTTGCAAAACAGATTGGATTCAACTGAAAGAGGCCAACCTTAGGAGGAGAACATCATTTTCTTCTTTCCATACCAAACCATAGGATTAATGAAGCATCAAGGGGAATAAAAATGCAAACATGCACAATATTCACTTCCACAGACTTTTCTTTCACTAATGTCTTTGTGGCTGTAGCTGGTGATTTGCACCACTCCTTCCCATAACTTACCTAGAGGCTGAAAGGAAAAGGAGTGGGGAAGAAATTAGCATTTACAGAGCACCAACTCGCTATCAGGTCCTAGAGTGTCTTATCTAGTTAACACAGCAACCATGCAAGGAAGGTACTATTACTTCCATTTTTTCAGAGAAGGAAAGGTAAGAATTATCTAAGGTTACCCAGCTAATGGGTTTGGGAGCAGGAATTTAAATACTGGTCTCTGACTTTAGATTTTGAGCTCTTTCCACACTTTCTACTACTTTATTGACCCACGGAAAAACAAAGCCCAACTGTGGAACCAGTTCTGGAGACACAGGTGCAGGCTGAGTCTGGTCCCTTGGGGTTGGCCTTCCACAAGGATACACATTAGATTGTCTAATGAGGGAAAGCTAACAGACATTCAGGTGCAGGGGCAGTTTTGAGACAAACACCAATTCTTTGTTGTCGTGCTCATTGAAGATGTAAAATAGGAGAAGAGCATGGGAATCAGAGACAAATGCTGGACAAGGTTTTTAAGAATTTTTTTTTCAAGCTCCTCTGTTCTATAGCCGAAGTAGCCAACTACTCCCAACTTAGCCTCAAATTACCACCTATGTTCTTTAAATAAAAAAAGAAAAGAATGTCTTTTCCAGTAATTTTACACTAGGAGAAATACATGATGGTCTTACCTATAGACTTGGCATTGGCAATTGTGCATCATTTTGTGTCATATCGCAGGCTAAGGAATGTGACACACTCCCTTTGGTTTCCTGGGATACACCCCAACAAAGGACTTTGTTTTTTCAGGTTTCAGTGATAAATATGTTACTGATACTCATACTTTAAATTCATAGCGTATACCAAGTCACAACTCAGTGAGGTTAACAGACAGTTTTCTTTTTAGATTTTGGATGAAGTGGCAAAGAGATACTCCATTGATTTCTGCACACTACACCTTTACACACTTGAAAACAATAATTTATGCTTCCTCTAAATCTTCTTTTCGCCTGGGCAATGACCTCATTTAATAGGCTTTTTATATTTTGGATTATGCAAATAATAGATATTCAAAAGTTAAATAATGAAAAAATTCTAATGTAAAATGATATAAAATAGGATGTTATTTTAATTGTTAGTGCACATCTTAACAAGAAATGATACCTTAGGAATTTAATGTTACCCCAATTTTTTAAATATACTAAATTTTATACACAGTTTTGTGTAAAGTATTTAAAATTTTTTATTGTGATAACCTAAAGTCTGGCAGGAGAGAGAGGGAGAGAGAGAGAGAATTATGTATGTGTTAAGTTATGAATATGCTCAGTTGAAAGTGCCTTTATGACCTCCAGATGGAAAGGTATGCAGTGGATATATGGGTCTGGAACTCAGGAGGAAAGTTTGGACTATAAGTATAGTTTTGGAATTTATCAGTATATAGACGGTAACTGGAGTCGTAAGAATGGATAGGATCATCCAGTAAAAGTACACAGACTGAGAAGAGGATAGGGTCTAGAGCTAAACCCAGAAAATCCCCTACATTTAAAATCCAGGGCTGTTCAGATGCCTAAAACCACCCAAATACTTCCACCACCTCGGGGCCCATTCCAGTGGGATTCTGTCTTCTTCTATCTGCTGGGTAAGTTCTGACCCAGAAAAGAGGCTTTACTGATATTTCAGATCATGTTGGATTCTTTTCTACACCAATGCGAAAGCTGCATCATGGGAGAATTAACATTTAAAAAAAATGGCATGAGAGGACTCACACTTGAAGTTAGGACGTAGGAGCAGTCAAGTGATGCAAATCCAAAGATGACTCAGTTATTAGAATTACCAGACCAGGACTTTAAATCAACTATTGTGATATGTTAAAGAAGTTACTTAAAAATATGGATATAATAGGTAAAAATATGAAGCATTTCAGGAGAACAATTTAAACACTAAAAAATAGAAAATATAAAACTGAAAAATATAATATCTAAGACACTTGGGGCTTATAAGTAGCATTTAGACACTACAGAGGAGAGTGAATGGGGAGATAGAGCAATAGCAGTTGCTCAAACTGAAGGAAAGAAAGAAAAAAGATAGAAAAATGAATAGATTATCCATACCATGAATAATGTCAAGTTTCTAATGTACATGAATTTGAGTATGAGGAGGAGAGAGATAAGCAGGCAGAAAAACATACTTAAAGAAATAATAACTGAAACTCTCTAAATTTGATGAAAACACCAACCCATGGATCCAAGATATGCAACAATCCCCATGCAAGATAAATACAAAGAAAACCCCTTCTAAATACATGATGGCCAAATTGGTGAAACACAAAGAGAAAGAGAACATCTTAAAAGCCACCAGAAAATAAGACATACATATAGGAACAATGATATGAATGATAGCTGATTTTTCATCAGAAACTATATAAGACAGAAAACATCACGGAAGACAAGACAGAAAACATCTCAGAAGACAATGCAACACCATCTTTAAAGGAAATAAACTGTCACCATAGAATTTTATATCCAACTAAAAACATTCTTCAAAAACGAAGGTAAAATAAGGATATTTTCGGATGAAAGAAGGCTGAGAGAATTTGCTGCAAGCAAATTTATACTACAATAAGTACTAAAGAAAAATTTTCAAACTAAAGAGAAATGATACCAGATAGAAACCTGGATATACAGAAAGTAAAAAATAATGAAGAAAATAGGTAATGGGCCCTCAGTTTCCAGTCCAGCATGTAAGGAGCTTTAAGAAGTCACCACTCTGTGCTAAAAACTGTAAAAAGCTGAAGAAACTGGAAAATCAACAATTCTTCTTAGACTTCTCTGTCAGAGAAGTGAGGTCAAAGGTCAAACTGTTGCCCCTCGAATTGGAGAAACCAGTGAATACAGAGAGTCACAACTTATTGGAGCAGAAACTCACAAGTAGGAATTTCTGTGGGAACCACTACCTGGGCAGAAAAACCTGAACTGTAATTGACAAATTGCTGGAGGCTGAGTGTGGACAACTCTGAGAGTTCTCAATGAACAAGTACAATTCGAAACTAAAAACACATTTTCTTGCCTTGTAAAAAGGCATCTATTTGGCTTTTAGTACAAAATAACTCAGAGAAGCAGAGAAAGCCAGTTATTGAAAAAAATTCCCTAACAAATTTTAGTCACAGTCCCTGTCTTTAGCTTGGCTTAGAAAACAGGAAACTACAAACCACCTAATATCTGCCCTTTTGAAGAAATCTTATTTAAAGAAAAAAAAAAAAAGAGGGAAAATAAAACAGTCCCTGAAATACAGCAGTTGGTTTTTACAGGGCCCTGGAAGCTTGCCTTAATCATTCTAGTGAAATGGAAGACATGTGGTCATTGGAGTATGGCCATCTCCTTGTTTTATGCTAGTAATGATTTTCATCTGAAGGGAAGATGATGGTCTGGGCACCATTTGATGCCCCTGATGCAATCTGAGACATCAAGGTCAAGTTGCCCCAAGTCTTCCATTCCATATCTTCACTGAACCTCCCCCATATACAGTCTCTTGTCACTGGATGATGAGTGAATAATGGACTCATCAGGGTAGAAAGACACTTCATTGATGGAGCCAGCATGGCTGGGCAGCTTATACAAAATCCTCGCGCTTCTGATATCCCACATAAACACAAACCTGTTGGCCAAGCCAGCTGCTATCTTGCTTCCATCAGATGATCAAGACCATCTCAGAAGATTCTTTTGAAAGTGGTGCACATTTTTTTTGAAATATCTTATTATTTACATTATCACCCTCCAAAATCAAATACTTTCAGATATAACAAAATATGTACAAGATCTATATGAGGAAAACTACAAAATTCTGATGAACAAAATCAAAGAAGAACTAAATAAATGGAGAGATATTCCATGTTCATGGATAGGAAAACACTATATTGTCAAGATGTCAGTTCTTCTCAGCTTGATCATAGATTCAATGCGATCCCAATCAAAATCCCAGCGAGTTATTTAATAGATATTGACAGACAAACTGATTCTAAAGTTTACATGGAGAGGCAGAAGACCCAGAATAGCCAACACAATATTAAAGGAGAAGAACAAAGTTGGAGGACGGATACTACCCAACTTTAAGACTTACTGTAAAGCAACAGTAATCAAGATAGTGCAGTATTCACAAAAGAATAGAAAATGGATCAATGGAACAGAATTGAGAGCCTAGAAATAGCTTTCCAAAGATATAGTCAACTGTTCTTTGACAAAGGAGAAAAAACAATCCATTGGAGCAAAGACAGTTTCTTTGACAACTGGTGTGGGAACAACGGGATATCCACATGCAAAAAGAAAAGGCTAGACACAGACCTTCACGAAAATTAACCCAAAATGATCACAGACCTAAATGTAAAATGCAAAACTATAAAACTCTTAGATGACAACATAGGAGAAAATCTAGATAACCTTGGGTATGGCAATTACTTTTTACATATAACACCAAAGGCATGATCCATGAAAGAAATTGATAAGCTGGACTTCGTTAAAATTATAAACTTCTTCTCTATAAAACACAGTGTCAAAAGCATGAGAAGACAGTCCACAGACTGAGAGAAAATATTTACAAAAGATACATCTGATAAAAGACTGTTATCCAAAATATACAAAGAACTCTTAAAACTCAATGATAAGAAAAAACCCAACATGATTAAAAAATGGGTCAAAGACCTTAACAGATACCTCATTAAAGAAGATATACAAATGGAAAATAAGCATATGAAAAGATTCTCCACATTGTATGTTATCAGGAAGATGCAAATTAAAACATCAGTAAGATGTCTTCACACCTATTAGAATGACCAAAATCTGAAACACTGACAGCACCAAATACTGACAAGGGTGTGGAGTAACTGGAATGCATACATTTCCGGTAGGAATTTAAAAACAGTACAGTCATCTTGGAAGACAGTTTGTCAGTTTCTCACAAAACTAAACATATCCTTACCACACAATCCAGCAATCATACTCCTTGGTATTTCCCCAAAGGACTTGAAAGCTTACGTCCCACAAGAATCGACACACAGATGTTTATAGTAACTTTACTCATCATTGACAAAACTTGGAAGCAACCAAAGCGTCCTTCAGTGGGTGAATGGACAGATAAACTATGGTACATCCAGACAATGGAATATTATTCAGTACTAAAAACAAATGAGCTATCAAACTATGAAAAGACATGGAAGAACCTTAAGTGTATATTACTAAGTGAAAGAAGCCAATCTGAAAAGGCTCCATACTGTGTGATTCCAACTATACAACATTCTGGAAACGGCAAAACTGGTGACAGATCAGTGACTGCCAGGGGGAGGGGACACAAGGGATGAACAGGCAAAGCTCACAGGAGTTTTAGAGCAGTTAAAATACTCTCTATGATATTATAATGATGGGTATATGTCATTATACATTTGTTCAAGCCCATAGAATGTACAACACCAAGAATTAACCCTAAGGTAAACTCTAGACTTTGGGTGATTATGATGTGCCAATGTAGATTCATCCTTTGGTAACAGATGTAAAATTTGATTGAGTGATGTTGGTCATGGGGAGGCTGTGCATGTATGGGGCAGAGGGTATATGGGAAACCTCTGTACCTTCCTCTCAATTGTGATGTGAATCTAAAACTGCTCTAAAAAAATAAAATCTTAAAAGATCTTCAGAGAGACTCAGTCATAGGGGTGGTCCCACACTTCTGTGAGTTTTACTTCCAAGAGTTTTACCAGGCCTTCATAGTAAACAGTGGAGAAACCTCTCCCAGTGCTTCCAGCAGGGAAGTGGAAAAGGAACCATTTTGAAATAGGCTAGAGTATTCTGTTCTTCTTAACAAGGACTGTGCTCAAGAGAAGCTATTTGATCAAAACCCAACTTCCTGGGGTTCTGTCAGAGCCTAACGTACACAGGGAAAGGGAAATATCTAACTCTAGCCTCTCCAGCCATACTGTCCTACCTAAGGGATGAGTGGGGAATAAAACTCAGAAGCACTGATGAAATTCACTGTCCAGGGCACAGGCTCACCAAAAGACTGCAACCTAATCACAGGATTGTGGAACACTTTCCCTCCTCCCACACCTTACCACCACATTACTAAAGGCATATTTACTGCAGTTCCTTTACACACTACATCATGCCCACCTTTCAACAAAAAATTATAAGGCATACTAAAGGGCAAAAAACTACAGCTTGAAGAGATGGAACAAGCATCAGATCCACAGTCAGATATGACAGGAATGCTGGAATTATCAGACGAGGAATTTAAAAAACTATGATTGGGCTTCCCTGGTGGCGCAGTGGTTGAAAGTCCGCCTGCCAATGCAGGGGACACGGGTTCGTGCCCCAGTCCGGGAAGATCCCACATGCCGCTGAGTGGCTGGGCCCGTGAGCCATGGCCGCTGAGCCTGCGCGTCCGGAGCCTGTGCTCTGCAACGGGAGAGGCCACAGCAGTGAGAGGCCCGTGTACCGCAAAAAATAAATAAATAAATAAATAAAAACTATGATTAATATACTAAGGCTTTAATGGGAAAAGTAGACAACATGCAAGAACAGATGTATGATATAAGCAGAGAGGTAAGAATTCTTAAAACTAATCAAAACAAAATTTTAAAGACAAAAATTTTATAAAAGAAATGAAGAATGCCTTTTGATGGCATTAGTGGACTGAATATAGCTAAGGAAAGAATCTCTGAGTTTGAGGATATGACAATAGAAACTTCCAAAAGTGGAAAGCAAAGAGAAAAAAAAAAAAGACTTAAAAAAACAAAACAGAGTATCCAAGAACAGGCATAACTACAAAAGGTATAACATACATAATGGGAATCATGGAAGGAGAAGAGAGAAAGGAAAAGAAGAAATATTTAAAGCAATAAGGACTCAGAATGTTCCCAAGTTAATGTTAGACATAAAACCATAGATCTAGGAATCTCAGAGAACACCAAGCAGGATAAATTAAAAATAAACACGAAAACAAAAACCACACCTGAGCATATCATATTCAAACTTCATAAACCAAACATAAGCAAAAATTCTTGAAAAAAACATTCATGTATAGAGGAGCAAAGATTAGAATTACATCCAACTTCTCTTCAGAAACCATGTAAGCAAGAAGAAAGTAGAGTGAAATATTTAAAATGTTAATAGAAAAAAAACTACCAACCCAGAATTCTGTACCTTGTGAAATTATCTTTCAAAAGTAAAGGAGAAATAAACACTTTCTCAGAAAAACAAAAATTGAGGGAATTTGTTGCCAGTAGACTCGCCTCGCAAGAAATGTTTAGAACTTCTTTGGAGAGAAGGAAAATGATATTGGTTAGAAACTCAGATTTACAAAAGGAAAGAGCATCAGATAATTAACAAGTGAAAGTAAAATAAAAACATTTATTTTTCTTACTATTAGTTTATCTAACAAAGAGTTTGTTCAAAATAATAATAGCAATAATATGTTCAGTTACGATTGCTTACATACATAAGCATATACACATATATAAGCATACATATATACATATGCTTATATATAAGTGAAATGAATGACACCAATGATATAAAGGACAGGAATATTCTGTTATTATACATATGAAAAAGCCAGAAGAATACTAAATAATCAGGAATTAGGAATATTAGGAATTAGGAATATTCTGTTATTAGGAATAGGGAATATTCTGTTATTATACATACCCAAAAGCCAGAAGAATACTAAAAAATACCCAATTTATCCAAAAGAAAACATGTAAGCAAGAACAAACAATCAGATGCAACAATTTGAAAATAAACATAAGATGGTATGCCTAAACCCACTTGCGTTAGCGTGCAAATTCTTTGACATCCACTCCATTAAAAGTTGGAGTCCATCTCTCCTCCCTTGAATCTGGGTAGGCTTGTGAATGCTTTGACCAATGTGACTTTTGAGTCTAGGTCACAAAAGTTCACACAACTTTGGCCTTGTTCACTGGAACACTCGCTTTTGAAACCCTGAACCAATATGTAAAAATTTCAACTACCTTGAGGCTGACATACTAAACCTGTGGCTTAGTCATAAAATGTAATGCTACTCAGTGACATAAAGGAATGAACCACTAATACACAAAACAATATGATCAAAACTTAAAAATATTATGCTGAGAGGAAAAAGCCTTACAAAAAGAGTATGTGCTATACTACTCCATTTATACGAAATTCTAGAATAGGGAAAACTAATCTATCGTAGAAAAAATCGAACTGTAGTTGACTTTAGTGGGGGTGGGAGTTGACAGAGATTGATCGGGAAAGGCATGAAACAACTTCCTGAGCCTGATGGTACTGTCCTATATCCTGAAAGAGGTTTGGGTTATACAACTTTATGAATTGTCAAAATCAGTGTATATCCTTAAGATAAATTAAGATTTATTTTGTTTGTATGTTATATATCAAAGAAAAAACTGCAAACAAATACTGAACACTACTTAATGTTATGCAAATCGAAATGTTTATAGGGAAGCATACTGATGTCTGCAATTTACTTTGCAATGCAATAAAGAAAAGATGCATTAATGGATTGGTAGAGGGATGCATAGGTGAATAGATACACAATAAAGCAAATATAGTTAAACGTTAGTGGTAGACTCTAGGTGGAGGGTGTACAGGTGTTCACTAAAAATTCTCTCAACTATGCTGTAGCTTGACATTTTTCATATTAAAATGCCGGACATGTTGCCAAAAAAAGGGGAGAAACAACTTTTTTAGAAAAGGGGAAGGGGGACAGGAGGGCAGGGAATGAGTAGTTAGGGAGTTGCTCCTTCTTCTTTGCTGTGATTCTTGCTTTATAGATAGAAGAAATTGCTTCTATAAAAACTGATTAAACAAAGATCCCAGTAGAATGTAATTTTACAGGATATCTATATTAAGTGGTTTTCAAATCCTTCCAGAATCGGTCGGAAATGCCCAGGTTCCTGAAGTTGTAGGAGAGTTCCTTGCCTGAATTTGCCATGGCCTGTTCATGGTTGGTGGCCTGTTTGGGACTGAGCTGGGGAACCCCAAATGCAGCAAGCATTGCTTCCAAAGATGCTCAGACTGAGAGATCTGTTGAGAGGACAAGGTCTCCAAATGGACATCTCAAAGGATCTCATTATTCTAAAACAGCTCAAAGAATGTTTCCTACATGGTGCTAAAAGGGATATAAGGGGGAAAAAATCCCCTGTACTATCAACTCCAGGAAGGCAGAGATCTACGTATCTTGCTCAAAATTTTTTCTCCAGCATTTTAGTACAATGTATAGCACAAAGTAAAGCCCGGTTAAATATTTGTTGAACAAATTAATGAATTGAACGTTGTTCCCTCCTACTGGAAATCTTGGAGTAAATTTCAAAATTCATGATCCACACATTTCAACTGTCCTCTCTACTCAGCATCAGTGGAAACAACTTCCAGCAAAGTCTTGCTAAAGAACAGAATTTTATATCTTTGCCAAAACGGTTAATAGGTTTTTCCAGTAAGAGGACAACCAAAATGAAAATTACTACTGCTACTATTATTTATTAAGCAAGTGCTATAAAGCTAGGGGCTATGTTAAGCACCTTACCTTGTTGCCAATCCCTGCAATAAGCCTGAAAGGTAAAAATGGGATGAGAAAAACAGTGCTTAGCTAAGATAAATAATTTACCAAACGATATGCTGCCTGACTCCAAAGCTTACTTACAACACTTATCACAGTATAAGGTGCACGTGCTCTGTGCAGAATAACACATAAATAAATGTAGAAGACCATTATCTAGTTAGGTTGCTTTTCCCCATGTGCATATATGGAGAATCTACTCTTAGCAAACGCCCATTACACACCATGGTGTGTGTGTGTGTGTGTGTGTGTGTGTGTGTGTGTGCGCGCACGCGTGTGTAGTAACTGCCTAAACAATTAAAAGAAGGAAGGAAGCACATCCTCCCTGGCCTTTGGCCTCTCCCTTCCTCACCCTCTAGTAAATACAAGTCTGTCCAAATCAGAAAGCTCTTCCTACCTCTAGTAGAAATAGTTACCCCAGCATTATTATTCTCTACCCAACAGTTTTTAAAAAAATATCTGTTCTTATGAAAGGATGCTCCTGGGGGTTTGTTGTTTCTCCATGCCCTCAGTGGACACTCCAGAGCCCTGTTCCTCTCTCCAGTGAAGGTCCATTTGAACCCTGGACATGTACAAACGATCCTGCTTTGATCACAACCATTCCTAAATAATAGCACAAGAATAGCACCCATACAGGGACATAGAAACCATAGATCTGGGGAAGAAGCACATCCTGCAGAGAATCAGGAAGTACCAAAGATTTGTCTTCAGTGCAATCCACCATTCCCTGCCAGGGTCCCTCTACTCCATGTTGAAAACCTTCCTACCCAGCTGGAACCTTGTCTAGAAATGAATACCTACTAATAACATGGGACTGAGTTAGGACATGGGATTTCTAGGCCACAGTCACAATGTCACAATTAGACTCATGTTACACAGGTTCGGTATTAGAAGTCAGAGTTCTATTCCTGAAAACACATCATATCATTAGATATGAAAATTGATCAAAAATAAAAATTAAATTAAATTCCTCTTATATTTTCTTTTTAATATGAGGTATATCATAATTCAGAATACTGCATAAGATTTATATCTACAGTTAAAATAATAATGATGTCAATATCCATCTTGATACCCAAATCCCAAAACAGATCCACTTCTGAAAACAATGACCTAATTCAAGAAATTGAATATAGCCAGTATTCCAGGGGCCCCCTCAGGACACTCCCGAATCACATTCTTTATGAAAAATCTTTTTTCACATATTGGAATAGATGGACTGCAGACCTCATCTTCTTTCTGGATAAATCTCCAAATATAAAGCTTGGGTATTCTTCATTGCTGCATGCTGTCTGGAACATTTTCGTTGCACATGTGACTTACAGAAATGTCTTTAAAAAGAAAATGCTGGGTATGCTAACTTCATTCTCTTTTCTCTTTTTTCCTTTTTTTTTTTCCTCCTTCATCTCCTTCTTCTTTCTTCCTTAAAGATCACTGGAGACCATCTTTGAGGCTGGCTACCACAACTCATTTGACCCTTCCATGATTTGTGAGAACTATTTAGACCACAAGTCACAGATAAGGAAATGAAAGCACAGAAATGTTAATTACCTTAATGCAATACAGAGAGCTAAGAGATGAGAGATGTGAAAGAAAAATGAAGGAAATCTGGAAGATAGGACAAAAATCTCCAATCTCCAATCCATCTAATAAAAATTCTGGAGAGAATAGAGAGTAGAAGAGAGGCAATATTCAGAGAGATTATAGATGAGAATTTTCTGGAGATAGAGAAATAAATGAGACTTCAGGTTGAAGGAGCACACAGGGTCCTGAGCAATATAAATAAACATAAATCTACACCTAGGCTCGTTGTAGTAAAACTACAAACATTAAATTCAAAAAGAAAAATCTTAAAGCTGCAAAGGAGAAAAACCAATTATATCCAAAGACATGGCAATTACACAGACAGCAAACGTCTCATCAGCAAAAATAAGTACCAGAAGATAATGAAATAATACATTCACAGTTATGAAAAAACTGTGAAGAAAGAATTGTATAACTGGCTAACCGATCATTGAAGATGGAAGGTGAGATAAAGCCATCTTTAGACTAACAAAGGTCAAGGAAGTTTTTAATGCATCAATCCTCATAGAAAAGAATGTACACAAGAAGAAATTGAAAACAGAAGAAGTGAATGCATAAAGTAATGGTGAACACAATGTTGGTAATATGTTATTAAATCTAAATAAGGATAAAAAAATTTTAAAACGAAAACTAATTTTAGAGAATTTAAATTCCAGTTAACATGAAGGTGAAGACTGGGACAGTTTAAAATTAATGCATTCTAAATTCCCATATTATTTGAGAAGAAACTAGAAATAGTGATTAATGTTTTGCTTTGTTCAGAACAGGTGGATTTTCTTATAGAGCATTGTTTTGTTTTGTTTTGTTTTGTTTTGTTTTTGTGGTACGCGGGCCTACTCACTGTTGTGGCTCTCCCGCTGCGGAGTACAGGCTCCGGACACGCAGGCCCAGCGGCCATGGCTCACGGGCCCAGCCGCTCCGCGGCATGTGGGATCTTCCCAGACCGGGGCACGAACCCGCGTCCCCTGCATCGGCAGGCGGACTCTCAACCACTGCGCCACCAGGGAAGCCCTAGAGCATTGTTTCTAAGTATACCTTTTACATAAAACAACTTTCATGTCTTCTAATTTAAAAAATAATACTATCATGTAGGCGTTACACGATGAAGCTCAGGCAGGATATATAGCTTTTCAATGCTTCAAAATCTGATGAGATTTTACATTTGTAAAATCAATATACTTTGAATATTTCATACTTGTGCGAAAAGATTTAACTTTTATTTTGAAAACTCTATTTCCCCCAAAAAGAAATTAAATGATTACGGGTTGAGAGTTCATTATGAAAAAAGTTTAACATTTTGAAAGGCATAAGTGAAACTTTTACAAGCTATAATCTGGAATGGGAGTCTGAACACCTCAGCTTTCTGTGTGATCCTAGGGAAACCGCTTTAACTCTCCGGACACTAGTTTCCACATTGAAAAGTAAGAATTAGATGATCTCCAAGAACCCTTCCAGTAATGTGTTTCTAAAGCATTTACTCTTATAAGTTTACTGTTATCAAGGCTGCTGCCAGCAACATTTTTGTGCAGATAGCCTTCTCTTACTTTTGTTTAGTTCAGATTAATTCCTCAGTATAAATTTCCCAGGAACAGGATTAGTAGATATAAATATTTTTAAGGCTTTTGATACAATGGACCAGATACATTCTCAAAATTGCTTTCCTAAGGCACTGTACCACTCATATCAGTTGATAAACTGGCAGTAGTTATCAAAGGCTTTAAAAATGATCTTAATCTTAAGTCTGCCACTCCACCTCTAGGAATAGATCTCTAAAAGAAAAAGTGACACAATTATGTTTATCAAATTAATATTTTTACATTTATAAATATTACATATAATATTTTTACATTTATAATGTAAAAAACATGAGAAAAACAATAATCAAACAACAGGGGACTGGTTATTACACATTTAATAATGGAATACTACGTGACCATCAAAAATCAAGATTTAGAAGAGTATTTACTACCATGGGGAAATGTTCACAGTATATTTTCAGTGAAAAAGCAGACTTACAAAATACCATGCATATTATTATCCCATTATATCCTTACATATCTATCTATGTATATATATGTAAAATATACACACATATATACAGAAAATATGTATGTTTTGTATTATTAATATTTGGTTTCTAATCATATATATTCTAAATATACACATATATTCTAAATATATATAACATATATATTTAAAATACGTATGTTAAAACCAAGTAATAATAATGTTATCAGGTAGAAAGTAATGTGACTTTAATTTCCTGAATTTTAAAAATGTTGTACAAAGAACATATATTAGTTTTGTGACTTGAAAAAAAAAGCAGTAAAAAGAAAAATAAAACCAAACAAGTCACTCCAGTTCACCTCATCACTCACAGTGAACGGCTCCCTCATCCAGACTTCATTTTCATTCATAACAAACCCAGTTTATTCAGGCACAAGGTCCTGTGCTTCATGGCAAAGCCATGGGCTTCGGCCATCCCACCCTTGGTTCCAAGGGCTTCCTGATTGATCTAAGGATAATCCCATCCTCCTTGCCAGTGACTGATTCAGAAATGGCCCGCTCTGACCAATGAGCCATCAGGTGAAGTCCAGGGTATAAGTAGGGATCATTTGCTTGTCTCTGAGAGACAGCCCCACGATGACATGGTTTCTCCTTTTCTTTCTCACACTGTCACGTCTGGACCAACCACAACCATCTTGCTTTCTGTGTGACATTGAAACTGCCACTGAAGATCAAAAACCAGAGAGATGGAAATAACCTGGGTCTCTGGTGGCATCGCAGAGCTGCTAAAGCCAGCTCCACCTCCAGACTTGTTGTTATGTGAGGTAATACATTTTCTTATTGTTTAAAACAGTTTTTCTTAACTTTCACTGTATATCAGAATCTCTAGGGAGTTTAGAAACTACTGATCCCCAGGTTATTCCAAGGTCAAGTCAAGGTCTTCAGGGGCAAACCCATCTGAGTCAGGGTTTTCTGTTCGTTACACCTGAAAGCACTTTGACAGATAAAGACACCTTTGCAGACATCTCCATTGTTGTTTCTCTTAAACTTTCAAGGCAGGGATTTGCTTTGGGGTTTTCTCACATTGATTCCTCCTGGGCTGAGGTCTTTGCCTTGAAAGTGCACCATTACTGACGTCTGTTTCTTGGGGACCTAACAAAACCCATCCAAAGCCTGTTCCATGTGATTTTGCATATTTGTAACACGTTAACAATCAAGGATGTGGATGAACCTACTCAGTCATTCTGAAAAGTGTTTATGTCTTCATTAACTATTTTGTGACAAGTTACCTTTAACAAAAGTTACACTATATTTTAGTAAATGTTGAGTTTAACTATCAAGTGAATACAATATTTGAATATCTTATGTTTTTGGTTGGTACACTGTGGAAGGTATAGGGTGCTAGAATCTTCATACGTTCCATTCTTATAAATTGCCAATAAGCTTCAAAAATATTTTTCATGCAAGTACATTTATAAAATCACTCTTAGCAAGGAAGCTGTTATAAATAGTACCTGCTTAAAAGAGTTCAACAAGCTCTTGGAAATGAAATCTTCCAGAGCATCAATTCTCCACACAGACCATCAAAAGCACCATATTGGAACAGTTGGTGGGTACAGTAGAGAGGGAAGAGAGAGGGGAACACAGGTATCTCGTGAGATACATAGTGAAAAAAAAAAATCACAGCCACAAATAAGAATGACAGCTTTCAAACTGACCCACCACTCTACCTAACCAGGCCCTAGGAAAGCAAACTGGTGTGAGGAGGGACAAGCTTACACCTTTCAGGGACTAACGCTTCATAGGGATGGCTGTACAATTAACATGAGCTGCGGGCTGCCAATAAAACGTAATAAGCTGGGCCCACACGAGGGCAGGATCCCTGCGGGAACCCAGTCAGGCCCACCACACTAATGGTGGTTTTCGTGCCATTAAACAGCAAGTATGTTAATAATTGTGGTGGTTTATCTCAACACTCCCTGCTGCTTTCAGTGCTTAACTCAAATACAATGTTCATCAGCTTTTGCTAGTAGCAAGAGGGAGAGCTTTATCAGGAAATGTAAAGATCACTTTGTGATTATTATTTCACCTTGGGGCAAGCCTACCCTAAGTGTCCCCTGGTGGAACATTATCTTCTGAAGGTCCTGGAAATGAGTACCACAGTATTTAGATTTTCGTCCATGCCTGCCCCACTCCACCGCTGCCCCCATACTTTAAAAAAAATTTAATACTGGGCTGACTTAAGTCACACCAAATGGCAATTGATAAGACACGGAGTAAGCTGTGTTCTCGTCTCGGCATAGCCTGGCTGACCTGATCACTCTCTACTCCACTCCCACCTGGTTCTTGCTGGCCACAGAGCCGCTTTCTGTCTTGCCATCCTAAGTCTACTGCACAGACTCTGTTATCTGGTGCGCCAAATGCTCAAGGCAGTCACGCTGTCCCCCTGTATGCACTCAGCACTTTACATACAGTGCAGGGTCCAAGGACGCCCATGGAATAAGAATCCCAGCAGGTTGTGGAGGTCGGTAGTGGGCTGAGACTAACTTTCAATGAAGTGCCTGGTAGGAGACCCTCTTGTCCCTTAAGAGAAATCAACAAAGCTTCCACTTAGAGTGAATCGGTCCCTAGGAATCTCCCCTCACAAGTCAGTGGGTGGAAGGTGCAGCCAGCATCTTAAAGAGAGCAGTGAGGGCTTCCCTGGTGGCGCAGTGGTTGAGAGTCCGCCTGCCGATGCAGGGGACACGGGTTCGTGCCCCGGTCCGGGAAGATCCCACATGCCTCATGGGCCCGTGAGCCATGGTCGCTGAGCGTGCGCGTCCGGAGCCTGTGCTCCGCAACGGGAGAGGCCAAAACAGTGAGAGGCCCGCGTACCACAAAAAAAAAAAAAAAAGAGAGAGAGCAGTGACATCATTAAGCAGTCACATCACAGTCTGCCGTGGCAGGAAATGCTCATTGGAGTCTCAGATCAGACATTGTCAGTGTTCAAATATTTCTGATTGGAAGCTGCATAGAGGAGACCAGGAGAGAAAGAGAATGTCACCTTGAAAAAATGTAGTCTGCCACCCACCCAGCTTTGAGCATCTTATCCTGCCCGGGCACACAAACTCCAGAGAGCCTGACAGTTGGAGTGCTAGCTGGCCAATTCAAAGGAAAAGAGACTTTCCTAGATTCTGCTTAGAAATCCAGAATCTTAACTTGATTTCCTCAGCATCCCACCCCAACTGTTGGTTATTCGCCTGAAAAACCCTGTCTCTATAAAATTGGAAGACACTCAAAGACGTAATTACAAGCGTTTTCACCGATTGCTTTGTTCTTACACCATCTCAAAAAGTTCCCAAACAACATGAAGTTAACTATGACAGAAAAGCCCCATATGAGTTTCTGAAGGTCAGGCTAAATCAGGCTGATAAAGAGAGGGGATAGAGAAGATGATATTGTTAGGGGCGCTACCAACATATTTTTCTAATACATCTTATTTTGGGTTGGTCTTGGTACCAGTTGGAGTCTGAGGAATGGCACATTTCTCCACAAGCCTAGTGGAGAGAGGTTTCTAACAGGCCCTAAAATATTTACTTTGAGTTTCAGTGCTTGAATCAGCTTCTGGGATTAAAATCTGGATCCACTATTTCTTACTAACTGTACCATTTTGTACAAATAGGTTAACCTGCCTAAACTTCAGTTTCCTCATCTGTAAATTGGTGATAACATTAGCACCTAGCTCAGAGGGTTGTTATGAGAACTATATTTATCACTGCTTAGTACCCTGCCTAGCACAGACTAAGTTCTTAATTTATCGATGCTTATTGTTGTTGTTATTATTACTTCTATGAAATCAATGGAAGTTATGAGGAGGTGCCATTGGTACACAAGGTAAGAGCCGTTTAGTAGCTATTTGCCCAGAAATGAGACTTACAGTCTCCTTCCTTCTGACAGATGCAGTTTTAATGGCCTTGCCAGGCATCCAGCTGACCATTCTGGAGGGGCACTCAACCTTCACCAAGCTCACCTGGCAACCTAGCGCTGTAGTGCCAAACCCTGAGTTAGCGGGAAACGCCGAGCCAGCTGGCTGCCACGCTGAGCCTTGACAGGACTTCAAAGCCTCCCTCAGAGGTGACTCTATAGCCCTCCCAATATTAGGGAAACAAATGGTCCTTCGTGGCCGCGGCTCCCTGGGGTCCTTCCTCCTCAGGAGGCTCGTGGTTGCCGAAGCTGCAGAAAGTTCAGCCTCCTGACCCATCATTGGTCACCATTCTAATGATCTGGCAGGAAAAGATACCTGCCCTCGGTCCCCCTGGGGTGGACTCACAGTAATTTATGAGCCAGCAGAGCACCCCTTCCTCGTGACTTAATATGCTTAACAGCTAATTGCATCTGTGTAGGGATTACACTTTACATTGTGCAGCGTTATGGAAACAAACCCCGGGCTTCCTCGGATTCCCTTAAACAGCTCCTTATCTCGGAGAGGGAGATCCTTATCAGGGCCATATGTTAGAGGGCCTGGACTGTTTCCAAATGACCCCAGGAGGGTCTGGGGCCTAATCAGTCTGCAGGCCCAAAGAGGGGCCTTGAACAGAGTCCCAACCTGAACCAGCTGGGAGGCCAAAGCCAAGGGAGGAGCTTCCTCCCTGCCTTCTGTCCTCCATAAACCTGTCAAAGGCCAAGCTGGGGCCCAGATGACCCACATCAGCTCCTCTGCCCCGGTGACCAGGGCTTCCTGTGCTGACCTTCATGCCACGTGGAGCTCGAGTGAGCAAAGCCCAGGGGATTACTGAGCACCTTATCCAAAGTCAAAGTGAAGCTTTTGCCCTTCCAGGGGTGCTGTAGAAGGAATCTTTTGGTAGTAACACTTGGCTTTCTAACTCACAAGCTAGCTAAGCCCCTCCAACCCCCGAGGGAACCAGTCAACGCTACCGCCTTCCTTTCGCCAGGACGGCAAGGTAGGCCCCAGCCGGAGAAACAACTTGCTTCATACACAATTATTGCAAAGCTTGGGAGATTCCTGCCTTGGCAGACACAGAAAACACTCCTTCCCCTGGGTTACAACAATTTAGTTAAAGACCGAGTCTTAAGGAACTCCTGGGGGAGGCGGGGCCGCCAAGTGTAAAGAGCAGGAAATGTCTCCCAGCGTGAGGAGCCGGGAGCCAGAAGCCAGAGGGGCCCTGCTGGAGTTTTCCAGCCTGTGACTCACGGGGCCACTTCCCTGCTGAACCCGGCCTGCACTCCGGCTCCTTGGCCACTGTGTCTCAGAGCCTCTTCCTGTCTCCAGTCCACCCAGGCCCCTGAACAAAGCAGAAGTCTGGAGTCCACGGCAAACTCTAAAGTGTTGTGTATATATTCGGGCGTCATCTGTGGAAGCAGCTATTTTGAAAACAAAAAAGTAACTTCCCTGCCCTCAGAAGAACTTGGTGAGCTCTTAGAAGTGTCTACGTTAACAATTTGAGACTGAAATCTTGATTACCACCTCTTGCAAAAAGAAAGGAAGACAGAGTACATTCTTTTTCATTGATTCATAATAATAGGTAAGGAACTTATTGAGCACTTATGTGCCAGGCACTCTCCTAAGCCCTTTACATCCATTATTTTATTTAACCCTTATGACAACCCCTGTACGGTTGTTATCTCCATTTCATGAATGAGGAAACTGAGGCTCAGAGAGGTCAGTAACTTGTACGTGATCACACAGCTAGTATATGGTAGAGTCAGGATCCAAACCCGTCTGTCTTACTCAAGCACCCAGCTTCTTGGTCTCTAATATTCTGGGCTGAAACAGGACTTGGAGGCCATCTGAGCCAACTGGTACCCTGATCCTCAACTCTTATAACTCCTCTCCAACAACCTTACAGAACAATCTCTACTTACTCCAGGGAAGGGAGACTCTGCGAGGCACAAAGGAAAGAACACGTGATTGGGCATCAGATGACCCAGGGTCTGCCATTCTCATGGTTTGTATCCATTGGTCTAACTGCCCTTTGGCAACACAAAAGAAAGAGCACTTTCCATGGAAGCTTCCTCATATATTAAAAGACAGCCCTCGCATAACCCCTTAAACCTTCTACAGTCTAACTAGTTCCAGTTTGCCAACCATTCTGTATGTAAGACCATCCCAGTCACCCTCCTGTGGATGTGCTACAGCTTGTCAAATTATCTCTTAAGTGTGGTTCCAGGAATGGAGAGTCAGAATCAAGTTGGTCTAATCAGCAAGGAGACTGGGCGGACAAATCCCTCCCTTGATCTCCCCATATTTACACAACTTAAAATTTCTTTCACCTCTTTGGAAACTCCAACGTACCCTGAACATGTAGTCAACAAAAGCCCTTAAGGTTTTTTTTTTTTTTTGCTCTGGCTGGTACCTAGGAAACCAAGCTAAAATGCCAAAAATCAATTTGCTGAGAGCCAATTGGCTAAAATTCTATTTACCCAATGACCGATTTTATCATTGCATTCCACAGATATTGAGTACCTACTACTGTCCAGACACTGTTCTAGACACTAGAGATAAAGTAGTGAACAAAATAGACAGAAATTCTTGTCTTGATGAAGCTAACATTCTTAGTATAATGGAATTGCTCCAGCCACTTTTGAGTTCTTATTGCTTTGAATGTCATTTCAATAATGCCTCAAATGGCATATGAGACTTCATCTTGCATTTCCAGCAGCAGTTAGTAAGAAAAAGTCAGCATTTCATATCATTTTGATTAGTCTGGATCCCTTGACAGAATTTATATATCAATGGCAAATATATAATACAATTTTATGCTGAAATTGATGAGTTTGAATGACTCATTGAAAATGATTAAATGTATTAATGGGAAATGTAAGCCTATGTCCATCAACTTTTGAAGAATTGAACTTCCCATAAAATTCTGTTTTGAAGACAGAGTGAAAACCAGTCCATTACAACTTCACAGAAATCTTCACTACAAATGGCTGTAAACTTTATAGATAATTCTTGAAAGTTGGTGTTTATTGACAAGTTTAATTTGATGAGCTCATCATTGGGCAAACCGGTCATCTGACAAACTGATTTTTAGCACATTGGTCATTGTCTAGCTGATTTTTGGCAAACTGATACTTGTTAACCAATTTAAAGTTATTGCTAAGCCATGGTGCCCCATCCCAAAATTTGTGCAGAAAAACTGAATTAAGTTATTTGAGTCACTGACCAGTGAGCTTTTACTGAATCCTGACTCTATCACACTGCAATCTTCCCAGGCGCTTGTCATCCAGCAATTTGTTCTTCATGCTGAGTCCTTATGCCAGTCTTCAAACCTAGGGAACCAGGGACAGCAGAAAGTACCATTGGAGACCTCCAACCGGTTTGTCAATGGTAAGTTAATTAACAATCTTTGAGAACTATCATTCAACAAGCTATAAACCTAACTTCCCTATCCCCAGCAGCATAAGAAAATAGCTACCTTTATTGAATACTTTCCACTTATCAGGTAGTATGGTGGCTATTTTACATACGTATCTCATTTAATTCTTATCCAGCTAAGGAGAAGAAGACTCAAAGAGGTTAAGTAACTTGCTCAAGACCATACAGCTAGTAAGTAACACACTTTCTTCCCTCTGGAAATCAGATGTTTATTGTAACACTAAACTTTTACATTTAGTCAAAGTGGATTTAGCTTGTAGATAAAGCTGCCTGAAAGATGGAAATATTTAAGCCAACATATATTAACTAAGACAATTAAAGGTACCAGGTCACCTTCATATGTATCTTTTTTTTGGTTGGTTGATTTATCAGATGAGTCAGCTCACTGCCTTCCATCAGGAGAGAGGATCCCATTCTGGTTCCCATCCCAAATAGGAACATGTCCCCAAGGTATAAGTAGACTGGATTCAATCCCGGCATAACCTTGCTTACCGGGGCTTCAAATTTTAACTGCCAGTCTTCACTTGGAACCTGGTGATAACAGCACCTAACACGAGGGCCCATTACAAGGATTTAATGAGGTAAAATGTGAGGAGTTCATAGCTCAGTGCCTGGCATATGGCAGCCGATCAACAATCAAGGTTATTTCTCTGTCCTTCAGGCTACTCAGGTCTGAGTGACTGCAGAGCTACTTGAAATGTCTATCACCATGAAACAGAGAAACATAATGAAAGTTGAATCCATGATATATATCTATCTAAAAATTCTATTACCATGACTAAACTTGTTCTAATATATATGTCATCCAAAATTAATACTTATTGGTACTTCTTTTTAAAGTGAACATTACTAAGTAATTCTGTAAGATTGGACTCAGGAATAGTTTCTGGCATGACATCCCCTTGTCTTGTTCATCAGTCAGAGAAGGAATAAGCTCTCCTGCCGTGCAAAAGACTACAAGAATGAAAGCTGGGCAGAACACTGAAATTTACTGATGAATGAGGTTGATAAAGGAAGAATGAGGATCTTTTTTTTCTCTTCATGACAGGTCCTCAAGGCAATTTGCCAACCATATTAGACAGGAGCAGGGGGAAAAGGCACAGCAATAGATCATGATCTATTCGTGGTGATTGAACTAAAAGAAAATTCTGTTTCTATTGACTTCAAGTATATGCTGCTTAAAAGATTCTCAAGGTGGTTTATACAGGAGTACACTTTGATTTGTAAAACAGATGTATTCATGAAGTGTTGCATGCTACTCGACAATATTTTGAAATACCCAAGGGGAAGTCATTATACACTTAGAACAATCCCTACTGAAGAATTCCTAGTAAAACTAATGGCAATGGTGGAATTTATTCTTTCCGTACTTTGGATTTTCATCCACTGGAAAAGTTTAAAATGTAGAACAGTAGCATAAAGGTCAAACAATGTTACTTATGACAAAACAAAAGATTCCTTCTATGTTGCCATAAATGCCTGCCAACGTGGAATTCTTCTGGGTGCATTAACAGAATCTCCTCTTGCTTTACAAGTGAAATGCAAATTCTTCAAGGTGAGGTGAACCAGACCAAGAAAAGCCTTTCCTCAGCCTTCTGTCAGAAGGCTTCTTATCTGGTTTTTCCCATGAGCATCCTGACTCTGAAGTCAGGTTAAGCGTGGAATCTATACCTAGAAGGGTTCTTGAACTCAGATCTTTATTCAAAAATGACTGAATGAAGAATGACCAATAATTAGAACTACGCTCAATTTGTTAAAGGGGTACCATAAGGATATGTAGAGAGTTCTGGAATAAGATGGGAGTTCCTCCTCTCTAGGGTTCTGCTGATAACCTGTAACCCAAGCAGCCAAGAAAACAGTTTTGACCACTGTCTGCTAAGGTGCCTGGCACATAGTAAATGCCTAACAAACATTTGTAGAAACCATCAGTGAGGATCCCTTTATGTCTCCTACATAAAAGGAGGAGATTGCCACCCAATCTACAGTGTGATGCCTACATCTTCCTTTAGGGTCCCGATTAATTCAATGAGTTAATATTAATAAACTCTTTTCAAAAGAGTGTCTGGCACAATGTAGCATTTTTAAAGTACAGTTAAATATAAACAAACAAATAAATATGACTTGCTTAAAGTTTAGTGTTAAGGGCTGAACCTTTGGTACCTGATTCCTCTGGAGGGCCTCGCTTTTCCCCACTATGTGCTGCAGGATTCCTGTCTGCCAGTTTTCTTGTTACCTTGGGGGATGAATGTGGAATGTTGTTGCTCACTATGTCACCAGCCTGAATTCTCTACTTTGCGTCTGGGTTTTCATTTCCATTTCTGTTCTCTCTGTGGCAATGAACGGAATGTTTTCAATCCCCTTTATCAGGATAAGACATTCAGCTTAAAGAGATTCCATGCAAAGCACCAGGCTCCCATGAAACCTCTCCCCATAACAATGGTTCAGAGGGCTCTTGATGAGTCATTTCTTACCCCATATCCTGTGAAGTACACACGGGATCAGAGTCAGCCACTGAGAGTATCCTTCACACCGAAGAACTCAACCCACTTTGCTGGACTTATTCCACACTCTCTGCCCCCCACAAACGTCACTCCCTGAAGAAGGGAGAGGACAGAGAGCAAAGAATGGAATACAACTGGAGCGAAGGACCGCTTTCTTATTCCCTGCCCTTTTTCTATTCCAGTGTATCTAAAAGTCGAGAGCTTCTAGCAATTAAAGTATAGTATGGGGGTATGCTGTCACCAGTTACTGGTAAGTACACTGATCATAGGTTCTAAAGTACTCGGAATAAATAAAAGGTGAGACTAATGTAAAAAAAATCAAACCATATGTTTTCATTCTTTTATTTTTAAACCAAAAGCTATGAGTGAAACTATTGAATGTAATGTTGTTCTACAGGTATCAAGTCACATAAAGGTCATATGCTGTGTTGTAAAGAAAATAAAATCTAAGATACAGTTTGATGTCTTCTCATTAACATTCACTCGTCACGTATCTGTCATAGTTTACTGCAATCCTTGTCTTACCAATAGTCTTCCTTAGAATACTTTTTTCCTAACTCAGAGCTCTTATCTCTGAGTCAGACCTCAGCTGAGCCTGGTATGTTCTACCACTTTAGCTCCAGAACTTCAGGCCAACTTACATTTCTCTCTGAGTTGCTCCTCCCAGATTCTTGTAATTCTCTCCATTCTGATCAAAACTAGAGCAAATGGCTTTATTTTACCTTTTTAACCTCTATTACCTAGGAGCATTCTGTAACTTTCCCCCTCCAAAATCAGATTTAATATTGGTTTCACAAAGACTGCCCAGATTTCCACTTATGTCTAAACCCTTACGTGGGAGAGACTCATGCAGAAATGCAATTTTATAAAAACAGATTGGAACCCCCTTTGATCTGTGCTCACTCCTTACCTGAAAGCATGGACATGACACGCCTACTATCCCTAAGGGACAAGGGCACACAAATGTGGGAAGATTTATATCAAGAGCTACTCACTGAAAGGCTTAAGCTTTCTGGCTTTGCCTACATTTTACCATGTGGGTGATGAATATCTGAGTGAGAGGTAGAAAGAAAGACATACTAGGGGAGACAGGAAAATGGGTTAACTACAAAGTTGTGGATTTGAGATTTTTACTTTTCTTCTTTCGTTGAGACAGACATTGATAGGAATAGTTAGTCCAGGGGTAATGAACTTAAACTTCCCACCACTCTCCTCTCTCCTGTGATGTGGTTGAGGAGAAAGGCTGCTGGGGGGAGGGTTCACAGGAGAGGAAGTTTAGTGGAAAGAGAGAAACAGAAGGAGAAGGGACAAAGGGGTTTGAGAAGAGGCAGAAGAACAAAGCAAGCCAAGGGAGAGAATGAGAGAGGTCAGGAGCCAGGGGGAGACAGTTGGCCTCACCTAAAACACCAAATACCTTCAGTGAAAGCCTTGAAAATAAGACCGTGCAAGAAGCACTTTAAAAAGCTACAACGTTCTCTTCAATACAGGGGCAAATGAGGAGAGAAAAGGAGCTAAGAACAAGGGGTGTGGAAAACAGAAGAGAGAAGAAGGAGAGGGCCAAACCTCACCTCCTAATTATTCTGCCTGAGGTGCTGAAAGCATTTCTTTATGAAGTGTGAAGTTTCAAATGAATCCAATTTCCTGGCATTGGAAACAGTGCCAGGGGCCGCTTACGAGAAACAAAATCTCTTTTTCCTAAAATGAAGAAAATTCCGTTTGTCTATGAGGTCTTCTCCATCTTGAATAACATAGACTCTTCTGCCATTCATTTACTGGACAACACTGTAACAATGGGAAAGACAAGACCAGGCGTGACCTACAGTTTAACATCTGTCAGAAGACCCTACTCCACTAACTCCAGCCAATGGCCCAATCTGTAAGTGCAGTGCCCAGGAACCACACACACCCGGAGCCACCCTCTTTTCCATCATAAAGTTGTGCAGAATATCTCAGTGAGATGATAGGGTTTGAAAAATGGTACAGTGTGTATTTCCCCAAGCACAGGGGAAAAGAGGTATATTTAGTAAACAATGCTGCCATGATGGACAGCCGCTTGAAGAAAACAAAGCCAGGTCCTTACCTCACTCCATATACAAAAATAAATCCCAAATGGATTTAAATGTAATAAAAGAAGGAAGGCAATTTAGGATTTTGCATTATTTTAGAATTGGGAAGACCTTCATCAATATGATTAAAAAACCTAGAAGACGTTAAAAAAATAATAGGCATATCTTTTGATTATATAAACGTTTCAAAATCTTGTATAAAAAAAAAATCCCATGAAGAAAGAGTAGGACCACACTTTGGTGCCAATGATCTTTGGATAATTCCACTCACTGAATTCAGGCAAAAGTAACCATTTAAAATGGCAATGTTGGATCTGAGGTTCTGACACTGCAAGGATAGAGTAAAGCATTATTGAAAACTATAGATACGTTCCATGCTTCCCTGCACTGCCAGGTCTGGCCACCTGTCTCAGGATCTCTCGCCCCATGATTTTCACGGTTGGCTGTTCTAACAGGCACAGGGGTTACTAGCGAGCCACAAACACTGTTGGACTATTTATCAGGTATCTCTCAGTCCACGTTTTAAGAATCTCAGAAGTGCTTGGAATTTAACAAGAGTGCATGTGTGTGTGAATTATTTGTGTAACGAAGGAGGGGGAGAAGCATTTAAGCCAGAAATATTTACCCTCAAAACAGCTGTGATAGTATTATACCATTGTATTTTTTTTTTTTTTTACTAAGAATACATTTATTGGTTTAAAAAGTATATAAACATTTAATGAAGATATCCTTCATAAGAAGAATAAGGGAACAAGTGAAAATAAAAAACAGCCATATGGAAATGATGTCTGATTCCCCCTCCTCCATTCTAGAAGTGAGAGAAATGATAGGTACAGTGATGCAACCTTGCAAAGGGATTACTTCAAGTTTTTCACTTTTTTTTTTTTAATAAAATGGCATCAATTGCTAAAAGCTTTATGACCTTTGTTATGCTACATAATACTGATACAAAATGTGATAGTACAAAGTTCATTATATATAATATAAGGTTTTAATATATTACATTTGTTTCTACATAAACAGACTATAAATATATGTGCCATAGCATGTTTTATAGTCATGGTTCCCAGCATCTCACACTATGGTACCAAACGAAAAATACATTTTCTTTTTTAAAAAGGAAAGAACAAGGGCAGAAACCAGTAGAAAGAGCTTTAGATGTTAAAAGTCTAAGTAATACAATAGTTGTTATAACTTTGGCTACAAAGTAATTTTGAAATCTGGCTAATAATTACTCAGAGAGTGAACAAACCAGGTCAGCTTTTACTAGGGTGTAGAGGCCAAATTACTAGAATACTGACTGGCTGGGAGGTCAGGAAAATACTGAAGGGAGGGGGAAGGCATGGAGAGGGGAGAAGGAACAAGAGAGTAATATTCTTCCTGAAGCTTTGACACCACAGCTTGATGTTGAATCTACTGCATTCAGGCTCAGACGTATCACATCAGGACAGACATGTCGGTATTCATCCAGAAGAAACCAGAAGCTGGTTTACACAGTAAGAAATATTCGACGCAACAGAGAGGCTGAGTGTCCTTTCTTTGTGGTGTCCTGAATAAAGGATCAGCCTGGGAGACAAGGAGCCAGAGCTGCATCATTTCCTTCCTGGGGCTTGGCCAGGAGACACGTAAGAGTCCGGAAGGAACTCTCATTAGGAGTCGGAAACAGCACAAGGAACTCTCATTTAGCCCAAATGGGAAGAGCACGCAACCTTCTAAAACCAGTCACCTCGTATGAAGCCTTTACGTTTCCTAACAGACCCTATGTCCACCTCCACCGGAGCCAACGCAATGCATGTGCAGGCTCCAGTGCATCCTCAAAGCAAGCCAGCATCTTCCTTTCCATCAATCCATTCCCCACACATAAGACTTGGCTCAGGACCCAACTCCTAAACAAAGCTTCTTAGATGGACTCAGTCCTAAAGGTCTTTCCCATCTTCAACACCTAAAGCACTTCCATTGCCTGGTTTATCTTCTAGTTTTACAGGTGTCAGCTCCCCCGGTACTGCTACTTCTTGGAGGATGAAGCCATTTCTTGAACTTCTTTTGCTGTAACCCCTGGGGTGACCCACATTAGGGGGCATCAGACATACTTTTTAAATGAATTTTAAAAAGAATAAGGTCAACACCGGGAGAAGACACAAACACATTCTTGGGTCACAAGCATCTTCTCAGGAAATGCCTAGAGGACTGCCTCCCTGCAGTCCGAGGTCCTTGCTTTTGAAATGAAAATCAAATGTGGCTACTTTCTGGTGGTGGAAAGAACAACACTTGAAAATCTGAGCAGCACCTCTCATGTGATTTCTAGGACTGGGGGACGTGGGTGCCCCCTTTTAAACAGGAGGGGAGCTCAGTGTGATCCCAGTGTCAGGCTGGAGAATCTGAGCTGCATTGCCAGCTTGCGGTCCAATCTCTACCAGCTTTAAAAGTTCCGCCTCCTCGCTGGAGTACACAGTGGTGTCCGTGTCATCGGAGTGATACCCCGACTGGTAGCCGCTCGTCTGGTTTGAGCCTTCAGATGCCACAGACTCCTTGCTTTTGCTGGGCATCATTCCACTGCAGAAGAGATGGCAACCAAATGAGTCGGCAGAGAGAAGGGAGTTCTTTTGCATCTTATCCTAACCCCGTTCCCAACCCCGTGTGGGCTGGCATCTTCCTGGAGACACCAGTCCCTCTCCCTCCCCCTTGTTCATCAACATAGCAGCCTCACTCAGACAATGTCTATTTTCAGGTACTCGCGTGAATCTGGAGTTTCAGATAAGTCGTCTTATTCAGGTCCAAGTCTTTCAAGCCTGAGATGAGATAAAAGGCAGTTCTCCTGAGTTATGTGAAGGCTCCAACCAGTGGAACCTTTTTATGGCCTTGCAGATTGACAAGTTTGTATACAAGGATAGGAGCCAAAGGGACTCTTTCAGGATGTGGAGTGAAACTGGGATGCTCTGAAAGTCCACTAGTGCTTGCACCACACTGTCAAGTAAGGGATTACAAGGCCCGTGGGTGGTGTTAATAAAGTTCTTGTGCAACTTTCAACTTTAGTAAGTCGAAGTGTGTGTGTGTAATCAAGCCAGACATGTCAAAAAGTGCTTTTTACTCATCAAAACCACATTCTTTGGAAGGACGGTGGAATCGTGACAGACGGTAATCATGTCCAAGCTTAGAAAAAAAGCTTAAAAAGGCTTTCTGTAGCTTGGTGTAGGCTGTGTGGAGCTTAAGCCATTCTGAAAGTGTGGGTTTTTTTGCCCCCTTAGTAGGTGTTTTACCAAGCTATTCATGTTAAAAACTGCAAAAAAAGGATTTGATTAACTCCGTGTTCATATATGGTTTAAAAGTTATTTCAAATGACTAGATATCCATTTTTTCTTTCAATCCAACCTCAGTAAAATGAGCTTAGTGTCTCAGACAATGGCATGGTACCTATTCATTGCTGAACAAATATATTTGAATCAGTGAATGAAACATATGATCGGCTCTCACAGTCTCTCATCCTGGGCCTATGGCAGACAATGAAATGGCACAATGGCACATTTTAATGGGGTTTTTTTGTGTGTGTTTGTTTGTTTTACATGACCATCACTCGGTACCAAGGGTGGTCCCATTTCATCCAACAGTTCGATTATAAGTAGATCAAAGTCTTCTCTATTCTCACCTAGAGTGAACCTGCTAGCAAATAAATAACTACTCTGAATCCCAATATTCTTATAAATACAGAATCTTATTTATTTGTTAAGTTAAAAGCAGGTGTATCTACTCAAAACAGCTACGAATTCCTACAGAATCACATGGAAGAAATATTCAAAACCAAATTCAGCATTTTTCCCACAATTAAGTACTTAATAATTCAGCCAAAAATATTTAAGTATCTTAAGCAAATAGATAATGGCTTCTTTATACATTATATTTCATAAAGACAGGTGTACCCGTTGCTGTTCAAGTTTGAAAATTCTTCAGAGTAGAGTGCACAAAGATTTTAACTATCTCCACAGTTTTAAGGATCACATCCAATGATCTCTTTTTTACTTAGCCAGTACCACACAAACCACTGACCATAGTAAATATGCTCAAAAATCCCCTAGTATTCATAAACTCTCATGAAAACTGACCAAATCCTCTTAGTTCAGATTCTTTTTTAGACTTGCCAGGTAATTAGTTTGATTTGTTTCCATTCTTTATTAGTTAGGTTGATGCAAATTTGCCCAACCCACGAAGACACAAAAAGGGAAAACTCTGCACCTACACTCTAAGTCCTAGGTTCCTTCCAAAAGTTCCTGTTGAAATTTGTCCTTCTATTTCGGCTGAGCCTTACCTAAAAGATGGGGCTAATTTGCTTCTGTCTTCCAAGGTTTTCAGCTCTTCGGATGCAAGAACCATACCACTGTCCGTCTGGTTGTCCTTTTTAAGAGACAATGAGATGGCATAGTTGATGGTGTACACTGAACAATTACTTAATTAAACTGATTTCCTAACCCATCTATCGGACAACATTCCCACGTTCTGCAGAGGCAGGTAAGGGTATCATAGCCAGAAACCGTGCAGGCTATAAAAGGAAGTAACTGCTTCCAAGAAATAGATGCAGGCCTGGAAGAAGAGAGAAATTTAGGAAGAAGAAGCCGAGGAGACCCGTTTCTATCCCTCTTTCACAATGATGCTATGTTCGCTTGAGGGGAATTGGGCATGAAGCTGGATTGTCTTGAACCTTAGACCGGGGGCTTTGCTTATGGAAAAACCAAGGGGGCCCAATAAGTTCCATTGCTGTAATGACCCCATCACACATACCCTCAAGGACAGCCTTATAATGAGGCTTCAAGTCTCTAATGCTTAGGTTAATATTTATCTAGCTAATGTTTCACCTTTGGTATTATTTCTAAGACTATTTTTAAAAGATGTGCTTACATCTGGGATTACTTTTACTTCTGGTTCTTCCAACGGGATATCTTCAAATGTTTTTACACTGACAGGCCGGCTCTTTCGCTTACTGTTCTGCAGATACTGACTGCAAAAGAACAAATATTTATGTTTTAGTGGTGGTATATTTGGCTGCAGATTCCACAAGTGATACCTAAGTTCATTATCTTTCAACCGCAAGTTTAATAGCGACCTTCAAACATCCTTTGGAAAAAGAAAAACAAAACAAAAATCTTTCTCTGCTAGCACACACTGAAGGCTTAATTTCCTGTGAAAGCCCATTTAAAAGTATAATATAACTGAGGGGGCATAGATGAGCCCCTTTTCCTTTGAATCGTACTTCTGAGGTCCAGGGCTGGACTGAAGACAACAACAGCAGACTCAGTGGTCAGCTGCCTTCTGCTTGGCCTCCTGATTGCCTGTGATTCCTCCACTGAGCTCTCGGCATATTACTGAGTGTTTCACATCTTTCTGGCCATCTCCTAAGCAAGTTTTCTAGACAAGGCCCACAGAACAACCAGTCAATGAAAGATGGGCAGAGGAAACACCTGCAGATCTCACTGAATCTCACCCGGCTCCAGTAAAGGATGCTGAACCCAGCAAGGTCTGGAGACAATCTTCTTCTACATGTAATAGAGGTGTAATGGGTACAGGGGCAGGTGGGCTGAATCTCCTATTGTTAGCCCACAGAGTTGGGGGTGTAGTTCGAGAGTCACAAGGTATTCTATCTATTTCAAAATCTACCACGAACTACACAGACTTGGGAAAGTCACAAATATATTTCTGTGCCCCTATTGCTCCATCTTTAAAATGTACTGGCAAGAGCTTTCCTTTCCTCACTCACAAAGATACCTGGAGGATGAATGAGGTGATCACTGGTGGTTGATAAGGGGGTCTTAGAAAGAATGATGCACCATCAACCAAAGCTTGTTTTCCTCCTTTGAATTCCAAAGGGTACACGTTTCTTTCAGGAGTCCAAAGGATAGGACTTGTCACATCACAACAACACATCACCTGTTCCCTAAGGGTGTTCCTTCCCTACTATGTGACTTTGGGTGAGTCTGATTTTCTGTTAAAACCAGACCAAGTGGAGAGAAGGAAAGTCCTTTTCATGGGAAGGGACAGCAAATTCACTCTTCACTCTTATCCCAGCATACTTCCCACTTTAGACGGCCTTCTGGATATATTATATATTCTGTGTGTTTTCTGTGATCAAGTGAAGAGAGGACTCATTTGGGCAAAGAAGGATAATGGAAACTAAATCTCCGTCCCCTGCCCCAGGAGGCTGGTTCCTCCTCTTACAAAGAAGAGAGAATGGGGTTCACCAATGACGTCCTTACTCAGGAAACTCCACAGGAGAGAGGACATGACATAAAGGAGAGAGAAAAGCCTACTTCTCCTAAGTCCAGTCCCTAAAAGTGGTGGTTACCAAAAATTACTGGTACCATAGTCATTCATTCATGCATTCACTCATTCCGGAATCCTTTACTGAGACTCTCCCACGTGCCAGGCTCTGTGCTAAATGCTCCTCAACCACTGTCTCACGGCTTCTCCACAAATGGTACCTCTCTAGGTGGGTATCATTATCCCAACTTCAGATGAGGAACTAAGACACGGAAAGGTTAAGGAACTTGTCCAGAATCACATAACTGGAATATCTGGATTATTATCTTGAGGGCAATGAGCAGTCACTGAAGGATTCTAAGCATGAGATTGACAAAGTCAGATACGCCCTTTAGAAAGATGACTCTGGGTTGAGGAGGGTAAGACCAGAGGCCATGAGGCCAATCGGGAGGCTGTTCCAATTATCTAGGAGAAAGAAGAGCAGCCTGACTAAAGAAAGGTGATGCCCACATGGTCTGTGGACAGATTCCAGAGGTATTTGGGCTGTAATGCTGCTGCCTTAGAAAGGCCAGCTCCTTGCTTGCTGAGCCCAATAATAATAAACATGGCTCAGCCCTTCACAGTTGACAAGGCATTTTCATGGACATCACTGCATCTGCTCTTCACAAAACTACAAAATAGGTTTTCATTATTTCCTATTTGGAAATGAGGAAGCTTAGGGAGGAAACAGCTAGAACTGGGGCTCAAACTTAGGTTTCTAGAGCCCATGCAGGGTTGTTTCTGTTTGTTTTTACCTTATTCCACATTGACGCCCTTGGAAAAGCACTAGGAAGGAGAAGGAAGAAGACAGTAGTGAAGTAAAGATTGTCCAAGGCTTTACTGGGCACCCAGTATGCACACAGCCCTGCTCTCTCCCATGTGTGCACTGACCATGCGGTGGGGCAGGGGTGGGGGGTGGGGGAGGGGGGATAGGGAGGGTGGGAGGGATGGAGATGCAAGAGGGAGGGGATATGGGGATATATGTACATGTACAGCTGATTCACTTTGTTATATGGCAGAAACGAACACACCACTGTAAAGCAATTATACTCCAATAAAGATGTTAAAAAAAAAAAAGATAGATAAAAGGTGCAGAAAGGACAGTTTCATTTCAAGCAGTCTAACATCAGAGCCAAATTCAGGAAAATCTAGCCAGCAGGCTGTCCCAGGCATCAATCTACAAGGAGCATTTAAATCATTGCTAGCAATTAACGAAAATGAAAAAAAAAAAAAAGCTATGTGCCAGAACCTTTCCCTGGGAGAGAATTGAAAAGAAATCTTTGATAAGCTGCTTGGAGTGGGAGACGAAACTCCCAGGGGAATTGGTGGAGCAACCGCAGATGGTCCCCAAACTGTCCTCCAAGAACGATGAGTCCAATTAAGATGTGTTTTCTTGCAGGAAGCATGCAGACTTGGGGCCAGAGCTGATCCACAGGGGAAATTAGAGACAAACCTAAGTCTAGACACTAGTGGTCCTTCCTCCTCACCCTTCCCCCACATATCTCTCAGCCTCTTCTCTAAATAAATGCTGAACAAATATTTTAAAAATAGTTTAAAGGAGGTTGGCAAAAAATCAGGAGGTTGGCTCCCACGGGGATGTCTCTGTCCAGCTCTATTCATAATGCAATGAAATAGAAAATTATGAAGAAGCAAGTGAGAAAGACTCCTTGGCTCTTCTCCTTGACTGGCAACATGGAAGATAAGGGCACAAGTTCCTTGAGAGGCACCCCAGCCTCACTTCCTCTTCCCCAGGGAAGCAGAACACAAGAGAGCATCCAACTGAAATGTGCTGTGTGCAGATGCCTCGATTCTGCCTCTCCTTTAACCCAGACGATTAAAATGTGAGCGTGGTGCCTTAGTTTTAGTAAAGGCAAAAAGGTGGGGGGGGGGGGTCGAGTGGAGATGCAGACAAAAGATTCCAATTTCCATTTTAGTTTTCAAATTACAGCTGGATAAAAGGGAAACTGGACTGGAAAGACCAATTCAAAAATCACAGACAGAAAACAGGAGCCAGGCCTGTGTTGGGAGTGTGGTGTCACATTTGTCCACGCCTCTGGGGATACATGTTGGCAGCCCTGTTTCAGATCCAGCATCGCATTTGGCACTTCCATTACACATATGTGACTTCATTGACTCTCGGCACCACACGCAAAGCGCCTGAGTAAGCCAAGAGGCTGCCGGCTTGAGTCCTCGCCCCACCTGGTCACGGAAGAACCCAAGGAACACAGCTCACCATCAGATGGCTTTCTGATAACACAGAAGGCAACAGTGTTTCGGGAATAATTACCACACCAGAAGGCCAGCTGAACTTGAACAAGGACTTTTTAAACGTTGGGGTGCAACTACAGGTTTTCATTTCATTCCTCTTTCTCTTTGAGGCCCCCTCCTTGGTATGGGAGAAAACAGCCCTGAGTTAGATATCAGAGGAACTGGATTCATCCCATGTGATTTTAAGCAGCTCACTTAATTGCTATCGTTTATTGAGTGTTCTCTAGGTGCCAGGCACTTAGAAACTCATGATACCATGTAACTCTCAAAGTCATCATTTTTGTACAACACCAGTGTCCTTGCCTGGGTCACGGTGAAAATTTGCCCCAGGTCACAGCTGCGAAGGGCAGACTTGGGAATCCAACCCAGTTCCACGTGACTCTAAACTCTGGATCTTTAACCACAATATTGTATTCTCCCCAGGTAACTGCTCTGACACTCACGTTCAACATCTACATCAAAAGATAATAGTATCTACCTTGCCTAACTTTGGCAAAATCTGGTAAGAAAAAGTTCTTTGAAAAATGCTGAAAGTTCTTGACACAAATGGAATGGACAGCTTACGAGTTGGCTTCTTCCCACTCTGAGCTTTCTTCTCTCCCACGGCAGCGTTCCTGCTGCCCTCCCTGTGCGAGTCCACGGGGCAAACTGTCCTGCGTGACTCCCCACCTGCCATCTGGCAACCCGGCCAAAGGCTAGCACTCCGTGGTCCCCTCTGCGGCCACAGCACACTCAAGGGGGGCAGCCTGGGCTCATGCCGCCAGGGGTCTGGTTACAGGAGGAAAACACCCAAGACAAAGCAAAGTGAAGTAGTCACAGGCTTAGTAAAAGGCAATTTTAATGTCATATTGTAGAAACCATACCAACTCTTTCCTTATGCACAGGTGCTGGGAGGGAACAAAAAGAAAGCTGCCTTTAGGACCCCTCTACAAATCAGGAAAATACGGCAGTGCATGTGTTTTAAATAAGCCCAGAAGTCCCATTATGCAAATAAAATGCTGAAAATCAGACTTGGGATGGGCTTCTGAAGTTGTGCTGCCCAGTCAAACTCAGGACACATCCCCATGGCACACTGTATCCCAGCCAGAGAGGCAAAGGTCTGTTTTCATAAATGCATAGAACTCTTCCTTCCTGAATCTTTCCTAAGCCATATAACTCACATTAATAAAAGAGTACATGGGGATAATTTAAATACAGATGTCTTTGTAAAATTGGTCTCTTTTTCTGGAGATTAACAAACTGTGGCATTCCAGCTATTTGCAGCTGCAGGGCTTAGAATTCTGAAATGAAGAGCTTAGGCAGCAATGTGGACCACAGATGGAAAGAGACTCACCTACCCAGGCGCTCTTCAAGGAGGACCTCTCAGGGCAAAGGGTGAATGTGCAAGTGAAATGCAGCAACTTTATATGATGTCCTTCCTCCATCCCCTTCCCTAAGATGACCTTGAAGCTCCCTCCCCCAGGGGATGTTGACCTTAGACCGTACCTGATTCCTGCTGTGTTGTCATAATGGAATTTGGGGTCACACACTTCCTCTTCCTCCATACAGGAAACAGGTGAGGTAGGCAGAGAGAGTCCCGAATCCTCTTCCATGCTCAAAGTCTCTGATATGGGAAGAACAATGTAGTCTTTGCCATCCTGAAGCAATAAACACAGAGTGCTATTGTTATGGCTTCAGTCCTTCAAGAGCCTTTCTATGAAAAACAAAGGCCATTGGGGCTTCTTGTTTATGGGGAATGTGGTTTTCATATCTGAATGTAAAACTTTAAGACAACTTTAAAAATGGCTTGTCAAAAACAAAAGGGCACTCAAAAGCGATGTGTAGATGAAAGTATATTAAAGGATCTAACAAAAAACAAGATGAGTAAGGGGACCACAGAGCACTATGGCTACAATGAAGACAAAACGGGTTGTGGTTACAGATGGAACAACAGAACAGGCAGAGCTCCACAGAGCTGAGAAATCGTTTCTTCACATAGTCCTATCTACACGGGCTGGGTCCTTTAAAGGGCATGTCATCCAATTTTAGTGTCTATGCTTCAAGGCAATGGAAAAACTGATGACAGTCTAAAGAAAAGCAGTAAATGTTCAGGAAAATGGGTCTACTGAGAAAAGGTTGCAGAACTTAACATTATTTCATCAAGAGAAAGAAATAAAGGGCAATTTGATACAGCAATAAAGGGCAATTTGATACCTCTAAATGTTTGGAAGGTTTATCGATAAAAATAGATTTGACCCATTGTCCCCCACCTGTTCAAAAGAAAAGCAGGAGGAAATTGACTTCCATTCACTGTAGTAAGAGGTGTTGACTGGAGATTAAGTAACTTTCTAACAGTAAAGGCTACAAGTCTAAAATCCTCCAATGGAAGTTATGAGGGCCTGGGATTTTACAGAGGGAAAAAAAAACCCATCAATTTTGCAGGGTTCAGATGTGTTTTTGCTTGAAGAATGTATTTAAAATTCCTTGAAATTCTGTCCACTGTTGATATTCACTTGATCAACTAGGTTTTGGGTTTTTTTTTGTTTTTTAGTTTTGTTTGTTGTTTGTTTGCTTTTTTACTTTATAAGAGCCTCTGAAGACACCACAATATACATCAGTAAAAATAAAAGTGATCAGCTCCCAGGTTATGAATTAGGATCTCATCTGTCAAAAAGGTAATTATGACTTTTAGAAAAGCATTACTGCTCAGCTCTGGAAGAATATGGCTCCTTGGATTCAGTGGCTGAGAGGACAGTATGGTGGCCATGAGAAGGTCTAGGCAGCAGACGAGCCCTGGACACCTAAGTACTCTCTGTAGAAGCTTCTTGGATGGAGGTCACAAACCTGCTGAGCATTCGCTTGTAACAGATTTCCCAAATGTTCCACCAGCTCTGAAAACGTGGGTCTCTGATTGGGCTCCCCATGCCAGCAGTCAAGCATGGTCTGGTACCTAGAGAAGCAAAACACTGATGTCATTAACCGTCTCTTTCCTCCTGATCTGACGCTGACAATAAGCACTTGAATGAGTAAATATTTATAAAGAGTCCACCATGAGCCAAGATGCTAAAGAGGGATACGAAACTACGTAAAACACAGAACCCTACGCTTGGAGCATCAAGTGTGTATCGAAAAGGAAACATCATAAATCAACATCTAGTACAAACTGACTGGTTGGTATAGATAAAGTGCTGTCATTTCAAGAAGGATGACTCTGTGCTTAAGATTATCAAGGAGGACCTCAAGGGAGAAGTAAGACACAAACTGGGCCATGAAGGAGGTACCTATAATGGAAAGTCTTCTAGGCAGGGAGAATTTCTGTGAGCAAAGGAGGATAGAGAAATACTTGTAAAGTCTTACATTTCGGGTGTGGTATAATCAGGAGCTCTCATTCTAGTTCCTTCTTTCAATCTCCTACAAAATTCCTCATCAATCTTTACTCCAGGATATGGAGAAGCACCTAGAATAAAACAGGAATGGGGCATTATTATTTTTAACATCTTTATTGGAGTATAATTGCTTTACAATGTTGTGTTAGTTTCTGCTGTATCACAAAGTGAATCAGCTATACATATACGTATGTTTCCTTATCTCCTCCCTCTTGCACCTCCCTCCCACCCTCCCTATCCCATCCCTCTAGGTGGTCACAAAGCACCAAGCTGATCTCCCTGTGCTGTGCGGCTGCTTCCCACTAGCTTTCTATTTTACATTTGGTAGTGTGTATATGTCCATGCCACTCTCTCACTTCGTCCCAGCTCACCCTTCCCCCTCCCCGTGTCCTCAAGTCCACTCTACGTCAGCCTCTTTATTCCCGTCCTGAGGAATGGTGCCTTATTGATTTGATTTTCTCTTGCAGAAAGCCCTGAGCCCGATTCTTCAACACCTTCTTCACATATATATCTTTTGTTCCTTTCTTTCTTTCTTTGCTTTTTTAGGTTTTACAACCCAAAGCTTCCAAGTAAATTTCATCCGACAAAGGTGGAATACAGGAGAGGGAAAGGCGCACTGGGGTCACTGACTTTTATCATTTTATTTGGAGTATGGATGGAGAGACAAAGAGAAGGGACTTACCTAAGGAAAATATTTCCCAGAGCAGGACACCAAAAGACCACACGTCACTCTGAATTGTGTACACTCTGTCAAAAATTGTTTCCGGGGCCATCCATTTCAAAGGGAGGCGAGCCTACAGGGGTAGAAGACAAGGAATGAGAACCCTACTTATCAAATATCTGAAGGAAAAGCTTCCATTGTCCCTGGACACAGGTCCTGAGGCTTGCTGAGAGGAGTTTGAATTCTGCAACTTAACAGATCACCGGGTGCATCTCTGAAACTTACATCTCCTTTTCTGACATAATCAGGGTCTTTATAAATATCCCGGGCCAAGCCAAAGTCACAGATTTTAACCACATTCTTCTCCGACAAGAGGATGTTTCTCGCTGCCAGGTCCCTGTGGATACACTGCAAAAAGAATCGTGTGCATTAGGACTCAACATAACTGATCTCTTCCACATCTGTTGTGACCTCATGCTTTAAAAAAAAAAAAAAAAAAAAAAAAACCCACATCAGAAAACCAACTGATTAACAAGCACTGGGTTAAACATCTTTTATCAACTCTTCCGGAAGAAAAGTCTGTAAGTTTCATTGAGGCACACATCTGCTTATTCCATAAACAGCCCCAGACTCTGGAATTAAATAGTTATGTTATAGCATGCTGATGGAGTCATAAATAGACTTCTCTTGGACACAATTAAGAATGTGTTTCTGGTCACATCCACACATCCCTTTTGCCTGGCACCATATACGGTTAAAACGTGTTATTCTAAGGAGGCCCTAGAATGGGGTTTATTTTGAATGAATGCACGGAAATCAGAAACAAGGGGCTCTCCTTGGTTTGGTGCCCTTTGTTGGTTTCTCTATTCCATACGTAACCGAAGCTGGACAAGCTCTGAGAAACAATTCCCAGTGGGGCTCACCCTGTTTTCAAAGCACTGGCTTATCATGGAGGTCTGTGAAAGCACTCTCAGCCTCTCACTAGTCAAGGGGATTCTCTGGTACACGATAAAGGAAAAGCGAATTCTCCTTGGCTTTCCTTCTGTTCTTTTCTGTTCCTCAGTTTCTCTCTTCTCTGCATCCCCCTACCTTCATGTAACTTCCTACCCTAAGAAGCTTTAACTCCACCTGATAGATTTATAAGAGAACAAGAGTCTCAGGGAACATTGAGAAATGAATGAAAGGCTTAGATGAGAATTCTTATGTCAGTGGAGGAGTGATGTGTGAGCCAGGCATTACGGACCCCTTACACCTCACATCTGTAGAGCACTTTCCTCTGAACGAGGCACAGGAAATATAGCCAGTATTTTGTAATAATTGCAAATGGAGTGTAACGTTTAAAAATTCTATTAAAAAAATTTTTTTTTTAAAAGCACGTTGTCTGGCGTGATTGATCAAGACAGGAGACTCCAGAAAACACAGTCCTTCTTACTTTGCCCCGAACTGAAGAGCTTCCTTTATTAAGCAACCAGGTGGTATTCAAGAAATTCAGCTGGTAGATGCAAGGGAAGTAAAAGGATCCCCCTCCACCCCTCATTCCCTTCCCCGTCAAAGGAACCCTGACTAAATGGCAGGCTCTGGCCTTTAAAAAAATAATAAAATAAAATCAAAATCTTTAAGAAGGGCAAAGGGCCTTTCTCTTTGGAAAAATCCGCTAAGATCCCACTTCTCTCCCTACCCCTTGGAAGAGAGAAGACAAGAGCTCTTGGGCAGAAACCTCGGAGATCCTGAGGCTCTGAAAGCGGTGACAAGCTTTAAACTCCAGAAAAAGGCATGCGTGAGGGATTTCACTCTAATTGAGGAAAAAAACACAAAGTAAAAACTTTAAGTCTTTCTCCCGCAGGTAGGCTGCAGCAACTGCATTCTGTCAACTGGTCATTTTTCCTGATACTGAATCTGAATTTTTCTTGTTTAACGTAAAACCATCCCTTTTACCCTTTCCGAGGGGTGCCTCCCCGGTGTTTACAACCTTTGGAATGTTTGTAACTTGTCACGTATCCACCTCAGCCTTTGTTTGGCCTACTTTTCTAATTTTAGCTCTTTCAATCGCTCTCATCTGAAGCCTGTCCTTCCTGGTTTCTAATTATGCTACTACCAAATACTTTTTGATGGATGGTGATGAATATCAAAGAAATGAAAAACAGATTTGTGCCAAGATATCTGCAAGGCTCAGCCCCTCACCTCTTCTAGGCCATTACTCAAATGCACATTCCCCTAAAGCCTTCCGTGTCCCCTTGGTTTAAAATCAATGTACACAAACACAGAGGCATATGTCCACAGGAACATAACGCTCCTGTATACTCTATAACTCTTCCCTGCTGATTTTTCTCCACAGTACTTACTCCCATCTAGCCTATCAGGCATTTTACTTGTTTATATTGTTTGTTCCACCCACTAGAACATAATCTCCATGAAGGTGGAGAGTTTTGCCTATTTGCTCACACAGTGTCCTTAGCGCTCAGAAGACTGCCTGCATTTAGTAGGTATTTATCACATGAATTAATTTCGTGAACTCCTAACACCACTTTAATGAGCAGAAATGGGGCCTCCCCAGTAGAGCTCTCTTAACAGTGCTCCAGCAGTGGTGAATGAATTACAGTCCCAAACAAACACCAATGGCTGGCACTGGACACCTCATTTGCAAATCTGTGATGTGAAGAGATACTCTGTCTCACCTTCCGTGATGCCAAAAACTCCATGCCCTTAGCCACTTGGAAGCTGTAACAGATGAGATGCTCCAAGGTCAGGAAGTTCTTGTACACATCTTCAGAAACTGTCAGAAGATGCAGGAGGACAGAGATTGGTATTTCGGCCAGAAACTGTTTGTAAGTTTGATAGAGCAATCTTCATTTTAAAAATTGGGAGTTAAATTTCAGGAAACAGAAGCAGACAGAAAATGCTTCTATCTTCCGTAAGTATGCTGAATCCTGGTATATTATTAGCCTTCATCATACCCCTTAGCAAAAATATTGGGTTTTCCATTTTAGCCAAATTGGACGAACAAATCCAGGAGGCAAAATGGAGGAAAAACTGGCATAGGTAACAGGGGGGTAAAAGCAGGCTTTTATAAATTTGCTGTTTAAAGTGTTGTGTTTTTTTCATATACCCAGAGGGATAAACAATAGTTTTCATATCAAGAACTCTAAAAATAAAACAACAATATCCAGGGTCATTGAATCTTTTCTCTCCAGGTTTTGTCCCGGGACAAAGGCCAAAGGTCAAACCATAATCTACAATGGCTAACTAAAAATACCAGTAATATATTTACCTTTCTCACTTTTAAACTGAGAAAGGGCTGTAAACACATTAAATCTGGCCTGTGAGAATGCTTTTTTCCTTCAAGGATACGAATGAGAGAAGACAGGAACATCGAGAGGAAGATGAATTTACGTAAATTTGTGGTATTTACTTCTGGGCAACTAGTACAAAGAAACACTAAGACATTAATGAGCGTTTCAACATGATCTCTTAACTTTGGTCAGATAAGATAAGACATGGCTTCTTTCCTGAAGACAAATACCAGAGCAAATGAAAACTCAGCTGTAATAATAACCTTGTAAGTATTAAAAAGACTCCGAAACTTTTTCTCAATGACTTTCTATGTTCAGGGCTGGAGGGCTCCCCATGAATAATTAGTGAAACTCTTTCATTTTCCAGATGAAGAAATGGAGGCAAAATTCTGGACCAATGCCCCCTCTACTCGGACTGACTCCCTCAAGCCCTTGGGTTTCCAGCTCTCTGGCCACCATTTTGTGAGAGAGAGGACAGGGCAGAAGTGGCTCCACTCAGTGTGCACCCAGTTATGCGAGGTCCAGACAACCTCCCCACGCTTTTCTAGACCAAGTTCTAGCCTCACACTGCCTGCTTGGCTTCTACGGGAAAGAAGTCAGTTTTAAGTTCTCTCTGTGGCCTCATGTCAAAGGGAACAGAAGCAGGTTTCTCCCACTATTTCATGATTGAATTCTTCTAACTCATGCCTCAAGAAGACCCAAATGTCAGGAAGTCCCATCTCTACCTCCACAGAGCTGTCTCTGCTCCTTCTGAGGGAAGGAGATATACAGTGTATCCTGAAGCTGGAAGAGGTCCTGAAAGTTAGGCTGGGAACACCGCTCCACTCATAAAGAGCACTAAAATATCACTGGAAGCATAAGCGGATAAAGAAAAGTGTATTGACCAAGACTCTTCTGACGAAATACGGAAGACTTGATAAGCCACTTGGGGTAGAAACAACAGATGCCTACACTGCCTTGGAGAAGGTTGGGTATGATTAACTGAAGGACTTCTGTTGTGCTGGTGAAGCAGACAAGGTGGGACTGAACCGCTGTGGACAACGGGGAGGCTGGATCAAACACCAGAGAGCCTCCTTTGCCCATCCGGAAGATGGCGCTGAGCCTCTCCTGCTGACAAATGTTGAACCAAGACTTGAAGAGTGTTGGTTTGACTGTTTGCCAACTGCTTAGCCCTCCTGGGGGACCGAGATTTCTCAGGCTAGCCATGCTCTGCCTCACCACGTAGCCTGCTGCTTATTGAGACCTTCCGCCCCTCACTTTTGGGGAGACTGAATGAAACCCTCCTAGAAATTTAGGTCTCTTTCAAATATTAGGTAATACTGGATTTTTCCAGGACAAAATTCATTGTAACACCCTGTCACCTCATCTGTTCCTACAAGAGCATGCATTCGGTGCAGAGGAAGCAATGGCAGGTACCTTCCTCTTCCTCCACATCACTGAGGGATTTCTCCTCAACAAATCCGGAGCTGGCTGAGCTCTGGCTACTGGTGATGCTGTCCAAGCGGCGTTTAGGATCCACGGTGATTTCCCCAACGTATTCTTTCCCTTGCCGGAATCGTGCCCCTTTAGTCTATAACGAAACAGTTGAACAAACTCCATGAACACCAGAAAATCTCTCCAATGTAGTTAAACTACAGAAACAATTGTAACTATTAAAAGAAGATGAGAGACATCAATTTCAGGATCATGGAATCTCTGGGCTGAAATTTGGGGCAAGTGTTCTACATAATAGATTTTCTTCCATAAAGCCTGTCTCTTTTCTAGCTTAGAGATAAGGGCCTTGTTACAAGTTTCACTCAGACACACTTCCAACATTAGGGCACTTTTGACACTGGGATTGACACTCCATAGGGCCACATATGGCCAGGGCAGAGACAGAATAATCCAGGGCTGTCCTTCCACCTGTCATTCCCTACCCTTAATCACACCCAACTTCCCCTCCTTGGCATCATCTATAATGGGTCAGTAGATTAGAGTCACAAAAATAAAACATGAGAAGTATGTGTCCTCCAGAAGGTAAAAGAGGAAGTTACAACAGCCAAGAGGTAACATGAAAAGATTCCTCACAATTTCTTTGCAGAATTTTACCACTTTGAGTTTTTCTCCATTTTACAGTGTGACCACAGTTGAGTTAGGAAATGACATACCTTGTAGGGGACAAACTCATTTCTCTTGCTCCTTAAGTAAGTTGACAGGTTTCCAAACTTGCAGAATTCCACAATCACCATGAGTGGCCCTGCAGACAGCACAGCATACCAAGAAGAGAAAATGTATTTGTATTTTCACTCGTTTCTCACCAAGTGTTTAAGATATCAATGAGCTAGAAAATATCACAGAAGAGGCTACACCCTTTCACTGGAAACAGGATCATAGAAATCAGCTGGCTGCAATTCCCTTATATTGTAACTTTTCTTTTTCCAAAAGGCAATTCCACAGAAGATGAACCAAAATTTCAGAAGAAAATCCACCCACTTGCTTTTCAACACAATCACCTGAGATGACTCCATTTTAGGGGGGCACCACTCTTAAAGTCCTTTGTTTTCAAATTTGGAGGGAAGTTTACTCTTCTCCTCTGAACACCTATTACATAAGTAGCAAACTGTATTATAATGATGTAGTATTTTTTAATTCATGTTCTACAATAATTTACAGTGCCCATTAAACCTCCATGAAATATATTTATATATAGGAATCTGCCCAAGTTTCCTAAGTTAAGGAAACCAAGGCCATGGGAGTTGGGTGGTTTCCCTCAAATACCAGCAGAAAAGTATATGCCAAAATCCCACAGCCAGAGCCATCTATAGACACTCACCCCCTGGCTTGGTACAGGCACCAAGAAGATTGACCACATTGAGATGGTGGCCAATATGAATGAGGATCTTGAGTTCAGACATGAGGGCTCGGTGTTCGCTGTGTGTTGCTCCTTCTACAAATATAAACAAAGAGGGAAATCATACATGAGGCATTACCTTAGGAGGATTAACGCCGCACGATGTGCATCTGTGCAACTTTCCCTCCAGGGGTAATACAACTGTAACCCAATTGACAGGCTAGCTGCATTGAAAGACAAACATAAATTATATTTTATAATTCTAAATCGAATTCTTTAAGTGCACCCAGAATGTTTGATATTTGAAGGAAGCCACTGTGAGGTCTTTTGCAAAGTGGAGAATACATCTGCAAATGAAATCATGCCCAGATTTTCTCCTTTTACAAAACTGGATTTTCACATATCAGGTTTACTATGCTTCTTAGGGCCTGATTATTTCAGTGCTTCCTCGTAAGGAAGCAACACCATGTATTGCTCATGCGTTAGGGGCTATGCTGGAGTTCCCACCAATCTGTGCCGAGCAGGAAACTTAACAAGGGCCAGCTGGCAAAGCCAGTTGGCACATGAGGCCGATGAGGCTAAGACTGTGAGTTTGATCCTGTACAGACTGGTACACTTCCCTCTAATTCACAGACGTGGTCCACACCTCAGGCCCTGATGAGCCACCTCAAAATTACATACTCCTCGGCCACAAGGGAGAAACGGCAAAAGGAGAGAGATGCCTTCAAAATGCACAAGACCTATTGGCGAAGGGTCAGTAGCACTGTCTCCATCCATGAAAGCACGTGAGAATTCTAGCAAAGAGCTTTATACGCATCACCCCCCCAAAATTAAAACGGCAAGACCAGAATTCCATTACGGTTAGGCTTGACAATTGTTTATGAAACTTTTAATTTTAAAAATGTCCCCCTTAATCCTTTTTTTCCCAGCACAACCATTCTTATTTTGCATATTGCCTTTTATATGTGAGAATCTTTTACGTATTCCAGTTCTAGGGAACATGCTGGTTTTTGCATGCTGCTATTTTTACTTATTACATCAAATTTCTTTTTCCGTTTCTTGATGGTCTGTAATTATCTTACTAATGCACTATAGTACACTAAGAAAACAGTTTTGATGTAACCAAGGTATTTTTTTCCTATAGCCGGACTACTAAATATAGTTGTACAAGCTGTGATCTGTGCAAGGGCTCCCAGGCAAGGTGGGGCGGTAGGGGAGCTCAGACCCATCCCAACTTTGCCTGCCAGGCTGTGGACCCTGACATGAGTCTATAAAAGAGGAAATTTTTATCTAGTTTGTACAAAGGCATCGTATAGTCTGGCTGCATGTTTGGCTCGTGGGCCCACCTAGCCACAGAGCCACTGATACAAGCCTTTCATCATGTTTAAAGATGGGATGAAACAGATAGAGGGATACATCACCATAGAATTTTGCTTTTACCTTTCAACATTTTGACAGCCACTGTCTTGCAGGTTGCTGTCTTGTCAATTCCAAAGGCATCTGCTTCAATCACCTGCCCAAAGGCACCACGGCCAAGAGGCTTACCTAGAGTCAACAACAAAACAGATTTGGACTATTTCATCACCAAAGCGATAGGCAAAGATTCTGACTTGATAGGGTGACCATACATCCCAGTTTATCATGGACAGTACAGTTGACCCCCTTGTCCTGGCTTAATAATTTAATACCCCCCTCTTCACCCTCTAAATGTCCTGCTTTGGGTGATTATACAGGGACCCTACTTCTAAGTGACTAAAATGGACGATTACTCAAATTCAGGAGATGGGATGCATTTTCTGAACCAGGATCCAACATTTAAATAGACCAGATTTGTCACCAGCCTAAAAGAGGAAGAGATGGCCTGGTAAACCCAATATCAAATTAACATCACTTGAAAACACACCTAGTTTCAGCCGGTCTCTGGGGAATTCCCATTTGCTGGCATCATAAGGCAGGCGTTCACAGTGCTCATCCAGGGGGAGTTCGTCTGGATCCATGACGATGGATAAGTAGCCCGTCTTCAGTTCCCCTCCACTGGCCTGGAAAGCATTGCTCCTTCCGGTCACACACACCCTGTTGTCTGGCTGTTGTTCTCTGTGCTTGTTATTGTTGTTTATAGAAGCCCCATTCTTGGTGTCTCATTTTCTAAATGGCTCATAGTGTGTGAGAGTAGTCCTATTATAATTCTGCTCCCAGTGTCCCCTCGACCCCCAAATGAGCTCAGAATTTAATTCTTAAATCTTAATTACACTAGACAGTCCAAGCCCATTTCTTCTCTTGTTGCTTCTATCAATTAAAGCCCAGTGGTCTAGCCAAAAGCAAGTGGGTAAGAAGGTTATTGTATAGAAATAAAATTGTGCCTGTTGAGCCAATAACAATGGGAAGAATCAACTCAAAGAACCCCAGTCAGCTTTCATTAATCATGAAAACCAACGTGCAAGGGACGGAAGGGAAATGATTTCGTTACCCGCTTAACGGTCCGTAGAACGATGACAAGAAGTAGCCAGAAGAACATGGCAATCACTGCAGTGCCGACTAGAATAATGACTTCCAAGTTTGTCTTTTCCTGGGCACCTGGAAAGACACAAATGAATGAGCATCAACAACTGGAAACTCATACCTTTTGATATAAAATAACAAAGTTCCACACTAAAGCAAAATCTCAATCTTACCAACTCAGGAAAATCCTAGACAATAATAGTCACAAACCTCTGACTTGAATGGAGTTTATAATATTCTTAATGGATAATTTCAAGTTTGCAAAACATTGCTCATGAAAACTTCCAACAGTAAAATTCTAAAGTAATTAAGAGAGAAATATTAATGTCCTAAAAGACAAACAGAAAGCATTTGGAAGAAGAGCAGCCTTTGATGGAAAAAAAAGCCAGATCATGTTCTATAGAGAAGAAAAGTATTCTATTTGGGGAAAACAAATGTTTGGTTTTATGCTGTTGGTCTATATTTTGATCTGTATGGAGTTTGCGGAAGGACTGTTTAAGAAAACAAGTAGGGAAATAAATGCAGTCCTTTGGCCAGAGAGCTATTGGTGACTAGGCACCTACGAGATGCTCATCACTTTAGATATGTCATGTCACTCAGTCTTCTCGACAACCCTCAGTTTTCAGATGGAGAAGCAAGCTCAGAGAGGTTAAGCTACTTCATCAAGGGCACACAGCAAGTTGATGGAATGGTCAAGAGTTAAACAAGGTCTGTCCAACACTGGCTAACATTTCACTACCCCATCCTTGTGTGGCAAGAGCCTCAGTGAGGAAAGTGAAAGAGCTGAGGTGAGTGCCTCAGGCGTGGCCTGGCAGTATGAGTTTAAACATACTCAGGAAAGGAAAGAGAAGAGAAAAAGCTGGAGGTCAGCAAGGAAAGCTGCAGATGTTCAGGACTCCAGAGGACAGCTCTGAGTGGGGAAAATTAAGCCCAGAGGAAGCTTTCAACCCGGAGTGATTAGCACAGTGGTGACAGGAAGCAATTATCACTTAGGCTCTCCCATTGGATGAGTGCAGTGTGAATCAAACTGGGCCACAAGCTGTGACAGTGGCTCAGGCAGCCTCAAGAAGACAGAAAGACAAGTAATTAATTAGTTAGCAAAATAAGAGTTATAGTTGGGAGACAAGCACCAAGTATGCTTGGAAGTAGATTTTGTTTCTCTGGTGGTCTTACTGAGGGAATTCTCTATTTATACACAGAGATTTAAAAGTCTGTTTGTTCATAGTAAAAAGTTCAAAGATTCAACTGTCTATATAAGTTGGTGCATTAATATTCCCATATGAACATTTGGGAAAGTAGCAGGAGCATTAAATATTTACCTCTTCCTTTCTTAGTATTCTCTTCTGGTGAGAAGTAAATACAATCTCTGTGCCAAGGTTACCTAGTTAGGCCTCTTGGTAACCAGCTGCAGACAGCTAACAGAGCTGAGGCAAAGCATGGGAGAGAACTGGAAGTCTCCCTTAGGATTTTGCCTAAAACATGTAGCACTTTGAAAGTGACAAAACCACCGTGTCACTTGAAATCTTTATTTGCAAGTGCAGTTTACAAAATGGTAATAAGCCTATAGATTTGAAAAGAAGTCAAGGTATTGAGATGTAATACTTGGCAACATAGATTTGACAGACTAAAGGAAATAAAATCTAGTCTTTGAGAGACAAATTAGGATGAGTGCATAGAAATCCATCAGTTCCTCCATCTATCACCACCCCTCTCTTTTCCCCTTGCATACCATTCCTTCACCCACATAATACAGTTTCATTGTCCCCTGATGGGTTATTTTTAAAAAGACATAGGAATACACTTTTGAAGATAAAATATTCTGTCACAAATTCACCTTTCCCATCTGAGAAAATGCCAGATTCACATCATTCCTGCATACACATTTAGATAAGAACCCAAATTTTCTACATCAGAGAAGCAATGGTCTATTGTTCACAAATGAATGTTAATTATCTTTAGTCCAATAAAAACTATGAACCTTTGTGACTATCTAGATAGCACCGACTTTCATGACTAGGCAGCAATTCTACCTAATAAATATAGAGGCATAACTTTCATAACAAGGTAATTAAGCCATTCATATGAAGAGAGAATCAGGGAGAGGAGGATATTCCACCGGCCTGGCTAAGAATTTTTCCACAGTGAGAACTGCGGGGATAGAAATGTGATGAGAGCAGAATTAAAATAACATTAATTATGTTTTCTGGTTAAAATAACACATACTTATAGTAGAAAACATACAAAGTACAAAGAATATTAAAACCACCCATAACCCTCCTGCCCAAAGTATATGAGTATATATAAGATACAAGCTAATTTTTTTTTTTTTTTTTGCGGTATGCGGGCCTCTCACTGCTGTGGCCTCTTCCGTTGCGGAGCACAGACTCCGGACGCGCAGGCTCAGTGGCCATGGCTCACGGGCCCAGCGGCTCTGCGGCATGTGGGATCCTCCCGGACCGGGGCACGAACCCGTGTCCCCTGCATCGGCAGGCGGACTCTCAACCACTGTGCCACCAGGGAAGCCCAGATACAAGCTAATTTTTTTTTTTTTGTGGTACGCGGGCCTCTCTAATTTTTAAAAACCACCTGATGGTCTCTGAATTCCCACTGACCTTCCACTATGAAAAACGCCTCCACTTTTGCACACCCGAGAACACTGCATGCCTGGCAGGTGTACAGGCCTTCATCCTCCTTCCTCACCCTGCGGATAGTTAGGTTCCGGTTCCCATCTTTTAGCACGATGCCTGAGAAAGGGGGAAATGGATGGTTTTTATTTATGATGTGGTCTGGTAGAGTTTTTCAGGACAAAAATCTTTTTAATGTAAATGTTTCCCTTTATCTTGGGCTATTATCTAACTCTAAAAAGAGTCATACAGGGTCAACTGCTGTCTCAGCTCCCCTGGCTTCCAGGAGAATTCAGCAGGCTCTGAATACTCGGGTTCCGAGTCTATGAGATGAGCCAGACCATGGGCAGTAATACTGCTTTCTGTTCTACCTAAAACAAATCAAGAAACCATATGGATTTTATACTGTAGGACACTTCTATGTGGAATCTAAAAAATAAAACAAACTAGTGAATATAACAAAAAAGAAACAGGCTCACGGATATAGAGAACAAACTAGTGGTGACCAGTGGGGAGAGGGGACAGGGGAGAGGGAAGCAAGATAGGGGTAGGGGATTAAGAGGTACAAACTACTAAGTATAAAATAAACAAGCTACAAGGATATATTGTACAGCACAGGGGATACAGTCAATATTTTATAACTATAAATGGAGAATAATCTTTAAAAATTGAGACTCACTATGCTGTCCACCTGCAACTTAAATAATATTGTACATCGATATACCTTAATAAAAATAAATAAATGAGTAAATAAATAATTTTTTTAAGAAAGAAATCATATGGATTTTCGTTAATATCTCTAGGAAGATTTTGCAGCCAAAAAGAGACCGACATGCTCTATTCACCTGAATCTTCCACAAGCGTCTCATTATCTTTAAACCACGTAATCTGTGGAGGGGGATTCCCAGACGCTGTGCAGGAAACTTCGATGGTTTCACCAATGCTTGTTGTCTGGTTCTCCAGGTTTCCTGTGATTGTAGGTGCCATGCGCTCTATGCACACGCACACACAAAAAATCATAGGACATTTAGTTATAAGTTTTGAAGTGGTTTTCATATCAGTAAACTATTAAACCATTTAGTAAACTGTTAATTTACTAAGCCAAAAATACACAGACGTTGATAACTGGAGCATTGTTCATGGCGTAAAGTTAAATGAAACAGGTCAGTCAGTTCAGACAGATTACTGCATCTCTCTGAACATTCACATTAGTGATTCAAGCTGGTAATCACATCGCAAAATAGAAGTTGTCACCCTTGACTTCCCTCCAGATGAATAAATAAATTCTAGCCAGTGACACACAAGAATTCTGCCCTGTTTCTCTTGGAAAGTACATAACTTCAGTGTAATTCAACAAAGAATGCCTTATATTTATTTGACACTTTTTGCAAAACTCATTTGTCCTATTTCTGTTTTTCACTCTCAACCCTATGGTGGGCAGTATTAGCCTTATTTTGCAGATGAAAGGGGTTAAACAACTTACCCCAGTCCTTATAACTAAGGAAACAGTTGAACTCAGAATTTCCACTAAAACACAGACAAAACAATGATAACCTAAGGAAAGTCAAAGATTTTTAAAAAATGAAGCCCACAGGTACTCATTTAAATGTACAGGACAACTTTAGATTTAACCTTTCCTACAAATCATCAAAGTGCTGTGGAAATATCTTGTCCAAACCAACTGAACATCGAAAAGAATCCTGCTGAGAGAATCCACTTCAACATTTAGCAAAATTAGATTACCTCAATGGTGAACTACGCTGGGGCTTAAGCAAATGGACTCTAGTCTATTTCCAAGAATAATTTTTGGAAAACAACTTGGGAGTCCTTAGAGAGCAAACCAGCTCATTGTGAGCATGTATTTCCTGGGCATGGCAAAGCCAGGAACCTCCTTCACATCTCTTTCTGAATTTTTTCACTAGCTTGAAACCAGACCGGTCACCAAGATGAACAGAAAACCATGATCATATATGGGGTGTGATTTGAAGGGCCTTGGGATGACTTCACTCAAAAACATCTCTTCTTCTGACACCAGAGTCTCAACACTAGCAAAATCTGTCCTAGTGCCTGTTTGAAAATACCTCTTAAAATATGTCAAGGCCTTTGAAAATATTATTCCTCTAAAACTTTGGTATAAATTAGTTTATCTGGGCAGTTCCCCCTTCCTGACAGTTAAAAAAAACCAAAAACAGAACACATGCACCCTAGAAACTAGGAAGGGACACTAGGGAGAGGAGAAAATGGAAGGAGATAGCACTGAGAAACTCCCCAAATTTGACTGATTTCCCCAGAGACAGAGCCGTGTCTGCACGGATTTTGTGCAAGGCGCGGGGTTAGAGGAGGTATAGAGAGTGACTTGGTGTGGGACTTACAAAGCTTTCTTGCACTAAAATGCTCATTTCATTGACCGTGAGCTGTACCACAGAGGTACAGGCACTGAGTGCAGCATCCCTCCCAGAGGCTCTCACAGGTCTTAAACAATCCCATCACCACACTCTTCAGGCAGCAGATGTCTTATCAAGCACGCAGTATGTGCCACTATGTTCTATGCCTGGAGCTCAGCAAGGAGTAAAACAGAAACAACCCCTGTTCTCATGGACACAGAGACCTCACTGTACCCCACAGCCCAGCAGTTGTCTGTGTTCTCACTCTGTCCACCACTATGAACTTCCGGCACCCTCCTAGCTCATGGTAGGCATTCACAAATATGTGTCTATTTAAATAACTGAATGCTCAAGAATGAGGCAGAAACTTCCTTGGTTTAGGGGAATCCCTTGCAGATAGTAGTGAGTGACCCCACCATCAGGGTTGGAAAGAATGGGGTTATTTTCTCTTTTTAATACATCACTTCACCACGATTAGCTTCCTTCTGACTTGAGGACTTTCCACAAGATAAGTGCTCACCGATCTACTTCATAAGCTGCTAGAGGACAATCTTCACACAGCCCCTGAAAGCATTACATTTACGGCATCCCAACTGCTTCTGGATGGTCCAGAGTTACCTCCCTACCTAGGACTGTAAGCTGCCTGGCCACGCAATGTCTTTTCTTGGTCTTCCTGTCCTGAGCAAAGCAGATGTAGTCTCCTTGGTCCTGCAAGGATGCATTCTGCAACTCCATGATCAAAATGTCATTTGTGCTATTAGAGATCATCGTGGCGTTCATTCTCCAAAGAGCATCCAAGTTCTTGCAAACAGGTGTGGGCAGCTCTCCCACGTGGATGGGCAGAGCCTGTGGGCCAAGTTTGTACCACGTGAGGTTCTCAAACATAGTTCGGTCCGCGGAGCACCACAGAGACACGCTCTCCTGCTCGGTGGGCTGGGTGCCGGGTTGCAAAGTGATTTCAAAACCCTCTGAAATGTAAAACCCATGCTTAGAAGACAGTGATTTAACTTGGGCAGCACACTATTGCTTCCTTGTTGCCCTCAGTCTGCGATAAAGCCCCAAGAGAGGTGAAGCTCTGGCATTCCCAGAAGATGGAATACAAGGAGACGACCAAACTGGACAATTCCAGATTCAAAATGTATTATTTTGCCAAAATACATTATTTGGAAATGTAAATGAATTCCTCAGATATACAAGAAATCTCCACTTTGAGCTCTAAGCACGGTTTTTAAGATTTAACCCCCCCCCCCAATTCAAAGCAGATAATTATAACTTGGGATTTAAAAAATTAATTCCTCATTAATATATAACACTCACTGACAGGAGAGCTATGTTTATTATAGTGAATTAGCTCAGACTGAAATATTTTATTCCATCCAGTCAGCTAAAGCTGAGCCATAGAATTAAGATGAACAAAGTTGGTAGTATTGGGAAGGCACTGTTCCAATGTCATTACAATTGCCTCCCCCAAACCCAACCTTGTCAGCTCTTCAACAGCAAGTGCATAAACGTTGACTGAACCTCACTAAGCCAAGCACTGTGCTGCACTGTGATGACAAAGACAAAAATATCACGCGGGACTTGAGCTTCAAAAGCATGTGTGAACCCATGCTCCCTCTCCTGTGAAGTCAGATGTACTGACTTCACGTGAGCCCAGGAGCTACCTGGGGAACTCTCCTTTATGAACAAAAGCATCAATTAGCCATCCGACTCCCCTTCCTAAAGCCACGCCACTCATGGGAATGGCCAGGACAACAGAGTATCAGACAGCCCAGCCCCTGGAGAGCACTTACTGGTCACGTGGAAGGAGATAACCCTCTCTCCTCTCCCAGCTTTGTTCACCGCTTCACATTTGTACAAAGCGGATACATTGGCTGCTTGGATAACAAGGGTACTTACAGTCTGTGAAAAAAACAAATTCCAGGCCATAAACAATGGAGGCTGTGTTTATGCACGTGCATTCAGACTAAAAGTCAGCATCCCCACCACTGCCGCGATCTGCCTACGCCATTCAGACTCCAGCACTGACCACGCACGCTCAAATCTGTGCAATTATAATTATGCTGGTGCAGCTCACACATCATACAAAGCGAGCTTTGGAAACCATGGAATAAAGAATGTGTTTTAATACAACATTACATACGTTTTCTCATTTTCATGTTTATAAAATCAGAATTACCATACATCCCATGTACAGAGTTAATGACATATATGTTTTATTTTTCTCTGATACAGTAACAGTAAGTCAGTGGTGTTTCTAAAAGTTAATGGTGTTTTCAAACTGACTTAACATGCTAGTATTTTATCACCCAATTTATTTGATGATCAATCGCCCATATTCCTCACACATTGATATTATTTTACCCTACTTTCACTCCATCCTTCCATAAAAGAGAGACAGATTTTCAAATTAAAGAACTTCAAACTCACTTTGTTTTTTCCTTCAATTAGGGCAAATTGATTTTTGTTGACTTCGATATTGTTTCCCCCCTGGAAGTCCTCCACGTTTCTCCATTCTTTACAGGTATGTGGGTTTGTCGTTAAGGCAGCTTGGCTATAAGAAAGAGGTAACAGATGATATCATGACTTAATTTTTCTTTAATTCATATCAATAGCAAGGAAAGGAGTCAGACTTTGGTTATTACGTTCTTAGAACTAACTTCCAATGCACGCTACCACGTTACAAGACTTGGCGCCAATTAAAAATAGGCCTCAGCAATGAAGGAAAAGGTTCTAGGTAGATTCATTCAGGATACAGGAGGGAAGCAGCTATTCTGGGAACAAACCTCCATTCATAAATTGGATCGACAAGACAATTCAAGTTAATTTAGTTCAAAGGAAGGCAAGGAAACTAAGAAGCCATTGGGCTTCTTAATCTCCCTGGGACTGTGGCCTTTGTGTAGGAAATGGTCAGCATCTGAGGAAGAAACTAATAGAGGCCATCTCAAAAACAACAACAGGAAGTGAACTGCTTAGGGTGGTGGTGGGTGACTTGTTGTTTTTTTCCTAAGGATGTCTGGACTTGTGTTAGGACCTGATAAGCCGGGCCTGAGGCTCCGAGGTCCTTGCATCCATCAGCACTTCCCTTGAGATGTACCTTCTCACAGATAAGGAGACTGTGGTATTCACCGGTTGATTGGCATAAGGAGAAAAACCAAAGACTGGCAATTAACAAAGTGAGCAAAGAAACTGCATTCAGAGAGATGGACATCAGGGCCAACCCGAAGAGAGAGCTAGCTAATCTCAAAGCGGGATACCCCAAGGAACGACATCTCCTAAAGACGTAAGCACAGAGAAAGACGGAAGGAGATTAAGAGTACCACTTGAGGGATAACCTTCTTAGAGATAGTCTTCTTGGCTTAGAATGGTGTCATATCGTAGCTTGGCTATGTCCATCGACAGAGGAATAGATAAAGAAGATGTGGTACATATATACAGCGGAATACTACACTGCCATATAAAGAATGAAATAATGCCATTTGCAGCAACATGGATGGACCTAGAGGTTATCATACTAAGTAAGCCAGACAAAAACAAATACTATATGATATCACTTACGTGTGGGATCTAAAAATAAAACAAATGAATAAATATTTTTTTAAATGCAAAAGAGCAGGAAAAAAAGGATGTGACCCTACTCACATGGGCTGGTATGTACACTCTGTTTCCAGCTGCCAGTACCACTGGATGTGACTCGGGGGAGGAACGGCATAGACCGTGCACGTCAGCGTTTGGGAGGTGCCGTACTGGTAAGAGTCCACGGGAGAGATCAGAGATTTCTCACCAATCTGGGGTGGGACTGGAGATGGGAAAGACAGCTTTTGAATTGTCAATCAGCTTTGAGGAATGGAAAGTAGAAGTTTTCAGCAATTAAACCTGTGTTTTTCCAAGCATAGAATTTTTGCCCCCATTTGCTTTTTCAAAGAACATCTAGATTTGGAGACAGGACACCTGACTTCTAGCGATACTCATGATAACAATAATAATAAACTAGTAAGTTGAGTGACTTTGTGCCAGTCTCGCCACCCTGTGCCTCACCATTTTCTCGTCTACATTACAGAGATTGTTCTCCTAATCCTCCCAATTTCACAAGATCAGACAAGGCTCCAGGAAGAAAAGAGTTGTGAATAATACAGTGAGTACATGTATTATGTACTGAGTATTGTTCTAAGCGCTTTACATCAATTAATTCATTTAATCCTCACAGCCACTGCTATTGTCCTCCACTTTACACATGGGAAAAATTAAAAAGTGAAATGACTTGCCCAAGGTCACCCACCATGCCTGCTTCTCCATCTCTCCCTCCTTCTTCCCCTTCCTTCCTTTCTCCCCTCCTCTCTCCCATCCTTTCTTGTTTTCTTCCCTTCCTCCCTCCATTCCTTCTGTGTCTTTTCCTCCTTCTCTCCCTTTTTTCTCTCTTTCTTTTTTAGGCTCCAAAGTCATTAATGTGAAACTATCTTCTCATCACTACCAACCTAAAGCCTCAGATTATACTTTCAAACCTTGACTTCTTTCTTTATCTTTGTTTTATAGAGCAGGGTAAATGCTAGGGTGAATCAAACATTTAGTGACTTCCTGGATAAATGAGATAGAGTTATTCACTGTCCATTTTTACATCTTTATTTCTTGTTCCTTTCCTTCTCCCCACCCTACTTTTCAGCTTCCCAGCTTCTCTATACTCCCCAAACTCCTACACCCAAGTGGCTCCTAAGTCACATTTCTGGAACCTGTTATCTTTAAAATACTCCCCGAAGCTGATGTCCCCGCAAAGAAACGAAGCCAAGCTCAGAAGACATACAGAGCTTGGCAGGATATACAGGGAAGCACCTTAATGTCACATGAGAAGATCCTGAAGTTTTAATCTGCCATGACAGTAGAAAGCACAAAGAATTACAACAGAGAGGCATTTCCCAACCTGTGTTTGGAGCAAGATATTAATGGATGTATGCGGGAGGGGTGCTCTGGTCAAATAAGTTTGTTAAACCTTGGCTACTCTATGTCTCCCACCCACCACTGGAGAATGGCAATATACTATGTCCATCAACTTAGCATCTCCCACATTTACTTGACCATGATGTCCTTTTCCTCCCCACCCGGAGTACTTATTGTAAATAAGTATCTTTCAGTTTGGAAAAATAAAATTCAAACCATTCTTAAATCAAAAACTTAAATATCTCCGCCTTTATAGCCTCAGAGTCAGATCCCAGACTCCTGTTGAAAAAAAAATTAAAACACTTCCAACCAGCCAACAGTGTCCACCTGCAAAAGCCTTCTGCATTGGAATCTGCCTGTGCATCACTGATACATCAACCCCCAAATCAAACTAGTAGCTTCCCACAAAATTCAAGAAGAGTCTTAAACATTTGCATGCCAGGAGCACAATTCAAAGGTACTGCAACTGGAGCCTGATGACTGTCCCTGTGGGCACTCTTATGTCACAGCATTTAGCCATCGGCTGAACCATCTACTTTAGGCTCGAGTTCGACCACCAACTGCATCATTCTCATGGCCTCTTAAGCAAACATGTCCAGAGCATACCGCCCCACACCTCACTTCAGCCGCACTGTCGTGGATCATTTTTATACACCAGAGCTACTCATGATGTGAGTGAGGCAGAGACACCAAAGGAACGGTGGCCTGGCTGTTCAGGACATAATCATACTCTTTATAATAGATAAAGAGAAGGAAAACTGAATGGACTCACCATTCACAACCAGAGATACCACGTGGCTCTGTTTCTCCTTTGAAATGGGATTGGTAAGGATGACAGTGTAATTTCCTGTATCTTTTTCACTCACTTCCATAATAGTCAGTACGTGCCCCACTTTAATTGTGTGATTGGACTCAATGGGTCTTCCATTTTTATACCTGTGGGGAAAAACAAATCCCAGAAATGAGTCCAATCTAAGGATTTGCTTTCACGTGGAACACGGCTTTGCATTTATTTCCAGTCGTTACCATTTTATTTCTGGAGGAGGGTAACCAAGGCACTTCACAGGGACTCTGACACGGTCTCCCACGGTGGCTTCCACCAAAGATTCCATGCCACTACCGAAAGCAACAAAAGGTTTTTCTGGAAGAAAATAAAAATAATTTTTCTCATAAATGGCAACTTCTTATAAACGGCCATTTGGTTTAGTTTTTCATTTCAAGTGAAGTGTCAAAGACCTTGGGGGTCTAAGTCACTGCTGTTCAGAGAGTCCCCATCTCACCCTTCTACAGGTCCCACTCCAGGTTCTCCCTCACCTGTGGTCTCTGCGTTAGCTTTTCTCTCTCCCCCAGTCTGCTCCACAAGTCTACTGAGCACTCAAATCTCACTCAACTCAAGCATTTGCTTCTCTGTGAAGTTTTCCCTACATCTCCTCTGCTCCCATGACACCCTATACATACCTCCCATGTGCCCCAGGACTCAGTCCTCGGACCTCTTGTCTTTACCAACACCCTCCTCTTGTCAATTACACATTCCTCCTAAATCTATATCTCCTGCCCCTGACTTCCCTGGGTTCTAGGTTAATATATTAAAGTCTCCACTGGATATTTAGTGGGCGTCTCCAAATGAAGCCACCCAACCCTGTGTCCTATTCCTCTTCCTATCTTCCCTATCTCGGTTGAGAAAACTACCGTTCACTCAGTTGCTCACGCTAAAAACGCAAAGGTCATCTTCCATCCTTTTTCTCTTATATCCCACAGCCAGGGAATCAATAGGCAAACCCTACTGGCTCTATCTTCAAAAATACATCCAGAATCAGGTCACTTCTGACCACCTCCACTTCTACCACCCTTGTCTAAGCCACCCACCATCTCTCACCTGGATGACTGCAATTAGCCTTCTAACTAGTCTCTCTACTTCTGCCCTTACTTCCCTAAAGTATTTCACATTAAAATAACCCACATAGTGATCCTATAAAAACATAAGCCAGAGCATGTCTCTCTCTGCTCAAAACCCTTCTATGCATTCCCATATTATAAAATCCAAACCCTTATGAAGGCCTATAAGTTGGATGCCATACAAATTATCATCTAAACTGAGACATTTATGTGAATGAAAGAGAATAAATGGGAAGTTAAGTTATTTTCTCAAAGCCCAACAGAAAGTAACTAAATACAGGTTTCCCCAATTGCAAGGCCCATGCTTACTCGGGAAGCCTCTCAGCCTTGCGATCAAATGAAAATTTAAAAATGATCTTAAAAAAAAAAAAAAGATCTTAGATAATAACCCTCTGCTTATTATAGTGATAATAGTAATAGCAACAACAAATAATATGTAGTGAGCCCTTACTACATCAGCTCATCTCATCTTTAAAGTTGGGATTTGAACCCAAGCTACGCTCTTGACCTCGAGGTCAAGTGGCCTTCCTAGCAAGAGCTCAAAAACATCTTCTGAACGAGCAAAATAGGAATCACTAGCTGACCTACATTTATTTAAATCATCTCACTTTTCAAGGCAGAGCATAATTCCAAAGGAAATCTTAGCTTACCATGGACCCTGATGAATGTGCTGTTCCTCTTGGTCATGAGCCCACTGGAAGCGGCACAGGTGTACCACCCTTGGTCACGCCGGGTTACACCATCTATAGTCAAGGTGCTCAAAAACTTCTTCATCTCACTCCCAGACTGGGTTTTTAGGTCCCGGTTTACAAGTTTCTTATGCTGATGCTGAAAAAGAGTTTAGTGAACTTCCAAAGTCCAGAATAACATTCCCTGGTAGCTTCTAGATACCCATAAAAGTCTTGGCCTTTGGTGAACACTATTTAATGCTAATAATAGATACTTCTGAACTTTTATCATCATGCTGATGACAAATACATTTGGTTTCAGGAGAAATAAATAGAATCAACCGAATCAGGCATTTTCAAACCTCACATAATGGGAATGAGATCAATGTAAACTGCAGAAACCCAAGGAAATATGACCACTGTTTAAGGAGAAGTGTGTCTCATGCCACCTCATGAAAAGAAATTCCCTTAAAAGGAAAATAGATCAAGGACTTTGGAGAACGGAGAAATAATGCAACCTAGAAAGACATAATCCCCTAAAGAAAACTAATCTTCACAGCCTGGACAGAGTTCTTGGTTTTGCATCTTTTTTTTTTCCATGAGTGCTGTATGTCCTACAGTTCTCTTAAAATGTGTGTGTGTGTATGTTAGTGTAAGTTAAGGCCCTTACATTTTATCTGGCAAAGAGGTCCCTATCTCTCTCAAGCAAACTTCGTTGGAGCTTATTATCAAAGTATTTGGAGGTCTGGCTTTGAATTGTTAGTGTTACCTTCAAAGAAGGGTATTCCCAATTGAAGTCAATCCCCACATTTAGTTCAGTTCTTGCTGTACAATTTAAGACAAGCTTCTCTCCAACAGACAGCTCAACTCCGTGAGGGGGGCTCAGAACCACATCATAAATCTTGTACCCTGGAGCAAGTACATTGGAAAAACAGAAAGTGAGAGGGAAGCCAAAATCTATAACTTGGCACACATTTTTTCAGACATGATGCAACTTCAAAATGTGTCACATCATTTTTCCCTGAGGGCCTCCCCAAACCTTGGTGAACTCCCAGGAAAACGGTCTACAGAGATCCACAAAGCAGCCCTAAATGGATCTCAAAGATGTTGTAGCCCAGTGGACAGAAAAGCAGTAAAATCTGAGGGGTCAATAGTCAATGCGGCCGGTTTTAGAAAGCTACCAAACTTTCCATAAAATAGGTATAATTAAAAGACTTGATGCCAAGCAATGCTCTGAACATTGAATTTTCCAAACAATATGCTCCCATAACAGAACTCTTATTCATTCTTGGTCTTGGTAAGGAAGGAGAAAAACCTCAGTTGCACATAGGTTTACTGGGTAGAGAAGAGCGGATGTAGTGAATTGCTTAACAACAAATCTTGAAATAATATATTTCTCAATATCTCTTGTCCTCCAGAATCTTAATATAAGAAGCTAATCTTTATTGTCTGACATTAATGATACAAAAAGGAATTGTCCTCTTACCTACAACCACAACTATGTACATAATAGACTGGTAACTTTCATCATTAATTTTTGCTTCACAGAAGACCATGCCAGCATAGCTGATCATGTAGCTGGGAATAGTGAAGCCTTTCTTGCTGTCCCAGGAAATTCTGTTACCATCAGGAACAAACCTCTTTTCTGGATACCTCTGGGTAGAAAAAGAAATATCAAATATTTAATCAAGTGCTATCCAAAAGTAAAAACCATGAACACTAAAGAATTCAACTTATTTTAAGAATACAAATTGGTTTTATTTCTTGTCATTTTGACCCTTCCTAAAGTTTCCTTTAAAACTCATTGTTGACTTAATGTTATATAATGCATGTAATATATATATTTATAATATATATAATGTTATAAACAGGCTACCCATCTTAATACTAGCTTAATATTATGAAAGGGTAAGAGATGAAGAAAGAAGATGTAACTTACTGCACAAAGTGACACATTGAGGTTTGAAATGGTCCCCAGACACGGAATCACCACAGTTTTGTTTTTGTTCTCAGTGATGTACACAACTCCATGTTGGTCGCTGACAGAAGCAATAAATGGAGATCTGTAATCTAGAAGAAAATGTAGTTCCATGAGTTAATGGCATTTACTAGAAAAGCGGGTCATCTTTCAGGTTCATAAACTCTAACCAGAGAAGTAAACTATTGGGAAAGACATTTCACACTAGGCAAAGGAATCCAGAGGTAGGTCTGCTGGTAAATATCTGGCTCCAAGGTTATGCTACAGGAGGGGGGGGTGTGTATGTGTGAAAAATCTGGAAGAAAACACCCAGAATGAGACTGGCTCCTTTTGCACTGATGATCAACAAGTAGAGTGTACTTTACAGGTTCCACATTTAAGCAGATTGATCATTACAGTTTTTTCAAAGTGAGGGAGCACACGTCTTCATTTTCATATACATTTTCATATGCACTATACATCTTTCATGTATATAAGTTTTAAAGTAAATTTAAAGTTAAACCTGTATAGTTTACCTACTGAGTTTTTTTTTTTTTTAATTAATATTTATTGGAGTAGAGTTGATTTACATTGTTGGGTTAGTTTCTGCTGTACAGCGAAGTGAATCAGTTATACATATACATACATCCACTCGTTTTTAGATTCTGTTCCCATGTAGGTCATTACAGAGTACTGAGTAGAGTTCCCTGTGCTAGACAGTAGGTCCTTATTAGTTATCTAGTGTGTATATGTCAATCCCAATCTCTCAGTTTATCCCTGCCCCTTCCTCTCCCCCTTGGTAACTGTAAGTAAAGTGGCCACTCTGATTCAGTTCTGCATAATGCAGAGCTTCCCTCTGCCCCAGTTTTCTGCTCCCCTAACATCCAGGAATGTCCGTGTCAAAGGTATATCGTATCTGTGTATTTTTTTCCTTTTTTGATTTCTCCATGGTTTTGCAGCAGAAACACACACGGGAATATGGAAAAATCTTCAAGTCTCACTTTGGTCCTCAGTTTGTAGTATCTGTTGCAGACCGAGACCTGGTGGCTCAGGTGCTCCGGGCAGAGGGAGCCGTGCCCCAGAGAGCCAACATGGGGTCCTGGCAGGAGTACCTAGACTTACGGGGCAGATCCACCGGGCTCATCTCCGCGTGAGTATGTGAGGCCAGGCTGAGACATGAGCAGGAGCGGGGAGACCAGGGACGCCCCCCCTCCCTGAACGCTGGGCTCCTAAAAACAGCCATTAATAAAGCACAGAACTCCCAGTGGAATAGTATCAAAAGAGCCTCACGTGTGATCTCCCCAAATCTCCTAAAACCCTCTGGGAAGAGATTTGGTGGCAGGGACAAGGTGGGGAGCCCACTAGCCGAGTGATGGAGAGGAGCCATTTTTCAAGGAACACTGTGGCTTTAGGTGTCCTTTCGGTGACCACTGAGGGGGCTGAAGCTCACAGAGCCCCTCTGTGGACAGGGGTGAGGGTGGTGAGCTGTTTTAGGAGACCTCCAGGAGGGGCTACGAACTTCAGCATTGATCGCCATGGGATGATGTTCCTGCCTTATAACAGACCATGGTTATTATACACCTTTGTGTCTTCCAAGAGTGAATCGGGACAGCCTCAGGTAGGGAGGAGAAAACAGAGCATCTGCAGATCCCCTGGTCCAAATCCCTTTGGTTTAGCAATTCTATCTTTGGCTCTTTTGATATACATGTCCTTACACAGGAACTGGGGAGTAATACCATCGCTCCCCCTACTGAGTTTTTTGATGTTAAAAACTTCATGTTCTCTCTCTTAAGGCAAATAGTGTAACTGTCATGAAAATAGGTTAATGGCTCCCAAAGATTCTTTAAAGAAATGACTAACGATTTTTAATTCAATAATTCAAGAGAAAGTTTCACGTGAGTATTTTAAGATTGTGAAGACTAGATATAAGATTCTTTATATAATAATGTTGAATAGTTAAATTGTTTATGTTTCCTGTTTAATTGCATTTAGTTTAAGATTCAGCAATCATTAATATCTTCAATGACAAAAGCCTGAAAAGCCACCATGGCAAAGACTGAGAAAAAAACAAAAGAGATTTTAATGCTGTTCAAACACTGTTCGTATGATGTTAACACGCTGCTGGGAAACGACTCCTTTTCCCAGAGATAGAGTTGATGGGTGTGAAGCCATGCCTGAAATCTCAGAGAGATAATGGTTCATGCCACTCTCCCCAACACACCTGACCAAGCATTTTCAGAGCTCTTCAGGATGGTTGGTTCAAGGAAAGAAAGAGTTAATTAAACCAAAGGGGAGAAAAGCAGCTAATTCCCTGCAACAGCAGAAGTTTGATTTCCCTCCCAGCTGGACAGCACAGAAAGGCAGCCAATCCAGCCACCACATGCCATAGTCATTATCTTATGAGACCAAGACCCACTTCCCGGCTCCATCCATTGCTGGAGGGAATGGGGTCAGAAGACTAAGGAAGTAAGGTGGGGACCAGAGGGGATATTAAAGGACCATCCATAGGGAATACTTCAATGTTTTCTTTTCCACTGTTAAACTTCATGACCAAAATCTTGGACAACTCACCTCCTAGAACGCTAGGCTTAGACAGGAAGCAGAATTTGATGGTATACTCAGAGACAGGCAGTGTACAAATAAACAGTGCTGGGGATTGCTACTTCTTCGTATTACCTACCTTTCATCTGCATGCTATGAAATATTACATAGCTTGCTTACAGAGCAAGTCTTTGGACGCTAAATTAACCCCTTGACGTAAGACTAAAGCTATTCAGTAAATCAATTCTATTTCAGTATCCCAAAAAGAGGAAATAAACAAAAGAAACCCAAACAACCACCCATCCTCTCAAAATAAAATATTTACTGTAACTCATGAAATGAATTTTCACATGTCTCCAGGTTTCCTGACTTGGGGAGAAGGAAATAACGAGATATTATGGGAGAGGTTCATCTTGTAGTATTTCCAGACAGCCTGAAAGCAGGAAATCCTTGCAATCTTCTGAGAAAGCCTGATCTCCCAAGACTGCCAGATCAAAAGGAGCCAGAAATACTCGAAGATCTGGGCCTTGTCTCTTTCAACTTCTGCAGAGGGGAGGAGAGCACAAAATTCTACCTTGGACTGTGCTTACCCTGGGCAAAAGTAATTCTCAAATATTGTGCAATCCAGGAGTGACATACGTTATTCTGATGTGGTCCCCATTCTTCCCTTGCACTGACCATACTGCACTATTGAAACGCAAATGGAGATGTGCAAGTATGTCTCCCAAAGCTGATGAAATTCCTTTTCTGTAAAAGATGCTTCTGGAAAAAAGTCTAAGCCATCTTCACCTGCTTCAAATTCTCTAGGATGTACAGAGGTAAGTAAATGTATAAATAAAATGTCTAAAAAGCTCATCTTTACTGAAAAGAAAAATATTTAGTATATCTACGCAAAATACTATACTATAGACTTATACCCACTCAAGTTATATGATTCATATCTCATTAGTTAAGTCAGGTTTTCTTCAGTTAGCACAAGATTTTTGAAACACGAAGGAAAGAATAATTCAGATTATAAATGCTAAATACATGTGACATGGAGTTTACCCTACATGGATGTTAAGTTGGCCTCCACAGTGTAAATCCCAAATTGCAAACTATAGAAAGATGGAGCGTGCCATCCAAGATCTCAGACCACACAAGCAAAGGAAACACTGTCCTCCAAAGGCCTTTTGAGGCAGTGACTTTATTTGCACAAGTGTATGGAAATTGTTTTTTATAAAGTGTAAGTGGGAAAAGAAAAGTTCCTATGAACAAAAAAAGCTCCAGAGCCCTTGGCTGACTCCCTGTGCATTCTTGGGGAAATCTCCCAATCTGCTGTAGATAACCTATCTCTCCACAGAAACCTCTCCATAATTCTCCCCTGAATCTTCCTTTTCGAGGATTTCAGGGTTTTTTTTTCTCAAACATCAGAAAACTTCTTATAAATCTCCATTGCCAACTGTGAACACAGATTTCCCTTAGAAACAAAGATCAGAACCAAACTAATTGGGCAATAGAGATGTAGCAAGGCCCAAACTGCAGAACAAATCACTGAGTCTTGTACTCAGAGGAGGCCTTGGGAGAGAAGAATTTTGTAGATTCCTGTTGGCAGAGAGCCTTTAGAGCGAGCCTTTGTTGTCCGGATTCTTCTTTACACCTATTGTGTTTTGTAACTGGTAAATTAACTTGGGAAGTGAATTCCATTTAACCACTTACCTTGAACATACACATAGATGACGGAGGCCATGTCAGTGTCCCGGTAGAAGCACTTGTAGGCTCCAGTATCATTTCCGATCACTTTTGGAATGGTGAGCGTCTTACATAAGGCACTGTCACTGCAATCCTTCACCTCCACTCTTTTCTCAGAGCCGCTCTGATTGTTGGGCCAAAGCCAGTCCAAGTCCCTCTGACCCCTGAAAAATTCATTCCAAGCAAGTACTTAAGTGAAATGCCTATGAGGCTGTTTCTAAGAAAATAGAAGGTTTAGTTCTCAAACTTATACAAACTCCTCAACAGACAGATTCATAGCCTTCTACCAACAATGACAGATTATCTGGACAAATGACAAAAAGCCAGAGTCTCAGCTTCAGAAATCACTTATAAGGATTCCCGAGTTTTCTATTACTTATTTTAGTCAACCAACAAATATTTATTAAGCATGTGCTATGTGTCAAACGTTGTTGAAGACTGGGAATACAGCAGTGAACAAATCAGATAAAAATCATTGCCTTCATGGAACTTGAGTCTAGTTGGAGGAGACAGGCAGTAAAAAAGTACGTAAACTTCAATAAAGCTGAAACTTTTAAAAAGTAAGTAAAATATGTTGTATAAAAGGTGGTGATAAATACTATGAAGAAAGTCTAGAAGAGGCAAAGAAACAAGTGAAGAGTTCTAGAGGGAGGGGGCTTGGTGAAGTGGGCCGTATAGATATCAGGAGGAACAGAGTTCCAGGCAGAGGGAAAAGCCAATGTCAAGGCCCTGGGGTGAGTGCCTATCTGGAGTATTCGGGGAATGGCAAGGAAGCCAGAGTAGCTAGAGAAGAGTGGGCAGTCGGGAGAGTAAGAGGTGAAGTTAGGAAGGAAGGGGATGCAACTGTCTAAGGGCCTCGTAGGACCTTGGAAGGATGGCATTAAAGCACAGATTACTTTCATTGCAGCATTTCTCTACAAAGCCCCAAGGAAGACAGTCAACATCAAGAAGAATGTAACATCACTGACCCTTCTTTAAAGAACTTGAAATTTCCACGAAGTTGCAGTTACATTAATGAAGTTACTTTTAACACACTCCATTGTTTTTCTGGGGACATAAGAGGTGTATATATAGACTCTTGGGGAATTTTGAATAACCTTTGCTGTTAAGGGTGGGTAAGAGGAAAATCTGCTGAGAAATGCAACTTGAAGTAGCAAAGCTAGGCAAACAGCACCTGTTACTATGTTTTTTCCCAAGGGTTGGGTATTGGTCCCCTACCCTTGATAAGGCAACTAGGGTATCCTTTACACTCGGCAAGCTAAAACAGATCTGTGTCACTGTGCTGAACACTTGGCATTCATCAAGCAAAAACAATGGCAACAAGCTCCCCAAGGTTCTTTGTGGACCATCAGCACTGTTCTCAGGGGGCAAGATCACCTCTACCCACCACCTCTGCCAAAACCACACCGGTCCCAAGAAGCCTCTGGCTCTGTCATACATAATCACTACATTAAACCCTAAAGTCTTCTACTTTTCTCCCTGAGGTAGGGGCTGGAAAGCAAAATTTAGACGCCTCCTCATCTTGTCAAAGAGGCCTATTTCCCCAGCTAGCAAAAATCAAGAGCATGACTTCTTGCTAGCTGGTGAAAGAGACATGCCAGGACCTCAGGCCAGAGCTTGACATGCACTCAGCAATATTAATGACTGAATATAAAATTGCAACTACAGTCAGAATTTTTCCATAAAATAAAGTTCTTGAAAAGTGCTAAACAGATATCTAAGAGCCATTCTGAGTATAACAAATACGTCCCCAAACTTCTTTAACTCTAAAGATTCATTTATTCATTCAATATTTATTGAATGTGTATTACATAATATACGCTAGGTGCTATACTGGTTATTAGGGTGTGTGTGTGTGTGTGTGTGTGTGTGTATGTGTGTGTTGGCAGAGGGTAGTAGGAAAAAAATGCCAGCAAAATTGTACAGAATTTTCCAGAGAAGACCTTCCTCATGTTTTCATTATTACATTAGCTCTTAGAAACCTCACTACTTATACACAATTATGAAGACTCTATTATAATTCTGATGTATGGAAATTATTTTTTCTTTAATAAACAATGATATTTGACACAGGAAATCTGAATCTAAAATGTATCCTTACCTGCAAGTAATTTGAAGCGTTGTGTTAGCCATAATTGTAAGTATGTCTTTTTTTATGCTGAGCCTGGGTGGATCAAGAGAAACGCTAGACAAACCTAGAAACAAATTAAATAAATGAATATAATTGCTACTCAGACCCAATAGGAAACACCTTCCATAAACAATGCACACCCTATACTTTAAAACACCTCTTCAGCAATTCATTGTGTAAAACTTGTGAATTTACTTTTCACCATTCCCAGTAAAAGTTCACAAGCTGTGTCATAACAGGAAGAATGGGCAGATGGTCATAAACCAACACAACAGTTCTGCAATTCATTGAGCGAGGGTGGAGTTCCTGTTTTCCTGCATTGCCAACTTCAAGGTCTTACAAAAGGATATGGGACATTGAAACCAAATGAACCTTCATCTGATGATCTCACTCCCCTGGGAAAGGACCCACTGACATTTCTTATAAAACATAGGATGCACACATTTGACGAAATTGCTGATTAATGAATACTACTTAGAGAGATTTCTATATAGTTCATCCATGTACTTTGAGGGGGGTGGGAATGTCCATGACATTGTCTCATTTTCCTTTATCAATTTTCTAGTGCACTTCCTCTGGTAACTGAACTGCCAAGGTTGAAAGACTGTACATTAAAACTAGATGAGAGGAACTGAGGAAAGAAACATGTTCCCATGTCATATAACATGCATATACTTTCCTTCAGAAAACAGAACTTAAAAAGGGTAATGCAGGACTTCCCTGGTAGTTCAGTGGTTAAGAATCTGCCTGCTAGTGCAGGGGACATGAGTTTGATCCCTGCTCTGGGAAGATCCCACATGCCGCGGAGCAACTAAGCCCGTGCACCACAACTACTTAGCCCCCGCTCTAGAGCCCGCGAGCCACCACTACTGAGCCCACATGCTTCAGCTACTGAAGCCCGTGCACCTAGAGCCCATGCTCTGCAACAAGAGAAGCCATGGCAGTGAGAAGCCTGTGCACCACAATGAAGAGTAGTCCCTGCTCGCCGCAACTAGAGAAAGCTTGCACACAGCTACGAAGACCCAGCGCAGTCGTAAATAAATAATAAAGTTAAAGAAAAAATAAGTTAAAAAAAGGGTAATGCTAATGAATTACAACTGGGGAATCTCAACTTACTGATCAAAGCGCTGAGCTTGTCCTGACACCAAGCTTGGAACACAGGAAAAGTGTCTACCTAAATATACCATGGGACAGATTCCTTGCCATGGGTCACTCTACAGCAAGAAGACTGAGTTCTCTGCCAACTAAATGCAAAGAACTACCAGGTGTTGATAAAGCATCAGAGAAAGAAAAACTGTCCACCATGTCAGGGTCTTAACTCATATCTAGATCTTCAAAACACAACCTTAAAAAGTGATTGATGCTGGGTAAGCACCCAAGCTTCTTACGATCCTTAACTCACATCCACTAAGAACAAATGACTCTCTAGGCCTAAACTGGGATTGACATTGTTGGGCAAATAAAAGAGTATTAGCAAATATGAAAGAGTATGAATAAACAGAGTATGAGCAAATATTCAGTGTAAATATGCACAGCATTGAATCTGTGGACCCCAACGTGAACAGCTGCAGGCAGAATGAACAGCTGATGACTCGTGTTCTCATACGCTCACTCAGATGTGTAAAATAGGCTGCTGTAGATTTGTTAATCAATATTAAAAAAAATTTTTTTAACTGGAAATTACTTTATATCAATAAATCTCAGGAACTAATTGGCGTTGGAACTGCCATGGGTTTGGGGCAGTGGTTCTTAAACTTTAGCACGTGTCAGAATATGCCTAGGCCTACAAATCTGCATTTGTAGGTGACGCGGTCATACATGGTCTACGGGCCACTGTTGGATGGCTATTGGTCTGGGTGGTCATGCTCAGTTAATCAGCAGAGCACTTTTCAATATGAAGGAAATAACTGCTCCCAAAGTAGGTAAACAATAAAGCAAAGTGTTTAAAAGCAAAAGAGAAGTCTTCCAATAAGGGAGCCCCATTTTGTGTCACAGAAGGAAAATGAAAATAATTCATTTGGATGAGCACAGATATCAAACTTGACTGGGAAACACCAGGTTGAGAAACATGTCAAAAACAGTAACTTAATACAATTCCTATGATGACCCAAATGAGAAAGAACCCATTATTTGGGCACATTCATGTGAGAAAAAAATGGTAGTAAAGACTAAGCTCTAATTAAGCCAAGCTCACCCCACCACAAAAATAAAAGATTCTTGAACCTCTCCTGTAAATCACTGCCACAGATTATCTCACACTCTAGACACACTTTCCAATGTTAAAAAAAAAAGGTTCTCCATTCATAGGGAGCCAAAACAACACCATACTATTCTAGAGACATGTCTCCAACAAAAAACTATTCAACAAGGCTATCAATAATGATAACTTCAAATTCATATATGTAGACCAACACTCAATTTCTTTTTGCTCCAATAAGCTTCATTCATTTTCACTGACAAGTTTGAGTTCTGCTCTTCAGAAAGTTCTAAAGAAATAACTCTAAGAAGTACATATGCTGCTACTCAATAAAAAGCTCTTCTATGTTCAAATTCCATAGCCAAAATTAATTCATTTGTGCACTATTACCCTTCCAGCTCAAAGACAGGAAGGAAAAACAACAGTGCCTCTGTCTCTAGAATTTGATGGCATCAATTATAGCCCAATCCAATTAAGCAAGTCACACACTCCAAAAGGGCAACCTCATCATTATATTCAGGGCAGCCCGATTACGGTTACTACTGCTGTGCTATGAAACACCCCAGGCTTAAAAGCAACTCACTTCTTTGTGGGATACAGAACAAACCACAAGTTCCAGAGCTTCATTCTCTCACCATAAAGGGGAAGAGAGAGGTCTTGTCAGGGACAAATGAGTGTTCCTGGTGGAGCTGGCCTGGATGAACCAAGTCGTCATTCAGAAAATTCAGTAACTATAGACAGATGATCTTGTTACCATATATGTGTGTGGGTGTCTTTAAAAAAAAAAAAGACATGTGATTCTTTAATTTATAAGGAATTTTCACCTGAATCATTTTACCTTTTCTTCCTTTTCCACCCTCTCCCCTTTCTCACCCTCCAAAGAGTGGAAATCTGTAAATCAACAAACTGGCTACAGGAAAGAGATTAGAGAGAGATGAGAAAGAGAGAGATAAACAGAGAAGGAAATAGGGCTGGGGGAGAGAGAGAATTTATTGCACCAAGGGCATGCGTGTTCCTAATCTTGAAGGAGAGTGAAATTTTAGACGACAAGGAGAGTGGCGAGTGGCGCCCAACCTAGGTACCAAAACCTTCAGAGCAAGTTTTCAGAACGTGAACTTCTGACCTGTGCTTACCCGAAAGACCAAAGCGCTTTGAAAGATGTTAAACTGTTTTACATGAGAAGGTGACTATTACTTGGAGACACTTCGGGAAGCTGTCACAGCCCCAGGTCCAAGCCCAATTCCCCTTTCTCTCTGCGAGGAGAGCGGCGTCCTGCACCAGGAAGAAGAAAAAGTTTCCCTCTCCCCTAGACCCCACCTTATACACTGGGTGTGTACGTGAGTTCGAACCAAAAGGGAACAGTAGACCGGGTTCCCGGTTCGACTCCTACAGAGGCAGAGCTACGCGCACGCTTCCGTCTGCCGAGCCGGCTCGCGGCCCCCTAAGGGTTTCCTTCCCCGCGTCCTGGCTAGGATGGTGCGCGCAGCCGGACAACGTTTCACCGCGTGTTCCCGCCTGCGGGGGCACCTCCTGCCTGCCAGCCACAGGCGCTTTCCCACTCCCGCCTCCTAAGAGCACGGGTGTATCGGCTCTGCAGGACACGCTGCAGCCCAGGCCCTGTCGGAGGCCAGAGTCGCGGAAATGGAACTGGGCTCAGGAGACCACCAACTCGCTGCGTAATCTTAGGCCAGTCACTGAGCTTCAGTTTCCTCTTTGATAAATGAAAAAACACAGTGTGAAGTCACTTTCACCTCTCCAGCTCTATGACTCCCAGTTAGGTCCGGCCTCCAGGTCCTCTCCGCATCCCTATCTCTCCGCCCGTACCCGACCTTCTCCGCTTTCCTTCTAGGGAGTGGGCTGCTTACCCACAGAGGCAGCCCGGGTCTCCACGCAGAGCCACAGAGCAAAGGCCAGCAGCGCCTTGCTCTCCATCCCGCACCTCGCGCCGGGCGCAGTGCCCAGAACTCGACCGGCGGTTCTCTCTCCCTGGTCCTGCTCCGCGAACAAGGCGCGGAGGTGGAATGCGCGCCGCCGCGCAGGGCTCCGACGCTCTCAGGGCGAGGGTGCCCCGGCTTCGGCCGCGGCTGCAGGGGCGTCTGCGGGTGCCAGCAGGAGAGGGTATCCCGACTGCCAGACAGCTTAGGGCTTTCTGTAGCGGGCAAGTGATACCCCCTGCGGGCAGACGAAACGCAACCGTATACCTCCGGCTCTCCCGGGGTCCCGGGATTCAGTGCTGGGTGGGGAGCCAGAGCCGAAACTCTAGAGCGCGGGGGCGGGGCTATGCGGGGCGGGGCTTCCCTTCGCAGCCGGCCCCGCCCCTCAGCCGGGTTCTGTGAGTGGACCCGGTGCTTCCCACGCCCACTACATCTCCCCATCTCCCCACTTGCACCGGACTGCGTCTGGCCCGGAGTGGCCCGAGGGTGAACGTTCCGGGCGCAACCACTCCATTTCTGAAAGAAAACGTAGCCCATAACGGGTTCTGAGCCACTCCAAGTTTCAGTCGGCGGCTGCCCTCCCGCCCCGAGATGTTGGGGAGCAACACTGGGAGTGCTGCGAGGGACACTGCGCCCTCAGGAGGAGCGCCAAAGTTTGGGACGGTCTTAGCTCTGCGCGCCTCTGAAGTGGCTGGGGCACGGGCTGAGGATCAGCGGCAGGCTGAAGAAACGAGGCAGAAGCGGATACTGAGCAGAGGCGAATGCAGGATCGCAAACTGTGACTACAGCCAGTATGAGTGTTTTGCTTGGCCAGCACAGTTGTAGTTTAAAAATCTGAAACTGAATGCCTTTAGTCCGAATACTCACTTGCCCAGTTCTCCAAAGTTCCCACTATTTCCTCTTACACCTGACGGCTTCAATTGTTTTTAAGTTACCTGCCTCGCCCCCCAAAGCATTTAAATTTGAGACCCTCCCCCTCTTACCTGGCTTTCACCAAAAACCTACCTCAGGCCTCCGGGGAGCTGGAAGTACCCAGGGCTCTCGAATATCCGCGGCGCTTGTGGGTTTCCTTGAGAAAAGGTTTTGTCCACCGGGTTACCCGACCAGGAGTCCGTCGCTTGACGCTTCCCGGGCATTTTCAGAGCACAGCTTCCAGCCAAGCTCCCCTTAAGCCGCGGGGAAGGAGGCCCGCAGCGGCGGGCTTCCCTGGAGACGCAATGAAGCAAAGCCCAGACCCTGTCTCACTCTGACAATAAGACAATGAGTTACTGGCCAGACCCTGGGCACCCAGAACACTCTGTACCAAACCTCCCAACTCTCTCAGCAGGTGTAGATTCCATGTGGCTCTGTAGACTCTCTGTTTCCTTTCTAACTACATTTGTTCTTCTTTTTTCTCCATCTGTCCCCACACCTGGGAAGTGACAGATGTCCCCTAACTTCATTAAATGGGATCTTCCAGATCCCTCCGTCTCTTACTTCGCAGGTGCTTTTAAATGACAACTTAAAGGACCATCCTTCAGGGAGATGAAGAGGTAGAAATATTTTATTTCTACATCTAGTCCAAACTCCTCCTCCTGAAATAGACATTAATGTAAAGTGTTTCTTCTCTTTTTTTTTTTTTTTTTTTTTTTGCGGTATGCGGGCCTCTCACTGTTGTGGGCTCTCCCGTTGCGGAGCACAGGCTCCGGACGCGCAGGCTCAGCGGCCATGGCTCACGGGCCCAGCCGCTCCGCGGCATGTGGGATCTTCCCGGACCGGGGCACGAACCCGTGTCCCCTGCATCGGCAGGCGGACTCTCAACCACTGCGCCACCAGGGAAGCCCTAAAAAATCTTTTTAATATGAAAAGGTTTAGAATGAAAAGTCCTTCCTTCGGCAGAGGCAGGCATTTTTACCTTTCCTTTTCTCCCAAGCAAATTCTATGCACATATAGGTATAAGTATATCATGCTCCTCCTTCCACAAAGGGTACCCTTGGTATAAATACTGCTTGAGTGTTGGCTTTTTTCACTTTAAAATATAACTTGGAGGTCATTCTACATCAAGCTTTAGGGCTCCATCTTGTTCCTTTTCACAGTGGCATGGTGTTGCACTGTATAGATGCACTAATATTTAATCTAGGAGGTATTCGTCAGGGCCAGGGGTATACTTAAAAGAAACTCCTCTCTTCCTGCAAGTAAACTTAGCAAGGAAAACAGGATGGGCTCTGGCAAAGCTGGATAAGGGGGAGGGAGATGGAACCTGGTTTGGAGCAGGCAGTTTTTCTCCATCTCCATCTCCAAACAATTCTTCTCTCTCAGCTTTATTTACAATTCATGACACTTCCTCTTCCACGTCTCACTTAAGAAGATAGTGTCTCCTCTGAATGCAAACCAGAACCTGCAGGCCCATGGTAATAGCCCCCTTTAGAAGTCTTGGAGGAAATGATGCGTCTTTGATGGCCACAAGACCAGAATTTGGCAGGGTCTCAATGAAATCAGTCTACCACATTCCCTCCCACACAGCACTAAGAAGTACCTTGTGTTCATGAAAAATGACAAAGTCTGGTGGGGTTTTTTTTTTTTTTTTTCTTTCTTTCTTTTTTTTTTTTAAGTCTGTTCCATGTGCAACACCCTCCCATTATCTGGCACTGCTGCAAAGGAGTGATTTGTGAGTTAATCAGACAGTACAGGTAAGATCACCATCTATCAAAGTAGGCAAGTGTGTTCAGTGCCCCGTAAATGGTATTCAGACACCTTTGGGGGTGAAGCAGCCAGGAGTGGTGCTAAGTACACAGGGGCCACACTGGCTGGGCTTGCCTCCCAGGTCTACCGCTTTACTATCCACATGATCTTGACCAACTTACTGGTTGCATATCTATGAAACACAAAAGATGATAATAGAACCTTCTCCCTAGGGTTTTTGCAGGAATGGAATGAGTTACTGCACATAAAGCCTGACCTAATACCTAGTAAGCACAAGCACCTAGCACACAGTAAGCACCCAATGCACATTGGGAAACACTGTGCAAAGATTAATTATACTATCTCCTTCACGTTGCTAAGATCTGAATGGTAAATAAGGCTCATTTCTCCAACAACATTTTCTGGTCCCACTACGTGCTAGATATTACAGGAGAGACTAGGGTTACAGTGGTGAACGTGAGCAGAAATGAGCAGTCCTCACAATAGCTCCACCCGGGGCAAATTTAACTTAATCACAGAGTGCTCTGTATCTCCAGCTGTTTCATCGGGCTTTGTGCACAAAGAATATAAATTGTTCATATCATCAAAGCATACTGCATAAATTACACTCCACAGTGCCAACTTTTGTTCCATTGCCACCAGTATTTTGGACTTCATATCTTAAAAAAGTAAATACGAAGGCTAGCAAAAGGTTAATAACTGAGGAAGTTGGATGATGAGTACATAAAGGTTCATTTTACTATTCTCTCTACAGTTACACATTTAAAATTTTCCATGATTAAAAAAACCTGTTTTAAGTAACTATAATCAAAGTGCTGGCCGGTTTTGTATAATACCATTGACTTTTCCATAGTTGGTCTTGACATTACCTCTGGGAAATGGTTGAAGCAGAGAGGCAAGTGGATGGGAACTTGCACTTTTTATGTATTTTCATGTATTTCTATGGCATTTTGTCAAAATGAGAAAGTGTAACTTTTACAAATAAAATATATGGATCAAGATTCAACTCTCCCTTCTAGTGGCTGTTATAGTTTTCAAATATTGCCATTTGTTGATTACATATTTGCACGTCACTTTCTCCTGTTTACTTCCCTTAATTTGTTTCCAATATTTGTTTATGCTCTAACTTACCAGAGCCCTGACTACCTTGCCAGATGTTGGCTGGATTTCATAGCCCATTGTACTCATGACTATCATGCACTGGGAGATCCTGAGCACCCTTTATCTCTCATTATCCACCTTCCTTACACACCTATGTGTATTTTTCTCTCTGTGTGACTTATTTTTAACTTAAACTTAAAACATATTGGTATGTTCAAGGAAAAGAAGGTTTTGTTATCACAAAGCCAGGCTCGCCTTGGATGTTTCTATCAGTGTTTGGCTTCATTCATCAGGTCTTACATTCTAATAAATATAAAACAAACTCCCCATTCTTATGGTGAGACAAATGAAACAGAACTTCGTTACTTGCCACCTGCACAGGAAAAATCTGTTACTATAAATATGCATGCCTATGTGCCCTCCCCAAACTCACCCATATAGTTGCTTGCTATATCTCACAAGGATAAATATAACAATTTTGTAAATTTATTTATTTTTGGCTGTGTTGGGTCTTCGTTTCTGTGCGAGGGCTTTCTCTAGCTGTGGCAAGCGGGGGCCACTCTTCATCGCGGTGCGCGGGCCTCTCACCGTCGCGGCCTCTCTTGTTGCGGAGCACAGGCTCCAGACGCGCAGGCTCAGTAGTTGTGGCTCACGGGCCCAGTTGCTCCGCGGCATGTGGGATCTTCCCAGACCAGGGCTCGAACCCGTATCCCCTGCATTGGCAGGCAGATTCTCAACCACTGCGCCACCAGGGAAGCCCAAAATATAACAATTTTAAAAAGTGGAAAGCATGCAGGGAATTTAAGTAACCAACTGAAAATCCACATAACGCCAGAGAAGGATGTCAGAAAATAATAAAAGTAGCCAACACTCACTGAGCGCATTCTGTGAGCAGGCACTGTTCTGAATGCTTCGCTGCATCCTTTGCTTCATCCTTGCAACATCCCATGATGGCAGCGAGCACTGTTAGCAATTCTCAGTGAAGAAGAAGAGTGAAGACAAGGAATTGCTTATCCTTAAGTAAATGATCCTTTGCCTTCCTAAAAGTCTTGCAAAAAAGAAAAAAAAAAGTTGTTTTATCTCTTTGCAAACAATCAATGCATCGTTTTCTCACCATTAGTTAATGATTGGTTAAAAATCAAGACACTCTTTGTTTTTTTTTTATAATAATAATAATAAGAAGTCGATTTTTGGAGCACTTATTATATGCCAGGTATTTTCTTTCGCTTAACTTATTGTAATGTTTACAATAACTCAGTGAAGATACTATAATTATTTTCATATGGGGGTGGGGGATGAGATTTGAAGGTTTAAGTAACTTTTCCAAAGTCCCACAACTAAAAGTAGTGGAATCAGGACTTAAAAGCAGAGAGGTGGTAAACACCCAAGACAGATTCCTCCAAGCATATAGTTTCTTTCTTTCTTTTTTTTAAGGGAATAGTTTAATATTTTTATTTAACATACTTCCCTTTTTTTTTTAACATCTTTATTGGAGTATAATTCAAGCACATAGTTTCTTGATGAGGACTGGTCTCCTTCAAGGGGTGAGGCTGAGTCAATAGATACCATTGGTTTCCTCAGCCTCTCCATGATGATGGCTTCCATTTTCCTAGGTGGATGGAAGTCCAAGGGTGACTTAGGAGACTCATTCTGCGACAGACAATCAAGGCAGAATTAAAGGCAGGTAACTAGATCTCCCTCTCCCCCGCCCCAGGAACCCCAGCCCAACTGGATCTTCACCTCCTTACCCCTTCAAAGAGAAGCAGTTGCTCCTATGTACATAATCACTTGGGCATTTGGGGTATTTGTTTTCTGCCATGGATTTTTTTTGTCCTTTAGTGTCTTAGAAAACTTTTATTTGACCTTCAATACCCAGCTCAAATGTCCTTCCCAAGTAAAGTTTTAGCTTTTTATTCAACTGCCTTCTTCAATTGAGATCCTCCCAGAAAAAACAGGCAGAGGTTAAATCTTACTTGAGCAGGTGGTTGTGTAGAAGGATGGTGGTTAAGGTGTAATAAGAATGGTGAAATGCATGATGTTGATGCTTATTTAGTAAAATGTACCCTGTACATTACATACTTATCATGATATGTGTAGTTAAATAGAGCTATCATCAAAAATACTGTGGGGTTCAAATGATATGTACTAGCTATGTAAAATGTACCTTACAAATCATTCTTAACTTCACATTTAAATAATAGTCATACACTTAATAAATATATCCAGAGCTATACTGAATTTATACTTTATCCTAGACCAATTAATTTGGACTATTTTGTTATTCACAGAGCCAGGAAATTACTTTCCTTTTCCTATATACACACAGCACTTTTATGATATGATATATGATAATATGACTACATTTATGTGAATGTTTCTCCTTCAAAAGCAGGAGTTTAGGTCAAATCTATTTTGTATTTTCAATGCCTAGCACAGCCTCTGTGCATCCTCTCTTCTCAATACTTTGATAAAGTTCAAATTATTTTTATTATTTCCATTTCTGCTGTTCTTTGTTTCTTCTTCACTTTTTTCCCCCTCAGAATCACATGCCTCTTGAGTATCCATCACAATTACCTTTACAGGAAGCAACTTACTGGAATAAATAGAACTATACAACATCAACATAGACACAGAGTGAAAAAGTTCTTAATTTATTAATCAGTGGAGATTGGAGTTTTTTTTTTTATTTTGAGTAACAAAGAAAAAGAAAAAGAGCATTTATAAGGTTTGCATGTGCTATACAAAAAATGTGTGTCCCGAATTTTATGTCTGTGCCCTTTGCAGGTTGTAACCATTTTCCAGTGAATTAATGTCATCTCCCCTCTTAAAAGTTTCTCAAGTTTTCAAGGAACTGAACAGTGCAAAAACAAATTCTTTTGTTTCCTAGAGAATTATTATAAGTCACTCATCCCTCACAGAAGAATATATCCACTTCCAGTTTAGGTGTATTAGTATTCAGTGCTTTTCACATTTCTCCAGAATAAAGATAGCATTTTCCACTAGTGTTGCTTCACCAGCAATGACAGCTAATCAATGGAAGCAGAAAAGTTTTATGGTCTTTGTATAGAAATTTAGTTTCCAGAGTTTCCAAAACATTGGTGAGGAGTCCCTTGAGGCACAAATAAAAATTCTCTTTCCGTGTGTTTCTGAACATTCATTTCTCATACGTTACTGCTTTGGTGAACATAATAAAACCAAGCAGAACAACTCAGCAAGGAACACCTCACACAGAGAGACAGTTTTAAATAAAGTAAAAAATACAACTTCAGATCTAACTGATAATCATCCCAAAATTAGTCAGGCTGGTTATAGGCAGATGAAAGGCCATAAGGGAGTCATTTCATGCATCTGACCACATAATATAAATAGAAGTTCCAGATGTAGAGAAAATGAGTCTTGTAACAAAGCAACACATAGAAAATATTAGACACTAAAATGGTCTTTGGATTGTATACAAAAACACTTAGATTTCCTTATCCTAAGAAAGAAGGACCTTGACCTTGCTTCTTCCTAAAGCTACTTGGTTGTTGGTTGCTTTTACCATTCCTCATTGTAAAAGTTCTGGAAAGTGGGCTTCCCTGGTGGTGCAGTGGTTGAGAGTCTGCCTGCCGATGCAGGGGACACGGGTTCGTGCCCTGGTCCGGGAGGATCCCACATGCCGCGGAGCGCCTGGGCCCGTGAGCCATGGCCGCTGAGCCTTGCGCGTCCGGAGCCTGTGCTCCGCAACGGGAGAGGCCACAACAGTGAGAGACCCGAGTACGGAAAAAAGAAAAAAAAAAGTTCCGGAAAGAGAGAGGTGACCCCGCATCTTCTCTTCTCAAATACAATAGCTTCTTCTCAGTTTTGACTCTGCCCAGCATCTCCAGCACATCCATTCCATTGTCCACCCCATCTTAAAGCGCTGTCTTTGCTTGATTCTCATTACACTGTACACGCCTACCTCTCCAGCCAATGCCTTTCACTGGCTTAAGCTCCTTTGCTCAACCTTAAACATAGGGAATCTCCAAATCATTCTTGGTCATCATCCTTTTTCCTCTTCCATGACTCTCTCAGGGACCTCATTCCCCCTTGTGCCTTTGACTGTCTTCTTTATGGGGATAACATGCAAAGTTGTGCTTTCCAGCTCTGGTTTCTACCCTAGTTCCAGACTCTAACCTCCAGCCCTTCCTGGATATCTGCCTGTGTACATCCCACCAGGCTCTGAAATTCAAAGTGTACAAAACTGAACACTGTTTCTCTTACTCCTGTACTGCCTCCTGCAGCACCCTCAAGTGCAGTCCTTCCAAGTGCTTATACTCCATACCTTGCAGCTGTGTTACTCCCCTGATGTTTTTCTCCCACCCAAACCAATCTTGTCTACATTCTTTATATCTCTCATATCTATCCCCTATTTTCATTCACCAGACTGCCCTGATTCATGACCATTTTGCCTTTGTCCTGGAATTTTCCAATCCATCCATCACTCTGCTGCCAAAGTTATCTCCCTAAAACACAAGGTGCATCTGTCCTTTATCTTTGACAGCTGGCATTTGCACACAGCATAAAGCCCCAAATCCTAAGCCTGGTGTTCAAAGCTTCATTCCTCGCCTGCTTCCTGTTTTTCCAGCTTATCTTCTAGTATACCATAGACATACTCTATATTCCAGCCATATAGAGTCCACTGGCCACTTCCAAAAAATGCTTTTTACTCTCTCGTCTCCAGGCTTTGCCCGATATATGTTCTCTTTGCTTAGAATGTACTTTATTCCAAGATCTGTCTATAGGAGACTGGCCTCCCTTCAAAACCAGGCCCCAAGAAGTCTCTTCAATCCCTACTGCTGCACCCCTGGCCAACTGAATTACTTGTTCCCTACCTGCAATAGTTAGGATTCCTTGGATTGTAAGCAACAGAAAAAAACAACTCAATCTGGCTTAAATGTATAGGATCATGCTGCTGTAAGTTCTGGGCTGATTTCAGATAGTTTTATCTAGAATCTCAGTGTGTCATCCTACTATTTTTCTGTATAAGTTTCTCAATTCTGCCCTCAGGCTCACTGTAAAAAAAAAAAAAAAAAAAAAAAAAAGGCTGTATATCTTCACACCACACTCTCCACAGAAAATTCTTTGCCAGAAGCTCTTGAGAAAAAATGAGGAAGACTCTGTCCTCATCAAACATTCTCTTGCGTCTCATTTGCTCATCCTTATACCAGTTACTAGGGCAGTATCTTAGTCCATTTAGGCTGCTATAACAAGACACCACAGACTGGGTGGCACACAAACAACAGAAACTTATTTCTCACAATTCTGGAGGCTGGAAGTCTGAGATCAGGGTGCCAGCATGGTTGAGTGAGGGCCCTTTTTGAAGTTGCAGACTTCTTATTGTATCCTCACATGGCAAAAAAGGCTGGGGAGCTCTGTGGGGTCTCTTTTATAACAGCACTAATCTCATTCATGAGGGCTCCACCCTCATGACCTAATCACCTATCAAAGGCTCCATCTACTAATACCATCACCTTCCGGGTTACGATTTCAACATATGAATTTTGGGGGACACAAACATTCAGACCATAGTAGACAAGAAGGATGCCAGTAGGGTTAGGTTAATCAGAGTGCACGCCTGCAATTAGAAGTGGGGTCAATAACATCAAAACCACATCACTGAAATGGGGAAGGGACTGTTTCTCAAAGAAAAATCTGAAGGTTTTTATAGAAAGTAGGAGGATATGAATGTTAACGAGACAATCAACTAATGACTACTATATTTCCCATACTCCAAGAATACATTATTCTATATCTGTTGTAGCTATATGATATCCTGCTTTATATCAGATTTATTTGGTCTGTGTATCTGTCTTCTTCAGTATATCGTGAGATTGAGGACCAGTTTAGTGTAGCTTTCATAGCTGTTTTCTCTAACCTTCCAATTAATTGAAGACAAGCCTTTTTGGTCTTCTGGAAATACTCCCCTTTCTTCCAATGTTATCATCATAACGTATCATAAAAATAGCTAACATTTAATAAATCAGGCCCTGTTGTAAGCACTTTACATGTGTTGACTCCCTTAATCCTCAACACTGTCTTACAAAGTAGGTACTATTATTATCTTCACTTCCTAGATGTGGAAACTAAGGCTCAGAGAGGTTAAGTAACTTGCCCACTGCCATGTAGCTTGCATGTGGTAGAGCCGGGATTTGAGCCAAAGCAGGATGAATCCAAAGCTACACTCTAAAGCAGATTCGTGCTAGTTCATCTCTCAAAAAACACACCTCTTGGTAAAACAGTCACTAGAAAGCTACTGCTTGTCTTTCATCCCTCCCATCCCAAGCATCACTCAATATTGCCAATTCTCCTTTCCTAACACATTTGTTCTTTCTAATTTATTCTTCTATTAAACTGACCATCAAGTTCTGACCATCTCTTGGCTCAACTTCTAGAATAATATATTTGAAAATCAATCAATCTCATGTGTTGACCCCAAACTATCCTCCTAGTCTCTACACTCTTCTTCCTGACCTGATCTCCAATATCAAATAGTTACTGTCTTTCACCTCATAATCATGTACCATGAGGAACTGACGTTGGGTCATACTTGGAGTTGCTCCTGACAATAATTCTTACGAGACTGCAAGTCAACTAACTCCTTGATGCTGTCCCTCCCAGGAAACGGAACTCACAGAACTATAGGGGCCCTTAAGAGATTATTCAACTCAGTCTCCTGTCTTTGGTCAACAAGTCATTAGCCACTAAAGACAGGTCTTGATTATTTGCCTCTTGAAGAAATACGGAAAAGATTCTTCACAACCACACTCAGCAGCACAGAATCTCTTCTAGCATGTGACTGTGGCAGAGTCTTCCCAAGATGTCAACACCATGAGGTCTCACCTCACACTCTGTACCCAGAAACCTGCTATAGTACCAGAGGCCTGCTCCTTGAGTACAGATGGCAGATTTCTGAGCAATCCCTATTCATTCAGCAAATTATTAATTTACTTTTTAGTAGCAAGTGAATTATGACATATCTATGCAAACACCAGAATTTTAGACTCTCTAAAAGTAGTTGAACTAGATATACTGTTCATGTTTTTATTAGAGCCTTTATTGGACATTTATTATTTTAGTCTTATTTATAAATTATTTTATCTACTTTTTTATTTATTAGATAATTTATTTATTAACAACAAAACAGAGATTCTCAATCCTGACTACACATTAGACTCTCCTGGGTCTGGGGAGCTTTGAAAAAATACTGGTACCTGGAACCATCGTACATCAATTAAATCAGAATCTCTGGGAGGAAAACCTGACCAACAGATTTTTGTTTTTGCATTCGAATGTGATTCTAATGTGCAGCCAGAGCAGAGAAACATCACGTTAAACTCTTGTTCATGAGAACAGAAAAGATCCTTCTGAAACTTTGAAATGAAAACATTATAGCTTCAGGACTATTTCATGCATTGGGTACTATAGTCACAGTGAGATTTCTAAAAAGTATAAAAATATGTGAGAAATTTTAAAAGTATAACTCATAAGAACAAAATTATTCTTAGCAAACTCAACGTTATTAAAAATACTTTTAAATATTTTTCAACCAAAAAAATATGTGAGATGGCAGTACATTTTAATGTGTTTGCCATGATTCAGGGTGAGTCTTCCAAAAGTAAGAGCACCTACAACATAAAAAGATCTTAAAGCCTCCTCCATAGAGTATTTCAAATTTTAATTCAATATTTACAGCTTGAAATGTTCCTAGCTACTGCTGAAGTAAATGTCAAGCAAGTAAAAGAGTCTGAAGTCAACAGTCTGGTAACAACAATTCATTTTGATACAAAGAATTACAGCTTCATAAAAAAGATAAGCTTTTTATGTGTATTGAGGCAACTCTCCCATTCTTTCTGAGTTATGCCTTTCAATAAATGTTATTCTGAATTAAAGAACTGCCTGGGGGAGGTTGGGAAGGAGGAAGACACCCAAATTGAGCTTCAAGAAAGATGAATTATCTAAATCAGTTTCTCTGATCTAGAAACACTGCTGAATGCAATGCAGTATGTGACATTATCTTTCACCCTTCCTGAGCTCCTAAAATCAAAAGCCAAATTCCAATGAATTGGAGTGACATGTAGCACTAGCTCTTATATTCAGTTACAAGAATTCTTCAGGGTCTAAAAATGAGGACCCCAGACTACAAACATCCCTAAAATTCTTTACGAGCTCGTGTTTCAAAAAGTTGGAAAATGTCTTTATGTGTATGCTTGTGTACAGAAAACAGACTGAAGATAGACACATCAGAATTTAACAGTGGTTATTTGAGAAAAATACGGAGGACTTAAATGATCTTCAAGAATCACAGAATACTTTTTACACACATATGCAGAAAAGAAAATTGTTATATATACACTACCAAATGTAAAATAGCTAGCTAGTGGGAAGAAGCTGCATCACACAGGGAGACCAGTTCAGTGCTTTGTGACCACCTAGAGGGGTGGGATAGGGAGGGTGGGAGGGAGATGCAAGAGGGAGGGCATATGGGCATATATGTATACATATAGCTGATTCACTCTGTTGTACAGCAGAAACTAACACAACATTGTAAAGCAATTATACTCCAATAAAGATTTTTTAAAAATTAATTAATTAAATTAAATTAAAAAAAAAAGAAAAAATTGTTGAAGGGCACACATGAAACGTAAAAATAATTACTCCTGAGGACCAGGATGGAAATGGTAGATAGAAGAGGTTTCATTTATTACTCTATGCTCTTTTATATTTTTTAGTATTTTCATTGATAATTGATCATTTAAAATCATAATTTAAATAATAATAAACATGATATATTTTGGATTTTTAGAAAGCTATTAAAGACCATCCTCATCCTCTTTAATTTGAAGGTATCTTTATTAACATCTCATTTGCCCAGGTGGGTAAGAGAATATGAACAGAAGTGTTTGCCCTTCTCTCTCCTGCTTAGAGGGCATGGAGTAGTTCTCCTGGAATACTCCCTGTTTCCTCATGGGTTTCATGGTGGTGCCAAAGCAGGAGCTTGACCCCAGAGAAGCCATAACTTATCAATAATAATTCATTTAGAAAGCTCAAATGAATTATATACCTGCTGTGCAAAATGTTTCCTTATACATTATCTCGTTTTCTCTTCAAAATAATCCTATGAGACTCGGAAATTTCAAGTATCTTTAACAGCCCACATAGCGAGTGAATGGAAGTGCCAGGATTTAAATCTCCATCTTTCTGGCTTCACAAACCAGTGTCCTACAATGGAAAGAAATTCAAATCGTGAAACAATCAGGAAATTTGAACAGTAAGTGGATATCCATCTAAGCTGGTAACATTTCTGCTGATATAATCCTCTCTTCTTGAGATTCACTCTATTAGTCAAAGTCCACATCCGCAAATCTCTTTGAGGCAAGTGTTTCTCTACCTTGGGCGTCTGCTGAAACTGCTGGGGGACGATGGCTCCCCAGGTATCTTAGAAACTCAATTGTTTGACCAAATAATCCTAAGACAAAACCTTTAATCTTTCTGCTAAACTTTCTGCCTCCAGGATCAAATATTTTCCTTCTAGCCCTCACTGGCAGGCTTCTCAAATGCCATCATGATTTTGCTAACAACCTCATCAATATTCTTTTTTTTAACATATAATTTCTTCCACACATACATACTGTAATAGTTTAAATTTTTTGTATGGAGAAGTTTCAAGATACAGGGTTTGGTCCATATTACTTTTTTTTTTTAATTTTGCATTGATCAATTGCAATTTTTCATTGATGCCTGTTCCACTCTTCAGCATACGTCCTTTCTTCATAATAAGCTCCTAAATAACTATTCCCGTGACTGAAAAGGGGGAAAATCCTTCAAAATATATCCCCCATAACTGTGAAGGGGGAAGAATCTTCAAAATATAATAGGTGATTTTTCACATATATATAAAATAATACCTTACGTGTAAAGGCTGCCATTGTTTTTTTAATCGATTTCCTATGGAGTAACGTACTGTATTTAGTTTCAAATGGCTTGTTCTAAAGATATTTTCCTCTTCCAGTTTCCCATATTTGTTTGAAGGGGAAGTACAATGATGTAGTGGACGAGTGGGAGCTCTGGCGCCAGATGAACCGAGATTAGAATCTCAGCTCTGCTACGTGGGCAATTTTAACTGTGCTCAGCCCCAATTTTCTTTTTTAAATTTTATTCTACTTAAAAAAAATTTACTGTGGTAAGAACATTGAACATGAGCTTTATCCTCTTCATAGATGTTTTAAGTGTAGAATATAGTATTATTATCTACAGGCACAATGTACAGCAGACCTCTAGAACTTATTCATCTTGCATAACTGAAACTTAATTCTACCAAACATTTAAAGAAGAATTAACACCAATCCTTCTAAACTTTTCCAAAAAAAAAAAAAAAAAACTGTAGAGGAGAGAACATTTCCAAACTTATTTAATGAAGTTAGCATTACTCTGATACTAAAGCCAGACGAAGACACCACAAGAAAAGAAAACTGCAGGCCAATATCCCTGATGAACATTGATGCAAAAATCCTCAACAAAATACTAGGAAACTGAATTCAACAGCACATTAAAAGGATCATACTCCATAACCAAGCGGGACTGATCCCTGGGATGCATGGATGGCTCAACATATGAAAATCAATTAATGTGATACACCACATTAACAGAATGGAGGATGAAAATCACATGATCATCTCTTCAATATCCCTTAGGTTTTCACTAACAAGCTTCTCAAAGTTCTTACAGCCTCTTCCAACTGCTGCACTTGAAAGCCACTCCCACATTTTTAAATGTTTATTGTGGTGACACCTCACTTCCAGGTACCAAAACCTGTGCTAGTTTTCTATTGCCACATAACAAATTACTCCAAAGTCTAGTGGCTTCAAACCATAGGCGTTTATTATTGCGGAGTCTTTGTGGTTCAGGAGTGTGGGAGCAGTTTAGCTGGGTCTTTCTAGTTCCAGGTCTCTCATAAGGTTACAGACAAGATGTCAGCCTGGGATGCAGTCATGTGAAGGCTTGATTAGGGCTGAAAAATCCACCTCTAGTGTGACTCACTTGCATGACTATGGCAGAAGAATTCAGATCCTCATTGAACGCTGGGAGTCTCCATAGGGCTAGGGCTACTTGTGCCCTCAGATATGGAAGTTGGTTTTCCCAGAGCAAGTGATCCAAGATAGCAAGGTGGAAGCCACAGTGTCTTTTATGACCTAGAACTGGAAGTCATATATGACCATGTCCACAATATCCTATTATACAGTTCAGCCCTATTCACAGTCTGAGGACGTTAATACCCAGGGTTTAAATACAGGAGACAGAGGTCATTGGGGATCATCAAGGATTTGACTGTAATTTCTCTTATTAGTGTTATATAGTTTTCAGCATTCAAATCTTCACCATATTTTGACAGATTTACCCCAAAGTATTTCGTGTTCATTGATGCCACTGTAAGTTCTAATTTCCAATTGTTTTTTTGCCACTATATAAAAATACAATTATTTTTTGTATTATCCTAGTAACCTGTGCCCTTGTTAGACTCACATATAAGTTCTAGTAGCTTTTTGGTAGATTCTTTAGGATTTTCTTTGTAGACAATCATGTTTCTGTGAATAAACACAATTTTATTTCTTCCTTTCTAATCTGTATGCTTTTCATTTGTTGGCTTCTTATATAGGCTACAATCTCCAATATAATGTCAAATAGAAGTGATAAGAGTAGACATCCTTGCCTCAAATCCGTGCTTGAGAAGAAAGCAGGCAGTCCCTCATCAATAAGTATGACATTATAAGTTTTGCATAGATTCCTTTTATCAGGCTGAAGAAATTCCTTTCTAGTCCTAACTTATTAGATGTTATTACGAATGTTGAATTTTGTCAAATGCTTTTTCTGAATCTGTTGAGACGATCCTATGGTTGTTCTGGCAAATTGCATTTATTGATTTTTGAATGTTGAACCAAACTTGCATCCCTGGGAGAAACCACACTTGGACATGATATGTTATCTTTTCTATATATAGTTAGATTTGGTTTGATAATAAAATTTTTTAAATCCATGTTTAGGAGGGATATTGGTCTACAGTTTACTTTCCTTGTAATAACATTTTCTGTTTTTTTTTTAAACCATGGTAAATGATTTAGTTGGGAAGGGTTCCCTTCTCTTCTATTTTTCTGGGCCATATATATTTATAGGTGAAATGATACCATCATCTTGGATTTGTTTAAAAATAATTTGGAATGAAGGGAGGGATGGATGTGAATACAGATAAAATGAGATAGGCCAGGAGTTGATAATTATTGAAGTTTAGCAATCAGTATATTTTCAATATAAAATTGAAAATTTTCAATAATAAAATATTTTCAATAATAAAATACTTTCTCTTAGAAATGTGTCCTTTCCACAGCTCTATCCTACTTTCTAGTAATATGGTAGAGAAAAGGGTGCCCTAAAATTTCAGCAAAGAGTAAAGCAGAAGCCCAGATGCTGAGAGTTCCCAAATCGTTTTAAAGACTGTCCTGACCATTAGCATCCAAATGTGTACTAAGAGGAGAGTAGGATAAATCAATCATAGCTTCAGTTTAGATGTAGGATTTATGACAGTCTTAATTTCTTGGTTATTTCTCCAACTTAGCTTTGAAAAATTCTATCCTGCAACGCAATGGTTGTCAAACCTTAATGTGCACGAAAATCACCTGGAGGGCTTCTTAAAACAGATTGTTTAAGGCAGTGAAACTATTCTATGTGATACTGTAATGGTGGATTCATGTCATATATTTGTCAAAACCCATAGAACGTACACCCCTAAGAATGCACCTAATGTGAACTAGGGACTTTGAGTGATCATGATGTGTCAATGCAGTTTCATCAGCTATAACACATGTACCACTCTGGCAGGGGATGATGTTGAATATAATTAATCCCCCAACTGTAACTATCAATATCTCCCACCAGAGGCTGTAATGGGTGGACAGGGGGTATGTGGGAACTCTCTGTACTTTCTGCCCAGTTTTGAGGTGAACCTAACACTGCTCTAAGAAAATAAAGTCTAATTAAAAATCAACAACAAAGACACAGGTTGTTAGACTCCATCCTCAGAGTTTCTCATGCAGTAGATGTGGGGTAGAGCCGAAAAATCTGCATGTCTAACAAGTGCCCGGGTGATAATGATGATGTTGATCCAACAACCATGAGAGAACTTCTGCTTTAATATAAAGCCTCAGATTTCAGAAATTCCAGCTTTCTCACAATTTACATCCTGGATCCAATCCAAATAGAATATTATTTAGTTCACAAGCCACACTGACTCTCAATTCTGTTTGTTTCATTTTGCTAAACTTTGTTTGAATACCAACCATGTACCAGGTCTTCTGCTAGCCGCTGGAGATACAAGGACAAGGATACATATTAATGCATTGTCCCTAACATTGAAGGTTTTATAGTCTGATGTCCTTATCTTTAATCCTGTTTATTAATTTTATAGAATATTTTGTTTAACTTTTATCTAAGCTGTTTCATTTGTCATAGATTATTTTTACATTTGTTGTGGTAAATTAAATTAACAGTTGAGTTCAGCTGGTAGCATAAAATATTACAGGTTTTTTTTCTACATCTTGGTCTTAGAGCCCAAGTGCTCCTAAGCTTCTCCCAGAAGAGACCTTAGAAATCATCTTATTCATTTGCCCACCCCCATTTTACAGTTGAGGAAACAGAAGCCCAGAAAGATGTGACAACCTTCCCAGGGTCACCAAGGTAGTAAGTGACAGAGCTAGAACTAAATCCAAGTCATTGGACACTGAATACGGTAATCTTCCCATGACATTTGGCCTCATGACTGAAATTCCAACAACAAGGAAAATTATGGATTCCCATATCTAGGAAATAATTCACAAATTTCAGTGGAATTTCATGATTACATTAAATTATTGATGATCTTTGTGAACTAAAGGAGACAATGTGGAGAGAAAAAGAAGAAAGACTGGAGTAGTGGTGGTCATTGTCACGATGGCATTAGTAGTGCAGTAAAGTGTAGCAGTAATAGATGACTTCTTATGTGCTGTGTACTGTGACTTTCTTAGAACATTCACTCTTCTCAATAACCCCATGAGATATGTACAATTATTACGCCCATTTTACAGAGGAGGAAACTGAAGCACAAAGAAGTATAGTAGTTTGCCCAAAGAGACATGGCATTTGCACTAAATTCTGTCTAATGGTCTTGAATATAATTAATCACCCAACTGTAACTAAATTCTGCTAGGAGGAAAATTTAAGTAAGATTTAACCACTGTATAAAGTTTCACAGTTCTTCAAAGCCCCCAATCCCTTTTGGATAGCTTAACAACCTTCCAAGACTGAACCAGGAATAGAAAATATAAACAGACCAATCACAAGCACTGAAATTCAGACTGTGATTAAAAATCTTCCAACAAACAAAAGCCCAGGACCAGATGGCTTCACAGGTGAATTCTATCAAACATTTAGAGAAGAGCTAACACCTATCCTTCTCAAACTCTTCCAAAATATAGCACAGGGAGGAACACTCTCAAACTCATTCTATGAGGCCACCATCACCCTGATACCAAAACCAGACAAAGAGGTCACAAAGAAAGAAAACTACAGGCCAATATCACTGATGAACATAGATGCAAAAATCCTCAACAAAATACTAGCAAACAGAATCCAACAGCACATTAAAAGGATCATACACCATGATCAAGTGGGGTGTATCCCAGGAATGCAAGGATTCTTCAATATAAGCAAATAAATCAATGTGATAAACCATGTTAACAAATTGAAGGAGAAAAACCATATGACCAGCTCAATAGATGCAGAAAAAGATTTTGACAAAATTAAACACCCATTTAAAAAAAACCCTCCAGAAAGTAGGCATAGAGGGAACTTACCTCAACATAATAAAGGCCATATATGACAAACCCACAGCCAACATCATTCTCAATGGTGAAAAACTGAAACAATTTTCTCTAAGATCAGGAACAAGATAAGGTTGTCCACTCTCACCACTATTATTCAACATAGTTTTGGAAGTTTTAGCCACAGCAATCAGAGAAGAAAAAGAAAGAAAAGGAATCCAAATCAGAAAAGAAGAAGTGAAGCTGTCACTGTTTGCAGATGACATGATACTATACAAAGAAAATCCTAAAGATGCTACCAGAATACTGCTAGAGCTACTCAATGAATTTGGTAAAGTAGCAGGATACAGAATTAATGCACAGAAGTCTCTTGCACTCCTATACACTAATGATGAAAAATCTGAAATAGAAATTAAGGAAACACTCCCATTTACCACTGCAACAAAAAGAAAATAATACCTAGGAATAAATCTACCTAAGGAGACAAAAGACCTGTATGCTGAAAACTGTAAGACATTGATGAAAGAAATTAAAGATGATACAAAGAGATGGAGAGATATACCATGCTCTTGGATTGGAAGAATCAACCTTGTGAAAATGACTATACTACCCAAAGCAATCTACAGATTCAGTGCAATCCCTATCAAACTACCAATGACACTTTTCACAGAAGTAGAACAAAAAATTCACAATTCGTATAGAAACACAAAAGACCCCAAATAGCCAAAGCAATCTTGAGAAACAAAAACAGAGCTGGAGGAATCAGGCTCCCTGACTTCAGACAAAGCTACAGTAATCAAGACAGTATGGTACTGGCACAAAAACAGCAGTACAGATCAATGGAACAGGATAGAAAGCCCAGAGATAAACCCACACACATACGGTCACGTTATTTTTGATAAAGGAGGCAAGAATATACAATGGAGAAAAGACAGCCTCTTCAAGAAGTGGTGCTGGGAAAACTGGACAGCTACATGTAGAAGAATGAAATTAGAACACTCCCTAACACCATACACAAAAATAAACTCAAAATCGATTAAAGACCTAAATGTAAGGCCAGACACTATAAAAGTCTTAGAGGAAAACATAGGCAGAACACTCTATGACATAAATCACAGCAAGATCCTTTTTGACTCACCTCCTAGAGAAATGGAAATAAGAACAAAAATAAACAAATGGGACCTAATGAAACTTAAAAGGTTTTCACAGCAAAGGAAAACATAAACAAGATGAAAAGACAACCCTCAGAATGGGAGAAAATATTTGCAAATGAAGCAACTGACAAAGGATTAATCTCCAAACTTTACAAGCAGCTCATGCAGCTCAATCAAAAAAAACAGATAACCCAATCCAAAAATGGGCAGAAGACCTAAATAGACATTTCTCCAAAGAAGATATACAGATTGCCAACAAACCCATGAAAGGATGCTCAACATCACTAATCATTAGAGAAATGCAAATCAAAACTACAATGAGGTATCACCTCACACTAGTCAGAATGGCCCTCTTCAAAAAATCTACAAACAATACATGCTGGAGAGGGTGTGGAGAAAAGGGAACCCTCTTGCACTGTTGGTGGGAATGTAAATTGATACAGCCACTATGGAGAACAGTATGGAGGTTCCTTAAAAAACTAAAAATAGAACTACCATACGACCCAGCAATCCCACTACTGGGCATATACCCTGAGAAAACCATAATTCAAAAAGAGTAACGTACCACAATGTTCATTGCAGCTCTATTTACAATAGCCAGGACATGGAAGCAACCTAAGTGTTGCTTAGGTTCATTCATCATCAATGGATGAATGGATGAAGAATATGTGGCACATATATACAATGGAATATTAATCAGCCATGAAAAGAAACAAAATTGAGTTATTTGTAGTGAGGTGGATGGACCTAGAGTCTGTCATACAGAGTGAAGTAAGTCAGAAAGAGAAAAACAAATACCCTATGCTAACATATATATATGGTATCTAAAAAAAATAAAAATAAAAAAGGTTCTGAAGAATGTAGGGGCAGGACAGGAATAAAGACGCAGACATGCAGAATGGACTTGAGGACACGGGGAGTGGGATGGGTAAGCTGGGACAAAGTGAGAGAGAGGCATGGACATATATACACAACCAAATGTAAAACAGATAGCTAGTGGGAAGCAGCCACATAGCACAGGGAGATCAGCTCAATGCTTTGTGACCACCCCCCGCTAGAAAAATCTCAGTGAGATGGTTGAAAAAAAGAAAATTAAAATTCTTTCTTCTATGCCTGTTAGATAGAAATTTAACAACTCTATCCGTATGAATGGGTCAAATATTAAATAAAAATGTTCTTTCAGCAACTGGAGTTCATAAATGGGTGAATAACCTTCATTGGAGTGTCAGGTACACACACAGACATAGACACGTACACACACAACACCCTCATTCAATTTCATGTATAAGCAAACATTACCTTATGCCCTTGGGAGTTATTTTTAGCAATATTTAGCCAAACTGGTTTTGCTTGGCAAACTATAACCCCTACAGGTGGCACCTATTCTCTGTGAAGTGTTTCCTTTTCCCAGAACTGAGACTTTGGCACCACGTACCTCCTTACCCTTTTCGACATCTGTTTCTACTTATGTGCCAGCTGAGGCCCCCTGACCTGTGAAAGGAAACAAAACAAAGGTTCATGGTCATTGTCTACCAAAATGCCATGTTTTGGTCCACCCAGACCTTGGAAACACAGATTAGGAAACGGGATGCCAAGCATTGGGCCACCTTACTAAGGAGCTGTGGAAAAAAATATTTCCCTTATTCATCAGATTGTGTTAGATAAAAAAATAAGTCAGGAGTCTAGAGCCTAGAGAAGTCAATTTACAAGTGACTAAGTATTCACTACCATTTCCAAAGCATTGCATATTGCTTCAGAGGTGCTACAAGGGATATAGAGAGGACGAAGCTTGCCTTGAATGGGTTTATAAGATTACAAGCAAGTCAAAAAACATACCTTAGAAAGTCAATCTGTAAGGCTAAATACACAGCATGTCAAATTTATAAGACAAACAATTAGTATCATAGGCATTTCTTAGAAGGAACAAAAACTGAGAGTTGGAAAGGATAGGAAAACCTCAGTGGTGGTAAGACTCGAAGAAGAAAAAAATTACTTATTTTGTGACCAATGAAATCACTTTCTTTTAAATACTTTACTAGGATAAAAATTACCAAGTCACATCTCTCCTGAGAGCTGAACTAAGTGACACCCAAGAAAATCCTTGTCCATATTTCATAAATATATTTCCTTTTGCTTCTCTTCTTTTCCTACAGTCAGCTTCCAATTATCTGTAGCATTTGAGGATAGAGACTAAAGAGGACAAATCTAGGGACATGTCATACCCTTTATTTTTGCCTTCAGGCTCTGTTTCGAGTTTTCAAAACTTTGCTTTTGAAAACTTAGGTAACAAGAACCAAAGTGTAATGATTTGAAGACATACATGCACAAGTCTGCAAAGTTGCCTATAACAAGGATATTCATTGCAATGTTAGATGATTAAAAGGTTTTGAAAACAACCTTAATATTCATCAATAAGGATACTGCAAATGGAAAAGATCAAACTGCCAAGCAGTAATGTCTCGTATGATCCCATTTAGTTAAAACAATAAAGGACATCTGTACCTCATGAATGCCCCTCATACACCAATCATTTCCAGGAGGCAATGTGAGAAATTGTTAACAATGTGATATTTGTGAGAGCAGTAACTGACTTTTATTTTTTTAATATTTTCAGTGCTGGTGGAGTTTTTAAAAGTATATCACATTTATACTTAAAAAATAATTTAATCTACATGTACATATTGACATTTTTGTTTTTCAAATATTCTTCTTTGTCAATGAATGACCTAGAGATATCCACTCAAAGTGAGGCAGAATGTTAACAGAAGGTTCATAAAAATGAAACATTAGGGCTTCCCTGGTGGCGCAGTGGTTGAGAGTCCGCCTGCTGATGCAGGGGACACAGGTTCGTGCCCCGGTCCGGGAAGACCCCACATGCCGCGGAGGGGCTAGGCCCGTGAGCCATGGCCGCTGAGCCTGCGCGTCCGGAGCCTGTGCTCCGCAACGGGAGAGGCCACAACACTGAGAGGCCCGCGTACCGCAAAAAAAAAAAAAAGAAACATTAGGCATGAAGAATGGTCACTACACACAGATTTTTTTTTATTTCAGGATATAGGTCATTCCCTTACAGAAAATCAAAATTTCCTCAAGCAATAGATGGATGAATATTTTGACTTTTAGGCACTAATAAATAGTTTAAAACCTCAGAAGCTTGAGTTCTGTAGCTGAAAAAAATGTGCTCATAGAACTAACCATAAAATGTGAGAGACTAATGGTTTAAGAAGTGGGAAACATGTTGCTATGATGCTCTCTTAGCTGATGACATTCTGTGACAGCTGCCAGCCTTGAGCAAGATTGAGGAGTTCCAGATGTCCAAGTGGCCTTTCTCCTTTGCCTGCTGGAGATCCGAACAGGGCAGCTGGATGGCCATGAACTCTGTGTGGGGGATGAGGAGGTAAGTGGGAGAGGCTCAGCCCGTTCTGCTGATGCACCGATTCAGGGAAAGTTAGATGACACAGCCCTTTGCCTTCCTCTTGGCTTGAATAAAATCAGGAAAAGTGGTTTAGACTCAGTACTTTCTCTGCTCTCCTCAGGGTCCACATGTTTCCTGACCCTTGACCTTTTTTTCTGTTCAGGGGCAGTCACCTGCACATGGGCTTAGCTGACGATGACATCCTGCCCATCTCTATGTCCTGGACCCATCATTGTGCTTCATCAGGCTGCCCATGTCTTCTGCGGGTGATTTGCTTCATGTCCAGCCATCATATGACCACACCATCACTTAACTACACCATCACCTAACCATACCACCAAGCTGGGGGTTTTTTTGTTTAAGAGGAACAAAACTTTTTGGAGGATGTCTCTGTAAAACCAACTAGCTAATTAATTTACATAGTTAAACATAACACCCAGGAAATTAGTTGGACCTCCTTCATTTTTAAGAGCATATAATGGCCAAACCTTTGAAGCTGGTGATAAAACATCACTCAACACTGGCTGTTCAATCCTTTCTTTCCTTCTAAATAATGATATACAAATTTGGGGTCTCCAAACACAGGAATGGGTCTGCACTGCACCCATCTGTCTGGTTGCATCCTACAGGAAGTAAGATGTGTGTCATAAATCCCAAATCATAATATAGTGGAAAGAACACTGAACTCAGAGTCAGAAAACCTGATTTCAATATCAATTCTGCCACTCACATACTCTGGAAGAAATAAGGGAGAGGATCTTCTTTAGCAAAATAAAGGAGAGGATCACTAACGTTATGGAATGTTTTGTTCTGTAGATCAGTGGCCAGCTAGGGGGATGGATTATACCAGGTTGCTTTTTCTACTCCATCCAGAGATCTACAATCAGGCCATCATACAATGTCCTGGAATGAGACAATTCTCCCTCATTCTGGTAAGGAATCAGAATCAGTTACATTACCTGTCAATTACACTATTCTCTGAAAATCTCAGTGTGTTTTCATAAATTATATTGTACCTCAATGATGTAAATAGAAAACTGGGTTAATTTTCTCTATGGTGGCTTGAGAACCTTAGTGTGACAGACAGATAGATGGAAGATGGTAGGTAGGTAGGTAGGTAGGTAGATAGAAAGATAGATAAATAGCTGATAGATAAACAAACATAGGTGATGGGAGGGTAGGTAATGGATAGATGGGTAGACAGAATTGAGGTTCTGAGCGTGGTCTCTAGAGTCAGGCTACCTTGGTTCAAATTACAGCACCACACCTTTCTGACTGCATCACCTTAAGCAAATTACTTCACCTATTTGTGACTCAGTTAACTTAATGGCAAAATTCAGATAGTAACGATAGTACTTACTTCATCAGGTGGTTGTCAGGATTAAGATTATTCATGGAAAGTTTTTAGCATATGCTAGACATATAATGTGCTCCATAAATGTTAACAATTGATATTGTTTAGGAAATAGTGTATATGTTACTCTTTCACCACCATTCCAACCACCCTCCCTCTAACACACACCCAGAGGTAACCACTGCTAGCAGTTTGGTTTGTGTTTTTCTATTATCACTTCCAAAAGTGGATTGTACAAAATACATTGTTTTGAGACTTGATTTTTTTGTTGTTTAGCTATATGTCTTGTAGAGCGTTCCCCATACCAGATATAGACAATATCAATACACCAAAATATGTAAATTCATGTCCCTATGGATGGGCATTTAAGTGGTCTCAAATTTCCAGTGGATGTCCTTTAGTACATATTTTTTCTTATGTATGACTAAATCTGTAAGACAGATTACTCTCTTGCTGAGTCATAAGGTATGTGCACTGAAATGTTTTATATACACTGCTGTTTCATTCCCTAAAAGGACATTATCAATTTATATTCCCATGAACAATTTATGAGCATGTCTGTTTTTCCACACCTTTTCCAACACTGAATATTGTTAATTTTAAAATCTGCCAAAAATAAAATAAAATCTGCCAATCTGGACAGGAATAAAGACACAGACACAGATGTAGAGAATGGACTTGAGGACACGGAGGGGGGAAGGGTAAACTGGGACAAAGTGAGAGAGTGGCATGGACATACATACACTACCAAATGTAAAATAGATAGTTAGTGGGAAGCAGCTGCATAGCACAGGGAGATCAGCTCAGTGCTTTGTGACCACCTAGAGGGGTGGGATAGGGAGGGTGGGAGGGAGACGCAAGAGGGAGGGGATATGGGGATATATGTATACGTATAGCTGATTCACTTTGTTATAAAGCAGAAACTAACACACCATTGTAAAGCAATTATACGCCAATAAAGATGTTAAAAAAAAAAACCTGTCAATCTGATGGGCAAAATATGGTATTTTATTTTAATTTACAACTCCATGATTAATTTTGAGATTAAGCAGACTTTGTTAAACCTTTATTGTTTTACCTTTTCTCTCAATCATTTATCTGAAAACGTTCCCAGTAAGTGTGAACAAGGCACTGTAAACATCCAGCTGGTCACGTGATCACTATCCTGGGTACCCATTTTCTCATGTTAGCACCAAGGAAGGTTAACAAAGAGGAGAGAAGTTTTCTATTAGATAATTGCATCTTTATTCTTTGCTATTTTTTGTATTTTGTTCCTTCTATCATTTGACTTCGAAATCTAAAAACTGAAATTGGTACTATTCTAAAAATACTATCTTATGAATAGTTTGCTCAATTACGTGGGAAAAATCAAATAAAACCTAAATGTTCCTATCATAGCAAATTTCCTTTAAAATCTCAACGTCAACACTCATTGTTAATGGGAACACGGGGGAAAAGGGTATTCTCAAACAGCGCTGGTAGAAATCCTATGTGCTGCAGTCTTTAAAGGAAGCAGTCTGTTAAACCATCTATTAAAATTTAAAGTATGTGTACCCTTTTGCCCCAGAATTCACTCCTTGGAATCTAACTATAGATATGATAGCACTTGACTGAAAGGTCATATGTACTAGGTCAGTGCTCAATTTTCAATGTGAATATGAATCTCCTGAGGATCTTGTTAAAATGCAAAATCTAATTCAGTAGGGCAGGCTGGAACCTGAGTGTCCGTATGTCTATAAAGCTCCCTGGCACGCTGCCAGTTCATGGACCACACCTGAGGAGCAAGGATGTTTACTGTAGCACTGTTTATTCAAAAATTAAATTAAAACCAGAAACAATGAGTGAACATTCATTGATAGGCTCAATAAGTTATAAAACACCCATATCACTGAGTATTCTTCAGACATTTAAAATAAAAATAAAAGTACACTGGTTGATTTGGAGGAAATTCCACAAGCAATGTGCAAAAAAATAGTATAAGATGATCCCATTTTTATAAAATAGTGATCAAAATTCCCTTTGCGTATGTGTGTATATGTAGGATTATATTATCATGGAGAAAACATGAGAGAATTTTTTTAGGTTATTAGTATTAATTACCTCGTGAAGGGGATGAAGGTAATGTGAGAAGGAGGCATAAGATAGCATAGAAAAGGGAAAAGAAAATCCAAAAATTTATACTAAATCGTATGTTTAAAATAATATTAATGGAAACTAATGTATATGTATGAGTACATGTGTAAAGAAATTTTAAACATTTAAGATAAAGTTAAAGAAATAAAAAATAATTAACAACATTAAACAAAAAAATCAAAATCTAGGTTCTTATCTCCCACTAATTAGCTTTTTGAGTTTGGTCTCCCACTAACAGTTAGAGATGACTTAAATATCTCTAGTAATTTCTATGATCCCATCTAGTTCTAAATTCTATGTTTTGGAAAACATTCTGACAGTTCCTCAAAAGGCTAAGCCTAGAGTTACCAGCAATTCCACTTATAGGTATATACTCAGGAGAAATGAAAATGTATGTCCACCCAAAAACTTGTACAAGAATGTTAACAGCAGCATTATTAATAATAGCCCAAAAGTGGAAACATCCCAAATGCCCATGGACTGCTGAACGGATAAAGAAAAAGTGGTTTATCCATGCAATGGACTATCATTCGGCAATGAAAAGGAATGAGGTACTGATACATGCTACCACATGGATGAAAGTTGAAAACATTATGCTAAATGAAAGAAGCCAGTCACAAAGGACCACATATTATATGATTCCATTTATATGAAATGTCCAGAATAGGCAAATCTATAGAGACAGAAAGTAGATTAATGGTTGCCAGGGGCTGGGGTGGAAGGTGGGAGCAGGGAGTGGGGTGGTGGGAAGATTAAGTTGGGGTGGGGAGGGGAGGGTGATGGCTGAAGGGTATGGATTTCCTTGGGGAGAAATAAAACTCTAAAATTGATTGTGGTGATGGTTGCATATATATCTACAAAGATACTAAAACCCACTGAATTGTACACTTTAGGTGGCTGAATTGTATGGTAAATGAATCATACCTCAATAAAGCTGTTTAAAAAATTCTATGACTAAAAATAAATTTTCTAATGTGAAAGAGCAAGTAACTCCCTCCATTTCTTGAGATTGTTCCTAATATTGGACTTTTGAATTTTTCTCCTAGAAAAGTAAAAAAAATCTTAACTTCTACTTTACCAGGAATTTTTATTCATTTTTAATAGTTTCTGGTGCTCATGTCAATCTAATAAAAGGATATAATGGTTCCACTCTACATTAATGCTCACTAACCTTAAATGGACCTTTGCATTCCTACTTTTTTCTTTCTCATTCTCCAGGAAACCTTCTCTAAGCTGTCTTTACTTCCTTCGAACCCTTTACTCCAACATTATGGGAAAAAGAAAAGCCATCAGTTGGAATGCCTCATCTCCCATTATCTATCATGTCGACCTACCTACATCTGTTCCTGTCCTATTTTTGTTTCTTCTGACCCCAAAATATCCCTTCTTCTGTGTTTTGGAACCCATCCTTTGCCACTTTCTTAGGACCCCAACACACAATAACCTTTTCTTACTCCACAGAGGTTTCACTGTCCATTCTGCTGCATTGACATTCAGGCTGGTCCCTGGAGCCACTGAAGTTTATGATGCTTGCCTTAAATTAATCGTGTGGTGTATATCTTTCATACTTTCTACACTTATAGAATATAAACTTATTTACCATATTTAAAGCTCTTAATATTGTTTTTTATAAAATAAAAGGGATCATAGAGTTAAGATGTTCTTTTTAGTAGCTATATGGTATTCCATTATATGAATGAGCTATAACTTATTCAAGTATTCCTTGATAGGCATTTGGATTGTCTAGAGCCCCCTGGTAAATAATTTTGCAATATACAACTTTGTAAGTAAATCCATATGTCTGGTGCTTTTGTTTCTTTGGGCTCAATTCATAGTCGTATACTGCTAGGTCATAGCTTATGTCAATTTAAGTTTCAATGGGTACAGACATGTTTTAACAATTCCTAGAAAGTTTCAGCAATTCATCTCCCAACAATATATAAGGGTATCCTTCCCCCTAGCTCTGGCCTATATTGAATGCTATCAATATATTTTAAACTCTCATATCAAATATTTTAAACTCTGATCAATTTAATGGGCCAAAACAAAAGGTCAGTTCATTGTTCCTTGCATTTCTTGAGTACTAGAGAACTTAAAAACATAGACCTCTGGCAAGATAATATCTCAAAATGTTAGTTTACACGGTTTCCGTGTTCTCTCCCTGGTACCTTTGAACTCTGATGGTTATTTTTCTATCACCCCAGCCCCAAGCCCACTCTAAGCTGCAACAGAGACTCAAAGAAGCCTCAGGCCCAAGTGTAGAACAGGAAGACTTTAATGCTTTTGCTCTCCCAAAGGCTAGATAGGACTCCGGCTTGAAGATGGAAATTGGAGGCAGAAGACCCATCCTAACTAGGGGCAGAGAAAGGGATGGGAAGGATTCCAGGTCACAATGTAGGAAGGAGAAATATCTTCTGCTCAGAGGACCAGGAAGCAGAGCAGCAGGAAATCACTGCCAGGTAGCTTTTCAGCGTTCACTTTCAACGACTCACTCCCCAGATACTGACAGCCCTCCACCCAAGAGTCCTGGACTCTCTGAACATAGGATAAGGAATTTTAACATCTTGAAAGGTGATAGGGGTGGAAGGTGGGGTGATGGAGAAAAGAAATCGGGGTGGGGGAGGAAGAACTTAAAGGAAAACCTTAGTTCCCTGACCAAAGCAAAACCAAACAGAACTGGGAGTTTCCCTAAAAGCCTATTAGCACCGTACACGTTGCCACTGTTATCTGTTTATTTATTGTCCATTTGCATTTTATCGTCTCTGAATTGCCAGTCCATATCCTTTTCAACTGGACTTTTCTAAAAATGTCATTTTATAAAACTTCTTTGTAGAGGACAAACACTTTTTCTGTGAAATGTAGTGCAAATATATTTCCTTTTTGGTAACCACTGCACTTTTGATTTTGCTCATGGTATCCTGTCAACAGAAATTTGGGGTTTTGTTTTTAATGTTGTCAGATCAATATTTTTCTTTATTTTTTCTGGAATTTCTATCTTGCTTAAGAAAGTCTCTCCAATTTCAAGATTATATAACTGTTTTTCTGCATTTTCTTTTTATAGTGTGTGTTATAAAGATGTTATTTTATACAGTTAGATTTTTAATCCAGCTGGAATTTCAGTGTTTATACTATAGCATAACCCAGGTAATGATCTGATTTTATTGCCTGGGTTCAAATCCTGACTCTACACTCTTCTTAGCTGTGTGACTTTGAACCAGTTACTAAACCTCCCTATGTTTCATTTCTTTCATCTTCAAATGGGGATAAAAACAGTTTTGATGTCAAAAGGCTGTATTGAGGATTGAGTTAATACATGAAAAGACCTTAGAATAGTATCTGGCACACAGTAAATGCTCACTAAGTGCTAGCTGTTAACTGACCCAGTGGAAAAATCCTGCCACCATTTTTTTTTAACATCTTTATTGGAGTATAATTGCTTTACAATGGTGCGTTAGTTTCTGCTTTATAACAAACTGAATCAGTTATACATATACATATGTTCCCATATCTCTTCCCTCTTGCATCTCCCTCCCTGCCACCCTCCCTATCCCACCCCTCTAAGTGGTCACAAAGCACCGAGCTGATCTCCCTGTGCCATGCGGCTGCTTCCCACTAGCTATCGATTTCACATTTGGTAGTGTATATATGTCCATGCCACTCTCTCATTTCGTCCCAGCTCACCCCTCCCCCTCCCCGTGGCTGCCATCATTTAAGCAATTTTTTAGTCAAAAAATGCCGCTTTTAGCAATATAAAGTCAGCATATATATTTAGATCTGTTCCAGATTCTCTTGTGTTCCACTGATCTATATATGAATACCATATTGTTGGGTTTTTTTTAAAACATCTTTATTGGAGTATAATTGCTTTACAATGATGTGTTAGTTTCTGCTTTATAACAAAGTGAATCAGTTATACATATACATATGTCCCCATATCTCCTCCTGCTTGCGGCTCCCTCCCTCCCACCCTTCCTATCCCACCCATCCAGGTGGTCACAAAGCACCAAGCTGATCTCCCTGTGCTATGCGGCTGCTTCCCACTAGCTATCTATTTTACGTTTGGTAGTGTATATATGCCCATGCCACTCTCTCACTTTGTCACAGCTTACCCTTCCCCCTCCCCATATCCTCAAGTCCATTCTCTGGTAGGTCTGTGTCTTTATTCCCGTCTTACCCCTAGGTTCTTTGTGACATTTTTTTTTCTTATATTCCATATATATGTGTTAGCATATGGTATTTGTCTTTCTCTATCTGACTTACTTCACTCTGTATGACAGACTCCAGGTCTATCCACCTCACGACAAATAACTCAATTTCGTTTCTTTTTATGGCTGAGTGATATTCCATTGTATATATGTGCCACATCTTCTTAATCCATTCATCCGATGATGGACACTTAGGCTGCTTCCACGTCCTGGCTATTGTAAATAGAGCTGCAATGAACATTGTGGTACGTGACTCTTTTTTTTTTTTTTTTTTTTTTTGCGGCACGCGGGCCTCTCACTGTTGTGGCCTCTCCCGTTGCGGAGCACAGGCTCCGGACGCACAGGCTCAGCGGCCATGGCTCACGGGCCCAGGCACTCCGCGGCATGTAGAATCTTCCCGGACCGGGGCACGAACCCGTGTCCCCTGCATCGGCAGGCGGACTCTCAACCACTGCGCCACCAGGGAAGCCCCGTGACTCTTTTTGAATTATGGTTTCCTCAGGGTATATGCCCAGTAGTGGGATTGCTGGGTCATATGGCAGCTTTTTTTAGTTTTTTAAGGAACCTCCATAGTGGCTGTATCAATTTACATTCGCACCAACAGTGTAGGAGGGTTCCCTTTTCTCCACACCCTCTCCAGCATTTATTGTTTGTAGATTTTTTGATGATGGCTATTCTGACTGGTGTGAGGTGTACCTCATTGTAGTTTTGATTTGCATTTCTCTAATGATTAGTGATGTTGAGCATTCTTTCATGTGTTTGTTGGTAATCTGGATATCTTCTTTGGAGAAATGTCTAATTAGGTCTTCTGCCCATTTTTGGATTGGGTTGTTTGTTTTTCTGATATTGAGCTGCATGAGCTGCTTGTAAATTCTGGAGATTAATCCTTTGTCAGTTGCCTCATTTGAAAATATTTTCTCCCATTCTGAGGGTTGTCTTTTCGTCTTGTTTATGTTTTCCTTTGCTGTGCAAAACCTTTTAAGTTTCATTAGGTCCCACTTGTTTATTTTCGTTTTTATTTCCATTTTCTAGGAGGTGGGTCAAAAAGGATCTTGCTGTGATTTATGTCATAGAGTGTTCTGCCTATGTTTTCCTCTCAAGAGTTTGATAGTGTCTGGCCTTACATTTAGGTCTTTAATCCATTTTGAGTTTATTTTTGTGTACGGTGTTAGGGAGTGTTCTAATTTCATTCTTTCACTTGTAGTCCAGTTTTCCCAGCACCACTTACTGAAGAGGCTGTCTTTTCTCCATTGTATATTCTTGCCTCCTTTATCAAAAATAACGTGACCATATGTGCGTGGGTTTATCTCTCAGCTTTCTATCCTGTTCCATTGATCTATATTTCTGTTTTTGTGCCAGTACCATACTGTCTTGATTACTGTAGCTTTGTCTGAAGTCACAGAGCCTGATTCCTCCAGCTCTGTTTTTGTTTCTCAAGATTGCTTTGGCTATTTGGGGTCTTTTGTGTTTCCATACGAATTGTGAAATTTTTTGTTCTACTTCTGTGAAAAGTGTCATTGGTAGTTTGATAGGGATTGCACTGAATCTGTAGATTGCTTTGGGTAGTATAGTCATTTTCACAACGTTGATTCTTGCAATCCAAGAACATGGTATATCTCTCCGTCTCTTTGGATCATCTTTAATTTCTTTCATCAGTGTCTTACAGTTTTCAGCATACAGGTCTTTTGTCTCCTTAGGTAGGTTTATTCCTAGGTATTATTTTCTTTTTGTTGCAGTGGTAAATGGGAGTGTTTCCTTAATTTCTATTTCAGATTTTTCATCATTAGTGTATAGGAATGCAAGAGATTTCTGTGCATTAATTCTGTATTCTGCTACTTTACCAAATTCATTGATTCGCTCTAGTAGTTTTCTGGTGGCATTTTTAGGATTCTCTATGTATAGTATCATGTCATCTGCAAACAGTGACAGCTTCACTTCTTCTTTTCCGATATGGATTCCTTTTCTTTCTTTTTCTTCTCTGATTGCTGTGGCTAAAACTTCCAAAACTTTGTTGAATAATAGTGGTGAGAGTGGGCAACCTTGTCTTGTTCCTGATCTTAGTGAAAATGGTTTCACTTTTTCACCATTGAGGACGATGTTGGCTGTGGGTTCATCATATATGACCTTTATTATGTTGAAGTAAGTTCCCTCTATGCCTACTTTCTGGAGGGTTTTTATCATAAATGAGTGTTGAATTTTGTTGAAAGCTTTTTCTGCATCTAATGAGATGATCATATGGTTTCTCTCCTTCAATTTGTTAATATGGTGTATCACACTGATTGATTTGCATATATTGAAGAAGCCTTGCATTCCTGGGATACACCCCACTTGATCATGGTGTATGATCTTTTTAATGTGCTGTTGGATTCTGTTTGCTAGTATTTTGTTGAGGATTTTTGCATCTATTTTCATCAGTGATATTGGCCTGTAGTTTTCTTTCTTTGTGACATCTTTGTCTGGTTTTGGTATCAGGGTGATGGTGGCCTCATAGAATGAGTTTGGGAGTGTTCCTCCCTCTACTGTATTTTGGAAGAGTTTGATAAGGATAGGTGTTAACTCTTCTCTAAATGTTTGATAGAATTTGCCTGTGAAGCCATCTCCTCCTGGGCTTTGTTTGTTGCAAGATTTTTAATCACAGTCTGAATTTCAGTGCTTGTGATTGGCCTGTTTATATTTTCTATTTCTTATTGTTTTATTATCGCTTTACAACAAATTTTAAAATCTGGTGGGGCAAGTCCCTCTCCCTAATCTTCTTTTTCAAAACTTTCTTGGTGATTTTCCATAGTATTTATGTAAATAAACTTTAAAGTAATATTGTCCTAAAATATTCATCTATACAAACTTAAAAATTTTTTTAAATAATTTTGGAAGGAAGAATAGAACTAAGATACCAGCTTCACCCTGTCTGGAAGGGAACTAGTACCAAACTAGTACAGAACTACTACCAAAAGTGGAGATCAAGTCTATCGTGATTTACTCGAAGGCACTCACAACTTTTGACATAGGATGCAAATTCCAGAAGTTGCTGGGGGGTAGGGGGGCGATCCCATTCATTCATTCATTCAAACAAATTCCACTATTTCGCTATGCATGCTCCATTATGGAAATCCAAAAGCTTACACCTGCAAGAGGACACACAGGCAAAACAAGTCACTTAGAGGCAACTGTCACACCAAATTGTCCTTAATCTGGAGAAATGCTAGCTTCTCCCAACACCCTACCCATTCGGAACAACACAAGGATTCTTATGTGTTTACTTTAAACTGTGTTTGGCATGTATGCTTTCTAGGATAAAATAGTTTATCTGGATTTGCAAAATCATTTCCTGTCCTTCCAAGATCAAGCACCATCTTGACTGTAAACATGTATTCTTCTGTCCGCCCGAGCAACTTAGAGGGCACCAATTCAGGTTTCCCTTCCGATCGTGACCAGGAAGAGGCCCAATAAATATTTCAAACATAAAAGGATTGTTATAACAAAGCGGTCTTAAAATCCTCCTGGGTTATCCGAACAGCTTTCCGTTTCATTCTGTTTTCACCTCTACCCCCCCTGAAACTGGAAGAGGTTTTTTTCCTCAGGATGAAACAGAAGTTTATTCACAGAAGGGCTGAGATTAGAAAAGAAAATGAACAACAAAAGCAACAAAAAAAAAAGTGGGACTCTCATAAGTAAAGGTATAGATATGAAGGGGGAGAGAAAGTTACGTGAAGAAGCCGATCTGACCACAGGCCAGCCTTGGTCATCCCTGTTCAGGATGTACCTCTTCATAGCAAGCAATTCCTGCCTCAATGACAACTCCATGTATTTGTGTTATAAACACAAACCCATCAAAGCATGTATTACACACATCTTACTGTCACATGGCAAATGGTGCCTGGCTTCCAAGATAAGCTTTATGGAGAGTGAAGAGGAAGGGACAAGAGAAATAGGTGAGAGGCCTAGGGAAAAACACTTCCCTTAATCCTTTGATGTCACCAAAGTGATCAGTGATGAAAGAAGCATCATTCTTACGCCCCCCTCCATCCCTAGACAGAAACTAGAGGCTAGATATCATCCAAGATGGCTCTCCCTTAAGGAGATAACTTTCTATGGACCTCAAACCAAAACCCAAAGCAAAGGACAGTGGATGCGTTGGCTGGTCATAGCTGTAAAACATTTTTCCAACTTTATTTCTTCAAAGTTGCTCACAATGAGTGCCATTCTGAACTATTCTAAGAGACTTTATTCTCTTAATCTTCTGTAGATTAAAGAAGGGAAATGCTAATCCCCTTGAAATTGTTACAGAAGCCTGACAGCCCAAGGTAATTTATGAGATAAGGTTTAAATTTACAAAAAGTCTAAGTCGACAGTGGAGTATTTAGCTAAATTAGGGATAACAATATCTGGCCCAATAGAAACAAATCACAGTACAAAAAAAGCATCTGGACAATTAATCAAGTCAAAGATATATATTACGTAATTATTTTAGGCATAGTTCTGTGAAAAACACTGAGTGGAGGGGCTTAGGAAAGAGCCACACAATCTCTCTGCTCTAAGGACTGTCTTTCCTGTTAGAATAATACTTAGGCAATAAATTAAAGTAATATGAGGCAATATATGATTACACTTTTAAAACTATGCAGGAACCATACAGGCAAATAGACTTCCATCAGGGAGAAAATAGTTCTTTGGATTTAACTGCAATGAAATTATAATGTAGAACTCAAGCTACAGGGTCAGTTCTTTAAATTATAAATTATTCTAGTTAAAGTATACTTCTTTACCTTAAAATACACCTTTGGGCTTTTTCCTCCTCCAAACTATTATGTAGTCGTTTGCAGAAGGATTTTCCTCTCTTTAGAGTTCTCAAGTTTATGTACATATTTAATATATTTAGCTTTATTCAACTATTTGAAAATAACCTAACCTGAAATAGCATAAATAATAAAATTGTATTCTCCCCCTTGAATAAAGTCAGTCTCAGCTTGAACTATGAAGCCCACCATTAAACCACTGAATAGTGTTTGATTACAATTCTAAATAAGAATAAATTAGGTATAGGAAATAACTTGGAAACAAAGCCAATTATTCATCATCATAACAGGTATTTTCCATAGTAAAAAATGGAAGGTCAACAGGCAATCATGCAGAAAATGAACTGAACAGTTGAAGATGACATGTCAGTAATAGATACCCAACCCTCCCAAAAGCCACTGACAAAATCCTAAAGGAGGCTCACGTGATTCAGACCAGTTGTCCACACTGATCAAATTCTATAGACAGCTCTTTACAACAGGAGTCATTCAATAAATATTTATCAAATTGAACTGAATATTCAACTCTCCACTTTAAGCAGTTATACCCTAAATCATGAGATGAATCAGAAAGCATGGGGAGGAGTGAATTTGAAATTCATTTAATGAGAGCTAAGGTTTATACAATACTTGATGATTCTGAACTTTCACTCAGAAATTGCCTCAGTTGCCCCTAAACAGAACCCTGTGATGTAGCTAAGAGGTTAATGTCAGCCTCACATTAACAAAGAAGAAACTAAGCCTCAGGGAAGTTAAATGCTCACCTGAGGTCGCCCCACAAGTAAAGCAGCTTGCTGACACCAACACCCAAGCTGGCTGAGCTGCAAAAGCAGCCCTGCCTGTGCCTGTGTAACTCAGTTCATCAGAAGTGCATACACATGAGATGTTTTTAATTTTTCAAATAACTGCCACCAGCTACTCTGTGGACAACCTCCTTTGCCCTTTTCCAGCTGGTAAGTGCCTCCCGTAATCACATCTCAGGCCGATTCCCTAACTTCCCACCCCTTTTTGGTTAATCAACGTCTCATTTCAGTTAGCTCCCTTCCTTCCCAGAGCAGGCAGCCGACGGTGACTCTGGGCTTGGAGTTGGCGCGGAGTGGGAGGGCATTCCGTGCACGGCGAGGTGGTGGCGGTCCCCTTTCGTGGGCCAGCAGGGCTGCGGGTTCCTGGGACCTCGTGGAGGCCTCGACAGGACCTGCCGAGGGGGGTTCTGCCTGGGGGCCCCGGGCGGATGTCCCGGAGCCCGGTCTGATCTCGGTGGAGGGTGCCACTGTGGGCCAGGAAACGCGCCTCTCCCACTTGGCTTCTGCGACGCCCAGCAAGCCGGCAGCCTGCGCTCCTCGGCCTCCATCCAGCTCTGGACCCCGCGGCCCTCGTCCGGGATGGAGCCTCCTCCGCACCCCTAGCCTCCCGGTCACCCCCTCCCTCCCCTTCTCCCTGGGCTCTTGCACGCGCTTCCAGGCGGGGCTTAAGATGCCAGTCTCCCCTACTTTCAGACTCTCACGAAATTCAGATCGAAATCTTTTGGAGACGCACTCTCCCCGCAGGCTTTGGGAAGAAGAAACAGTGAAGGAGCACACCCAACCCCTCCACTGGTCCTCTTTCCCATTTCCCACCGTGCAAGACCCCGGACACCTCCTGGCTGAGTCCCTATACCCGCCCTGGAAGCAACTTTGTCTGCATTACTTCTGAACTCACTAGTACTGATCTTTATCCCCTGTACCCCAGCGCTACCAGGTAACTTCTGAAGGTAGAAAAAGATCTCAGGAAATGTCCCCATACCGACAATATGCTAGTGTGTGTGGACATGGATGTTGGCTTGAAGTAGAGGTGTTTACCTTTCCCCATTTATTGCTTTGATTCTAGGCTTCACCACGTGCATTGCACAAAACAGGCTCTCAACCAATTGTTATTTTTTTCCTAATGTACGTGACTCTCATCTAGATGAGTTTTGTAAAACCTGCTTTTAAAGAACTTGACATAATTGCATTCATTTTTTTATACTCTACATTTTTATACCTTTCACTGTGGATTTGAAGTGGCCTTTATAATAGTGAATAAACTTTTGTAACTCTTTACGTTAAAAATAATTGCATCAGGTGTTATTAAAGTTAGTATAATGTAAACGACAAGTTCCAGGATATGTATACAGTGTTACTCAAATGACAAAGTTACAAGAGCTATTAAAACTTCACTGCAATCACAGTATTGTAAACTTTCACTCCCATAGCCCTTCCTGTGTGTCAGGCTGTTCTAAATGTTTTAGGAATGCGAACTCAGTTGTTAAGTGTTAAATCACATAATTATTTAGACTCTTTGGGGATAGACAACCTTAGATCTCCATTTTACAGATGAGAAAACAGAGGCTAAGGTCTCATGGCTAGAAAGAGAGCAAGATTTGACTCCAGGGTTTGTACCTCTTAACCACTACACAGTATTGTCTCTCTGACTTTATACTTCTGGAGAATAAAAGAACAACTTCTTACTTGGATTTCTGTCAGCTCTAGTCATAGAACTGCTAGCATTTATGAAAGCTTTACACTTTTACAAAACCACTGCATAAGAGCTTTAAGAGCATCATGTCACTTAACCTCAAATTCTGCTACCCCGAAGCCCACCCACAGCCAGATGCAACCCCATTTTACAAATGTGAAAACTGCATCTCCAAGATGTTACATTCCTTGGCTAAGGTCAAAACATTAGTAAATGTCAAAGCCAGGCCACAAACCCAGGTTGGCCTGACACCAGAGTCTGTGCTCTAAACCACAACACTTTGGGTCCTATTCAAAGTGAACTAAATTAGGTTTAAACCCAACCCAACATCCAGCCACCTGGAACAATCACCTATGTTATTATCAAGTCAGAGGTTGCAAATGGATGACTTCTGGGTTCCAGGCCCTCTGGTGAAGCAAGTAAGATCCAACAGCACAGAGTGCATGCTGCACGTGCACATGACCCTCAGATGGAGCCGAACGGTGACAGCTCCCTTGAATCATGCAAGCAAGTGCTCAGGCCCCACCCAGTCCACTTCACCCAACTCTGCCAGCTTCCTGGCACCTGCAGGCACTTGAGTTCCCAATCCCTAATCTAGAGATGCTCAGGCCAGTGCTGGGTCTCATATGACCATTGCAAACTGGTGCAGAATATGAAATAAATTCTTACAAATTGAGCATAGTTTTCTACCATATAAATTAGACATTTGGAGTGAGGAAGTTCCACTTTTTATGCCCCCTTGTCATTAGGCCAACTCTATTTCACAATCCCACATCAAGGGTCTAAGAGATGGCTCTTGGCAACAGATGGGTGGCACTAACTCTGTTCTCTCGGGAAAATGATTCTCCTAACATAGGGCTAAAGTCAAGCTCCATTTGCATGTGTGGTCTCAGCAGTCTTGTGTCTCTCTCTGTAGACTGTCATCATACAGCTACATAAGCCTTCCAAGCCTTCTCTTTTCCTCAGGACCTGGAGGGTAAGGATCGTCTGTATTGTCAGCATGATTCATATGTTAACATGGGGAGGTGCTCATCTGAAAAGAGAAACTTGGCTTCCAGGAGCTCCAGATAAGACACAGGATGTGTTGAGCAAAGGCAAAAGAGGGAGAAGGGACACCTAGTCTCTGCAAACAGAGATCCGCTGAACATGATAAGGCTGGACAGACAGGGGATTTCTACACAAACACTGGCTATCTGAACACCATGTGGCTGTCAGAAACATATTTGGGAGCAAGGAAAAGAATAATATGATTCCTCACCCTGACACATTTTGGAAACTAGCCAACAGTCTCATCACTGAGATATCTTTCTTTTTTCGACACCAGGAAGATTAACAGAAGAGGCTGACATTTTATTTCTCCAGGCTATAAATTTGTATACAGATAGATTCTTCCTTTCTGGGTATAGAATACTTAGAATTCAAGTTATTACTGACTTAACAACAACAACAAAAGACTTATTTGTTTAGATAACAAACATCCAAGTGGTTCTGGTTGTAAGTGCAGCTGGATCCAGATACTCATATGGTGTCATCAGGAATTAGTATCCATCCCTGGCTCTGCTTTCCTTTATGTTGGATTTCTTCTCTGGCAGGCTCCTCTCCTGTGGTAGCAGGATGACTTCCAGAAGCTCTGGGCGTATGTGCTGCCAGTTTAGCAATCCCACGGATTTGAGCAAGAGGCTCAGGCTTGCCTCTGTCTGATCTGGCATTGGTCAAGGGCCAGCCCCAGAATTAGTTACTGTGACCGGAGGGATGTGGTGTTATTGGTTGAAACTGAGTTCCCACCAGAGCCAGGAGGTAGTGCCCTCTCCGTCCAAACCATAAGATCAGGGTCAGGGAGATGTGATTTTCCCGCAGAAAGAGATGGACCCTGTGGAGACGAAGGGCACTGGGCAGGCAGACCACAGATGGCCTCGATAGTATTCTTCACTCAGAGCTTGGGGAGGCTTCATTAATTCATTTTCCCCCTGGTCCTTTTTTCAGTATTGCGTTCCTTAGCTTCTCAGTTGAACCCACAAATAAACCAGAAAAGTAAAAATTATTATTTTTATTAGATTGCTCCACCAAATACAATAAAACAGGAGCCAGTATATCAACAAAGGAACTCTTTTCATGAGATTTCCTGGCTAGTCTTACAGACCCAGTAGTTATCTCCAGGTAATAATAAGCATCAAAACGTTATGCACCCAAACTCCCACGTATTAATTCTGAGGCTCCACATTACTGGTATGGAGCCAACTCTTAATTATTAAATGCATGGAATATGAGAAACCATGGATAAAACCCAAAGGCTTGCTTTAGCCAACAGATTCAGCCTCTTTCCCAGATAAACCTTCCCCCCAGCTGCAGGGAGCAACTGTGCTAATTTGACTTTCACATCTGGTGGAACTACTCCCACACATACCTAGATAGGTCATACACTCCTCTACACACTTCACAGAGTCTGATTAATTCCTATCAACTTACCCCAAATGCAAAAGGGGAGCATTTTATCATTTTGGCAAAAAGACTCAATTAACCGAGACTCAAAAAGCCAATGGTGAAAATCAAGTCCAAAAGGTGACATTTTAAACTGAATTCCTTCCTGCCCTACCCCCACCTCCAAGTTGGCCAACGTTCTCAACCCTCTTTCCTCCCATCCTCATAACAAAAAAATCACTTCTTTCTCCCCTGTCCTTAATTATTCTCTAAGTTTCTGTAACCACCGAAGCATAAACAGATCACCGGGGAGAGGCTGTAGACAAGAAATGGCAAAGGTAGAAGATAGAACCTTGAAGTCAGGAGGAAGAAGAGAAGCCAGCTGGTCAGAGATGCTGGATGGGCCGTGGAGGGGATTTTCTGAATGGAGGGCAACTCAGAAGGGGCTGCCTATGGCATCCCACTTAGTGGTCAATTTCATGAAATTCTCACCCCATTCACTCCAACTGCCAGATAACCTCGTTGTAATCTTCAGAAGCCTTCTCCATACTCTGTTTCGGAAATCTCTTGCATATTGAACCCAGTTTGAAAGCTAACAAACTGTCCACTCCTTTTTTTAAAAATTTATTTATTTTTGGCTGTGTTGGGTCTTCACTGCTGCGCGGAGGCTTCCTCTAGTTGCGGTGAGCGGGGGCTACTCTTCGTTGCGGTGCGCGGGTTTCTCATTGTCGTGGCTTCTCTTGTTGAGCAGCACGGGCTCTAGGCGCACAGGCTTCAGTAGTTGTGGCACGTGGGCTCAGTAGTTGTGGCGTGCAGGCTCTAGAGCTCGGGCTCAGCAGTTGTGGCTCACGGGGCTTAGTTGCTCCGCGGCATGTGGGATCTTCCCGGGCCAGGGCTCGAACCCGTGTCCCCTGCCTTGGCAGGTGGACTCTTAACCACTGCGCCACCAGGGAAGCCCCCAAACTGTCCACTCTTGATGTTGATTTGTGCTGCTGCCTCAGCTCCCTGCTAACATTGACTCAGGCCTCCTGTGTGCCAGGCACAATGTCAAATGCTGGGCGTGAATTATTTGATTCAGTCCTCACAATACTTCCACAGAATGAGATACTCTCGTTAACTCCACTTTCCAGATGAGGAAATTTGGCCTAACTTGCCCAAGGTTAACCTATTAATAAGTGGCAGAGCAGTGACATGACACGAAAATGCTGAGAAGAAAGAAGGGACCTAGAAAATCCACATATTGCCTAGTCTGTTGTTCCACGATCAGACTATGTTTATATTTTTAAGTAAAGTTATGATCCTCTTTTTAGAACGTCCACTAACCAAACACTTGATATAAAAATTGTATAGACTGTATTCTTTGATGTAAGGCATGTTAACACGTGAGCAATAATTAAAACTACAGGGCGGATTGGATGAAGGTGGTACAAACTTCCAGTTATAAGTAAATACTAGGGATGTACAATGTGGTTAACATAATATATATATATTATAATGTACAACATGGTTAATATAATTAACACTGCTATATATTATATACTGCTCTTAGCAGAAAATCCTAAGAGTTCTCATCATGAGGAAAAAATTGTCTTTCTTATTCTTTTATTTTGTATCTATATGAGATAATGGATATTCACTAAACTTGGCAATTATTTCATGATGTATGTAAGTCAAATCACTATGCTGTACATCTTAAACTTATACAGTGCTGTATGTCAATTATATCTCAATAAAACCAGAAGAAAAAATAACTTTAATTCAAATTTTATATAATCTATTCTTTGACCCAGCAATCCCACTTGTAGGAGATAACACTTCAGACAGAAAAGCAAAAGGACATAAAGATGTATGTACAGAGGTATTTATTAAGCATTGAAATAACAAAGAAGAAAAAAATTGGAAAGGCTGACTAAGCTATGGTCCATCCATGGCACAGTGGCTGCAAATGTGAGCGGAAGAGTGAGCTGTGTGGGTGATAGAGCTGAACTGACTGAGCTGGGGTCCTGGCTGCACTAATGTTTACGATCCTGGGCAAATCACGCAGCCTCTCAAGGCCTCAGGCTCCTCCCTCTGTTAAATGGGAATGAGAAAAGTGGTTACCTCAGATGTTGTTGTGAGCATTAAAGTTAGTTAATACTTGGAAATGCTTAGAAGAATAAATAGCACGTAACAAACTTTGTTAAATGTCAACTGTTTTGTAACCATTTTTAAAAAAGAAAAATTCTAAGTGCTAATGTAGAGAATCAAGTAAAAAACAGCAAACTGCATCCCATTCTGTTTAAGAAAGCAGGGGTGTGTGTGTGTGTGTGTGTGTGTGTGTGTGTATAATTACACAGTTAAGAAAAGAAATGAGAGGAATATACACCTTGTTTCTTCACAATGTTACCTCAGGGACATGAAATGAGATTGCTGAAGAAGATACTCTTCTTATATAATTTGTTGAAGTGGTAAGATTATGAATGATTTTTTTTTCTTTATCATCTTTAAATATTTTTCAAAGAAATAAAACGTTACTGTTACTTCAATCTCATGCTCCATTGGAAAGGGACCTTCTCCTTTCCTAGGAACCCCTACAAAACAGATGCTAAGGCTCCTGGTTCTCTAAAGGGTCTGAGGAGCTAGAAAGAAGGGCTCCAGAGCGGTTTGTCAGCATGTCACAAAGCCTAGGAAAAATCATGCATTCGCTGGTAAGCAGGCAGCTTAGCATACCTTAAGCATCGTGTGTCTCTTCTCCTGCCCCAGATTACATTAATTCAGCGTGATCACACGGATTACATCAGGCTGATGAGGCATTCAGAGGGGTAGTTTTATTTTTTACAAATCATGATTAATTATAAAAAGAAAAACAACTTGGCTTAATAAACGTTGCTAGTCATACAAGGTCTTTCAAAACAGAATTCAGTGGACTAAAAGATGGAAGACCAACAGGCAACAGACCTGCGCTGTCTGCTACCATTTTTAAGACATTTCAAAAACCTCTAGGACGTTTCCTTTACCGAAGCAAATGAAAGCATTCTCTTTTGGCTGTTCCTGACTGATACTAAGAACTCCTTCAAGGCTTCAAATCAGGCAGCAGTTTTTGCCAGTTAACTATGTGATGGTCTCCAGGTCCAGTATAACCTTGCCCTAATCTCTCACTTATTTCCACCAGATAGGGAGTAGTCAATAATACACTTCAGCTGAACTGTCCCTCTCTCCGAAGTTACCTATGGCCCCTCTCTCCGCTGTGGCCATGGCCTCAGCCTCTGCCGGTGAAGCCCAGCATGTCTGAATGTTTAGTCATCACTTCAGAGCCACTCTTCCAGGAAAAGCCTATTGTTCCTGCACTTCCTGATCACTTACTTCCTGTCATTTTTTTTCCAAAAGGGAAAGAATAAAGACCCTTCTAAAATCACAGAAGGTTCTGCTCAACTTCACAACTGCAGTTTATTGGATTATAATTATTTACTTGATTTGGAGGCATCTAAGTATGCCAGCACTAGCCTACCCTAATCAATAGTGTCCCTGAGCCAGGGGCAACTTCCACATGAGTCCCTAGTACAAGCGTTTTCACCTTTTCACTCACAAGTCCATGTGACTTGCAAATTATTTTGCTCCAAGACGTCAAAGACAGCTTGTAAGAGTCTCCACCTTATCAATACTGCCCCATGACCCATTTGATGAAGAAGATAATCAGGTACAGAAAGGGTCAACCTCTCCCCTGGCTGGAGAGGAGGTGGCAGGCACATGAAAACCTGGAAATGCCTCCCCTCCCCTCTGCTCCTGCCCTTCCCGACTCACACAAAGATAATAACTGGGTCAGAAAACTGAGCCTACTGCCTAGACAGACTGAGTCATTGGGAGGGGGAAAACAAAGAGGTGAGGGCTCAGGAAACCAAGAACCTGGGTTTGAATCCTGGCATGCATACACACACACACACACACACACACACACAAATGCACACATACATGTACATACACACATGTATACACATACACACACTTGTTTAAGGGCTTGCTGTGTGCCAGGCACTGTGCTATTTATATACACCACCTCAGTTAATTTTGACACCCCTCCATAGGGTAGGTACTTTTATTCTCCCAATTTTACATATAAATACACTTGTCCAAGTTCACACAGCTAGTAAGGTAGTTCACTCACGCTAGTCTGACAGCAAAGTTGCACCATTAACCCCTCTATTTGCTGTGTGATTTCTGTGAGTCACCTAACCATGCTGAACCTCAGTGCCCTCATCTATAAAATGGGAATCATAAAGCCTATAAAATCTGCTTCCATATTGTGTTGAGAATTAAATGAATTTATGTATATAAAGTATTCACCACACACAGAGGTTCATTTCTCCTCCTTATCTCAGCTTCAGTTTGCTTCTAGCTAAAATGCTTGTATCACCAGGTTATTGTAAGAATTGAATGAGGAAACATATGAAAATGCTTTGGAAATGATAATTTGCTACATAAAATTAGTAATCATTATTCTTAGATATATTTTAAACTAAGTTACTTGACCAGGTAGTCTAAACTAACCATAGAGTTTGCCAATTATCAGATTGGCAAAGATCCAAATGTTTGATACTACACGTGTTAGGGAGGTAAGGGGCATGAGCAAACTTATGGGTGTATAAGTTGTCACATCCTCTCAGGAGACAAACTGGACAACATTTGTCAAAATTAAAAATGTAAATAAATATTATTTGATCTAGCTTATCCAACTGCATCAGTGTGATAATATAAAAGGCTATTTATTGTAGCATCATCTGTAAAAAGTGGGCAGAAGAAAACTCGAAACAATCTAAGTGTCCTCCACTTTTGGGCTGAAACATAATGCAAGCTGCAAATGTGAGCCACATATGTTAATTTAAAAATTTCTAGTTGTTACAAAGAAAGTAAAAAGAAACGGGTAAAATGCGCTTAAGAATATCCAAAATATTGTCACTTCAACATGCAATCAATACAAAAATTATTTATGAGATATTTTACATGCCCTCCTTCATACGTCTTTAAAATATGGTGTGTGTTTTACACTTACAGCGCATCTCAGTTTGGACTAGCTACCTTTTGTGTGTTCAGTGCAGCTATATACGCATCGGCACATATGGCAGGGTGTCCTTACTGGACATCGCAGGTCCTCAAAAAACTGATAACAACACAAGAAACTGATAACAACAACAGTTACCTCTGGAAAGAAAACCTCTCTGGGGATGGGGGTAAAAGGGAGAATTAATTTTCACTCTATACCTTTTCACGTTCTCTTAATTTCATGCCTTGTGCATGTATTGCCTTTTCAGAATAAAAAGAGTAAAATAATTTTTACAGCAACTCTTTACAGTAACTTCTTAATCACCTTGGCATACAAATAGAGACAGATGATTCATACAACGTGAAGACAATTATCAGCGATGAATGACTCTCCTATTCCCTTTACTCCTGTCACCGTTTAGTAATTTAAAGGATCTGTCAGAGAGGTGACAGTAGAGCCACGGTTTGCCACCAGGAGAATGGTGTCAGGCTGGGGAAACATTTCTAAAGTGTGGAAATCAGTCAAATTAGAAAGGGGGGGTTGTAACTAAGTTATAGCTGAGTTAAGTGGAATTCACAATGATCCTACCTGGTGAGGATTCTCTCAAACATTCCCACCGTGAGCTCAGAGAAGCCTCATGGCAGGTCACAGAACAGGAAATCGCGGGATGCACATGAAGGCAAAGACAGGAAGAGGGAACAGGAAGGACAGGTGAAGAAAGATGAGGTTTCCATAAACAGGAAACAACCATATGGCCTCTTTACCTCTTAAATTTTATGTGGAGACAAGCGGAGAACCCCACTCCCAACCAGGAGACAGGACCTGCCTTCTCCCATCTGGATTAATCCTGGTAAATATTCAACTAGACTCAAGTGAAGTAAATAATCTTCCTCTGATTCCTTCACAGTGGGATAAGGTGGGGTTCCTGAGGGAGAAAAAGAGCAAGGTGGATTGGTTGGTTGAAGGGAAGGGGACAATGAATGTGCCATGGAGATTTTATGGAAGTCAGGGGCACATAGGATCCAGGAGAGCAGTACCAAGAAAACAGTTATGGCTGTGCACAAAGATTTGGCCACCAGGACATTTATCAAAGCATCGCTCATGAGCCGGAAACACTGAAGACAGCCTCAGTGTTTTCATTTGGGGATTATTTGTGATATAAATCAGGGGAAAAGCAAATTATAAAACAACAGGACACTATAATTCCATTCTTAAAAATAATTATACATACACACATATATACACCTACACGCACATGTGACCAGACTGGACGGTCACATTTATTTATTAAAATAAAAAGGGAAAAGGTGGAACTCTAGATATTAATTTTTCCTTTTAGCTCACCTGTATTTTCCAGATTTTTCAATTAGCAATAATATAGAGTGGAGTCAAAAATGTATCTCACAACCATTGGATACACAGAGAAGAGGTAATTTCCTTATTTGATCTGTAACTAACCCATTCTTCTTTACAATAACCACTTATTAGAGGGGAAACATTACCTTTTCATCCTTTCTACTTTAAAACATAGTTCAATTCAGTACATTAAGTAGCCCCTCTAATATATTCATTATCCAGTATGGTAGTCACTAGCCACTTGTGGCTATCTAATTTTAAATGTTAATTAGTTCATATTTAAAATTCAGTTCTCCACACAGCTGTATCATTCGATTTCCCTTTGAATTCTTTAAAATAATTCTCAAAAAACTACAAAACAAAGTTTATTTTCACTGCCCTTTACTCAGAAATATTTTAGCTCTCTTCCTAGATATCCTTAGAGATAAAATAATTAAAAGTTGATTTTTATCTTGAATGTGTTGATTTTAAAAATGTAAAAGTACACATACAAAAGAATAAGACTCAAAGATTATATACAAATAACTTTATGTTAGGGTGTAAGGATTATGAGTGGTACTGTTTCCTATTTTAATAAATTCTCCTTTTATATTGTTAAATTGTTTTTTTACAATAAAAATAATGGCTAACAATGAAAAATAATTCATTTCCTCAGAGTCACTAGCCATGTCTTAAGTGTTTGATAGCCACACGTGGCTCATAGCTACCATATTGGACATTTAGAATGTGCACATCATTGCAGAATGTTCCATTAGACAGTATCGCTCCAGATAAGGCTCAGTCTCAGATTTCTGAGCCATTCAGAAATGGCTCAGATGGGGACTGGGTGGATGGGGACTGGGTGAGGTCTGGAGGGGGTCTGCATGTGTGGAGAAAGGGATGTGACTTCCCCTGCCCCAGGAGCCAGGTGGCCTGGTGCTGGTCTTCAGTGAGTTCAGGCTACGTCAACTTTGGGGTCCCTCGGCAGCCTTCGGGTTCCCATACAAACATCCCTCCCTCAAATTCCTGGCTTCGGGGCCTTACAAAGGCCAAGTCTCTATTCCTTCCACTGACGTGGTCCTCCAGTCCATAAGCAGGCCTGAGACGGGTCAAGAGGAGGCCTGCCAACCTCCCACAGCCGACCACCTTCTGAGACCTACTCTGCAGCCTAGGCCCACCGGATTCTCTAGATTGCCCGCCACTCCAGCCTTAGCACCTCAAGAAACTGGGAACCCTATTCCACCAGAAGCCTCCCTCAGATATCAGGTCCAAAGGCCGCCTGGTTTTTCCAGAGTCTGATGCACTGAGGGCCTCTCTCAGGAGACTACAATTGTCCCAGGCTTTGCCCACAAAGCAGGGCAGGGCCCAGCCCTCAGACTCCCTGAAACTACTCTGGCTGCATTTAACACAAATCCTCCCTCAGAAGTTTCAACCCAGAGCAGAGCGGACAGGTTCCTGCTTCTCCCCTCTCTCCCTTTTCTCTCTTGCCCACTTCTCTTCTTCCCATCGCTCCTTGGGGTAGAAAGGAGTGGGATATTCATTTATTACCCAGTGTTATATGGCAGAGTTACTAACCAGGCTTTCTCATCCCTAGTCAAAAAAGCAAGGCCTTTTCCTTTGTGTATTTTAGGGGGAAATGAAGGAATTTAGAAAAGCCCTCCTCAGAACAACGGCTCTCTGTAGGCAGAATGCAATTTTATTTGCAATGTCAGGTGGGATTGTTACTTGCACCTTTGTCTTTGCACTTTATACGTAAGATTTCTAATCTCCGCACCCTCCCCTCATGTTTTCCCACCCCGCCCGCCCAGGCAGATAAATGCCCTGCCTGTCCCACCAGGGTCAAGGTCATTTCTTCAGAAAGATGAATACTAAAAAGCACACGAAGAAGTTCCAAATCATCATACCAGCTACGATGAGGAGGAAAAATGTTCATTAAAATGTTTTATTATGATTGTTGGCTTTGACTAATCAGAAACTGTCTTTAGAGAGGAGGTAATTACCAAGGTCACATTTCTGGATGTAATATGGGAGAGGTCAAAGATGCTTAAAAAAGAAGGATATTAAAGACTTGACACCCCAAATCTTCACCACATTACTAGCTCTGTGACACTGAGTAAGTTGTTTTACCTCCCTTGGCCTCAGTTTCCTCATCCATAAAATGGAAATAATAATCATGCTATCATGCATTATTGTGAGAATTAAATGAGATTGCGTATGTAAAGCACGATGTCTGCAACACAGTAGCCATTCAGGAAATATCCCATGATAATCCTACAACTAAAAAGAATAAAGAAAACAACATCAGCAGAGGAAATCTTATAACAAAGAGTAACAGAAATAGCCTAATTCCTGCTTTTTGGCCCAGGATTATGGTTTAAAATGGTGATAAGTGTAACCATTAAAGTAAACTTCAGATATCTCCAGAGAAGGGGAACTCACTACTTCCAAAGGCAACTAATGTTCTTCTTTTGAGTACTGATGGTTCTAATTCTCTTCCTTACATTATGTGTTACTTTCTCTCATTACAACTTTTCCCTCATTTATTCTTAAAAAAAAATCCATGGTAATTCAAATAACACAGGAGTTTGTAATATAAAGTATTATGAAAGTTTGTAAAGAAAAACATTAAAGTTCTCCCACTACACTCCGCCAAATTCTACTCTCCAAAGTATCTCCTCTTGACAGTGGTTTTTGCATTCAGCGTACTCAGACGTTTTCTATGTGTACACAAATTTATATATGTGTGCATTTTTATATAAATGGGATCAGAGTCTATACATACTTCTGCCACCAGCTTTTTTTTTTTTTTTATACTATTTGCTGCGCTGGGTCTTTGTTGCTGCATGGGGGCTTTCTCTAGTTGCAGCGAGTAGGGGCTACTCTTCGTTGTGGTGTGCAGGCTTCTCATTGCGGTGGCTTCTCATTGCAGAGCATGGGCTCTAGGTGCGTGGGTTTCAGTTGTGGCTCACGGGCTCTAGAGCACAGGCTCAGTAGTTGTAGCACATGGGCTTAGTTGCTCTGTGGCACGTGGGATCTTCCCGGACCAGGGCTCAAACCCATGTCCCCCACATAGGCAGGCGGATTCTTAACCACTGCCCCACCAGGGAAGTCCTAGTGACATATTTTTTAAGGAAAAAAAAAAAGTATCAGGGAAATAGGACCAAAATTCTAACCAGCACCTACTATGTGCCAGTCACCATACCAGGATTTTGTTTGCCAATTTTATTGAGATATAATTGACATACAGCACTATATAAGTTTAAGGTGTACAGCATAATTATTTAACTTACATACATCATGAAATGATTATCACAATAAGTTTAGTGAACATCCATCATCTCATGTAGATACGTCATTAAAAAAATAGAAAACAAATTTTTTTCCTTGTGATGAGAACTCTTAGGATTTACTTTCTTAATAACTTTCACATATAATGTACAGCAGTGTGAATTACCTTTATCATGTTGTCCATTACATCCTTAAATAAATGGAACCTAATTAAACTTAACAAGCTTTTGTGCAGCAAACGAAACCATAAAAAAGACAAAAAGACAACCCTCAGAATGGGAGAAGATATTTGCAAACGAAGCAACTGACAAAGGATTAATCTCCAAAATATAGAAGCAGCACATGCAGCTCAATATCAGAAAAACAAACAACCCAATCCAAAAATGGGCGGAAGACCTAAATAGACATTTCTCCAAAGAAGACATATAGATGGCCAATAAACACATGAAAAGATGCTCAACATCCCTAATTATTAGAGAAATGGAAATCAAAACCACAGTGAGGTATCACCTCACACCAGTCAGAATGGCCATCATCAAAAAATCTACAAACAATAAATGCTGGAGAGGGTGTGGAGAAAAGGGAACCCTCTTGCACTGGTGGTGGGAATGTAAATTGATACAGCCACTTTGGAGAAGAGTATGGAGGTTCCTTAAAAAACTAAAAGTAGAACTACCATATGACCCAGCAATCCCACTACTGGGCATATACCCTGAGAAAAACATAGTTCAAAGAGATACATGTACCCCATGTATTTACAGTAGCTAGGACATGGAAGCAACCTAAATGTCCATTGACAGATGAATGGATAAAGAAGATGTGGTACATATATACAATGGACTATTACTTAGCCATAAAAAGGAAAGAAATTAGGTCATTTGTAGTGATGTGGATGAACCTAGAGTCTGTTATAGCAAGTGAAGCAAGTCAGAAAGAGAAAAATGAATATCGTATATTAACGCATATATAAGGAATCTAGAAAAATGGTACTGATGAACCTATTTGTCGGGCAGGAAAAGAGATGCAGACGTAGAGAATGGATTTGTGGACACAGGAGGGGAAGGGGAGGGTGGGACAAATTGAGAGAGTAGCACTGACATGTATATACTACCATGTATAAAATACATAGCTAGTAGAGAGCTGCTGTATAGAACAGGAAGCCCAGCTTGGTGCTCTGTGATGACCTAGAGGGGTGGGATGGCGGGGTAGGAGGGAGACTCAAGAGTTAGGGGATATATGTATACATATAGCTGATTCACTTCACTGTACAGCAGAGACTAACACAACATTGTAAAGCAATTATACTCCAATAAAAAAATAGAAAATATTTTTTCCTTGTGATGAGAACTCTTAGGATTTACTTTCTTAGTAACTTCCACGTATAATGTACAGCAGTGTTAATTAGCTTTATCATGTTGTCCATTATATCCTTAGTAATTATTCATCTTATAACTGGAAGTTTGTACTTTTTGACTACCTTCATCTAATTCCCCTCCCCACACCCCTGCCTCCTCTGATCTCTTTTTCTCCGAGTTTGTTTGTGTGCTTATTTTTGAAGTATAATTGACCTACAACTCTATGTTAATTCCTGGTACACAACATAGTGATACAATATTTCTATACATTTCAAAATTATTACCATGCTATATCTCGTTGTCTTTTTTTTTTTTTTTTTTGTGGTACGCGGGCCTCTCACTGTTGTGGCCTTTCCTGTTGCGGAGCACAGGCTCCGGACATGCAGGCTCAGCGGCCATGGCTCACGGGCCCAGCCGCTCCGCGGCATGTGGGATCTTCCCAGACTGGGGCACGAACCTGTGTCCCCTGCATCGGCAGGCGGACTCTCAACCACTGCGCCACCAGGGAAGCCCTCGTTGTCATTTTTCATCATACAAAGATATTACATAATCATTGACTATACTCCCCACACTGTGTATTTCATACCTGTGACTCATTTATTTTGTAATTAAAACTTTATGCCTCTTAATCTCCCTCACCTATTTCTCTCTTCCTCCCATCCTCCTCCCCTCTGGCAACCACCTGTTTGTTCTCTGTAACTCTATCTCTGTTTCTGTTTAGTTTTTTTAAATAAATTTATTTACTTTATTCATTTATTTTTGGCTGCGCTGGGTCTCTGTTGCTGTGCGCAGGCTTTCTCTAGTTGCGGCGAGCAGGGGCTACTCTTCGTTGCGGTGCGCAGGCTTCTCACTGCGGTGGCTTCTCTTGTTGCAGAGCACGAACTCTAGGCTCACAGGCTCAGTAGTTGTGGTGCACGGGCTTAGTTGCTCCGAGGCATGTAGGATCCTCCTGGACCAGGGCTCAAACCCGCGTCCCCTGCACTGGCAGGTGGATGGTTAACCACTGCACCACCAGGAAAGCCCTGTTTAGTTATGTTTGTTCAGTTGTTTTGTCTTTTTGATTCCACATTTAAGTGAAATCATATAGTATTTATCATTCTCTGTCTGACATTTCACTTAGTATAATATTCTCTAGGCCCACCCATGTTGTTACAAATGGCAAGATTTCATTCCTTTTATGGCTGAGTAATATTCCATTGCATATATGTGTGTATATATATATATATATATATATATATGTATACCACATCTTCATTATCAATCTATCAACTGATGGGCACTTAGGTTGCTTCCATACTTTGGTTAATATAAATAATGCTGCCATGAACATAGGGCTCCATATATCTTTTCAAGTTAGCATTTTTGTTTTCTTCAGGTAAATACCCAGAAGTGGAATTGCTGGATTGTATGGTAGTTCTATTTTAATTTTTTTGAGGAATCCCCACACTGTATTCCATAGGGGCTGCACAAATTTACATTCCCACCAACAGTGCACAAGGGTTCCCTTTTCTCCACACACACATATTTTTATTCAATTAATATTAATTGAGCATTTACTATAGGTCAGCCACTGTGTTATGTGCTTAGGAGACCATCTCTGTCCTCAAACAGTTCACCAATCGACTGACCAACAAATTGGTGGGCTCAATATTCTCACCCTATTTCAGGATCTATGGGGATACATAGGAGGAAGATACAGAGGCAGAAATGGAGCCTCAGAAAAGTGTATTTTCCCAAAGTCACAAAATGAGTAAGGAGAGTAGGATTCTGATTCCTTGCCTTACACCCAGGAATCACACAGCAACTGCTCTTCCCTAGCGTAGAGTTTGGCACTGGGAAGCCTTTCTCCTTACTGTTGCCTTGGAGGTGATTTAAACTACAAGGGCATGTTCCATGCATGGATCTCAGGCTGAGTCACATCACAGCAAACTGGCCGACTGACTACTCAGGTTTCCTTTCCTTGGTGTTTTCTTATCTGTCTCCCACCAATGGCTTAGCCTCTATGGGTGAGTAGGGTCAGGAAGTGGCACACAGTCTCTGTTTTTATTCTCTGTGTGGAAATTTTCTAATTATAGGTCACACGGAGAGTTTCCATTCTCCCCCATGGCACTTCACTCTGTTTATGTAACTTAATAAGCTAAGACCCAGAGCTTTCTTTTAAAAAAGACTTAAACCATGAAGCTTTTAATGAGGAATCAAACTCATTCCCTTATCTTTCTGATTAGTGAATAGCCATCGTCTGTTATCTGCTTAGTCTGTAGCTGAAATTACGGTCTCTCCTCTGGTCGGGATTTTATAGTCTGATTGCGCCTTAAGCTTCCTGTGTAAGCCATCAGGGGAAGTAAGAACATTAACTACAGCCACCAGCACCACCAAGAAATAGATTCACATACAGTCCTCTAAAACACCAGCCTTCACAGAATAAATAGATGATAGAGCACAGCACCAAGAAACGTGTTATAGTTCAGGATGGATAGACATAGCATGGCATCTGATGCAACTGAAGGTGCCCATTTAAGAGCATAAAGGGGAGTGAGATTTCAAACAATCGTTATGCTTTGGAGAACACATGCTAAAGGCCAGCAACCAAACAGCTTTATTTTATTTATGTGGCCATTTCTTCCCTAATTTAACTGCCTAAAAAGAAATTCTAAAAGTATGCCATCTCAGTCTAGGATCTACTGGAAACGTATTCAGTAATAGTAACTTTTAGGCAAAACTTTTAGCAACAAATCAGTCCCACAGAACAAAATGAAAAAGAAGATCTCACAAAAACACATTTTTAAGCCAAATTTTTTAAAGTCAAAAAACAACGATGGAGGAAAGATTCTGCTCTCTCCCTGCCAGCAGTATGTAAACAGAAATCTTTTTTGCAGAACCTCTCAACAATGGAAGCTGAAAAGGAAATGTAAAAGAAGTGGGATTTTGGTAGAAGACGCTGACCTTGAAGAGCTACACTAATATTAACTATTATAAAATTAACTTTTTAATTATCCTCTAGGGGCTGCAGAACACACTTAAATGAAGGGAAATGAATTTATGAAAAACGCTGCCAAGTAGGATCAAAGAAGGGGCTTGCTTTTCAGGAAGCAAACAGCACTGAAGCAGGCATGCAGGTCCCAGAAAGACAAGAATTAACCGACCCCAGGAAAGTCACCGAGCTTGGCTGAAGTGGCAACAGTAGCAGTCTTACCACTAAAAATTTTCTTACCTTCCTCCTTGACAAGGTGAGGAGTGGATGAGGTACCATGTGGTATGTTCCTGACACAGAGCCTGGCACAAAAATCGATGTCATCACCATCATCGTTATTGCTATTATTTGGGAATTCCCAAACAATGTTCATTTAGAAGATAATTGAAACCAGATAAACATTTTCCAGCCTTTGGTTTCTTTGCCAATTTTGTTTTAATCCACGTTCCATTTTGATAAATGGAAAAAATATTACCCAGTGTCCCAACCAGAGTTTATTTAGTATGTTCCCCTGTATGGGAATATCCCTAAGAATCCCTGAAGAGTCTATCTTCCAGGCAGGAAAATTTTGTTGAGCTTTACTTTTTTGTTGATTATGTAATGAAAAGAATACACATTTTCTATTGTTCCGTATAATACAGACTATTTCATGTATAGAGTCATACACTGCTTTATATATTACTTAATATATTTTCATACTGAACATGTTTTTCCCAAGCATACACAGCTATTTCTCCTCTCCTCAATGCCCCTCACCAAGCCCTTCATAAAAATCACTGCTTTAGGGCTTCCCTGGTGGTGCAGTGGTTGAGAGTCCGCCTGCCGATGCAGGGGACACGGGTTCGTGCCCCGGTCTGGGAAGATCCCACATGCCGCGGAGCGGCTGGGCCCGTGAGCCATGGCCGCTGAGCCTGCGCATCCGGAGCCTGTGCTCCGCAACGGGAGAGGCCACAACAGTGAGAGGCCCGCATACCGCAAAAAAAAAAAAATCACTGCTTTAGAACTTAGCCTAGGAGAATTATTCCATCTGTAATACATATTGCAGAGTGGTTTTCTGAAAGAAGTGGGACTTCAGGAGCTTGCTAAATTCCTGTGAACTGAAGGCAGAAAATATTCAGAAACATAAGGCTAATGTGCAGAAAAGGTAGAGGAGAGGAGGAGGATTATTATATTGATTATATAGACAGGTTAAAGATAAATAGGATGCTCTTTAGCCCTTCAACAAAATGAAATTGGTCACCCAAGCCACCAAAGCCTTAATAATGGGTGAATAATAATAATATTCAAGCGAATATTAATAATAGGTGAATCCAAGTATATTTTAATGTCATTGCCAGGTCCACCACCAGCCCATACAGTGCATTTAGGCAAATTAGGAAAGCACAGCCATTCCTCAAAGCACTACTTTCATCTTCTGAAAAATCATTGTAAGGTATTGATTTTTTTAAGAACAAGAAACTTAACTCCCATTTACTTTCAAAGTGTCACGTAAATTTGCACAACTCTACGATGTCTGTGATGTGAATGATGCTCCATGAAAGGTCCTTTGTTCAGTCTACAACTTAAGCTCAATGACACACAGCTCCCCTGGAATTCACTTGTTTAAGTCATCGCCCATCACCCCAACCATGAGGAGCTGTGTCTGTTTTATGTATGTTCAGTTCATCTAGCTCAGTTTTTCATCTAGCTCAGCTCCTGGTACATAGTAGGTTCTTAATATATATATCCATTGAATGATTGATTGAATGAATGAATGAAAGTTCCTCCTTTAATACAAGAGTCTACTACAGAAGTGAAAACTAAGGGGAATGTACATTGGTGCAGCTGCTGTGGAAAGCAGTATGGAGGTTTCTCAAATAACTAAAAATAGAACTACCATATGACCCAGCAATTTGATTCCTGGGTATATATCCCCCCAAAATGAAAACACTAATTCAAAAAGATACATGCACCCCAATGTTCATAGCAGCACTATTTACAATAGCCATGCTGTGGAAGCAACCTAAGTGTCCATCAACAGATGAATGGATAAAGAAGATGTGGTATATATATACAACGGAATATTACTCAGTCATAAAAAAGAAGGAAAATTTTCCAATTGCAATAGCGTGGATGGATTTGGAGGGTATTATGCTAAGTGAAATAAGTCAGACAGAGAAAAATAAATACTGTATGATATCACTTAAATCTAAAAAATAAAACAAACTAGTGAATACAACAAAAAAGAAACAGACTCACAGATACAGAGAACAAACTAATGGTGACCAGTGGGGAGACGGAAGGGGGAGGGGCAAGATAGGGATGTGGATAAAGAAGTACAAACTATTATGTATAAAATAAATAAGGATGTATTCTATAACACAGAATACAGCCAATATTTTATAACTATAAATTGAGTTTAACCTTTAAAAATTATGAATCACTACATTATACACCTGTAACTTATAAAATATTGTTCATCAACTATACCTCAATTTAAAAAAATCAAAAAAAGTGAAAACTAAGCATGGCTAATGTTCACTGACCACCTTCTCTGTATCAGGCCCTATGCTAAGCACAGACATGCATTCGTAGGAAAACCCTGTGAAGTAGGTACTATTTCTCTCCACACCCGCAAAGGCTTAAAGAGGTTAAGTAACTTACTGATGTCATTCCACTTATAAGTCACAAACCACATGACCACCATAATCACATTCCTCACCACTCCACTGGCAAGTTGGTCTGGGGTCTGCATTGCCCCAAGTGGTTGCTACACCTGTTGGAAACATAGAGTTCCCTTGTGTGGCCAGTCCAAGGAAGAGGAGGCACCAGAGAATCCAAGGTCTGACTTCCTTTTCTGTCTATAGAGGCAAAACTATCCTCTATATGCAACTCAGGCCAGTAAAGAGGTCACACAATATTCCTGGTCCTGGCCTGCATGCCCAAGACCCACCTTTGAAATCAGTTAGCAGCAATTCCTTCAGCTACAGAATAACAGGCCCTTTTGTCATCTGTGGGTGCAACACCCAGGCCCATAGCACATTCTGAAATTTCCTGGCCACTAGATGGCACCGAAACTCAAATGTCACAAAACTATTTAGAATCTTTCTCCCGCCATATTTTAATTGAGATAACAAAAACAACATAGTAGCAGCATTATTAAGCACTTACTATGCCTCTACAAGCATTATCTCATCTAATTCTCAGAGCAACTCCATGGAGTCAATCCCTTACTAATTCCACATCACAAATGAAGAAACTGAGCTTTAGAGAGGCAACTATCTTGAACAAGGTCCCATGGCTAGAAAGAGGCAAAGCAGGGACTTTAATGTAAGCCACTGGACTTTCCACGGTTCTTACCACTGTTCTGCTTCCTTCCATGCTATCATTGTCCGGACGCTCAGCTGCTGAGCACAGGTTCAATACGACCACAGGTTATTTTGAAACTCCTCTTGGGAAATCCTCTCTCAAGAGGGAGGAAGAAAAACCCCATTCAACCCACATAAGCACGTCAGGCACAAGCTAAGATTCAAACGGACTGGAGCTGTTTACTCAAGGGCGCAACCTCAAAAGGGCATTATCCTGGTGGTGGGAAAAAAGGGATCCGGCCTGTGGTGCAATGAAGCAAAGTTGGCTGGATGCCGCTACAGGGTCTCACGTGTTAGAGGAGCCCTGGCAGATGGCCTGAAGGTGAGCCCTGGCTCTCCCTTACCATCACGGGATCTAGAACAGGTCGTCAGCCACTCCAGCTTTCGTACTAAAAGGGGTAAATAATGCATGCGCTGTCTCCTTTGCTGGGTAAAAATAAAAATGCGTAAAAGTCTTCACGCTTGATGTAGTTTAGTGGTAAGAACAGTATCATTCTAAGCCTTCTCGACTCCTTTTCAGCTAAGCAACCTCTTTTTTGACCTTCCTGAAGCCAGTCTTCTCTTTTCACAACCCAAGTCTGTTTCCAGAAAAGTATTCTTAAAGAACAGGTCTTACCAGATCTGCTCCTGCCACCCGCAGCCACTGATTCTCTCCCCAATTTCAAACACAGTGACCCAGGCCTTCCACCACCCACTTCCAATCGGCCTCTCCTTCCTCATCTCTCCCACCTTAGGCCCCTCCTTTACTTTATGCGTCAGACAGACTAGATTCTCTGCGATGCTCAAACATGCTCCTGATTTCCCGACCTCTGTGTCTCAGCTGTTCCCTCCACCTGTCTGTGGTTGGCCTTCGATTAGAGCTCATGATCTTCCTTTAAGGAATGACTCCCCTGGCACTGCATTGGCCAAGAGGTGGACTCATGATCCAAGTCATACCTATCAGGCCCTCTTACCTTGAAATCTGTACCTTGAGAGGAGTGACCCAACCCTATAGTGTTGGAGTTGACCCATCCTACAGACCACGCTCTGAAAAAAAATCGGCCACCAGTGTCCATACATCAATCCACAGTGCCTATTCCCTTAGAGGTTCAGCTTTTATTTTAATTCAGGAGCTACTCCCACAATCCCCAATAGATTCCCCTCTTTTCCTTCCCCCCTTCCCTTTTCAATTAGCCATAGTCCATCTCTGCTGCTTGCAGCCACCAAACAATCCTTCAAGATTCTGTTCAAATGGCAACTCCTTCATGAAGCCTCATCTCAAGCACATTAGAGCAGTCGCTTGTATACATTTTTATTGACCCTCTAGATGATTTACTCAGATTCAAGGACTGGGGCCTGTTCATCTTTGTATCCCCAACAGCCCCCAAGTATAGTGCCCAGCACTTTGTCCTTTCTTGATAAACAGTATTTGTAGACTTGGCTGGCAAGCCACTGAAGGAGCAGAATTTAAAGCAACAGATAGGATTTGGTGGAATTTTAATTCTGTATTCCGTAGTGTTCAAACATGTTGTTAGGTAATTGAATTTGTTTTAATATAGGAATCATCTATCCGAATTCTACAACCATTACCACATTTTCCAGAATGCCCAGGGGCTACAGTGAATTTGAAAGTGCTGCTCAGAGATTTCTGACTCTTTGTCCTGTTTCTCTCCCTGCTGAAATGTCAGGCCTCTGGCAGCTGCCACCGTCAAATCCCAAACAAGCATGTGAATAACAATGGGAAGTGTGACAATTCCCTAGGTTTTTTGTTTTTTTTTTTTTTAAACCTTCACAGGAAGAGCTTGACTATGAAGAAATCTATGTTTAGACTGTTGTCTTTTGTATCTAGTTTAGTAAACTGCATTTCAAGGCCCCTAGGACGCAAGTTATACTCATTATATGCAAAAACAATTTCCCCTTCAACATGATTTTCACATCAGAATGATAAAGGGAAATCAAAAAGTAAGAACCATTGTAGTACGAAACGGACCCACAGTTAATATGAGTACAATTAAACTGCTGAAGTATGTGTGTGTGTGTGTGTGTGTGTGTGTGTATATATATATACTATTTTTATATATAAATACTACAAAGCCAAGCATGATTTTTGCTATCTCTATCATGAAATGGTGTTTCTTCTCTCTTTCCAGATTTGAGACCATTTTGAAGCAAAGGAAGAGGGAGGGAGAAAAGAAGTTGACAACAAGGTTTCTGAGCCAACTGCTCCTTCCCCTCCCCACCAAGAAGTCAGCTATGTGGGAGAAGTCCTGATGGCAGCAGCCATCTAGCAGAAGTGTAGGAAAAGTTTTAGATCTACTGTAAATATGAGATCACCCCTGCTCTAAGTTATGTCTTATCTACTTTCAATAATTACGCTGAACACCCATCACAGCAAGAATGAAAAATCATCACAAAAAAACTATTTCCCAATATACCCATATTTCAAAGGTTGTTCCATAACACAGAAAAGAATAACGTTGAACCTGACCTAAGGTCAGTAGAATCCAAGGACATTATCCACACAAAAGCAAAATGTACAGTCTGGGAAGATGGAGTAGAGATACTTCTCCCTACTCCTCCCATTAACTATATCTAAGAACCCAGACATTATATATAAAACAAATATTAAAAGACTCTGAAAGGTGAAGAGAAGAAGGCAGATTGAGAGGAAGGAAGGAAATAATAAAGATAAGAGTAGAAGTCAATGAAATTAAAAATGGAAAAAACAGTAGAGAAAAACAACAAAACAGAGAGCTAATGCTTTGAAAAGATCAGTAAAATTGACAAACCTCTAGAAAACTAACAAAGAAAAAAGAAGACAAAAAATGCCAATATAAGTATCAGAAATGATAAAGGGATATCACTACAAACTTTGCAGACATCGAAAGGAGAATAAGGGAAGACTACAAACAACCCTACACACATTTAACCACCTAGACAAAATAGACCAACTCCTTGAAAAACACAAACTACCACAATTCATACAACATGAAAGAGATAATTGGAATAGTATCCATATAACTATTAAGGAAACTGAGTTCACAATTTAAAAACTCCCAACAAAGAAATCTCCAGGCCCAGATAGTTTCACTGGTAGAGGATTCTATCAAACATTTAAAGAGTAATTAATACCAATTCTATAAAAGCTCTTCCTAGGAAATAGAAAAGAAGGAAATTCCTCCCAATTCATTTTATAAAGCTAGCATTACTCTGATATCAAAATGAGAAAAAGACAGTACAATAAAACTACAGACCACTATCCTTCATGAATAAAAGCAAACATCATTAACAAAATATTAGCAAATAGAATTCAACAATATGTATGAAGAATTATACATCATGTCCAAGTGGGGTTTATTCCAGGGATGAAAGCCAGTTCAATACTTGAAAATTCATCAATGTAATCTACCATATTAACAGGCTAAGGAAGAAAAATCACATGATCATACCAATCAATACAAAAAAGCATTTGACAAAATTCAATACATGTTAAACACTCTCAGAAAAATAAGAGAGGAAATTCCTCAGCTTGATAAAAAGCATCTATCAAAACTTGCAACTAACATTATACTTAATGGAAAGACAATGCTTTTCCTCTAAGATCAGGAACAAGGTAGGATGTCCACTCTTAGCACTCTTATTCAACATAGTGCTGGAAGTTCTAGCCAGTGCAGTAAGGCATGAAAAGGAAATAAAGGACATACACACCATAAAGGAAGAAATAAAACTGTCCCTATTTTCATATGACATAATTGTCAACATAGAAAATCCCAAGAAGTCTACAAAAAATATCCCAGACCTAATAAGTGAGTTCAGCAAGGTCACAGAATACAAGATAAGCAAACTAAACTCAATCATACTTCTATATACTAGCAATAAACACACTAAAACGTTAAAAATATAGTTCCATTTATAATCACTCAAATAAAATGAAATGCTTAGGTATAAATATAACAAAAGATGTACAAAACTTCCATCATGAAAACTACACAACACGGATGAAAGAAATTAAAGATCTAAATAGACAGAAAGACATACTATGCTCATGGATTGGGAAACCACTACAGTCAAGATGCCAATTTTTTCCAAATTGATATACTGGTTTAATGACAAACCAGTAGCAAAACTAGCAAAATTCCAGCAAGATTGTTTTGTAAATACAGATTATTTTAAAATCTATATGGAAAGGCAAAGGAACTAGAATAGTTAAAACAACTTTTAAAAAGAAGGATAAAGTGGGAGGTTTAGTCTACCCAATTTCAAGACATGATATAGCTATAGTAATAAAGACTGTGAGGTATTGTCACAGGGACAGACATATAGATCAATGTAGCAGAACAGAGAACCCAGAAATAGATCCACATGAATATGCCCAACTGGTTTTTAACAAAGGTGCAAAAAGTTCAATGGAAGAAAGATAGCCTTTTCAAGATGCTGGGTAAATTGGACATCCCAAGGGAAGGGAAGGGAAGGGAAAGAGAAAAGAAAAAAAAAATCTTAACCTAAGTCTCATACCTGATATCAAAAAACAACTCAAAGTGGATCATAGACTGAAATGTAAAACATAAAACTTAGGAGAAAAGGGAGGAATCTGATACACAAAAAGTTGACACAGAAAATTAACTACTACTTTGGCATAATGCACCAATATAGCTGCTGAAACTCAGCCATCATGCCTCATTCTAAGAAGCAGGAAGGAGGAAATGGGCAAGGACAAAGGGAGTGTGACAGTTTCTATTTCTCTTAAGGAATTTTCCTGGCAATCCTAATTGATATCTTCTGCTTACATCTCAGGTGGAAACTGTACTATTTTAATTGGGAAAACCAGCAGTCTGCCAAAGTAACTTTTTCTAGATAATCTAGGCCCCAGAGTGACTCTTTATATTTATCCTGCTTGGGGTCCATAGCACTTCTGTATCAGTGGCTTGACATCTTCCATCAGTTTCAGGGAACTCTGATCATTATTTAAATACTGAATTTGCTCTATTCTCTCTTTCCTCTCCTGACAGTCCAGTCATACACGTGTTACCTCTTTACATTATGTCCTTGTCTCTCTTACATTCAATTTTGTATTTTCTTGTCTTGATTCCTCTGTCCAGATATTTTCTTCTGATCTATATTTTTTGGTTTTGTTTGTTTGTTTTGCTCTAATGTGCTTTTTTAACCCAACATATTGAATTCTTAATTTCCATTATTGAAATTTTCAGTTGTAAAAGTACTGTTTAGCTTTATTGCATGCTTTCCGGTTCTCTATGGAAATTTTCCACCTTGTCATCTTATCTCTTGAACATATCATTTTAAACCCTTTGTCTGCAACCTCAAATATCAGGTTATTTTGTTGGTCTATATTTATTGTCGGGAGTTTTTTCCCCTTGATTTTTGATCATTTGGTTTTGTTTGCTAGTATGCCTGGTAAATTGCCAGACATTGGGGATAAAAACCTATGGAGATAATTTGAGGCTCTGTGTGATATTACAGTCCTCCAGAGATGGTTTACTTTTGCTTCTGGCAGGTATTCAGAGTAAGAACAGATCACCTTAATCCAACTGATCTGGTGTGATAAAGGATTTTGTTTTTTGTGAAGGCTCTGGTGTGATAAAGGATTTTGTTTTTTGTGAAGGCTGTCTATTTCTACTTCATCCTTACTCCTAGGATGCAATCTTTTGGGGATTCCAAATGAAAGCCTGGAATATTTTGTTTCAAGAGTCCCACCTTCTTGGTAGGCCCTAGATTCCAATATTGTTTCTCCAGCTGTAACACTGGTAGAAACTCAGCCTCTTAGCCACCATTTTCTGTTCAGCTTTTTCATGTTTCATCTTCCACTTGTGAATTAACCAATGCCTTAAGAGAGAAACTGGCAACAAAATTTGGGTTCATTTTTGTGTTTCTCTTCTTTCCAGCATCTTGGCCCCTCAACCTCTGTCTTGGTAACTCTCAGATGTCTTCAAATATTTATTTTTTTAAATTTTATCCATTATTTCTAACTGTTGTCAGTTGAAGAATTAATCAGTTTACCAGAAGCATCCTGATTGATGAATTTTGAATAATTGCCCTAGAATGAATCATAATCTCATAACCTACATTTGTCAAATTGACCCACTGACTGCCAAATCTCCACCTCACTTTGTGCTAAACAGCCTTTCCCTCATGCTGCAAGGTGTTTTAGAACATTGTGACATTTTTTGAGTTAACAGAGAACAAGAGGTATTACATATATGCTAAGTTGGTATGGTACATTAACTCATCTAAATTAATTTTCGAATAAGTCATTTTATCCTAAGTCTGAACTTTCATTTTACTTTGAGTCTGAGAACCCCACTTTGTTCTAGAAACAGAGATGCATACACTTTAGCAATGTGTGAAATATAAAACATTCTGCTACTTCTAAAATAGCACTCAGATCACTTCATTTATCTAGTCCTTCTCACATGCAAGGCATTGTGCTTTTTGGGTTGTGAGAAAAGATTACAGACCAAAGAACTTTAGATCTGAAAGAAACTCAGAGATCGTCTAATCAGACTCATTCATTTTGCAGAAGAATTGTTTGTCCCGAAACAAGATCTCTGGCTTTTTAACTCCTGTTCAATGCTCTTTTCATGATGAAGTACATTTGTTGGTTCGAAAAAAAAAGATTCCTCTCTAACTCTCTCCCCTTATCCACTACGGACTCAAACTTTAAAAAAGACTTTACTAAATAAAATATAATTCTGAAATGATGATTCACATAATCCTAATATAAGAAAAGCATATTTTTTCTATCAGGCTTTTAAAAGTTATGAACATAGCTCAAAAAAAAAAAAAGACCCATTACTGAGGAACTTAGCAGTATAAGAAATTGTCTCTTCTTCATGGATGGATCTAGAGACTGTCACACAGAGTGAAGTAAGTCAGAAAGAGAAAAACAAATATCGTATATTAATGCATACATGTGCAATCTGAAAAACTTGGTATAGACGATCTTATTTACAAAATAGAAATAGAGACACAGATGTAGAGAACAAACATATGGACACCAAGGGGAAAAGGGGGGGGTGGGATGAATTGGGAGATTGAGATTGACATATATACACTACTGACACTATGTATAAAGTAGATAACTAATGAGAACCTACTGTATAGCACAGGGAACTCTACTCAGTGCTCTATGGTGACTTAAATGAGAAGGAAATCTAAAAAGGAGGGGATATATATATACGTATAGCTGATTCACTTTGCTGTACAGTATAAACTAACACAATATTGTAAAGCAACTATACTCCAATTAAAAAAAAAAAAAGAAATTGTCCCTTCCTGCCAGAAGTTTACAATCTCTATGTAGAAAGACATATAAATGAAGGATCATACTCTAAGGCAGTATACATTTACTTTAGATATGTGATATGTGATACACACATAAATCACATTAGTTATGTAACATAACCGTGTATGTGATATATATGATTAAGGTGGTCATGTTATGTCTGTCTCCCTTGATAGATTAGGAGCCCCTTAAGGGTAGGAGTTCTGGCTTTTCACTGTCAGCCTCAGCTGGAGGTCTGCAACACAGCAAACTGTTAAATAAATGAGATCTTTTAAATCTATACAACTGGTCACAGGAGGACAGAAAATTCTGAACTGAAATCGTTGAGTGAAAACATCATGAAGATGCAGGTTGAGGTAGACTTCCGTTAACATTTGAGCCAAAGTGGATAGAATTTAGGTAGCCTGCTATCTGGGGTAGGATGCTGTATTTATTAGTTTCTAATTGCGGCTGAAACCAATGACCACAAACCTAGCGGATTAAAACAACACAAATTTATTACAGTTCTGAGGTCGGAAGTCTGAAATGAGTCTTCCAGGGCTAAAGTCATTATTTTGGCAGAGTGCTGTTCTTTCTAGAGGCTCCAGGAAAGAACGTTTCCTTGCCTTTTCCATCTTCTAAAGTTCACCTGAGTTCCTTGGTTTGTGGTCCCTTCCTTCCTTCATCTTCAAAGTACATCCCTTGAACCTCTGCTTCTTTCATCACTTCTCCTTTTTCCGCCTTTGATCCTCTTGCTTCCCTCTTATAAGGACCATTGTGATGACACTGGGTACAGATGGATAATCCAGGATCATCTCCCCATCTTAAGATCCTTAACTAAACCACAGCTGCAAAGTCCCTTTTTTCATGTAAGTTAACATATTCACAGGTTCTGGGGATTGGGATGTGGACATATTCGGAGGCCCATTATTCTACCAACCACGGATGTTTCAGCAAAGGTCTAATGCAGTGGCCTTGAACCAGCGGCATCAGCATCACCTGGTAATTTGTTAGAAATGCAAATTCTCAGCCCTCTTCCCAGACCTACTGAATCAGAAACTCTGGTGAGGCCCTGCAATCTGGCTAGAGCAAGCCCTCCAGGTGATTCTGATGCACACTAAACCACTTTGAGAGACACTGTCAGAGCGTCTGGGGAAAGGCAAAGCAGGTGCAGAGGTCTTGTGAGTAAACAGACTTCACAGGGACAGAGGATTCCTAGAGCATAAGAACATGGATGGACTCAGCATGGAGAACCTGGAATCTCAGGCAAAGGGTCACATACAGGTAGATTTCTGTCTCCAAATATGAATTTGGTGGCCTTCCTACACATTTCACAAAAAGAAATAATGTACCTAACTGAAAATCCTCATTCATTTCATGAGGCATAAAATTAATCTGTTCCAATTCATATATTTAACAGACTGATCTAGAAAAATAATTTTTTTTACTTTTAAAAAGGTAAATCAAGGGACTTCCCTGGCGGTCCAGTGGTTAGGATTCCGCACTTCCACTGCAGGGGGTGCGGGTTCAATCCCTGGTCAGGGAACTAAGATCCCACAGCCAAAAAAATGTTTTTTAACTAAAAGTAAAATAAAATGTAAATCAAAAGTTTATTCTAAGAATTTCCAGATTAAAGACATAATTTCGTACATACCCCAAATAAATAAAATACAGAAATATTGTACGGATTAGTTAATAATATTTTCATTCCAGAATGTCTTCCTCAAATTAGCTGTAATTCATCAGCAATTTTACCATTTTCATTTTTTCCTCTAACAAGCAGCACAGTGAGGAATTCTTAACAACAGTGTTATCTCTAGAAGGCTGGGCCCCCTGAAGAATTACAGGTGACTTCCCAGGAGGGCTGATTAAGAGCAGAGGACAACTGCCTTTCCAAAGGCAGAGAACCGGGGCCATTTCGAATTGTGCTCTCCCAGAGGCAAACAGGAAACAGGAAGCTCTCTGTCAGCCATTCTTACCCTGCCCCAGAGCAGGAAAAGCAGTGGCAGGAGCCATATCAGTTACTTTGACCCAGCCCAGGAAACAAGATGGCTTATTCATCTGCAGACCTGGGCTGCTAGGTAGAGCGCAGACAGCACCTGCAATCCACTGCAACTCTCCCTGACAGCCAGATAACATCCACTCAGTTTTAATACTGAGGAAATGAAAAGGAATGTATACTCAAAACACATTTATTAGGCTTTAAACAAAAGGGAAGATAGTTTTGTCAACTGGCAGTAAACAAGCAGAAGATAAGCTATACACCTTCCATCTGCAGAAGTCTTTTGCTGGGCCCCAAACTCCTCTGGGTGAAACCACCCTAAATCAACATAGCACTCAACTATAAGAACTCAAAATGAGCAGAAACAGTAAGATGAGTTACAATGCCTCCTAGCAAATGTAACAATAATGAGAGAAGCTATCCATGCTTCCACATATGTAGTGCTGTACCTAGCCTTCTGGACTTGGTATAGTAGTGTACCCACAGCTTAAAAAATTAGTGTTCGCATTTCTTCACAAGATCTAACAATACTCCAGAATAAACCTCAGTTTAGAAATAGAAGAGAGTTAAGTGTTGAATGTGTCAAAATATACCGATATATAAGTATCATCATGATTAAACATTTTCAAACGAAAAGGATCTACATAAGATCTACATCACACAGGCATAGTATATAAGTGATCCGTGCTTTGAGATCTATTTGTAGAAGAAAAAAGGAGCAAAGTTCAAGTCATATAGCAGGTGCTGTTAATTAACTCAAATGCTGGTTCTGACTGGGGCCAAGTCAAACCAACTGGTCATATGATTTAAGATATTTCCAAATGTGTTTTTTCTCCAACCTTCTCCATTAGCAATGGCATCAGCAACCCAGGCACCCAAAGGAGAACACATTGAGCCATTCTGTCTTTACCCTCTCCTTTACTATCTTCCCCACGCTCTTCATGCACACACAGTTTTAGTCACTTGAGACCCTATCTCATACTAACTCTGAAATGCCCTCACCTCTACCTCCCTCCATTCCCAGTGCCCTACTTTTGGCCCCAATCACCTTTCTCTCTGGACTATGAACGCTGCCTCTTGACTCACATCCAACTCCTTAAAACCTTGACCAGAAGGGGCAAACCCCCTCAACATAACAGGCCAAATGTCCCTCATGTGTGCATCTCATTCTCCCAGGAAAAATCAGTGGTTCCCTCATCAATGTTTCCATACCACTCTCTTTTGGTTTTAACATAATCATTGTATAAAATTACTTTATTGAGATTTAACTTACATACAGCAAAGGGCACAAATCTTAAGGGTACTGCTTGATTAATTTTTACATATGTGTACAACCTGTAGCCACCACCCAGATCAAGATATCAAACATTCCAGCAGCTCCTCAAAGTTCTCTTGTACCCCCTCCCAGTCAATACTTTGCCACCCGAAGGTAACCACTATTCTAACATCTGTCACACTAGATTAAGTTGCCTGTCTATAAGTTGTATATAAATGGAATCACACAGTATGCACCCTTCTATGTGGTATTCTATTTTATGAACGTACCACATTTTATTTATCCATTCTGTGAATGGATATTTGGGGTGCTTCAATTTGGGGGCTGTTATAATTAAAGCTGTCATGAAAATTATTGTACATATCTTTTTTGTGGACTCATGCACTACTTCTGTTGGGTATATACTCAGAAGTAGAATTGCTAGGTCACAGCAATAAATACATATATATATATATATATATGTGTGTATATATATATATATATATATGTTTTACTTGAGCATGTGCTGGTAAACAGTCTTCCGAAGTGTTTGTACTTAAAACTTTCTATATCTCTGAATTATTCCAATAGTTACACTATCTTATGGTTAGTTCTTTATGTGTCTATTCTCCAGCTACACTTGGGCTCCTTGAACACAGGCTCCAACATGCTCAATATATAGCTTATAGTTATAATTAAATATTTATATTACATACAATAAAAAATGAAATGCATTCATACAGCATGATGGGGGAGGAGGGCTTAGGAATCTTATGTTTACCTCCCTTCCGGACCCAGCGCAGGAGTGACACATGCCTATCCTAGCGCTGTCAACACCTCAGTCACCCAAAGCAAGGTGGAATATTCAAATCAGTTCCCAACATCCCCCAGTCCCCACAGAGTTGCCCAAAAGCCCACTTGCGTCTATCTGCCTGGTATTACTGGGTTTTAAACATGCTGATATGTATTTTGTCCATGATTAAACTTCTGGAAAATTTAACAGGCTAGAAAACCTCCAATGTTCAGCTCTCTTTTTCCCCTGTAACTTTATGCAGATTCATTCTGAAATATGCTAAGGAAACCGTACTCATTAACTATCCATCCTGCTTTTAAAGTGGAATTAATTGGTGCTGAAGTCCTCCACCTCAACCCAGAGATAGAAAAGGCCTCCCAGAGTAACACCCCCAAAAGGTGCACATCCCTTGATCTGTTTGCGCAGATGGCGGGTATTAGTTACACAAACACATGGAAAGAAGATAGGATTACGGTAGGAAGTCCTCCAGCTCTCCCTGAAAGTGAATTTCTTGTCCTTCCTGTTTTTGCTTCTAAGTCTCAAATTTTTCACTGCTCTTATATCTCTGCGAGTGTCATGGCAGGAACCACTTTCTACTCCTTCTCACAGGGACTATTTTCTGCATTTTGATGTCGCTTTTAACAAAACTGGTTCCAGACAGTTCCAGCAACCACATCCAAAAGAAGCCCTCTGCAAACCTGAAACTGTAACCCTCCCCGAGTTAGAAGTAAAACAAAACTCTTAAAGATAAAGCTTCATAAAACTATGCAAAATGGAAGATATATATTGCTATTATTTTCCTTCACCTCAAGAAGTAAAATTAAAATGTTCTTTTGGGGCTTCCCTGGTGGCAGCGTGGTTGAGAGTCTCCCTGCCGATGCAGGGGACATGGGTTCGTGCCCCGGCCCGGGAGAATCCCACATGCCGCAGAGCGGCTAGGCCCGTGAGCCGTGGCCGCTGAGCCTGAGCGTCCGGAGCCTGTGCTGCGCAACGGGAGAGGCCACAACAGTGAGAGGCCCGCGTACCGCAAAAAAGAAAAATAATGTTCTTTTGACTTTAAATAAGGATTTTCTCTTTTTTAAGCATTATTTAAATGCTTTTTATTTATTTATTTATTTATTTATTTAGGCTGTGCCAGGTCTTAGTTGCAGCATGAGTGATCTTTAGTTGCAGCATGTGGACTTCTTAGTTACGGCATGCATGTAGGATCTGGTTCCCTCACCAGGGATGGAACCCGGGCCCCCTGCATCGGGAGCCAAGAGTCTACCCAATGGATGACCAGGGAAGTTCCAGGATTTTTTTTTAATTGAGAGAAACTCGGTGTGTCTGAGTTAGTCGCTTATTGCTATCCTATTCAACAGGAGAGGTTTCATGGGAAATGATCTGGCAGCAGGCAGACATTCTGTGCAATAGAGGCACCTCATTTGTCTGTCTTAAGAGATGCTTCTAAGATGAGTCCAACAACTAAGTATTTCGGAACACCCTAAGGCTTTTCACCGGCCTTCACCTCTCGCTGCCCCCTTTCAAAATCACAGTAAAATGACAGCTACTAGAATTCACTGAAACCTGGCAAACACTGTTATTTACCCTGGGCCAGGGGTCAAGTTACCATGGGCAGAGCAGGATGCACAGTGTAATAATCTGGCTACTTCCTTAGGAAAACCTCAGGCAGTTTAAATAAAGTTATTTGTCCTGTGACATTTTTGTACGTTTTACAAATGTCCCACCCACTCCTCCTTGACAAGTCGTTATGCCACTTACCCCTCAGGACTCCCAATAGAGATGGCACATAATCTCCAACTTCTTTTATAACGCCTTTTTATTTAAATATCAAAAAATAGTGGCAAGGGAAATACAGATATTGAGGTGCTTTAATTATCATTTAAAAAAGATATGTAATTCATAGTTGTCTGAATGTTTCCTACAAATTCCAACCCAAGGAACCTTCCCCTCTTTAACGTCTTTTACCTTAGATATCACTTCCTTCATCTCTTACTTTTGCACCTATCTCTATCTTTTCCTCACCCTCCTTCCCCCCAACACACACACACGCACACGCGCACACACACACAGGTGCACGCACACACGCGTGTACACACACGCGTGCACACACGCGTGCACGCACACACACACGCTTTCCTGCTTTGGAATGCTTGTCCCCACATTGCCAGGACACCACATGTAACTGATGTTGATCTGAACAACCTCAGGATATATAACTGTTCAACCCAACATGCTGGTCTCTTGTGAGTACCACCCTGTACCACACAAGTACCCCCTTTACATATCCCTTCTAGGTCCAAGGTACAAGGAGACAGCAGAGTTCACACTGTCATCCAATGACTCAGCCATGGAATAATTACAATTCTACCAGGCACCATATTTTTAAAAATAAACTTGACACAGAAATGTTAAAAACAATAGCAGCATTAAGTCTAGTAATGATGATTATAATAAATTACACATAATCCTACACCACTAATACTAATTTTACTTTGCATATTTAACTTCACAAAATTGAATATACTGCATGTGCACGTTAATTTTACATTCGTCTTTTTCCACTTAACGTTATGCTAAACATTTTCGTATGTTTCCACAGTCTTCACATTTCATTTTTATAATGGCTCCATAGTATTTTTACCTAAAATTCACCTAATTCTGTCACCAGTAATGTTAACTGGATACCTTATCTATTCTAAGACTATACCACTAAGTTGCTTAACTTGATATACAATAAAAATAAATATATCAAAATATTAATAAGCACTCTAGGAGATGGGACACTAGGTAATTTTTCTTCTTTCTGCTTTTGTACTTTCTAAATTTTCTATAATGAACATGTATCTTTTTATTTTAAGACTTTATTTAATAATAATAACTACCACTTACCAAGTGTTTACTATATAGCAGGCACTCTTCTAAATCCTTTATACAATATTCCACCTTCTAACATTTAATCCTTATAACTACCCTAAAAAATAAATACTATTACTATCCTCATTTTATAGATGAGGAAATTGAGGCACAGAGCAATTAAGGAAGTTACACAAAGTTACAGAGCCAATAAGTAGAGTAGCGAGGATTTTAACTCAGGCAGTGCAACTCAGAGTCTACGCTCTTGCCATAGATGCTATACTTAAAAAAAAAAAAAATAGAGTGTGCTTTCTAAATATATTTAAGGTGTAATCATTTTAAAATAGTCCACTGTCTGGCTTCATGTTGCAATGGGACTTCATTATGCTTTTGGTATTTTGAGATTGCTACGCGCCCAGTGTAGCAACCATCTGTTATCACCACCACCACCACGATCATCATCATCACTATCAATCGTAATACTACCATCACTTAAAACCCTTTATTGGGCTTTCCCGGTGGCGCAGTGGTTAAGAATCCCCCTGCCAATGCAGGGGACACGGGTTCAAGTCCTGGTCCAGGAAGATCCCACATGCCACAGAGCAACTAAGCCCGTGCGCCACAACTACTGAGCCTGTGCTCTAGAGCCCACAAGCCACAACTACTTAACCCACATGCCACAGCTACTGAAGCCTGTGTGCCTAGAGCCTGTGCTCTGCAACGAGAAGCCACCGCAATGAGAAGCCTGTGCACCTCAATAAAGAGTAGCCCGCGCACAGCAACAAAGACCCAACACAGCCAAAAATAAATAAATTAATTAAACAGAAAAAAAAACCCTTTATTAAGGTTTTAGCATGTGCAGAACACTGTACCAGGCACTTGGGGAAATACAAAGTATGTAAAATACATGTTCTTTACTCTTGAGAATACCAGAGCTAGTCTGAGAACAGCTTCAAAATGAAAAGGCAGTAAGTATCCATGAAATATGAACTGAAAATTTACATAAATATCTGGAAATTATAGGCAAAAAATAAAAATTTCTTCTACCTACAATACAAAAATAATTGAACATAATGCAAAATGAAGGGCTTTTATTTATTTAGGATAAAAGCTTCAGATCTCTTTTCCACCTTACACATATAAAGTTTTACAAAGAAAAAAAATGAAGATCAAAGTAAGCTGCCTAAAAATATACAAATCAATTTTCACTGCAAAGTAAAGGAGGTGTTACAGTGGAGGATTCCTGGACTGAATGTCAATATTATGACATAGTGTGAGTGTGTTTCGTGTTTGGTAATTGCAATCATTGTTGCTTTTGTTGTGGTCATCCATTTACAAAGCTTGGTGTCAGTTTATTTATCTCTTGTAAAAATAAAATACTGTGTGTGTGTGTGTGTGTGTGTGTGTGTGTGTGTGGAAAAAAAATGCAAAAAAAAAAAAAGTAAGCTGCCTATACTGCACCGTTCTTTATGATATTTTCAGCCTGGATCACAATATTCCCTAGTTCTATGTCAAATTAAAAATAACTATTTTCATATGTAATATGTAATTGTGTACAACAAGCTTAATGAAATAAGATTCTGACCCTTTATCTTCCAAAATATTCTAAATACCATTAGCAAAAGGAAGTTTCTAGTTCTAATCAGTAGGTTGCAAGTCTAAAATTAAGTAATGGCTCTGCCAGTTTATTCAAATGAATGTGCTTGGCTCATATAACCTACCTTGCATTTTTGAAACCCACCTGATTTATTTGATATAATACGCTAAAAGTATACATATATTTTGAAGAATAAAAAGCTTCTACTTTGTACTAATTAATATTTTTAAAGATGTTATATATGTACATTTACCTTCAAAATAAATACTAAAGCCAAACTAATTAAAATGAGGCTTAAGCTGCATGGCATAGGGAGATCAGCTAAGTGTTTTGCGACCATCTAGAGGGGTGGGATAAGGAGGGTGGGAGGGAGATGCAAGAGGGAGGGGATATGGCGATACACATATGCATGTGGCTGATTCACTTTGTTATACAGCAGAAACTAACACAACACCGTAAAGCAATTATATTCCAATAGAGATGTTAAAAAATTAATTAATTAAAATGAGGTTTAGAAGATGGCCTTAGGAAACTATTTTAGCAGATAATAAAAATAATTTGTCTGTAGTATACAAATTGTGTATAAAATGTTTTTCTGAAACACTTGAAGGTGCTTAATTGTGATTTGTACTTTCAAGCACTTTAAATATCTTCATGGCATCTTGTTTAGACTATTAAATTATTTGGCAATCCTTTTTTTCATAGATACAAAAGTAAACTTCCATGAATTTGGAACCCATGGTGTCCAATTAATGAGAATGTCTTCAGATTAGAGTAAAATCCCAATCATATTAGACTTCTCCGTCATTTCTCAACTCTGACTTTGTAGATATCCTTGACGCTGGTTCTAGTGAAACCTCCTTAAGTGGAGCAGATTTATTTTACTTTTATATCAGCTGAGTATTCCTTTTGATTTTTCCTGACAAGTTGTTTTTTGCTGTTACTTTAATCTTCACCAATCCATACAGCCAGCTTCTCATTTATTCCATTTATAAATCCCAACAAAATAATGTCTTTCAGGTTTTATACATATTAAAATTTAGAGGTGCCCTTAATTCAACAAGTTTCCTTTCTGTGAAAAACTGGAAGTTTTTTGAGAAATATCCAACCTCACATACTCATTTTTTAAATAATTTTTAAACTTTAAAGGCTGGGGAATATGATTTCTCATATGGGAATAAAGCTTAAAAATAAAAACAAAAAAGTCCTGGGTTCACAATTACCCCTTAGATAAAGTCTTAGTATTTCACTTAGTATTCAAAGTCCATAACTTGGCCCCTGATCTGCCTTCCTAGTCTTACCTTCCACTCCATCTCAAAACTATTCTCTTCGATACTTAAGTTCAAGCTATTATTCCAGGGTCCTCAACTGTAAAATGGGTTAATAATCTTTATTTCTGCTAGTTGTAGAATTTAATGTAAATTAAGCACAAACGTACCTAGTATGGAGACTAGGACATGGTAATTGTTCAAAAAATGGGAGGAGGCATGGAAGTCACACAGAGTTGGGCCTAAATCTCAGAGAACTGCTCATGGTAACACTACTCTTTCTGAGCCTCAGTTTCCTCATCTGTAAAATATAATTATACTATTAGATAGGGTTCAACATAAAGCACTTAGCACAGAAGCTGGCACAGGCTGAACGTAGAGTGAATAAATGAATGCTACTATCCTCCAAGGAAAGCAACAGAAACAGACATAGACTTCCAGAGATTCCCTTTAAATCCCCTGAGATCAGTTCCCCTCTCCAAATCAGACAACATGGGCCCTTGGAAGGCAGAGGCAAAGCAACTTCATTGGAATTGCCTTCCAAAATTTATTCCAGAAATTGGCTTTGCTCAGAATAGCTGATCTGAAATCTGGCTGCCTGTGAGTACTGAGTTTTGGCACAGTTAAAAATGAACAGTGAGACACCTTGGTCAAAGCTGGCCTAGACAATTACATGAAACAATAATCAGACAGATTAATCCATTTATGAAGTTTACAAGGGCAATTCTTATCTCTATCAGACCTTCTATCCTTGGTTACCTCTCCATGGAGAAGGAGAAATGACAAAGCTAAATAAAGTAAAAGGTACCCCCTTGTTTTTTGAAATAAATAAGAAACATTAAATTTGCCGGTTTTTAAGTTTAGAATCAAAAGCTTAAGAGTTTATGTAATAAACACAATGTACTCTTAAAATGGAAACTTCATTTCTCTATCAGAGTCCCAAGAGACAGACATTTGGTATCAAGAAGCAGGGGAAAAGGTAAGCAGCTAGTCAAATGAGGGTGAAGAGAGGAAAAGACAGCATCTGAGGGGAGGAGAAAGAGGAACTGAAGGAAGCAAAAGGGAAAAAGAAATGACCATGGAAGGAATAATAAATTCATCTAACAAAGAGGTGAAGTTCCGATGGTGAGGAATCAGATCCAACACGGAAAGGAAAGAAAATGAAGTACCCGGAGCCCAGAACTCAGTACTTTCACATTTGTAATTATGACTCTTATATTTCAGATGAGGAAAATAAACAGTGACTAAATCAACTTTACAGAGTGATTAGAACAAAAATTCAGCCAATTCTCTCACAACATAAGAAAAAAGAAGGCAAAGAAAACAACCCACTACATTATGTCATTTGACCCTCACTCACGGTCTTTATCTCATCAGCAGTATGTCAATGAGAAGGGTTTGTTTGAATCAAATACAGTTGTGGGAGAACACACCTCAGCTCTCCCATGTGTTGGCAAAGACAAGATCATTCCTTGTTCATCTTTGTCCTCTTGAACAGTGGCTTATACATAACAGCTACATCATGAAAGTTAGTTGAATTTAACCGAATAGATTATATATTACTAAAGAGTGTCCATATTCAATTTTTTATAACAACAAAGGCTTAAGGCTTTAGATATGGCAAACTCTCATCTTCCAATCAAGGACCCCAGAAAATATCCGAACTCCTCTCCTGCCTCTGGCTTCCTGCCATGAGTTGTTGATGCCGTCAGGATGAATAAAGTTAACAGAATTCTTCTTATAAAAACTAGATGCAGGGCTTCCCTGGTGGCGCAGTGGTTGAGAGTCTGCCTGCTGATGCAGGGGACACGGGTTCGTGCCCCGGTCCGGGAAGATCCCACATGCCGCGGACGGGCTGGGCCCGTGAGCCATGGCCGCTGAGCCTGCGCGTCCGGAGCCTGTGCTCCACAACGGGAGAGGCCACAACAGTGAGAAGCCCACGTATCGCAAAAAAAAAAAAAAAAGATGCAGGAAAACCACGCTCCTGGTGCATTTTATTATCTAAACCTTAATTGCATGTAGTGTTTTATATCCTTGGTTATTTGCCTATGATTCTATGTCTGGTTCTTCAAAATGAATTGTAGCTTTTTAAGTCTTTTTCCTTCCATGTATCCCCCAGGCAGACCGGCAAACTCTAGGGGTTCAATAAATGCTTCTGGATAGTAACAGTCTAACACAGAATTTAGAAAGGTCCTTCCTCTTTCTGTCTGCTTTTTTAAAAATTATATTATGACCCTCATTCTGCAAGTGTTTCTGGCAATCAACCTTTTTTAAACTAAAGGGAAGAATTGAGTAGATTAGGTTAATAAAATAGTCTCGAGTCCCTTTTGTTGTCCTTGTTTAGGCTCTTCTTATCTCTTGTTTGGATAAGCTCCTTACCTGGTTTCTCTGCCCTCGACTTCTTCCCTTGACTCATCCTTTACACTGCTGCCAGGACAGTGTTTGTAAAACACAGCTTAGTTCAGGTCGCTGTCCTCCTCAGAAAACTTTAACGGCTCTCTCTTACCTGCAGAATAAAAGTTCAGATATCCTTGGTATAGTAGTCAACACCTTCCAAAGTTCAACACCAGCCTTCTTTTCCTACCTCAATACCTTAACTCTACCCATCTGCCCCATATTCCAAGCTCAACTGACCGTCAGCTGAATATGCTGCATTTTCAAGCCTCAGTACCATGCTCATTTCATTTCTTCAACCTAGACTGCCCTTCTCTATTCTTCATCTACCAAAGTCCAACTCATCCTCTAAGACTCAAGGTAAGTTTCACCTCTCTATAAGACCACCACAGAGACCCCCAAGTAGAATGAATTATTCCTTTTCTGGGTTCCCACTGTATTATATGCCACTAATAAATACTTATTTTCTATGTATTTCTATAATGGTTGGTTGTATAATGGTTGTCTTTGCTCCTACTCTAGAAGTTCCTTGAAAGCTGGCATCAGGAATTTATTATTTTCATGTGTTTCTTTCACAGTGGTGAGCCCAAGGTCTTGCACAGAGACTGATAAATGAAAATGAATGCATGAGTGAATGACATAATGTAGTCAGGGAACCATCAGCAGTTCCTTAAGCAATGGAGTGAGACACTGGAAGTTTCTGATGGAACACTCGCCTCAGCCCTTTCAGAGACGAGAGAGCAAATCGGTGAGCTTAACTGACAATACACATTTGGCTCAAAATGACGGAAAAGCGTCCCCCCGTGAAGATGATGGCTCATCTTTAGGGCTGGTCTCCTTAAATATTAAATGAAAGAAGGCTGTTTTCCCCTCCTTTTGCCTCCACCTTGTGCTGTGGTTGCCCTTGGCCCAATATGCTCAGTGCCCAGCAAATGGGAGGTGCTTAGTAAACACTTGCCCCAGCTTCTGCGGGCCTGAAGCCCAGCTGGCCGTGATGCTCAGACCAAGAGGTTCTGTGTTTTCCTCTGCAGGTCAGGATCCCAGTGCCAGGCACTGACACAGCTGCCGCATACCAGAAGAAATGCTGGACAGAAATGAAGGAGTCAAGAAAGTGGTGGAGAGTGTGGAGAAGACCAGGACAGGGGGCAGCAGATAGCAAAGGCTAACGGAGATTCCTTGCTGAGGGCTGATGGGCTGTGGAACTTTCCATTTGGAGGCTGACTCCTATGCCTGGCTCCTGAGCACAGTCCCTGTGGCCTCTGGTGACTCTTGGCAAGCCAAGGACTTGGATCTCAGCTTAAGCGAAGCCTTCCCTTGCTAGACCCAAATGTATTCAACACCATGTGGGAAATTAAGTTTGTTTTCAACCACTCACCATACCTTGTTGTTGTGAGCCTTGGTGAGCAAAAAGGGGGTTGAGTGGAAGGTTGGAGAAATGGGATGTCTTTAACTCTCTTACTGTGTCAATAGAGTGTGGCGTTTTTAAGAGTATTTATTTTAGCAATCTTAAAATTGATGTGACTTGGGGGCTTCCCTGGCGGCGCAGTGGTTGAGAGTCCACCTGCCGATGCAGGGGACACGGGTTCATGCCCCGGTCCGGGAAGATCCCACATGCCGCGGAGCAGCTGGGCCTGTGAGCCATGGCCGCTGGGCCTGTGCGTCCGGAGCCTGTGCTCCGCAACGGGAGAGGCCACAACAGTGAGAGGCCCGCGTACCGCAAAAAAAAAAAAAAAAAAAAAAATTGATGTGACTTAAGAGAGGATTTCCAACAGGATCATATTAAGATCAAGATGGTCAGGGGATTCACAACAATATGGCAGCACGGATAAGAAGCTTAGGCCCTCTGCCCAGTTAAACCAATCTGAGTGTAAAAGGGAAAGAGTAACTCCTGTTCTAGATTGTAGAATTTTGACTGTAAGTAATTAAATCTACAAGAAACAAACACCCTATTAAACAGCCCCATGACTCCCTGATTATGGGGGAGTGGCTGCTCCTGCTTCCTCCAAACAGACCTGGAAAATAGATCCTCATGAGGCAGCAGAAAGGAAGACGCTTAACAGAACTCATGATCAAAGTATCTAGCTGCCTGTTTGGGGAAGCTCTCCAGGCTGTGTTTACCAACTCCCTGCCTCCCTTCCTCCTAAACACAGAAGAAAAGCAAAGTGGAATCCTGAAGTGCATTTCAGAAAACTCTGTGAAAATTTCAGGATTAAAATCAGGGACAGTCAGAGCTATAGAAACAATCAAGGGACTAGGTCAAGATGGATGCTGACACAGAGGCCCAGGAAATGTGGGAGACAAGATCCACCCTGTAAGGGGAAAAAAAAAATAGGCTTCTTAAATATTTTGACTGATATTTCCCCAAAACCTTTGGGAGCTATAGTTATATATTTAGATGAGTGTTTTCCCTCTCATTAAGGAAGACAAATCATCTACAAAAATAACCACAGGAGGCAACAGGGGGAGGTAAGTTCTCTAAGATTTATATGTAATTTGTGTTTGATGCACAGAGGGAGAGACTTTCCTAGCTGGGGGAGTGAAGATGACTTCGTGGCAGGGGTAAGGGGGCACATGGACTGTATCTTCAATGATTTTGACAAGCAGAGGTGAGGAAGGGCATTCAAGGAGAAGACAATGTGAATAAAGGCATAGAGACAGTTCAGATTGGTTGATGGGTAAGGTTTGTGATTTATGAGAGTAATGCAGAATGAGAATGGAAAGGTGAGCTGGGACCAAATCATGAAAGGCCTTTAGCACAATAAGCCTTGAGCACAAGAAGCTTGGGCTGTACTCAGGAAGCAATACGGAGTCATTGAAGGTTCATGGGCAGTAGAGCCATGAAAGCTATGAGTTTTTGATTGGTTGATTATTTGCTTATTTTCCAGGTGAGAAGGCAGGGATAGACTGGACCAGGGAGGAGAAGGAGGCAGAAAGACCATTTGGGAGACTATTGCAATAATCTGGTGAAAGGGGATGACGGTTTGAACTAGAGAAATAGAAACATCTGATGATGCAACTGACACTGATGGTCTGGAATAAGCAAAGAGACCTTTAAAGTGATTAAATCAAGCAGAACTGTCAGTATGAGCATCTCAGTGGGACCCAAAATGTTTTTGCAGTTCACGGAACTAAAAGACAAAGTCCACAGTGATTGGTTTTCTGAAAGGCTAACATGGCTATTCATGGGACAGCCAAATATCCACTCTCTATTGGGAAAACAGGCATTCTGGAAGCCACAGGCCTACAGGAGCATCTTCGAACATAAAACATAATAAATGTATTAAGAAACAGATGGTTAAATAAAGAACTGTCCTAGAATTCATAAAAGGAGAAGTACCAGTGACCTATAATAGTTTTTAAAAATATAAACCTCATTGCCACCAACTCTGATTCCTCACTGCCTTCCAGAAGAGACCCAGGAATAGTGGTTTCCCAGCTCTGACCACAGGGGGTGGGTGGAGGAATAAGTAAAAGAAGAAGGGAGGAAAGGAGAATGTCCAGGGGAAAAGAGGGCTAAAGCTGACTCAGGTAGGCTAAAAGAGCACAATGAGAATAGTAAAAAAGAAAAACAAAGTTTGCATCATAATCTGGACTCTGAGAATGTTTGCAGTCAGCTACTAGTAAGACTGTATTTTTTCCTGGCAATGCACGCATGCCTCCTCAGACGTTACAGACTGTAACACAAGGTTACATGTAGAATGTGAAATAAACTGCTAAATGTTCAGAAAACAAAATCTCCTATTTTACACACAGCAAAAAATGTTCTATCTCTAGGAAATGACGCTAAGGAAATAGTAATTGTGATTTGTAAATATTTTTGTTTATATTAGTGAAAATTGGAAGTAACGCAAAAGTCCATAATTGGGGATTTCTTAAATAACTTTTAGTTCATCCATACAATGAAATACTATGTAGCCATTTAAAAGTATGCTGCAAAACATTATGTAGTGGCTTGGAAATTAGTCTGTTATACATTAATTGGAAAATTTGTGAGCAAAGCAATATATGAAATACAATATCATTTTGAAAAATATATGATATATGATTGAAAAACTATACGATATACCATGGCTAAAGTTAACCATGCATATCTCTGAGGGGTAAAGTAATGAGTGATAGTTATTTCTTTCTATCCTTTTAAATAAAGTTACTATAACAAACATTTACTACCATAATAAGAAAAAGGGATATTTAAAAATAGAACTGGTTAATAGGCCTCATCACTATAATTATCATAACAAATATTTGTTGAGCACCTCCTATGGGCCAGGCACCGACCTAGGTGACCGGAAATCAGGCAATATCCCTGCTCTTGTGGGACTTACCACTTAGAAGATTTCATTTTTATTGCTTAGTCAGTTAAAGTGGGGAAGGTTAAGTGCCTTTATATCAAGACTCCATTCGTTGGAAAAAAACAACATCCAGTTCAAATTGGCTTTCGCAAAAAGGAAAATTCAGGAGTTCACAAAACTGAAGTCCATGGGTAACTGACTTCACACATTGCTAAATCATTTGGAATCTTCAGAACTTGATATCTCATGAAATTTCAGACTACTTTTCTTTGTGATCACTTCATTATCAGTAAGGCTTTCCTGATAGTGTTACGATGGCTGCCTACCACTCCAGACTTGTATCCAGTATCCCCAACAACCACAACAGAAATACAGATACTAGCTTTCCAACAGTTTAAAAAAAAAAAAAAAAAAAAGGATTGAGTCCAGTTGGTTCTAACAATATCATGTGGCAGCCCTTGAACCACTCACCATGGCCCGAGGAGCATAATGCCCTGATCGGCCAATCCTAGGTTCATATAACCTCCGCTGGAAATGGACTGAGAGTAGAAGAGACATTGTCCCGAAAGAAAATCACAGGGCTGTTACCAGAACAAAATATGGATGCTGAGATGGTAAAACAACTGAGATGTCCACTATGGCCTTGCAGTAGAAGCCCAGAGGCAAGATGAACAGATCGGAGTCCTGGCTTCAAAGGATGAAACTTCATCCGAAACACCAAGCTGCATTTTGACACTGTATCTGATGCAAGCAGATGATGTGAATGTCACCAGGAAAATTTACTTTTAGACTGACATCAACCTAATTGTAGATATATTTTGAAAACATATGTATATTTTGCTGTAAGAATTCTAATCTCACACATATTATACAGATAAACAGAGAATCAAGCATGTTAGAAATCTACTCGTTTGACAGATGATGTGAGGGGGACCCAAAGTCTTGTTGCTACTTAACAGCAAGGCCTAACTCATCTCTTTACTCCCAGTGTTTCTGCTGCACCTTGAGGACTCTACCCCACATAACTCCAGCCAACGATAACGCCTCAGACTTTTAAGATTTCACTGTGAATGAAGCACACTTAAAACTTTAATAGATCAGCTCGTAAACACCTCATTTTTGTTCTGGCTGAAGATTAAACAGTGCCTAGCCATAGGGATAACTAGCTAAGTGGCAACACATGTCCCCCGTTTATTCCCAAAGCTCACTTTAAGTAAGTTCTTCCTTTATTAATTATTTTTCATAAGTATTTTAACATTTCAAATCTCACACTTAATACTAAGAAACCAGGCTTGCCAAATACACTCACGGTAGAAGATCTGTCACTCTATACCTAGTTCTGCCCTCTGCTAAACTCGTCTCTCCATAACTGGGAACAAGACTAATATTCAAATCTAGGACCTGGTTACATGGAAGGCACTGGGCTTTGGGGAAAAGATCAAGATCCAGCAACTAGGATTGGGCACAAGATCAGAACTGGTCCAATAGAAAGTCTGATTTGATGCTGAGCGAGTGAATCTAAGTCACTGCCCTTAATAGCTTCCTTTCCACCTGTGCACTTGGGCAAAGATCCTATAAGCAGCTGTACCTACGATTCCACAGTTCAGGAACTTCCTCCAGCTTCCACCTCCCATTCTTTACTTTGAACCCTATTGTTTTGGTCTGGTTTCCCTTGTTCCTTCCTGTTTCCTTGAACCTGGATTTTCCCTCTTTGCCTATTCTCTTTGGGTTGATAACTGAGTTGCCCGGCTTGCCTTGCTCCATCTTGGACCTCCAATGATATGCTCTGCAGCCCTTGGCAAGCCCTTCCTACCCTTCCCTGAATGTGGCCATGGTGATTCCAGCTGGGCTGGAGCAGCCTGTGTCCAGTGACCTGGCCTCTTGCTTGCCTGGGAAGAGAGACTGGACACTGAGCTCTCTTGGATGGAGTTCCTGGTGTCCCTTTAGTCTAAGATGAGGACTGAATACATCTTCATCAGGGGAACTCAGTGACAAATACTAATTGAGCACCTCCTATGTGCCAGGCACTACCCTATGTGCTGAGAATACAGCAGAGAATCAAATAAGGTCTCTGATCTCAGGGAGTTTAGAATCTGGATAGAGGGTGGGAGAGACAAATGTATGAACAATTAAGACAAAATAATAATTACAAGTCGGGTTAGGATTATGCTCTAATGAAAATAAAACAGGGTGGCATAGACAGATTCTGGGGTGATTAGGGAAGACCTCTTGAGGGGAAATATGAGTGACAATAAGGAAGCCTTGGGAAGATTTGGAAGAAGAGAGTTTTGTAGAAGAGGGAGCAACAGATATAAAGGCTTTGAGGCAGGAATGAGCTTGGCATCTTCCAGGGATGGAAAAAAGACCAGCGAGGTTGGAGTCACAATTGACAAATAAATAATTTGCTTTAAACATGAAAGTGGGCTCAAAAAGTCAGCTTAAAAACATGCCAATTTTTCCTCCCAATTCAACCAGATTTGCAACATAAATATGATGCATAATTGTACACGTTTGTATGGGCACAAATCTTATTGGCAGTTCTGGTAAATAAATGTAGGATCAGTTGAGTCTCCTTGACGCCTATCACAACTGTGAACACTGCCTCTGATAACATTGTTTTGTCACTTTTCACTCCCACCAGCAAAGAAGACAGATAAATGGCTTCCTGAGACAAATGGTCCCACTTTCCAAGGCCTGGGGCTCTGAAGGAAGGAGACGTGAGCCTTGGAACATTTCTCAGGGTGCCTCCTTGAAGAGTTCATGGCCACAACCTCTCTGAGTCTGCTTCAGAAGGAGCTGCGGCGTTAATTCTTCTGAAAAATTATATTTTGTTTGCAGTCCATTAAAATTTCAAAAGACTTATGAAATGAATTCCAGACTATGCGCCATTGCAATCTGCAACAGAAAATACCTGATTATAGCAATAATAGGAATTTAAAGTGAAAAATACCTTATGTTTTGCCTGTATCGCACCACAGTGCCCTAGAAAAGACAAAAATGTACCCTTTCTGGGAGTGGATTCTTATGCAGGTAATATTCTTTCCAGGTATAACAGCTGTGGAGGGTTGAATCGTAGTCCCCGCAAAATTCATGTCCAATCAAAACCTCAGAATGTGATCTTATTTAGACATAGGGTCTTTGCAGAAGAAATTATTTAAGATGAAGTCACACTGGATCAGGGCGGGGCCTAAATTCAATGACTGGTGTCTTTATAAAAGAAAAGAGAGGAAGATTCACACACACATACACACACGGAGGCAGGCCATGTGAAACCAGAGGCAGAGATTGTAGTGATGCAGTTATATACCAAGGAACACCAAGGATTGCTGGGTAAGCACCAGAAGCTAGCAGAGGCAAGGAAGGATTCATTCCTACAGACTTCAGAAGGAGCAAGGCCCCCTAACACCTTGCTTTCAGACTTCTAGCCTCCAGAACTGTGAGAGAACAAATGTCTGTAGTTTTAAGCCACCCAGTTTGTGGTAATTTGTTACAGCAGCCCTAGGAAACTAATATGCCAGTCGTGGGCAGCTTTGCCCCAGCACTGGAAGAGAGGGAAACTACAAGGTATTGGGAAATCAACTGAATCTACATTAGCAAAGTAGAAAATTGAGTACTTATTTGATGAATTTGACCACCAACAATTTTGGAAGAGTGACTTAAATTGGACAGGGGTTAAAAGTTGGGGCTTTGGAATCAGAAAGTCTGGATTGGGCCTTAACTGTATCCTTCACCTTGTTCAAGTTACTAAACTCTAAGCCCCAGCTTTTCATACATAAAATGGGAACTTACCCCATAAGGTGGCTGTGAGATTTAGAGGGGACACCTCTGTGTAGAGTTTGGCAAGTGCCCATCCCATAGTAAGTCCCCACTAAAGCGTAGCTGCTATATCATTATTATATTGTTATCACTCTTCCATCTTCAGAAACACTTCCTATCCTTGAAGGAAGGAATGAGTGGTTATAGTCAGATGTGCTTTTAGAGTCCAGTCCTCTTCTGTCCTTTGTTCAGCTACTACTCAGCAGGACCCATCTACAAACTAAAAGCACTCAATGTTCACCAGTTCTGAATGAGAGACAGCCTCGCCATGTTCACGGTGAGCCCAGACTCCCCCGAAACATATTTTTAAACAATTTCTTGCCTGTCTTAAGATATAAATATTTTTCAGAAACATGGGTTCTCATGTTTCTCTTGAAAATACCACAATATTTTCAACAACAATATTTATTGAAAGCTCATCATTTGCCAGGCATTTCCCAAAGGTCACCTCACGTAGACCTTACCACAGCCCTGCAAACCAGGTGATAATCATCTGGTTTTACATATGAGGAGGCTGAGACCCAGAGAAACTTCTGAGGATTCCAGACTGACTCGAAATTAAAGCAAGAAATAGAAGGAATGTTGGAGAAGAAGTGGGGCGGTGGGCAGGGATGCTGTCGCAAACACTCATCTTTCCAAAAGGCAGAAGGAAGTACAGACGGGAGAGCCAGAGCTAGGCACCGCCTGGGCTCTGGTCTGGGCTCCGGTCTGGGCTCCACCCTCACCCGGTGGAGTGAAGCACTGTTTCTCTCTGGGCCTCAGTTTCCCTACCTGTGAAACAGGGAAAGTGAACTAGATGATCTCTAATAACACATTCTGCTGTTAACCAAGATCAAGATTTAAAAAAAAAAATCAAAATCATAAAATCAAAATCTTCTGATATGCAGCCTCATGAATCTTAGGCAATTTTTTTAAGCGACATAACATGGAAAAAAGATGAAAGATGCTGAGGTTGAAGTTTTCCAAACGAATTCATAATATTTACAATACGGTATTGTAATTTTAGTTTTCATAACACTGATCCTACTCCTTTATTTCTGTAGTTAGCTCATATCAAAACAAAAGCTGGTGCATTTTTCACTAAAATCCTATTTTTTTTCTTTTTTGGTAGGAAATTCTGAGTAATAGAAAAAAATAAAAATAATAATTCTTCACATTTAAATAGTATCTTTGATCTGAGGCCTTCCTGTATGGTATTTTTATAAGCCATATGTGTTATTATTTTTTTTGGTAGGTCACATTAAAGTCCTAGGATGTCTAGACCACTGATATTATGGGAGCTCTTCAAAGTAACACAATGACATTTAATAATAAACTCAGCTTTTTCTTCAGTTGTACCTTATATCCAGGAAGTGCTGAACCTTTTAGTTTTAACAATGTTTCATCACCCTATGTATTTTAGTTTTTCAGCCAGAAAAACTGAATCCAGGCAAATTCTAAAGAAGAATCCATATATTTGTGATGTTTATTAGTAGCAGTAGCAAGTAATTATGAGGTATCTACTCTGTTCTGGTCATTGTTCCAAGTGTATTACAAGTGTTAACTCATTTAAGCCCCTCAACCCTATGAGGTAGGTTATGATGCCCCCATTTTACAGATGAGGAAACTAAGGCAGAAAGAAGAGAGTAACCTGGTTCAAGAGCTGACCACTGGTCACTCACAGAGCTGGGACTTGACTCCAGCAGTCTGGCTCCAGACCGCACAGTCATCACCTCCACCCTCATGCGGGGAAACTGAGGCTCATTAAAGGTTAGTAACTAGAACATTTTCCCAAAATTCCCATATACTCACTCCCCCATGGTAACATTCCATCAGCATGCCCACTCAAGAAAGAAATAAAAAGCTCTCTCCATCAGTATTGTTGACATTACTCTTTTGTACCTGATAGTAAATGCTTCAGCTGTCAGATACTGGATCCTCACATATATTAAAACATACAGCAAGAAAGAGCAAAGTGTATGCTAGTCTTAATTTCTGAGCAGATTGAGTTTCACATCAAATATTTCATCTTCTTCCAATATATAATCCAATTACTTCCAAATCTCCATTATTATTTTCATTGTATATTCATGCATTGCAAGAAATTTGAAAAAAAAACAAAAACACCTGAAAAACTTTCAGGAATGGGTCAAATCCATTCGGAACCACTTACTGCTATTTTTTATTGGATTACTCGAGGTCACATTGGTGAAAACTGCTATCATCTGTGAAACATTTTAAATCCCTTGACTCAGAAGCACACTGGTCAAACTTGATTTTTAGTGAGTTCTTTTACCAGACATTACCTTACCCCTATGATGTCAACTCTAGCTCAGGGAAACAGACTTATTTTCTCCCTCAGAGGAAGACAGAATGACCTTTGAAGCTGATGTAACCGCAGTTAAGGAGCAGTGATAATGACTGCTCTAGAATCATTCTTTATGAAACTTGTAAGGACACAGAGTTTAGCAGCAAAGCAGGCTTCTGGGTTATTTAATTATTTTAAATTTATTTGATCACTTATTTCTTTATTTCATGCCTTGCTCCACCAAGGATTCAAAGTTCATCCTTTTTTTTTTTTTTTTAAGGTATGCTGCTTAAGAATTTTTATCTTCCAAGTGACAGATTTATTCATAGCTATAGGCAATGCTTCCCTTATTTTTCTGACGTTCTTCCACTCTTATGGCAGGTAAGATCTTAGATCCCCAAAAATATGAATGTTCCTCCCAACAGAATCCCTCTCCAACTCCGCCCCCCCACCACCAATTTCCTAGGTATCTCTTTAAAGGAGTCCAGAAATTAAATTTAGAACTATTAGGCCAAGCACAATAAAACAACAAAAAAAGGTTATTTAGTGTGTGGAAATTGGCTTTATCTCTCATGCACTTGCTTCTTTTATTAAGGAATCCATGAGGCCTACCTTCTCCCCATCTGCCAAAATGGGCTGACATCAGTTTGAGGCATTCAGAGTTATCAAGGGGTGTGAGGGGAGGAGGGGCGCCAGGAGGAGGGGGCGGACCGGCGGGCTTGCAGAGCCCGGCCATGTCATAAGCATTCTTTCCAAAGGAAACCAAGTTAAAAGGCTGATAAACCCCAATCTCTCTTCACAGCTTGCCTTCGGAGCCCCTTAATGCAACTCCCTCATTTGTTCATCAGCACTTTATGAGAAAATAAACAAAAACACGGCCTGTTTCCTCATTGTCAGCACATCAGAACACTTCCTGCTCAGAGAGGCCACCAACCCGCCCAAAGAGTCAGGGGACCACTCTCTATTTTGCCTCCACTTTTTAACAGCTCGTTTTCTAAGCTGAATTCCAAGGGCCTAATCAAATCTGAAGCCCCCTCTGGGTGGATTAGATGTCCTAGATTCCAGTGCTCTGCAGGACAGGAGGCTCCCCTGGAAGGATCAGTGGGTGAGCTACACTGAAACCACGAGGTTGCTTCCTGTTTCTCCATTCTTATTTTACCTTAAAAAAAAATTAAAAAGTGGGCTAAGGAAAAGGAGAAACGCTTAAAATAAATAACTTTTCACCGAATCACCAGTTCTATAAGGTACTGTAAATTCTATAGCTGTTGTAACATTCGCCAATCAATTCAATCCTTCCAGATTTTTCACTAAATCTGATGAAAAAAAGCAAGCAGGAAAGAAAGGGAAAGGAAGGAGAGGAGAGGAGACGGGAGGGGAGGGGAGGGGAGGGAAGGGAAGGGAAGAGAAGGGATAGTCACTGAAAATATAAGAGCTGTTGGGTTATGACTCTTACGTTTAAATTCCCAACGGGCTAAACGGTGCCCTGAGATAGTCCTAGCACTGATATCTCCTTCTTGAAGAGATGTGAACATTTGAAAAGGAGAAGCACAGAGAGTTTAGCCGGAGGGTGCAGCCAAGATTCTGGATGGATGCTGGAATGCTCCAGTGGCTCCGAGGTGTGGTGGGTTCCCACCATGCCAACTTTTAGGGGTCTGGCATTTAAAATGCACGAGTACTGTGGAGCTGCAGTTCAGGCCACAGGCTCTGGAGCCTGACTTCTTGGGTTCACACTGTAACACCAGCACATGCTATCTCTGAGAACTTAGATGAGTTCCTTAAACTCTCTAAGCCTCCCTGTCTGCCTCACAGGGTGATTATGACGATTAAGTGAGGTGGTGGATGGAAAGAGCAGGGGCCTGGGCCACTGGGCTAAAGAAATGTTTACTGTTAAATATCAGATGACATGCATGACTTCCAACATTTCTTACACTGTGCAGATTATGGGCATAATCCTAAGGGGCTGTTTTTCTTTAAGAAAAAAAGAAAGAAAGAAAATACAGACACAGTGGAAACTAACTTTAATATATTTGCTAAGGAGTAGAATTCAGGGTAAGTTGCATCTATCTTAGAACCCACGCAATGGGGGCTTTATTATCACAAAACAAAGGCTTCATTTAGAAACAAAGCAAACTCTTGGCATGAGCCTGGGGCCCTAGCATACTTTGGAACCAAAATCCTAGAGAAATAAGTGAAGATTGCCACTGACTGTGTAATCATGTGCTCTTGGACAAGACACTTAACCTCTTGGTGTTCTCATCTAAAAAAAATGAGCTGGACGAAAAGGTATCAAAACTCCTGACAGGTCTCATTTCACCCTAATGTTCCATAATTCTACTTAATGCCATGAACTGTCTGAAGTAGAATAAAACCAGATGATGAGAGTAATAGCCCCCAAGCTCTCACACCCTAGGATAAACAATTTAGCACTCTATCGTTTAGACTCCCATGAATATGCTATGCGGAAAGTCTTTTAGTCTTGTCTCCCCATCTAGGTTAAAAACTCTTTGAAGACAGAGATCATGCATCATTCTTCTCATTCTTCATTGTCCTCTGCCCAGCATTAAACACACCGTAGCCATCAGGAATGTGCGTAAGTAGAGCCTAATTCCAAAAGCCACCCATGATACGACTTCATAGGCATAATTCCGTAATCCATCCATGTTATAACTTCACGGTCATGCTGGATACCTGTTGCTCAATCACAGCAACTTAACCCAAAACAGGCATCAGTGAGAACAGCCAGGCATGTGACTCAGTAAATCATATTTCTAGCCTTTCATTTGTTCACAAATATGTATTTAATAACTGTGATTATCAGGCACTGTGCTAGACATCAGGGATGCTCTACACCCCCATCACAACCCTGAAGGTTCTCACGTAGACAATGTGGAAATCACATATGTGCACCAATGGAGCATAACTAGAAACCGAACTGGGTCAACAACCCTTTTTTCTCAATCTATGCCCCCCCCTTCCAGATGAAGGGGCTTCCCAGTTCATCCCTGGAGTTTTATTAGTATTTACTATGTCAACAGGTACAGTATTCCTAAGTTTAAAGAAAAACAAGCATGCATTTACAGGGCTTTGTACAGGTCTAAAACCTAGTGTTTATCAACAATATTTTGATCTTTCTTAAAGCGGAAATATAATACTGCAGACTGGCGACACTTATTCCTAGAAGCCTTCTGAACTTAGCATTTCCTGCTGCTGTGTTTCTGGTCTTAAGTACATCAGCAAAATACTCTGTGGTCTGTAGATTATCTGTAAACCAACTGACAGGTATCCAATGCAGACCATGCAAGGACATTACTTCGCCCCTATCGCTGCCCTCAGATGATGTTGTGAAAAGTAAAAGTTCATCAGATGCGACTGGGTTCACGATGGACCCGCACTGTGAATTCCTAAGGCTGAAAGGCCGATTGCAATTTATCACTCCTCCTGCTTATCAGCCATAGAGTGACTTTCCTCCATTTAAATAGCAGCCGGCTTCCCTCCTATGGCTCCATCCCTGTTGCCAAGGTTCTCTAAATGCTAATGAGGAGATAGAGAACACTCTGTGATCTTGTAAAGTGCTCACCCAGCAATTTGGCAAAAACAGAGTGTAAACATCATGCCTGGATACCTGCATTTGTTGGTCAAGGATCAATGCAGAAATGACCACCACAGAGGCTGTGTCTGCCACCACAAGAAGAAACAGAATATTCAAATGTTTTTCTAGAAGTTTCAGATGTGTTGAACATAATACTAGGAAAACCCATACACTTATATCGATGATTATTTGTGGCAATAAACAAGGACAGGAGATTGAAATTATAATTCTCACAAACTTAGGCATATTATATAAAGACATAACTTGGTTCTATGGAAAATATTTGAGATAGGAATATGTGAACGGATCCAAACGATGTGAATAATAGCATCTGGATGCTTAGTTAGCAAATAAGAGAATCAGCAATACTATGTTTGACAGCTGCTGTGGTTTCCTGGATAGGAAAATCAACTTGGAATTGAGAGGTCTCTGTTTGATCCAATAAATGTTCATTGAGAGCATTCCCAGCTTCACCACAAATAACAATGAGTGAACATTATAAAGTCATACCTAATCCCTAAAGTCTTCAGTGAAAGGATCCAGGCTGAATAGGTTTCTTCAGGTTCTGAGTCATCAGCAGTATTTATAAGAAGTGTGCAAGATAATCAACCAACAGATTGTTCACTTGAAAGCTAGAACAGAATCCTGTGTGATGACTTCTTTGAAAACTCACCTGCAAATTTCAGATATACCTCAAGTGTCGCAGAATCTCAGAGCCGGACGCATCCTCAAGAGGTCACAAAATGAAGTAACACTTGACACATAGCCATATATAAGTAAATCCACCTAGACAGAACAATGAGGAAATCATAAGGGACCTGAAACTGCGCAGAAATCAAGATGAGATGATTCCCAGAAGGAAGCAACAAAGATAAAATGCTGAGCCAGGATTACAAAATCAAAGTTAACCTCAAAACCATCAGAGAAACATGTCCTCTTGGGAATGCTTGTAATTTCAATTCAGCATAACTTCTTTTGAGTTTTTATTCATTAATGTCAAGCCTGGTTTTAAACTTAATGGCTAAGGGTCAAGTTCAGACACAAAAAGCATAGGCGTGCAAGTAGATACAACCCGACGTGTTTATCTTTTCAGCGCACACTTTCTGCTGCAGGCGTGTGCCAGATGTAGCAGCAGCTGTAGGAAGTTGTTTATCTACCCTCTTGACCTTTGTGAAGTGTTAGGAGATGGTAAAAATCATGTTTTTAAATTATAGGCGTCTCCTTTTAAACTAGCATCTTCTTAGCATCAGTCAAAACACATCAATAAAGGCATAAGAAGGTCAAGAAGATACGATTGCATCCCAATGATATCTGTAAAAACATACTTCTGCAATGATTTACAATGCAACAAGGGCTCTCTGCTTATTTCCAAATTCACTTCATTTATTCAACATTCAGTAAATATTTATTGCACTCCTACTGTCTGCCAGGCACAATTAAAAACTGCAAATCAAATGAATTCTAATACCTGTAATATTTGTGTCTTGCCTGAATTTCTACAAATGTCATTTGTGCTTTGCAAATTTATCCTTTAAATTTTTCAAAATCTATTAATATTCCAAGGATGAAAGATGCCTCAAAATCTTTAGGTGTACTTATTAAGAAAACATTATGGGGGGGGCGGTTCACAGCCAAATGTAAAGATTTCAGAGGCAAATGCCACATCCTTCTTACAGAGAAGAGCGCTTTGGCCAAGCTTCAGGGCCACACAGCTTCTGTACTGATGGGTCACCATTCAGGTCTGGAGGGATTACACTAAATGCAAGTGGGACTGATCTATCAACCTAATCACTCATGAGAAATAATAACAATGTCATTAGCTAAGTTTCCAAAACAACCTAGTTCCTGCTTGAAAGTCAATCCCTCAGAAGCATGCTAAGACTTACTTTTGTTATGACATTTGGATGAAGTCACAAAAGTTCCTTTGGTCTTTCTCTGTCAACGTCAACGTCCTCTGGGGAAACCAGTGTGGTGATATCAAAAAACAAAAGGAAACAAATCAGAGTCTCCAAAGAGAAAGACGCAAACAATAATTATTTTTAAGAAACCCAGTTAGTTTTTCATTTTGGCCAAGGAATAATTAGAAAATATACTTACTGCTTTCCCCAAAAGGTCAGCTTACAACCAAAATCAAAATGTATTCTCATACTTCTTTGAATCATGGCTATTGATTTGCCAGAATTCTCCTAACCCAATAAAATATTTGTAAACATGGACATTCACATTAAACTATATTTAGACATATTTAGTATGTGTATATAATTTAATTATATAGGTACAGATAAATTCTTTGGGATTCTAAGTTAGAGAACTGACACAAAGTTTTATTTGTCTTTGAGATGTGTACACATACGTGTGTCTAGGCATGGCTGCGTGTGTGTGTTGGCAAGGATTGACAGATGTGGCCCTTGCCTTCAAGGAGCTCTTAATCTAGTAGTTGCATGTTAAATCTGGTTCACTTGACATGATTTTCTCTGACAATCTTTGTTTATATAGTAAAAGGCCATTCATTCACTGAGCAGTGATAGGGTATAAGATTTTGAATTTTCATCTTTCACAACGGGCTGTCTTGTTTTCCATTCAGTTAGCCTTAAATCGAAATCAGCCTTAAAACTCTCTGAGTCTCAACGTTTTGCTATCACTTCAACTTGCCTTAGAGAGATGACATAAGTCTTTCAAAACAACAATTTTTAAGCATTCTGAGGCAATGACAACCTGTTGGACTGAATTTCCAGTTGCACAAATTGTAGCTGTTCCATCTGAGGGAATGACTGTGGTAGAACTAAAAAAAACATGAAATAAATTCTGAAAATATTTTCAGATGTCAAAGAATGAGACTATCATTCAATCACTCAATAAATATGGCCTAGATATCTACTTGGTGCTAGTTGTTGCACCAGAAAATTGCTTCCAAATGTCCTCTTCACTCACTTCAGAGCCACAGTAAATCATGATGACCAAGTCTTGGCCATGGTCATAGAAAAACAGCCCAAATTGCTGTCCTGTGAAATTTTTCTTAGGATTCCTATGAGTGTGTTGATGGGGACAATGTTGAGTGTTACTGAAGGCAAAAAATATGTGTATGACCGGAGTGATATATAGACTATTCATAGGGTGTGATTTATATAAATATGGTGTGATTTTAGAAAAAAGTTAATGGTCCCTATGACACCAAAAGCACAGACAACAAAAGAAGAAAATAAATAAACAGGACTATATCAAAAGTCCAAACATCTGTGCCAAAAGACACAATCAACAGAGTGAAAAGTCAAACCATGGAACAGAAGAAAATACCTGCAAATCATAGATCTGGTAAGAGGTTATTATCTAGAATAAACAAATAAATCCTACAACTCAACAACAAAAAACAAACAACCCAATTAAAAAATGGGCAAAGAATTTGAATAGACATTTCTCCAAAGGAGATGTACAAATGGCCAATAAGCATACGAAAAGATGCTCAGCCTCACTAACCATTAGAGAAATAGAAATCAAAACCACAATGAGATACCACTTTATACCCATTAGGATGGCTATCAAATAAAGAGAAAATAACAAGTGTTGAAAAGGATGTGGAGAAATTGGAATCTTTGTGCACCAGTGATGGGAATGTAAAGTGGTTCATCCCTTACAGAAAATAATATGGTAGTTTTTCTAAAAAATGAAAAATAGAACTACCATATGATCCAGCAATTCTACTTCTGGGTATATATTCAAAAGAATTGAGAGCAGGGTCTCAAATATTTATACACCCACAACCACAGCAGCATTATGCACAATAGCCAAAAGGTAGAAGCAACCCAAATGTCCATCAATGGATGAATGGATAAATAAAATGTGGTATATACATACAATAGAATAGTATTTAGCCTTAAAAAGGAAGAAAATTCTGACAGATGCTATAACATGGATGAACCTTGAGGACATTATGCCAAGTGAAATACACTAGTCACAAAAAACAAATACCATATGATTCTACTTATGTGAGGTATCTAGAGTCATAGAGACAGAAAGCAGAATGGTGGTCTTCAGGAGCTGCGGAGTAGAGAGAAATGGCAAGTTGTTTAATGGGTATAGAGTTTCAGATCAGCAAGAATAAAGGAGTTCTGGCGATCTGTTTCACAATAATGTGAATATACTGAACACTTCTGAACTGTATACTTAAAATGTTAAGATGGTAAATTTCATGCTACATGTATTTTATCACAATTAAAAATAATGGTAATAAGTGAATGATCCCAATGCAATTTTACAAAGTTGATTTCTTTAAACAAATACTGTTCTCAATGTTTTTAAAATCTGCTATGTATCAATTGGAGTCAACAGAGGGCCAGCAACCCAAAGGGAATATGGAGTCCTAAATCTAAGACAAAGTCAGCAAGCATCTCTCCTCACAATTGATAATAGTAAAAATACCACACGACAAAAGGGATCTGGGAACAACTGATAATTGAATTATTCAGGGTTCACCAGAGAAACAAAACCAATAGGATACATAGAGGGAGATTTATTTTAAGGAGATGGCTCACAACTGGCTCATAATTGTGAGGCCGTCAGGTCCAGAATCTATAGGGCAGGCTGCAGGCAGGAAATTCTGGCAAGAGTTGATGTTGTAGTCTTGAGTCCAAGGCCAGAAACTCGGGCAGGGTTTCTATGTTACAGTCTTGAGGCAGAATTCCTTCCTCTTTAGGGGACCTCCATCTTTGGCTTTAAGACCTTTGACTGATTAGATGAGGCCCATCCCATCACAGAGGATAATCTGCTTATTCAACATCTACTGATATAAAATGTTAATCTCACTTAATAAGAATAATCTCATTTAAATGTTAATCAGTTAAAACTTAATGTTAATCTCATCTAAAGAATACCTTCACAGCAACATCTACACTGGTACTGGACCAAACAACTGGTACTGTAACCTAGCTAAGCTCACAAATAAAATTAACCAACACAGTTATGACACATATTTTCTTTTAAATGAACCTATCTGTATTTGTATAAGTGAATTTCTAATTCCAAGTAGTGGACTTGGGAAATTATACACTATTTCATTGATGCTTTCTTTGTTCTCTTTTGCTAAGTCTCTGTCTGTACAAGGCAGAGCCCAACCCAAGCAAAAAAAGAAAATTAATCTTTTTGCTTATAGTAATTTTTTAAAATAGCCCAAATGTTATTATTCAGTTTATTTAATTATTTAGTTAAAATAACTTTGTTCCAAAGAAGTTGGGACCATTTTTAAAAATCAAATTCACTTTCAAAGTTGAAAATTTACCACCTTTGAGAATTTTTAAAAGCATGTGTCACTAGAAACCACAGCACAGATGGCATTTAAAAAACTGATTCAAATATCAGCATCACTGGATTTAGTGTAACGCTCCCAAAGGTAAAATCTTCCAAAAGCTGCCCACACTCTTCCAGATGTATAAGCTCTGGTCATTTATACTTAAACCTTTGAGCTAAATTGTAACTATGAAGTTGCAGTACTGGGAATTTTGATGTGAAAGAATATCATAATAACAAATATAAAAGATCTCAATCACCCTGTTCATGATAGGGAAAACTATCTATAGGAATGTGATTAAACAAATGATAGTACTAACTTAAACTGGATAGAATACTGTGTAGCTGTCTATAATGGGATAGGCAGGGACAGGAAATGTACAGTCTCTATTCAGGCAGTGAAACTTCTAAGATTTGTATGCAACTTTTGCATGCAAGTTCACTTTTCTAGGGCAAGAGACCCTAACTCTGAATCAATGTGTTATAACCCCCCAAAAAAGTTAGGAAACAGCGTAGCAGAAGAATATTTAATGCAATGGTAAAATGTTCAAGTTATACTGCTAAGTGAAAAGGCAAAATATTAAAGAGCTCATACAGTGAGCTCATACAGTACTTAAAACATTTTGATGTACGCTTTGTAAGTAATAATGGAAAAATATACACCAAAATGTTAGTAGGAATAATCTCTGGGTAGTGGGATTACGTATAATTTTTGTTGTTATTGTCTTATTTTGTTTTGCTGTTGGCTTGTCTGTATTTTCTCAATTTTCTACAATGATATGTATTGCTTTTATAAAGAAGAAAAAGTAAAAATTTAAGTTGGAAATGGAAAGTTGGAGAATGATTTGTCAGTATGTCATCAACACAGTTCAGACTACATGAGTTCTAATTCTAGTCAACTGATCCTTGTTGATATTAATAGTAGCTGTAATAATAATAAAGTAACAATTATAATGATAATAATAACAAACCATTTTATAACGACCTGTGCAAATGATCCCCCTGTTACTTGATTGGGCCTGGTATGTGTCTAAATATAAATCAATTAGCTGGAATTTGGGTTTATAAATTAGTTTAGTGTGAATGTAGTTGACACAAATCAATCTCCCTTGGTCAGTTCATCCATTCAGTTCATCATCTGAACTTGCAAAATTAAAATACCCATATAGTTGTACCTGTGATTCTCTTATGATCCCTCAAGTTTGAAAAAGGTATAAGATACTTACAGAAAATAATGGCAGTCTCTCTCAAAAGAATCAGATTCATGAATAGATTAACTCCATTTTTAAACTGTGTATCTCTTTCTAACTTTTTCTTAAAATGTTGGTATTATCACCTACCTATCTGCTAGCAAATATTAGCAGCTAACAAAACAAATGATAAAATAGCAAATAAATATTAATAAACAATACCTAGTTCAATAGCTCATTGTTATTTTTTCACAGACAATAATGTTTTAGGTTCTGCATCAGTTTGGGACCTCCAGGAAATGGGACTTCCAGGAAACAGAAACATAACAGATTTACTGGGGGAAATGTTTATGAAGGACAAAGGGGAGTGGGGGCAGGAGTAGCCCAAGAGCAACTCAGACCGTGTTTCTAGAGAGGGAGGGAAGGAGGACATGGTACAAGAGCCTCAGACTGCAGTGACCTCTGTGAAGGTCTCAGCCAGACTTATGGGCGCCTCAGAGAGACGACTGCCCATTGAGAAGTTTCACATTGAACAAAAATGACCCAGCTCTAGTACCTCCATTATGCCCAGTCATTAGCTGGGGAGAACGTGGCCTCAGGGTGAAGGCCAGAGCAGACCCCAAAGGTGCAAGAGCTGACAGCTCACTGTTTTCCTGCAGCAGGCTCTCTCTTGAAGGGACAGCTGAGTGGCATATTTAGGTCGTTGCCACAGGTTGATTTGTTTTATAATCATACATGTAGATTTATTTTTTGCTACTAAAATTGTTCTTTGTTCTTGTGTTGGAATTAAATATACCATTCTGCCCCCATGTCCCAAATAAGAGCATGATATTCCTAATTGAAGTCTACAACAACTATGATTTCCAGGTGTGTTACCACTTTAACAATTTTGAGACTCTATTCTGATTCCAAGTCAGAAGATTTGGACTCAAATCCTAGCTTCATCACTTTCTACCTATAATGTCTTCAGCAAGACACCTGACCTTGCTGAACCTAAGTTTCCTGATCTCTAAAGTGGGAATATCCATGCCTTACTCCAGAGAATTGTTTTAAAGACTAAATATAATAACATATGTGAAACCCCCTGGCATATAGAAAGTGTTCAATAAATGTTTGTTTTTAGAATGGAAAACAACAACCCTAACAGGTACTATTGCATGTAGCTTGTCAACATTCCCTTACTTTACCTGGACAAGTTACCTAACTCTTACAAGCCTCAGTTTCCTCATCTATAAAATAGAATAATAGTTCTCCCTATGGCACTGAGTTACTGAAATGATTAGATTAAATAATGTAAAGAGAGGATTTATCACATTACCTGACACACAAGAAGTCCTCAGCAAATGGGATTAGTAAATAATTAGGATTACTTACTATCAGTAAGTAATTCATTTTAATTTTGAAGTTCAGAAAAATTCGATTTATTATATTATAGATTACATGACAATCTTAGTCTCATAGGAACTAATAATATCTCAATTGTTATTCTCAGACTTGACCTTTCCTTTGAAGTAAGTGCACACAAATACCCCTACTGTCGGCCCTTGGTATCTGTGGGTTTCACTGATTGACTGAATCCACAGATCAGAGGGCTGACTGTATTAATTGTATGACACCATTTTATATGTAAGGGACCTGAACATCTGAGGATTCTGGTATCCACAGGGACCCCTGGAACCAATCCCCCACAGATACTGAGGGACACTGTACTTGCCAAAGATGACCCAGTGCTGTACGGTAATAACTAGACAGAGATAACAAGCAGCCTTACTTTCTTGATCATCTGTTTTCAAATTCACTCCTCTGACAGAAACACGTTCTTAGTTTTTTCCACATAGATTTTGACATCTGTTCGTCATGGATTATTATTATTACCATTAAAAATAATAACAACAATGATATATTTTTTTACCTGAAAGCCTCAATTTCTTTTAGGTATTTTTCTCTAGTTTGGGAGCTTCAGCTAGACATTTAAAACATAAATTGGCACTTGAGTTTTAATCAGAAACTGGCTGAGGTAGAATCCAGGGCCTAAGCATTTTAAAGCCTAGTTATTCAGAAGCCAGGTAGGGGCTAAATCCACTTCAGTTTTAGTCAGAAAGTGGCAGAGGTACAATGCAGGGCCCAAGCATTTAAAGCCTAGTCATTCAGAAGCCAGTTAGGGCCTAAATCCATTCAGTTTTAGGCAGAAACTTGCTGAGGCAGAATCCAGGTACTAAGCATTTTCATGCCTAGTTATTCAGAAGCCAGGTAGGGGCTAAATCCACTTCAGTTTTAGTCAGAAACTGGGTGAGGTAGAATCCAGGGCCTAAGCATTTTAAAGCCTAGTTATTCAGAAGAGGGGAGCTTCCGGCAAGATGGCGGAAGAGTAAGACGCGGAGATCACCTTCCTCCCCACAGATACACGTGGAACAACTCCTACACAACACCTACTGAACGCTGGCATACCTCAGACCTCCCAAAAGGCAAGAAACCCCCCACGTACCTGGGTAGGGCAAAAGAATAAAGAATAAACAGAGACAAAAGGATAGGGACGGTACCTGCACCAATGGGAGGGAGCCGTGAAGAAGGAAAGGTTCCCACACACTAGAAAGTCCCTTCGCGGGCGGAGACTGTGGGTGGCGGAGGGGGGAGCTTCGAAGCCGCGGAGGAGTGCACAGCAACGCACCGGGGGGTAAAGCGCGGAGATTCCCGCACAGAGGATCAGGGCCGACCGGCAGTCACCAGCCCGAGAGGCTTGTCTGCTCACCCGCCGAGGCGGGCGGGGCTGCGAGCTGAGGCTCGGGCTTCGGTCGGAGCGCAGGAAGAGGACTGGGGTTGGCGGCGTGAACACAGCCTGAAGGGGTTAGTGCGCCACCGGTGGCCGGGAGGGAGTCCGGCGAAAAGTCTGGACCTGCCGAAGAGGCAAGAGACTTTTTCTTCCCTCTTTCTTTCCTGGTGCGCGAGGAGAGGGGATTAAGAGCGCTGCTTAAAGGAGCTCCAGAGACGGGCGCGAGCCGCGGCTAAAAGCGTGCATGAGACGGGCATGAGACGCTAAGGCTGCTGCTGCCGCCACCAAGAAGCCTATGTGCGAGCACAGGGCACTATCCACACCCCCCTTCCGGGGAGCCTGTGCAGCCCGCCACTGCCAGGGTCCCGGGATCCAGGGACAACTACCCCGGGAGAACGCACGGCGCGCCTCAGGCTGGTGCAACATCGCGCCGGCCTCTGCCGCCGGCTTGCCCCGCACTCCGTGCCCCCGCCCCCCCCCCCGGCCTGAGTGAGCCAGAGCCTCCGAATCAGTGGCTCCTTTAACCCCGTGCTGTCTGAGCGAAGAACAGACGCCCTCCGGCGACCTACACGCAGAGGTGGGGCCAAATCCAAAGCTGAGCCCCGGGAGCTGTGAGAACAAGGAAGAGAAAGGGAAATCTCTCCCAGCAGCCTCAGAAGCAGGGGATTAAAGCTCCACAATCAACTTGATGTTCCCTGCATCTGTGGAATACATGAAGAGACAACGAGTCATCCCAAATTGAGGAAGTGGACTCTGAGAGCAAGATTTATGATTTTTTTCCCCTTTTCCTCTTTTTCTGAGTGTGTATGTATATGCTTCTGTGTGAGATTTTGTCTGTATAGCTTTGCTTCCACCATTTGTCCTAGGGTTCTATCCGTCCTTTTTTTTTCAATTTTTTTTCTTAATAATTATTTTTTATTTTAATAGCTTTAATTTATTTTACTTTATCTTCTTTCTTTCCTTCCTTCCTTCCCTCATTTAGACAACGAATCATCCCAAATTAAGGAGGTGGACTTTGAGAGCAAGATTTATGATTTTTTCCCCTTTTCCTCTTTTTGTGAGTGTGTATATGTTTGCTTCTGTGTGAGATTTTGTCTGTATAGCTTTGCTTCCACCACTTGGCCTAGGGTTCTAGCCATCCGTTTTTTTTGTTTTTAATTTTTTTCTTTTTTCTTAATAATTATTTTTTTATTTTAATAACTTTATTATATTTTATCTTACTTTATCTTCTTTCTTTCTTTTTTTCTTCCTTCCCTCCTTCCTTCCTTCCTCTCTCCCTCCCTCCTTTCTTTCTTTCTACTTCTACTAATTCTTTCTTGCTACTTTTTCTCCCTTTTATTCTGAGCCACGTGGATGAAAAGCTCTTGGTGCTGCAGTCAGGAGTCAGTACTGTGCCTCTGAGGTGGGAGAGCCAACTTCAGGACACTGGTCCACAAGAGACCTCCCAGCTCCACATAATATTAAACAGCGAAAAGTTCCCAGAGATCTCCATCTCAACACCAGCACCCACCTTCACTCAAAGACCAGCAAGCTACAGTGCTGGACACCCTATGCCAAACAACTAGCAAGACAGGAACACAACCCCACCCATTAGCAGAGAGGCTGCCTAAAATCATAATAAGTCCAGGGACACCCCAAAACACACCACCAGATGTGGACCTGCCCACCAGAAAGACAAGATCCAGACTCATCCACCAGAACACAGGCACTAGTCTCCTGCACCAGGAAGCCTACACAACCCACTGAACCAACCTTAGTCACTGGGGACAGACACCAAAAACAACGGGAATTACGAACCTGCAGCCTGCAAAAAGGAGACTCCAAACACAGTAAGATAAGCAAAATGAGAAGATAAAAAAACACACAGCAGATGAAGGAGCAAGATAAAAACCCACCACACCTAACAAATGAAGAGGAAATAGGCAGTCTACCTGAAAAAGAATTCAGAATAATGATAGTAAAGATGATCCAAAATCTTGGAAATAGAATAGACAAAATGCAAGAAACATTTAACAAGAACCTAGAAAAACTAAAGATGAAACAATGAACAACACAATAAATGAAATTAAAAATACTCTAGATGGGATCAATAGCAGAATAACTGAGGCAGAAGAATGGATAAGTGACCTGGAAGATAAACTACTGGAAATAACTACTGCAGATCAGAATAAGGAAAAAAGATGAAAAGAACTGAGGACAGTCTCAGAGACTTCTGGGACAACATTAAACTCACCAACATTTGAATTATAGGGGTTCCAGAAGAAGAAGAGCAAAAGAAAGGGATGGAGAAAATATTTGAAGAGATTATAGTTGAAAACTTCCCTAATATGGGAAAGGAAATAGTTAATCAAGTCCAGGAAGCACAGAGAGTCCCATACAGGATAAATCCAAGGAGAAATATGCCAAGACACATATTAATCAAACTGTCAAAAATTAAATACAAAGAAAACATATGAAAAGCAGCAAGGGAAAAACAACAAATAACACACAAGGGAATACCCATAAGGTTAACAGCTGATCTTTCAGCAGAAACTCCGCTGCCAGAAGGGACTGGCAGGACATATTTAAAGTGATGAAGGAGAAAAAGCTACAACCAAGATTACTCTACCCAGCAAGGATCTCATTCAGATTTTATAAAGAAATTAAAACCTTTACAGACAAGCAAAAGCTGAGAGAGTTCAGCACCACCAAACCAGCTTTACAACAACTGCTAAAGGAACTTCTCTAGGCAAGAAACACAAGAGAAAGAAAAGACCTACAATAATGAACCCCAAACAATTAAGAAAATGGGAATAGGAACATACATATCGATAATTACCTTAAAAGTAAATGGACTAAATGCTCCCTCCAAAAGACACAGATAGGCTGAATGGATACAAAAACAAGACCCATATATTTGCTGTCTACAAGAGACCCACTTCAGACCTAGAGACACATACAGACTGAAAGTAAGGGGATGGCAAAAGATATTTCATGCAAATGGAAACCAAAAGAAAGCTGGAGTAGCAATTCTCACATCAGACAAAATAGACTTTAAAATAAAGACTATTAGAAGAGACAAAGAAGGACACTACATAATGGGCAAGGGATCGATCCAAGAAGAAGATATAACAATTGTAAATATTTATGCACCCAAAATAGGAGCACCTCAATACATAAGGCAAATACTAACAGCTGTAAAAGGGGAAATTGACAGTAACACATTCATAGTAGGGGACTTTAACACTCCACTTTCACCAATGGACAGATCATCCAAAATGAAAATAAATAAGGAAACACAAGCTTTAAATGATACATTAAACAAGATGGACTTAATTGATATTTATAGGACATTCCATCCAAAAACAACAGAATACACATTTTTCTCAAGTGTTCATGGAACATTCTCCAGGATAGATCATATCTTGGGTCACAAGCCTTGGTAAATTTAAGAAAATTGAAATTGTTTCAAGTATCTTTTCTGACCACAACGCTATTAGACTAGGTATCAATTACAGGAAAAGATCTGTAAAAAAATACAAACACATGGAGGCTAAACAATACACTACTTAATAACGAACTGATCACTGATGAAATCAAAGAGGAAATAAAAAAATACGTAGAAACAAATGACAATGGAGACCCGACGACCCAAAACCTATGGGATGCAGCAAAAACAGTTCTAAGAGGGAAGTTTATAGCAATACAATCCTACCTTAAGAAACAGGAAACATCTCGAATAAACAACCTAACCTTGCACCTAAAGCAAATAGAGATAGAAAAACACAAAAACCCCAAAGCTAGCAGAAGGAAAGAAATCATAAAAATCAGATCAGAAATAAATGAAAAAGAAATGAGGGAAATGATAGCAAAGATCAATAAAACTAAAAGCTGGTTCTTTGAGAAGATAAACAAAATTGATAAACCATTAGCCAGACTCATCAAGAAAAAAAGGGAGAAGACTCTAATCAATAGAATTAGAAATGAAAAAGGAGAAGTAACAACTGACAGTGCAGAAATACAAAAGATCATGAGAGATTACTACAAGCAATTATATGCCAATAAAATGGACAACCTGGAAGAAATGGACAAATTCTTAGAAATGCACAACCTGCCAAGACTGAATCAGGAAGGAACAGAAAATATGAACAGACCAATCACAAGCACTGAAATTGAAACTGTGATTAAAAATCTTCCAACAGACAAAAGCCCAGGACCAGATGGCTTCACAGGAGGCTTCTCAAACTCTTCCAAAATATAGCAGAGGGAGGAACACTCCCAAACTCATTCTATGAGGCCACCATCACCCTGATACCAAACCAGACAAGGATGTCACAAAGAAAGAAATCTACAGGCCAATATCACTGATGAACATAGATGCAAAAATCCTCAACAAAATACTAGCAAACAGAATCCAACAGCACATTAAAAGGATCATACACCATGATCAAGTGGGGTTTATTCCAGGAATGCAAGAATTCTTCAATATATGCAAAACAATCAATGTGATAAACCATATTAACAAATTGAAGGAGAAAAACCATATGATCATCTCAATAGATGCAGAGAAAGCTTTTGACAAATTCAACACCCATTTATGATTTTAAAAACCCTGCAGAAAGTAAGCATAGTGGGAACTTTCCTCAACATAATAAAGGCCATATATGACAAACCCACAGCCAACGTCGTCCCCAGTGGTGAAAAACTGAAAGCATTTCCACTAAGATCAGGAACAAGACAAGGTTGCTCACTGTCACCACTCTTATTCAACATAGTTTTGGAAGTTTTAGCCACAGCCATCAGAGAAGAAAAGGAAATAAAAGGAATCCAAATAGGAAAAGAAGAAGTAAAGCTGTCACTGTTTGCAGAAGACATGATACTATACATAGAGACTCCTAAAGATGCTACCAGAAAACTACTAGAGCTAATCAATGAATTTGGTAAAGTAGCAGGATACAAAATTAATGCACGGAAATCTCTGGCATTCCTATACACTAATGATGAAAAATCTGAAATAGAAATTAAAGAAACACTCCCATTTACCACTGCAACAAAAATAATATAATACCTAGGAATAAACCTACCGAAGGAGACAAAAGACCCATATGCTGAAAACTATAAGACACTGATGAAAGAAATTAAAGATGATACAAATAGAGATATACCATGTTCTTGGATTGGAAGAATCAACATTGTGAAAATGACTCTACTACCCTAAGCAATCTACAGATTCAATGCAATCCCTATCAAACTACCACTGGTATTTTTCACAGAACTAGAACAAAAAATTTCACAATTTGTATGGAAACACAAAAGACCCCGAATAGCCAAAGCAATCTTGAGAACGAAAAACGGAGCTGGAGGAATCAGGCTCCCTGACTTCAGACTATACTACAAAGCTACAGTAATCAAGACAGTATGGTACTGGCACAAAAACAGAAAGATAGATCAATGGAACAGGATAGAAAGCCCAGAGATAAACCCACGCACATATGGTCACAGCTTTGATAAAGGAGGCAGGAATGTACAGTGGAGAAAGGACAGCCTCTTCAATAAGTGGTGCTGGGACAACTGGACAGGTACATGTAAAAGTATGAGATTAGATCCCTCCCTAACACCATACACAAAAATAAGCTCAAAATGGATTAAAGACCTAAATGTAAGGCCAGAAACTATCAAACTCTTAGAGGAAAACATAGGCAGAGCACTCTATGACATAAATCACAGCAAGTTCCTTTCTGCCCCACCTCCCAGAAAATGGAAATAAAAACAAAAATAAACAAATGGACCTAATAAAACTTCAAAGCTTTTGCACAGCAAAGGAAACCATAAATAAGACCAAAAGACAACCCTCAGAATGGGAGAAAATATTTGCAAATGAATCAACTGACAAAGGATTAATCTCCAAAATTTATAAGCAGCTCATGCAGCTCAATAACAAAAAAACAAACAACCCTATCCAAAAATGGGCAGAAGACCTAAATAGACATTCCTCCAAAGAAGATATACAGACTGCCAACAAACACATGAAAGAATGCTCAACTTCATTCATCATTAGAGAAATGCAAATCAAAACTACAATGAGATATCATCTCACACCCGTCAGAATGGCCATCATCAAAAAATCTAGAAACAATAAATGCTGGAGAGGGTGTGGAGAAAAGGGAACACTCTTGCACTGTTGGTGGGAATGTAAATTGATACAGCCACTGTGGAGAACAGTATGGAGGTTCCTTAAAAACTACAAATGGAACTACCATATGACCCAGCAATCCCACTACTGGTAATATACCCTGAGAAAACCATAATTCAAAAAGAGTCATGTACCAAAATGTTCATTGCAGCTCTATTTACAATAGCCCGGAGATGGAAACAACCTAAGTGTCCATCATCAGATGAATAGATAAAGAAGACGTGGCACATATATACAATGGAATATTACGTAGCCATAAAAAGAAACGAAGTTGAGCTATTTATAATGAGGTGGATAGACCTAGAGTCTCTCATACAGAGTGAAGTAAGTCAGAAAGAGAAAGACAAATACCGTATGCTAACACATATATATGGAATTTAAGGGAAAAAAATGTCATGAAGAACCTAGGGGTAAGACAGGAATAAAGACACAGACCTACTAGAGAATGGACTTGAGGATATGGAGAGGGGGAAGGGTAAGCTGTGACAAAGCAAGAGAGAGGCATGGACATATATACACTACCAAACGTAAGGTAGTTAGTGGGAAGCAGCCGCATAGCACAGGGAGATCAGCTCGGTGCTTTGTGACCACCTGGAGGGGTGGGATAGGGAGGGTGGGACGGAGGGAGACTTAAGAGGGAAGAGATATGGGAACATATGTATATGTATAACTGATTCACTTTGTTATAAAGCAGAAACTAACACACCATTGTAAAGCAATTATACCCCAATAAAGATGTAAAAAAAAAAACAAACATAAATTGGATCTATTTTTCCTTCTGTTCATCTATCAATTTTCCCCTGCCAGTTTATCACTTGAAGCTTCAGAGAGTTAGGGACAGGGGAATATTGGGGGGTAGGGGGCAGAATGGTTTAAAATAAAGAAAGACTATAGAAACATATATTCTATAATCACTTGAAAGTAGGATGAGGATAGAACAGGAAATAGCAATGGAAGCTTCCAAAGCCAAAACTACAAACTTTCACCTTGACCACTGAGTACTGGAAAATGAAAGATGATTACAGATAAGTCATGTCTTTTTCCATGTATTTCACAGATTGACAGTTCCAGACTTCACATGGCTAGTAGACCAGATGAGGCTAATCTCTAGACTCCAGTGGGGAAGCCTTTCTTTCAAAATTGGAAAAAACAAAAACAAAGGAAATCTCATTATGTTCAGTCTTTAAGCTCTTGGGCAAAACTGTCAATAAAACATGCTTGTTCCTGATAAGGAAATCAATTTGATTAAAAGTGCACTAAGACCATAAGTTTTTCCCTCCTAGAGCCAGTAAGCCATCACCCCTTAGTGAGTAATGATTTTCCATACTAATCAACAGAGCTTAAATACAGCAACTAACTCAAACATAAGCCTTTTATTAAATTAGTTATTGATTCAAAAATCTATTACTCAAAATCTAGATTTTCAAATTTTTATTCCAAATGTATAATTTTCCACCATCACAGACACCAAGAATTCAGAAATATGGATCACCGTTAACAAACATGCAACAGAATTATACCATTACAAAGCATAGATAATTTTTCATGAAGTAAGAGTCAGGACTCATCTTTCATTCCACACCACAGTATATGAAATTCAATTACCTGGCCCGCTGTCTCAGATAGATAATAAGAATGTGGGCTTTGTCTCCAGACATAAAAAGGAAAAAGAAGCAGCTAGAACTACAGAGGTTGATGCAAGTTTAAAAACACAGGCAAAACTCGTGATCGAAGTCGACTTGATGAGAAGAAGCAGCCACAGTTGGTTTGAGTGACTGGCAGATGTGTATCATTCTTTCATTCTATTATCAGACATTTATGGTGTGCCAACTGTATGCCAAGCTCATGTGGAGCCGAACAGTGTTAACCACAGTGCGGAGTTTCAGGCAAACCAAAAAAACTATCATTCAAGTAACCAGTGTGCTGCTGGTAACTAGTTTGATTCATGGTAACTGGTCCCTGGGAATTTTCTGCTGTAAAGTGTCAAAAAATAAGTCACTGCCCCCCCACCCCCGCTCCCCCATATCTCAGATGATAAAATTTTCTTCAAGATTTCTGTGGTTTAGATTTCTTTCAGGTACAAATTGAAGACCTAAACCAGACGTTTTTCTATCAAAGACAAAGAAACAAAGCTAAATGAAATATAGCAATCTTTCTCCTTATCTATCGCACCCCTACATGTAGATTCCTAGTGTGCGTAAAATTCCCAACATAAGTCACTTGGCCCTCTCTTCTAAGTCATGTCCTGACTGTAAAAAAAAAAAAAAAAAAAAAAAAGCAAATCTATGGGGAGGAAGGAGGTAGGTTAGGTACAGAGCACACCGCTCAGAGAGCTAAGGTTTCAATGCGATTTTGTTGTTGAAGCTTGGCATCTACAGTACGGGCATGGGAGGAGGTAGGATTCCTGGTGGTCATGGTGCACCCCCAGGTCCCGCATGAACATAATTACAGGAGCTGTAAAGTCACAGGAAAATGTTTGCTATTCTGGAAAGCCTCGCTCATCTTGGCATTTCAACAAACCCTAGTATATGTTTGCTTCCCTTTTATGGAAACAGCATAATGCTCTTAGCCACAAGTCATTAAGAGACCACAGAGGACAATTTTAGTGTCAGTTTTCATTTTCATCCCAATGACCCTCATTCTTGTCATCTTTATACATCAATTACCCACTCAATTCCCTCTGCCCGTCAGATCAGGAAAAGCAATTCCCTGGAGGAAACTGAAGGAAAAGCAAAACTGATAGGGCATTTGAAGAAGAGATGAGATCAAAATGGGTGAAGAGAAGGTTCATATTCCCTCAACCCAAGAAATAATCAGGTCAACTCAGAAAATCCACCCTTCAGTTAAAATCTGTGGCAAAAATAGTACAAGGCAGCTTTGCCACAAAGTTTGCATGTCTGGCTTCCAGGGGATCTGGTAGGTTAGGACTGGTAGAAAAAAGACTAAGACAAAAATAAAGAAAAATGTAATTAATGGCTGTGTTTAGAAGACACTTTCCATAAAACCACTAATTTCAATAATTATTTAGTCCGTGCTTAGTAAATGCCAGGTACCACATTAAGTCCTTTACACAGATCATCACATTTAATTCTCACAGAAATCCTATGAGGACTGTACTATTATTGTCTCCATTTTACAGATGAGCACACTGATATAAAAAGAAGGGAAGGAACTTGCACGAGGTCAAGATGCTAATAAGGTCCAGATTCTAACTCCCAAGCTCCAATGGTCAACTCGAGCCTAGGAGTCTGGCCTCTCCCCAGAGGAATTGTTCCAGTTATCTTCTGCTATGTAATAAACCACCTTAAACATAACGGCTTAAAACTCTATAATTTATTCTTCTTTCTCATGGTTCTGTGGGTTAAGTGAGCTCAGTGAGGCAGTCTTTGCTTAAGGTCTCTCATATAGTTACAGTCATATGTGATGGCTGGGCCAGAAGTTATCTGACTGCATTAGCCATTTAAATGATGGGGCTGGGCTCCATATCCAAGATGGTGCACTCACATGGCTGCCAGGTGATGCTGGCTGTCAGCCGGGAGGCCAGGGAGGGCTACTGGCAGAGCACCAATACATGACCATACACGTAACTTAGGTCTTTCATGGCAGGTGGGTTCCAACAGGGAGAGTTCAGAAAAGGGAGCATCCTAAGAACAAGGATTCCACAAAAACCAAGCAGAGGTTGCAAAGTTTCTTATGATCTAGCCTCAGAAGTTCTGAAGCATCATTTCCACCAAATTCTATTGGTCAACAGTGAGTACGAGGCAGGGCCAGATTCAAGGGGAGAATACCATGAAGGATATGAATTCTAAGAGCTGTTGGGTTGATCTTTGGAGACTAACTGCTATTGTCATATCTGTGAAGCACAAATCTTTATGTTGCCCTCCTGGGAAGAAGCAAAAGAAGGGAGTCTGGCCCCCATGAGGCTCTGGGAATGGGGAAGTTCTTACAAAGATGTTAAGCCAACTATATTACTAAGAAGCAGACATGAAAACAATAACAAGAAAAGCAAACACCAGTTATAGACACAAATTTTAAATCACACAAATAATGAACTCCTCAGTATCCTCCCCAAAGCACTGCCATAAGGATAGTGTTCTGAAGGCCTCATATGTTTTGTGGAATACATGTGATTTCTTCTTTTTTAACTTATCTTCCCTTTCTTCTTTTTTAACTTATCTTCCTTCCCTTTAACTTATCTTCCCTACTGACTTAGAGGCATTATGGTGTGAAATTCAAATACAGACTCTTACCAGTACTCTGAGTCCTTAGGTAAGACTTAACCCCTCTGACATTCTGTTTCCTCATCTAAATAACAGGAATAATAATATCTGCATCTATAGCTGAGTATACGTATATCTCTCTACGTCACTGATACACACAGTCATTGTATAATTCAGATCCTTTTCTCTAAAGCTCACAATTACCAAATAGAAAAAAAATCTGAATTACATTTATATCTCATTTTATAAATTAAAAAAACAAAGAGGAATTAAATTACTTATTAAGAACTTCAGGAGATCAGCAGCCCCAAAACTCTAGCCCCTAGGGATCTTCCCTGGTCCACTTTGCTCCGTAATGGGGCCTCTGCCCGGCAAGGTATCTAGGAACATATGGTCCTAATAGTTCTATACCTAGACAGGAAGATCATATGAGGCAGGTATAGAAGGAGAGAAAAGTCATGGCACAAAGATTATTTTCATTAATAATGAAAATAATTAAGTACCTGTCTCAGAGTAGACATATAATAACACCTGTTGGGTGGATGGGTGGGTGGATGGATGGACAGACAGTTGGAAGGGTTTTAGTTGTAAATGTTTGTCCTCCTGTGGTATCAGAAGATGGAACCTCACTTCCACCTCGGGAAGTTCCCAGCCATTCCATACTCCTTAAGCACAGAGAGCAGCAGACCATCTCTTTCTTCCCCGCAGATGGTCTTTCTACCTCGATTTGTTCTCTCGACACGTATTTTCTTCTTTCGTTCTCCACCTGCCATAGAATATTTAAAAGGAGAGACCAACAGCCAACGGAGATAAATGTGGGCTCTTAGGCTATGGAGGGGGAGCTTTCCTTTCCTCTTTGTTTAATTCTGAGAATGTGGTCCTATCCTCCAGTTTCTACATCTGGCATCAGGCCTAGTGTCAAAACTCTGGAAGTTTTCCCCTCGCAGGCTGTTCTTATATCAGAAGAGGCTGAGTAGGACTTTTCCTGTTGCCCTGGAATAGGGACAGGGTTCATGGCCGAGGACAAAAAAGGACCTAAATACACCACCCATTAAAGTGAGCTGACAAAGGGCTTTCTGAAAATCACCAGAACTACTAATTTCCTACTACCATTACCAACATCACCCCAACCTCCCCACCCCGTACATGCACAGAACCTTTTCCAAGGTAATCTAAAAGAAAGAGAGGGGATACAGAGTTGGAATTGAGGTCTACCAACCTCATGGGTTCTTGGGGAGAAATATTTTTAGAACCGGAGCGGTGTGCTTCCCCATTCCTCATAAAGCCAAGAGATGGGCAGGTTGCAAGATAATCACGTTTAGAGGCTGCGGGTATATGAAAAACGGGAAGCTGGCACCTCACCCTTACAATCTTCAGTCCCATCCTGGGATTGCCATCCAAGTAGAGCGTTGTAAGGTGTCTCCTGGGAGAGCTTGATGTACTTGACATGCTTCCCCTAGAGTCTGGAGACATCCGTGAATGTAGAGCTTGGTGTCTCATGCTCTTCCGGAGATTTATGAAGGCAAAATCCTTGCTGGGAAGAAGATGGAGGCAACCTATGAGAGGTTTCTCAAGAGTGCTCTAGCGGTTCCCACGGCTACTGCACAGGACATAGCGTTACAGGAGCACGGAGTTAGACGGAGGAGCAGAATTGGGGGTCTGCTCAAGGGGCTTTCAGGTGAAGGGAAGTGAACCCATTTACCCTAGGGCTACCCCTTCCCCTGAGAAAGTGCTGGAAGCATGAATCACTGTTGGGAGCAAAGGAAGACACAGCTACCCTCTCTAAGTTCGTCCTCAACAATAGAAAGGTCCAAAAGAAGATGAACAACAGCCTTAGATTTTCAATCACAGCCTCTTTTACAGAGACTGACACACAGCAGCAGAAAGATCCAAACGAAGCCAGACCCAACCAGAAGACAAGCAGGATTCCTTCCGCCCCCGACTCAGGCCCAGGAATCTAAGATCTTGGTCCTCCGTCCCTTCTCCTTGGCCCCAACCCAAGAAGGTTCCAGTGGTTCTCAACCAGGGCAGAATGGCTCCTGTAGGAGGTGTTTTGGAAAGTGTTGTACGTCATAAAGACTGAAAGGTGCTATGGGAATCTGTGTGGAGGTCAAGGGGGAAAGTGTTAAGTATTCTGAAATGTACAGAACAGTTCTATGCTAAGAATTGTCCAACCCCCAAATGACAAGATGACTCCCTATAGAAAAACATACTGGTTGACCCAGGAAAGGGTCAGACGACTGTAGACTGTAGACTGTTTCTCCTCCATTGCCACCCTACTCCTGCCTATCAGCCCCCTCTCTATTCCAAAGTGCTGGATTTGTGGGAAAGTGAAAAGACAGTTTATACACTCCTGCCCCAGATCTCCCAAGCCTCAGCTCAAACCCGTGGTTGGGACGAGGGAGGAGATTAGAGTTAAACTGAGTCCGAGATTCTGAGATTGACACTTTAAACCACAATGGACTGAAATTTTTATTACCGAAAGAGAGCAGAGAGTTATGGAATCTGCCAAAGATGCTAAAGGGTGGGGAATGGGAATTCAGCTGAACACTTCAGAAATCAGTCACTGGAAGAAACACAAACACTTCATGTTTATACCCCACTTCGTTACAACTCCTCAGTTGCCTCCTCCATAAAGGGGGGTAGGGTCCTGGTTTTCAAACACGCAAAGGAAGGAAGGTCACGGAGAATGTTTCTGTCTGCCTCACTGACCACTGCAGATAAGCCATTGCTGCTCACCCCGCTTGGAAGCATTACATCCTGTTTCCGCCACGAGCTCTGGGTGGAGCCCAGGGGTTGCCATCTAGGGCTGTGGCAGTTGGATGGAAAGCACATCGGAAGCCTGGTAGGGGTGCCGGCCCACGGCACAGATGCTGCACTCCTGCTAAGGTAACAATGGGTAAGGAATAATCATGAGATGGGTTTTCCTCTCCCCCTGCCATGGCAGGTGCTTGATGTCAGAGCCCACTGCCAAATGACCCAAGAGGGAAATGCCCAGGTCAGGAGAGGCTGGGCTGGGATGAGGAGGCCTGGGGAGCATGTGCCTCTCATACACATCAGACATTGCTCTGTCAGGGCTGTCTCAGCTCACACACAATGTACGGCTCAAATCCCATCTTTCCTTAGGATTCTTCCTAACTCCCTTCCTCTCACTCCCTTTCATCCACATTTAGAGAAACAAATAATTGGAAAGTGCCCCTATTAATACCACATCAAAAATACCTCACCTAATAAAAAATACCAGTTGGTATAGACATTTTCAGGACAATTTAGCAATATCTATTAAATTTTAGTTGTGCTTACCCTCTGACCCAATGCTTCTTCTAGGTATTTATCCTGTGGGCGTGTCATTCATAGCTGTATTCCCTGTGCTTCGAGCCCTAGAACTGTACCAGGTATATATATGTTGAGCAGTGGATGCTCCATAAAAATTGTTAAATATTAAACAAGTGAACATACAATTAAAAAATAAATTGGCAAGCAGAACAACACATAAGTTATGATTTCACCTAGGCTTACAAAAAGCACAAATTATATTTTCCTTGCTGTGTAAGAAAAAAGGTTGTAAACTTTTTCAGTTCACAGCACATCATCAGAGGTACAGAGGTTGGCATGCTCTCTGAGCACCACTGTCTCTTACCTTATTCTATTGTGCCTCTTTTTCCCCATCACATCCTCACTCCCATTCCCTGCCCACTCTAATGTGTATAGTTAATCTTTGCATCTGTATGTATCCCTGAAAGATAATGTTTTTTACACACGTATTCTTATTTTTCATATTGCAAATGATACTGCATAAATCTTATTCACTTTCTTCCCTTTTTCACTATGTTTTAAAGCTCAATCCATGTTAAACCATAGGTACATCTAGTTCATTGAATTGTGACTGCATTATAGTATATATTCCATACTAGATGTCCACCTTGGTTTACTTACTCATTCTCACTGCAATAGACAAAGTCCCTTCCAACTGCCTACCACCACAAACGACTGCAAAAAAACATAATTCTCCTATGCCATCTCTATAGACCTGTGCAAGAGTCTCTCTGGGGCATATGACTAGAGAGGGAATCGTGTAGTAGAGAATATGTATTCTTCTCAGTTTCACGACGGAGCCACAGACTGGTTTCCAGAATGGCTGTGACAGCTCACCTTCCCGTCAGAAGCACAAAAAAGTTTATCTTTCCCTGTGTGAAATTGTCTGACCGACACTTGGAATCACCAAGCCTTGCAATTTTTTGTTCATTTTATCACTGTAAAGTGGTATCTCATTGCTCAATTTGCAGTTCTCATTTCAAGATTCATGTTCCTTTGTATGTGATCTGCTTTCTTTCTGGAAGATCTTAGAATTTTTAATCCTTGTCTCAGAGAAGCTTTACTTTCACTTTTTTTTTTTCCTTTGGCCACGCCCTGCATGCTTGCGGGATCTTAGTTTCCTGACCAGGGATCGAACCCACGCCCTCGGCAGTGAAAGCACGGAGTCCTAACCTCTGGACCACCAGGGAATTCCCTTTTTTTCTTTTTTTAATTTTCACTTTAATATATCTGATTGATGGGTGTCCTATTCTCAATGATCTTGAAGAGTGATAAGTGGCCAAGATTATCCACACATTTATTAACGGTGAACAGATAGATCTGAGAAGGCATTCATCTTCCATGCAAACTGCTTGCCTTATGCTGAAATTCCTTCTACAAGATCTTAGTCTAGCACTAACTGGGTCTTTGTTTGGTATGTCCAGTTGCCCACTTTGAGAGAATTCCTACCGTAATGATGGACATGTCAGCTTTTTTCCCATCTTCCTTAGGTTGAGTCCAAATACTTGTCCCAGAGCAGTGGCTGGTACACAGTAGGTCTCAGTAAATAAGTGCTTTCTTCCCTTCGTAATTTTCGATCCACTGTCTTGGGTTACAAATCCTTTACATATCTGAAAACAGCCACCATGTATCTCTTAGTGTTCTCTTCCTCCAGCTTAATATCTGGTGCCCACAATACACCTTGCACATCAGATTTTTTTTAAACCACCAGCTTCCTATTGGTTCTTTTAGCAAACACACTGATTTGAAAGTCTCCTAGTATCACTTGAAATGTGGTGACCTGGACTTCCAGGTAAATTCTAAACAGAACAAAGCACAGTAGGTCTATGACCTCCTACAATTCCCCTGTAATTCTATTTTGCCAGGTAAGAACACCTTCCCTTCTTAGTAGTAGCAGCAGCCACTTGATGACTTGCTGAACTTGAGGTCAGCTCAATCCCCCAGGCCTTTTTCACATGAACGGTTGCTTATACCCATGGAATTTATTTTGGGGACCACTTAGATGGTTCAGAGTGCAAACTGGAATCAAAATCTGTGGCAAGGGCTTCCCTGGTGGTGCAGTGGTTGAGAGCCTGCCCGCCGATACAGGGGACACAGGTTCGTGCCCTGGTCCGGGAAGATCCCACATGCCGCGGAGCGGCTGGGCCCGTGAGCCATGGCCGCTGAGCCTGCGCGTCCGGAGCCTGTGCTCTGCAACGGGAGAGGCCACAACAGTGAGAGGCCCACGTACCGCAAAAGAAAAAAAAAAAAAAAAATCTGTGGCAAGTGTTCTCCTCCAATTTAATTAATTTAACATTTGATTTTTCTCCCTTCTTTCCTCCTTTCAGCTGCTCTATGGTTGATCAAATTATAGAACTAAATAGACCAGGGTTCAAATCCTGCCTCTGCTTCTTCCTAAACCTGTAGCCTTCGAAAAACGCTTTATTCTCTCTGAATTTTTGTTGCTTCGATTGCCTTGGAAATAATAACCTTTACTTCTTCACAGTAGTGTGAAGTGCTATAAAAGTTAAATGAGATCTAATATTAGAAAACATCAGACACATAGAAGCCCCTCAGCATGCTAGTTCCCTTCTTCACACTCCTTGCCTTTCCTGCCTGGATCTCAAAAGGGAAGAGAAAGCACTCATTTCCTCCCAGATATGTCTAGACTCCTGATTCCCACAACAAAACATACCCATCTGCTTTCATACTCCCTCAACTCTGTGCTCTCTGGTACAAAACATATTAACTGACCCCAGATGATGCAGGAAGAAGTCCCAGTGGATCGAGGTGTTCCTCTTCCAGGTGACATTTGCAGCTTCACAGACGTTTCCTAGATTCTCAATGCCTTAATGCTTTTAGGATCAAAGTCAGAGTGTTAGGGTACAAAGTCAGGCAGACGGGATTCTTCCCACCCTCGGTGGTTTGATGTTGACACAGTGTGGCCGTGATATGGCTCAGTGGGAGACGGCAGAGATGGGGGCAGCAGACTGAAGAGTCACACTGGGCCAGTGGCCACCACAGATGTGAGGAGCTCTGTGGGGCTCTCACATCAGCTACTACTGCACAGGCCTCTGGCCACATGTTTGCAATCGCACATGAGGTTGCCCTGCACAGTATCAGAAACTCTTGAGGGGGAGATGGAGGTCTGCAGCAAAGTGTTTCTGCGGTCCTTGACACTCCCTTCAGCCCACCAGATTCTGTACAGTTCCGTGCAACGCCAGATTCCAACTCAAGCTCCTACCAGAGCATCCCCAGCTTTTCTGCTCAGGGATTTTCTCCAAAACCAAGGAAGATGACTGAGCCTGCACGTAGCCATAGCCCAGAAGAGAAAGAGAAATAACACCTCCCAAAGCAACCCTCAACAGTTGATAAATGCCCCAGCTTCCTGCCCATTAAAAAATTACTTTAGGTGCTTTCTACAAATTTCTTCAGAGCCCCAGTTGCCCACAGCAGCAATCAGCTCAATAAAATACCTGTACTGGATTTTCTTCCTTTCCTGTCTCATCCTCCCTACTTCCTCATTGTGCTTCCTGGGATTATCTCTCCCATACTACCTGTACCATGGTTTGTGTCTCACTCTGCCATTGGAGCTACTCAACCGAAGTCTTACATCAGCTAGAGCAGGGGTCCCCAACCCCCTGGCCGCGGACCGGTAGCAGTCCACGGTCTGTTAGGAACCGAACTGCCCATTAGGAGGTGAGCGGCGGGCAAGCGGGCAAAGCTTCATCTTCCGTTCCCCATCTCTCCCCATCACTCGCATTACCTCCTGAACCATCCCTCTCCGCACCGCCCCCCCGCCCCCGTCAGTGGAAAAATTATCTTCCACGAAACCGGTCCCTGGTGCCAAAAAGGTTGGGGACCTCTGAGCTATAGAAATGGTGACTTTTTTGTTCCTGATAATATGACACCACTTTGTCTTCAGACTGCTGTGGCCTGAAAGATATAGAAACTTCTTAAATGGTATACTTGGTTATTCTGTAACCTCCCTTCTACTGCCAACAGAATTAACTGTTCTTCCTTCTGCGATCTTCATCATCTTGTATGTGCTTTTATTACTCACTTTCAACACTGCAACACACAGTTACTTGTTAAACATCTGTCTCCTTCTAGATCTAGAAACACTAGATGTATATCTGAAAAACTATATCTGATTCCAGTTTGCATCTCTAGTGCCTAAGCCAGCACCTGGTATATAGTATGTGTTCAACAAGTATTGGTGAATTAATAAACTCCAAAAGATAGTGAGAGGGCTTCCAGTTCAAGACAATAGGCTAAGAAAAGTTATTTCCTCTCCTTTCTGGACTCCATTAAAATGAAAAGAAAAAAGTATTAAAATGATATAAACTCGCAATAACCCAAGAACACTGCAAAGATCACGAGCACTCAAGAGAGTTCAGCAAAAGTCTAGAAGATGGAAAATACACGGAAGTCTGGTGATTGAAGAAGGAGAGAAAAGAAGCCACAGTTTGGGATTTATGCTACAGCTGGGGTGGGAGCAATCTACCCAGCAGAGCTCCAAGGAGACTCTGGATTTAAAGAAGGCAGGTACCAGGATGATGGAAGTGAGACGTGCCGCTAAAAACAGCGTATGACTGAAGATCTATATAGAGGACAATTCACACATCCCCACTCTTTTCCTGCCCCTTCACAAAGAACTGCCCATAGCTAAACCCAGGCAAAAATCAGAACGTTCTTCTTCAAGGAAATCGGACAAACTGTCCTGGGAGAATTAAGTTGACTAGTGCAAGCGTTAGTGCTTCAAAATAAAGGCCTCCCAGAGCTGGCATTTACTCTCCACCCCTGTACTGGTTAGCTCTCTAGGGACTTGCTTGAGCAAAGCATGACAGTCAAAAAGCCATACTGATATAAAAGGAGCCTTTCTGTCCCCAAATTTGAGAAAAGCTTGTACCGTGACAGAAAAATATTACGACAGACAGAGGGAAAAAAGAGAGGGGGAGGGAGAGAAAGAAAGAGAAGGAGGGAGGGAGGGAAGGAGGGAGGGGAAGAGGAGGAGAGAAAACTCAGAGCTAATAGAAGAGAGCTTTTTTTTGTTTTTGTTTTTGTTTTTGTTTTGCGGTACGCGGGCCTCTCACTGTCGTGGCCTCTCCCGCTGTGGAGCACAGGCTCCGGACACACAGGCTCAGCGGCCATGGCTCACGGGCCCAGCCACTCCGCACGGCATGTGGGATCTTCCCGGACCAGGGCATGAACCCGCGTCCCCTGCATCGGCAGGCGGACTCTCAACCACTGCGCCACCAGGGAAGCCCCAAAGAGACCTTTTTTTAAACGTTGACACCTTTTCAGATTTTAGAAGAGACTGTATCTTTATAAAAAAAGAACAAGATGCTATTTTTCAAAGTATAACTAAAGAATTAGTAGAAGCCAGCGTTTAAAATATAATTGCCAATACAGAAAGTTCAATAGAAGAGTTGGTAGGTAAAGTTGAAGAAAATTCTCAGAAGGTAGAGAAATACAGACATGTACAATACACATAAAGTATGAATATATATGGAAGAAAATATGAGATGGAGACCAAACCAGAATGTCCATTACCCAACTAATACAAGCTCCAGAAAAAGAGAACAAAGACTACAAAAAGGATATAATTATTAAAGAAAACCTTCTGTAAGTCAAAAAATACACGTCTTCAGACTGAAAGGAGTACCACATTCTCAGAAGGATGACTAAAAATAGACTGATTAACTAGACACATCCACATAAAATTTTCAAACACTAAAAATAAATATATATTAATATAAGATAAATAGATTTATATATTTATATAAAGATATTTATATATAAATATATAAAGATAAATATATTTTTATATACATAAATTTCAGAGAGAAAAGGCAGGTCACCTACAAAGAAATGAGAATAAACATAGTATCAGGTTTCTCATCAGCAATACTAGATGCCAGAAAACACTAGGGGTAAAGCCTTCCAATTTCTGAGGAAAGATGATTTTCAACCGAGAATTTTACACCCCACCAAATAATCAATAGAAAAGAAAAATAAAAGCCATATTCAGTCATGCAATGATACATCAAAGAAAGGAGCACCTTTACTTAAGAAGATACTTGAGAATATACTCCCATAAAAGAAGGGAATAAAAAAGAAATGAAGGCTTTGCTTTTGAAGTTGAATATAGATATACAACTGTATTGAGAGGAGACGAGGCATGCATGAGGTAGGTGGTGTAAATGAGTTAAATTATCAACAATAGAAAATACTAAATTGGAATTAAGAACTATTTCTAGGAGTACATTTTCTAGGTTTATGAACACACTGCCCAAAAGAATCCAAAGCATAAACTGTTGAAAGCGATTGCTTCTGGAGAGTGAGAATGGAGTACAGAGAAGTAGACAAGAGAAGTACAAGTAGACTTTTTATTATAAGCTCCTAGTTCTGTATCAATTATTTAGCAAGTGCATTGAACACTTTGATGAAGATATTTTTACTTTTTAATACTTTCAAGATTTAACAGTACCTCAACTATGAACACCATTCATCAATATGCTGATAAATGGTTGAAGTACAAGTTAATGAGTCATTCCAATAATTATATTGCCTCAGTTTCTACGTCTCTAAAATGAGGATAATAATGCCTACTTCATGGAGATGCTGCAATAATGCTTGAACTGCACGTAGCATGATGCCCGGCACATTATCAGCTCTTCATTGAATGGTAGTTACTAGAAGACACATGATACAGTTGTTGATACTAATCCCATCTCTGCCACTAACTACAAGCTGTGCAGGCTTCTATAAGTCTTATTTTCCTTATCTGTAACTTGAGAATAATGGTAGCTCTGCCTCGAGTCAAAGCATGTAAAATGCTTATCACAGTACCTGTACTAAACAGATACTCAATAAATGGTGGACTATTATTATTAAATAAATCTTTATTGTGATTATTTCATTTTGATAGTTTTCCTCATTAGGTGCGTCTTAAATGACAGGGCATCTCCAGATTCCCTCAGATCCACCAGAAAGTGCCTCCTCTCTTAATTCCCTTACACTCAACATACTCTACTCTGCTTCTTGGACTAATCACCAAACTTAATATTCTGCTTATCAGTCTTTCCCATCCCAAATTTTACAACGAACCAGGAAGAAAACCAAGTAAATTATCTTCTGTGTATTCCCATGGGCCCCCAGTGTGAGGAGGAAGAGGAGGAAAGAGGAGAAAAAGAATCTACGCCCCAACTTCCGTTATCAAGGATGGGAATGGGGATAAGTAAAAAGTGATTAAAAACATGCATTACTGTTTAGTGGGAAACCTTGCTCTAGTACATGTGATACAGGTATTTCATAAATAATGCCATAGAATATATTATTTAAAAAGCCCACAGGAGGGCTTCCCTGGTGGTGCAGTGGTTGAGTGTCCGCCTGCCAATGCAGGGGACACGGGTTCGTGCCCCGGTCCGCGAAGATCCCACATGCCGCAGAGCGGCTGGGCCCGTGAGCCATGGCCGCTGAGCCTGCGCGTCCGGAGCCTGTGCTCCGCAACGGGAGAGACCACAACAGTGAGAGGCCCACGTGCCGCAAAAAAAAAAAAAAAAAAGCCCACGAGAGCATGCAACAACAATTAGTTGGACATTTTCCCTTAGCTCCTGAGCAGGATTTTTTCTGAGTGCTCAGAATGAGAAAGATTCATCCTCTGTCAGAGAGGCATACATGTGATAACTAACCAGAAACAGGAGGAAGAGGGCACCGACACTTCATGTGTGCTCCATGCTGGACACTTACAATTACCTCATTTAATGCTCACAAATAACCCCCTGATGGGCGTATGTTGGACCAATGAGGTAAGCAAGGCTTAGAGATATCAAATAACTCATCCAAGTTCACACAGATAGTAAGGGGTAGAACAGAGACTTGAACCCATGACTCCAGAGTCCATCCTCTTTTCACCAGGCCTCCCAGGATGTCAACCAGACCTCCGCCACCTCTCAGGGTGCCCTGGTGAGGGAATCTGGAGACAAGGGTTTAATTCCTGGCTTGACCAACCAAGTAATTTAGGCCAATTTATCCTTTTAAGGGTTTTTCTGACTCCACTCAAAATATAATTGTACTCTGCATAGCATCATAAGAACTCAGAAAGAATGAATTCATGTTTATAAAGTACTATATAAAGCCTAAATATACTCTTATTTTTAAAATATTCTTATATACAGATAAAAATTATACTCTCAAAAAGACATTCTAGCACCCCAAACTAAGATTAGATTTCAGTGTCTCCATTTCTTGACTAACCAGACACCAAATAATGTCATTCCAAACAGCATAGATAATGGTTTCTTGGAGCCTAGAAAATAAATGTCAATACTTGTGGTAGTTTCTGAGAATTTAAAAGTGCTAACCCCAAAATAAATATATATGAGGGGGAGAGGTAATACAACCCAGGCCAATAAATATTCATCAAAAATGCTCACATAGAAAACATGTAGGAATCTAAGTGTGTTGATTCAAAAGAAAGAAAATAACTCGATGCTAAGATTGAGCTGTGATAGGACTTTAACTTAGGGCCGTCCTGACTGCCTGTGATGACACTGCTCATCTTTGCTCAAAAAGTCAGGGCCAGGCAGGAAACTCACACGTTCGTAGGGAGATGGAAATGCACTCCCCATGTCTGACTGAAACAGCCTTCTTTTTACGATCATGATAAATTGGAGGTGGGTGGCACTAATATAGGTGCGACAACCACAGTCGTGTCATTCTATATTTCCAGAAATATTAAATATACCTGGAAACTATAGCTAATCCATAATCTTCCTTATCAAAATGAGGCAGAGTCAAACCACCACTAGAGGTCTGGTTCTAAAGGTCCTAAGTGTTGGTAATCCAAGCCTAGAATGTTCCAAATTCACCAAGCGCTGAGTCACACTTCCTCCTGTGTCAGCGAGGCTACCTGCAGTGTATGCTAAGGATCTGCCACAGCCCTTATTTTCTGAGCCTTCGTGTGATGGTTAGTTTTAGGTGTCAACTTGGTGAGGCCATGGTAGCAAGATATTTGATCAAACAGCATGCTAGATGTCTCTGTGAAGACATTTTTAAAGCAGAGATTAACAGTTAAACCAGGAGACTTTGAGGAAAGCAGGTTGGCCTCCACAATGTGGGTGGGCCTCATCCAATCAGTTGAAGGCCTCAATAGAAGACGACTGCTCTCCCCAGAAGAACAGGGAATTTACCGGCAGACTCAAATATACCAGTCCCAGACTTGAGTTTGGACTCAAACTGCAACTCTTCCCTGAGTCTCCAGCCTGCCGGGCTACCATGCAGATTTTGGACTTGCCATACTCATGTGAGCCAATTCTTTAAAATGAATCTTGATAAGATGATAGACGGATAGATGGATGGATAGATAGATAGATAGATAGATAGATAGATAGATAGATAGACACACATCCTATTGGTTCTGTTTCTCTGAAGAGCCCTGACTAATACATTGCTTAGAATCACAGAACAGACAGTGACACTAAAAGGGCCTGAAAAGCATTTGCAAAGTGGCTTGTCTTCCAACACCTGCAAGATTTGGCCACACGTAACTCACAGATATCTCAAACGTAATAGGTCCCAAACCAAGAGGCAAGGTTCAAATTCTGGCTGTGCCATTTCTTAGCTGTGTTACTTGAGGAGATTACCTGACATCCCTGTTGTCTCAGTGTCTTCTTCTGCCAAAGAATAATAGTACTCACTGTGTAAGGCCATCATAGGGATAAAATAAGTTATACATGAAGCATTTAGAAGCACACCTGGCATAGTATAAGGACTCACTAGATGTTGTCATAATCCCCTTCCAAACACCACTGGGCAATGCTCACTATTGCCCAAAAAGTCAGGGCCAGGCAGAAAACTCACTTACTCCTAGTAGGATGGGAACGCACTCCGCAGATCTGAAAGAGCCTTCCTGTTACTTTCCCTTGTACTCCTGCCCTAGTAGGAGCACCCCAACCATAGAAACACAACACCTAACTCATCTTATCTTCACCTTCTCCCTTTCTCTCACCAAAGTCTGCTCAGCCTCAGAACTTACTGAGTCTATGTCCCCAAGATCTTTTCTGTCTGTGCTGTATTTATTCATTCTACAATCATTTACCGACCACTATTTCTGAGCCTGACACTGGTTGTGAATACAGAGATAAGTAAACAAAGGCTGAGTACTGTACAGTGGAGGGGACTTTGCATCCCCATTGCCCCTGCCTTCGGTCATTCTCAACCCTCCTCTCCTTTGGATTATCAATAGAGCTTCTTCCTAAGCAGGTTTCCAGTCTCTCTCCCGACAAGCCATCCTTCAGTGACACTTCCCAAAACTCAAGTCAGTTGCTTCTCTTGGCCTCGAGAATAAAGTCCATGACTGTCCCCAAACAATCTCTCTTTCATCATCTCCCAAGATTATTCTCCACAGTGGGCTCTGACCACTGCCCCAGAACACTGTGCTCCTAGGTGCCCTGTGACCTGCTCCTGCAGCTGGCCCCTCACTCTGATCACCTGCCCAATGCCTTCCTTGACTTTCCCAGTCAGAAGTCCCTGCATTTAACATTCCAGCTGTCATTTATGTAGCTGAGGCCTGGCTTGAACCCAGGCCATCTTCACTCCAGGATAAAGACAGGGCCTGGGCAAGTCTGGAGGGCCCCTGGGATAGGTCTGCCAAGGTTCTAGTACATGAGGGTCTGGGGAGCCTCCTGGGAAATGAACTCATCCTCATGGGAGAGAGGCCAAGTCACACAAATACGTTCCAAGGACAGTCAGCCAGTGTCCGAGGAGGGGCTCAATTTGAGTACAGCAGGGTGTCTGCCACTCAGCTTGCCCTTGGCCAAGATCACAGGGACACATGCCTGAGTCATGCAGTAATGCATTTGCACTTAACAAACATTTAGTGAGTTCCTACTCTGAGTCAGGTGCTGGACTGGGCACTGGGAATACACAAGTGAGCAAGACAGACCCATTCTCGACCTTAGGGAACTTAAAGCCTAGTGGGAGTTCTAAATAAAGGGGAGCTTCAATGTCAGAAGTGGGTGGTTTTGGTTTTTTGTTGTTTTTTTTTTTTTTACAGTTTTTTTATAATTTTAATTTTTATTTGTAATTTGAATTCCTGTAGGACTGGGAGAATAGAAGGCACCTCTGATTTGTGGTCTATCCGTGAGAGTGTAACAGAATTAGGGATACAGGATGATTTTCCCTCTTGATGTGAAAGTTGGGGAAGGCTGAGGCAAGAAATGGCTCAATGGTGTGAGACTGGAGCTGGACCAGCCAGAGAAGAAACAGGAAATGGCATTATCGTCCACAGCATCCAAGCATCTGGGGTGACCGGCAGCCCACCTCCACAGCAGGAGCAGAGGAAGCAGCTTTGGGAAGGGGTGTGTCTGGAAGCTCTGTGATTCTGTGCGGGTCAGGACCCTATTTCCCCCTCAAGAGCATGTCTTAGGGAAATCAGCATTTTTTTCATTTCTCATCCACCAATTTGTCATTTCTATAAGGGCAGGTACTGTATCTTATTGTTTGAAGAATCAAATCAGTAACTATCCAAAAGTAGGTATGGAACAAAGTTTTGTTGAATTAAAATGAATGTGAAGGATGTTCGTAGCAGCACAATTTACAGTAGCCAAGATATGGAAGCAACCCAACTGCCCATCAACAGATGATTAGATTAAGATGTATTGTATACAGAGAATGGAATATTACTCAGCCATGAAAAAGAATGAAATAATGCCATCTGCGGTAACATGAATGGACCTAGGGATCATTAGGCTTAGCAAAATAAGTCAGACAGAGAAAGACATATACTTCAAATACTCTACAATATCACTTATATGTAGAATCTAAAAAATAATACAAATAGATCTATATGCAAAACGGAAACGGACTCACAGATACAGAAAAAAAAACCTAGTGGTTACCAAAGGGGAGAGGGAAGCAGAGAGGGCCAAATTAGGGGTATGGGATTAACAGATACAAGCTACTATATATAAAATAGATAAGCAACAAGGATATACTGTATAGCACAGGGAACTATGCCCAGTATCTTAAAATAACCTATAATGGAATATAATCTGTAAAAACACTGAATCACTACGCTGTACACCTGCAACTAACACAATATTGTAAATCAACTGTACTTCAATTTTAAAAAAAGAAAATAAAATGAATACAAAGAACTTTCATTTAAATAAAATAGCCAAGACTATACAAACACGTAGAGGAAGAAATGTAGAGAATAATTAGAATTACGTGGGGTTTTCCACCCATTATATCATAAAGCAAATTTTGCACTCATTCTTCATTCCACTTTGGAGGCTCAAGTCAGAATTAAAATAGAGTCAATTTGTTGCTGGTCATTTTATATTAGCTCTTTGTTGTTACTATAAGAATAATACATTCTCATGAGGAAAAAATTAAAAGTCTGGTGAAGGATGGAGAGGAGACAGTAAAAGTGGATGCCACACAAATCCAGGGTAGAATATTCAGTGGTGGGATTGAATAGAATTATATCCTTTGGAAACCCCAGAACATTTCTCCTCCTACTTTTCTATACTTCAGGTACAGTAATCCACCCCCATCACCTGGGACAGAGACGGAAATAGGAACAAAGTGATAAGGTGACTTTCTCACAGTCTCACACATCAGTTGGCTTCAAAAATCCAGACTAGTGTAAGAGTCAGCTTGATTTCCAGACAAAAGGATTTGAACATCCTCGGTTCAGCACCAAAAGCCTTGGCCCTTCTGAAGCCACTCATCACAAACTCCAGACATAACCTGCTGGAATTTGTCAGTGAGAATGAAGGTTGCAACAAGAGCTAAGCTAGTCAACGGGGATGCCAAGTTCATTTTCGTTCATTGTTTCCTGAGGAAGTAACAAAACAAAAACAAATTATTAAGATGGAACATGGTCATTTTTAATCATTCTCTGCTTATACAATGATAGAGAAAAAGGGTGCTATAGTGAAAATAGGATAAGGAGACAGAAATACTAGACCTGCTTCACTGCTTAGTAGGTGGGTGACCTACAGCAAATGGTTTAACTTTCTAAGCTGCTGTCTTCTCTTTGGCAAAAAAAGCAGCACTAAGTCCTACCCTGCCTAGCTCATGAAGCTGCTTATGTAAAGACAGATGACTTTCTGTTTTTGAAAACTCTAAAGAGTTGTGGAAATGGAAGGTATGAAGCCCACATCACTCTGCAATATTATACCAAAGGGTCTTAGACCTTTCTTCCCTGTATTTTCCCTTAGAGGCTCCCCAACATGCTCCACCCTCAACTTAACCCCCACTGCTTCCTACTATCACAGCATCCTCCCTCTGGCAGGATACTCTTATTGCTGGAAAAAGTGCCCAATACCCAAGGATCACTCAACACAAGAGCTGACTATCAGCAAGAAAGAAAGGCAGACCAAAGAAACGAAGACCACATGAAAGGAAAACATTTTGCTTTCAAGACTCTGCCTATAAAGTCCACAGGAAGTTGAGCATAACATTAAAAACTCTGGCTGCTAGAGTTAGGATGGTGGAGGGTGCAGGATATTTGCTAGTGTGACACAGAGTCCAGAGGGGAAGTTGTCCCAAGAAAAATCCAGGCAGGTGTAATGCACTGGCCCTAGAGCCAGACTACAAGGGTCATTTAACACCATGTGACCTTTAGCAAATCTGTGTCCTTCCATGCCTTAAAAGGAAGATTATAATAATGGCATCTACTCCTTACGGCTTCTGTGAGGATTCAGTGAATGAACATGGATGGGATACTTAGCACTGCAGCTGAGCAAGTTAAGTGACATGTGTTGATGGTGCTGATGGTGGTGGTGGTGGCAACGGCGTCGGTGGTGGCTTTGACCACACCGGCCCTGCTCCCATGTAAAGCTAAGAGACAGAGCGGAGCAGAGAAAGGAGTGCCCCAGGCAGAGGAAACCAGCCTCTGCTTTCTGCAGAGGGCACACTGAAGGAAACCAGATGTCTTAGTCCATTCAGGCTGCTATAATAAAGATACCGTAAACTGGGTGCTTAAACAACAAATATTTGTTTCTTAAAGCTCCAGAGGCTGAAAGTCCAAGATTAAGGTGCCATCAGATTCAGTGTCTGGTGAGAACTTGCTCCCTCGTTCATAGATGGCTATCTTCTCCTGTGGTGCAAGGAGCCCATATGTGTTCTCATACGGTACAAGGGTGAGAGAGCTCTCGAGTCTCTTTTATAGGGCACTGATCTCATTCATGAGGACTCTGCCCTCATCACCTAATCACCTACCAAAGGCCCCTCCTAACACCATCGCCTTAGGAGTTAGGGTTTCAGCATATGAACTGGGGGGAGGGGAGGACAGAAACATTGAGTATAGCACCAGGCTTCCTCAAGATTAGGGCAGGCAGAGGTCTTTTTTTTTTTTTTTGCCTGCACTGGGTCTTCGTTGCTGCGTGCTGACTTTCTCTAGTTGCAGCGAGTGGGGGCTACTCTTCATTGTGGTGCGCGGGCTTCTCATTACCGTGGCTTCTCTTGTTGCGGAGCATGGGCTCTAGGCACACAGGCTTCAGTAGTTGCAGGACGCGGGCTCAGTAGTTGCGGCACACAGGCCCCAGAGCGTGCGGGCTTCAGTAGTTGTGGCACATGGGCTCAGTAGTTGCAGCACACGGGCTCTAGAGTGTGTGGGCTCAGTAGTTGCAGCACACGGGCTCTAGAGTGTGTGGGCTCAGTAGTTGCAGCACACGGGCTCTAGAGTGTGTGGGCTTCAGCAGTTGTGGCTCGTGGGCTCTACAGCACGGGCTCAGTAGCTGTGGCACACGGGCTTACTTGCTCCGCGGCATGTGGGATCTTCCTGGACCAGGGATCAAACCCGTGTCCCCTGCATTGGCAGGCAGATCCTTAACCACTGCGCCACCAGGGAAGTCCCAGGCTTACAATAGTCCCAGTCTTACAAGAAGTCCCAGTCTTACAATAACAAATTAGAAACAACAAGAACCCAGGTTATAGAAATAGGGTCTTTTTAGACTGTGAACTTTGCACAACTTCATTCGGACAGACTGAGAAGTCCTGGTGATTTCCACTGAAACCCCTATAAAGGGAAGAGCCCATTCCGGTGCACACGAGCACAGGGTACAGAGGAGTCGGGCTCAGAGAAGAGCCTCTGGGACAAGGAAAAGCCAAAGCCAAGAAAGAAAATAAACCAAGGCACATGGGACCAGGGAGAATGATTAGCCTGACTTCTCTCCACTGAAGGGGTTCCTGCATTCACAGTGAGGAGAGACAAGTTAATACCAAGTTAATACTCTTCACATACTTAATATTGTTCTTTTGTTTTATTAGGACATTTGCTTAAGCTAACTGTTTAGTAAAGTGTTTACAGCTTATCCCATAGTTTGGGTTCTTTCATGAATTGCTTTCATTCGTTCATTCAGCTGGTATTTATGGATTGCTACAAAATTCCATACCCTGTGCTCAGGAATGGGAGTACCGAGCCTGCAGCTTAGCAGGGGAGATAGAATGGTAAACAACATTTACAATGCAGACTCAAGTTCTACATGGGTACTAAGTACCCGGCTAGGGGAGCACTGGAATGCTTGGAAGGGCACATCATGAAGAGCCCGGAAGCCTGATTAAGGAGCTTACACTTTGTTCTGGTTAAGGGAGCCGCTGAAAGATATATTAATTAAATGTTCCACCAATGTAACATTCTCACATTGGGTGAACCCCAAATACCTCATCTAGATTCTGGCACTCAGAATGAACTAAATTAAAACCTCCCCCTTGAAAAATCACTACCACCCAAAGATTATGCCTTTGGGGATAAGTTACATTATCCTCACCCAACAACAGCACAGAGCCAGGCAATGGCTACCTTGAGATCCCTGAAACAGGTAAAACTTCACTCAGGTAGACTGAAACCCAGAAAAATGATCTTTTTAAAAAAAACAAGAATCATATTCAGGCAAGCAAAGCCTTCATTTACTGTAAGATTCCCAAGATTATCCAAATCATAAGATCAGAGATGCCCAAGGCCAGGGCTCTGAATAAAATAAAATAAAAAAAGTTGACTACTAAAATTTTGAAGGCAAAAGGAAGGAATTTGTGTCATTTTAGTAGTAAAAATAGAGTATGCTGGATGGAGGCCAGCCACCCATTGTAATAATCAAGAAATTACTCTTTCAGTGTTTGAGGGATCATGTCAAAATTCATGCTAGAAATGTTTGTTTTATTTTCTAAAATCCTATGAAGGAGTCTTTCTCAACTACAGAGTTTCTACAAAGAAGGGGCTTAAGGCCAATAACCTGCTTGGAAGAGATTTGTCCTGAAGCTACATCTGTGTAGCTAGGACACTGTTTTTATTCAGATTGTATGTTTATTTGTAATGGCTTGGAGATTAAATAAGGGCAGCTAGAATACTCCTAAACTACCCTCTTGTGATGTCACCACCCCTCAATAAATGTGGTATGTCCCACTGACGGTAATTAACCTGTAAGGCTAATAAATATGACTGATGGGGAAATTAAGGCTGTTCCTCGAAGAACATGTGACCATACTGAAGTCATTTTGTCCACTGATACCTTCTTCCCATTCTATGGGGATAATCTCTGCATCTAGGAATGGAATGGAAGAACAAATGCCATTAGCTGTGGGTGAGACATTCAGTGTGAAGTAAATGTGGACAGCACTGGGAGAATTCACTTCATCTCATTCCACCCCCTAAGGTCTGCCTGGTGCTGAAAATTCCCACATTTTTTTAAACTTTTTTGAGTGAAGGTATTAAAAGCTACTATGAAAATGCACATTTTATCTGGGAGGGGTGGCACATTGAGTCATTAGTAATAACAATTACTCAAATGACTTCATCAAGTTAAACTCCCGTCCAATTACTGGGCAGTTTCCAGGGTAACAGTAAAGATGCCTTTTGATCCTGGGGAGAAGGCCAGAGGATGTCTGTCTGAAAGACAGACTCTGGGTGTGGGCCCAGCAAGACATGAAAAAGAACCTTACTGCTTCCCCATTTTGCTGGGACTGGCCCAGTCTCATTGTTTGAGTGGTTTGGGCTGAGATCATGAGAATAATTCTGGCTAGAGCTAACTGCTTTATTGTAAACTTCAGGCCGTGTGAAGAGACTGGATTAAGAAGTGCCTGGGTTACACATTCACCAACTATGTGAATTTATATGTTTTACTTAAAGTCTTAGAGCCTCAGTTTTGCATAAAAAGTGGGAATAATAATACAGGCCTCACAAGTTCAGAGAGCTCCTGTGAAAATCAAGTCAATTAATGAATGTGAGAGTACTGTGCAAATAAAAGAGGGTTAGTCAAAAGGCCATGTTTGATCCGGCCATCACTTTCCTTGGTATTTAACCCAAGTGAGTGGAAAACTTATGTCCACCCAAAAACCTGTGCACAAATTGGCAATCATGAAATTGCCAATATTTGGAAGCAACAAAGATGTCCTTCAATAGGTGGATGGATAAACAAAATTTGGTACATCCATACAGTAGGATATTGTTCAGCAATAAAAAGGAATGAGCTATCAAGCCATGTAAAGGCAGGGAGGAAACTTAAATGATACTGCTAAGTGCAAGAAGTCCATCTAAAAAGGGTACATACTATACGATTCCAACTATCTGACATTCTGGAAAAGGTAAAACTCGGGAGACAGTAAAAAGACCAGTGGTTGCCAGGGGTTTAGAGGGAGGAAAGAACGAATATGTGTAGCACAGAGGATTTTCAGGGCAGTGAAACTATTTTGTATGACACTGTAATGCTGGATACATGTCATTATGCATTTGTCAGAACCCACAGAATGTACAACACAAAGAATGAACCTTAATGTAAACTACGAACTTCAGTTACTAATAATGTATCAAAGGACCATGTTACTCCTGATGAAAACCCTTCAGTAGTACCCCACTGCCCACCTAAGAAAGCCCATGCACAAGAGCAACCAAAGCCCTCCATCATCTGGTCCCTTGCTCTACCCATCCAGGATTACTAGTTCCCTAAATAAACTCTCATGTTCATCCGATGTTTTTGCCTGCCTGCCCAACATCCACTTTTTCTTCTTCTGCTAACATCATCCATTTTCCTTCAGGAAACAGCACTCAATCCATCCTCAGTTTATGCGGTTTGCTAGGAGCTGCTCCACCACACTCATATTCTGCGTTAGACATATGTCCAATCAGAGGTCATCTAGACATTTTAACTGGAGCCATTAGGGAAAACAAGCTATCTTCTCATGGGGCATCTCAGAAACTAGATTGAAACCCGAATTTTTGTTGTCATCTCTGCCAGGATCTGGGAAGATCCTGCCTAAATGAAGCCAACAGAAAGAATGAATCCTGGAGAAAGCAAGAACCTCAGGCATAATGGCATCCAACGAGTGCCTGGATCCAGCTGCTTCTGAAGCCGGCCTTGCATTTCCCACCCCTTTAGACTTTTTCAATTGTGCAAGCCAACAAATACGCTCTTTATGTTTAAACCCATTTGAATTGGTCTTCTATTATCTTACAACCGTGAGTCACACAAGGAGGATGCTTTTCTGTGTTTCATTCTGTCTCTTCTCCTCATCACACCCTTGTGTTCTGATAAACACCTTTTCACTCTTCAAGATTAAGTTCTAGGGAATTCCCTGGCAGTCCAGTGGTTAGGACTTGGTGCTTTCACAGCCGTGGCCCAGGTTCAATCCCTGGTCAGGGAACTTAGATCCCACAAGCCACACGGTGTGGCCAAAAAAAAAAGAAAAAAAAAGATTCAGTTCCAGCACCACCTCTCTGTGAATCTTTCTAGACCAGTCCTGACGTCCACTCTAGTTAGAAAAAGCTCCTCAATCCCTGGAGCTTCCACAGTACCCTGTGCTGACTTCCAGCAGAGTATGCTATCTCTTATTTACACTAATCACGCTTCATTGTCTATGTGACTGTAAGCCCCTCAGTCCTTCAAAGGGAGGTGTCATAGTTTGGCATCCCCAGCGCTTTCTGAATGCTTATTGAATGGAAAAGACATTATCAAAACAGGAGTTTGTGGGAAGAAGGGCAACAAAAAGGAGTGAAAAAGAACAGGCAGGAGAAATTGTGTCCAATCATCTAGTTTAGAAGAGAAACTGAATCTAAATAAGATGGAGGAGGGGTGACATACAGGCAAATGTGATTTACACCCCTAATACTTTCATTGCTCTAGTAGCAGTACTTACACTCTTTTTGCCCCATTATCACCCACACCTGGGATCTTTTCAAGTTTACTTTTTGTATTAAAAGGAGACAGCTTTTTAATGTGGCAGAGATAGCTAGTTCTCCTTCAATATCAGTTCTCCTCTTCTTCTATAGAAATAGAACCCCTGATATTTTGCTGGATACAAGGATGCCCAGAATTAGAACTACATACCCCAGACTCCCTAGCAGCTATGTGTGGCCCTATGATTATTTTCTGGCCAATGGAATATGAGCTGAAGTGGTGCATGCAACTTCCTAAAGAGTAAACAGTTGCTTTCTTCCCCATTTTTCCACTCCCACAAGCTGGATGCATGAGCCGTTCTGGACTCTGAGGATGAGAATAAGATGAAAAGAGGATGGGTCCCTAAAGCCACCATATCAGTCCTGGACCATGATACCAGATACCAGAACCATTATGTGAGAGAGAAAACAAACTTCTAATTTATTTAAGCCTATGATTAGAGGGTCTCTATTTCAACTGGCAAGCTCATATCGTTATACAACTTCTTGGTCTCTCCTGTGTTTTTTTCCTTTTGCTTTGTTTTTTAATAAATTTATTTATATATTTATTTTTGGCTGCGTTGGGTCTTCATTGCTGCACGCAGGCTTTCTCTAGCTGTGGCGAGTGGGGGCTACTCTTCGTTGCCTTGCGCGGGCTTCTCATTTCTCATTGCGGTGGCTTCTCTTGTCGCGGATCACGGGCTCCAGGTGCGAGGGCTTCAGTAGTTGTGGCTCTTGGGCTCTAGAGAGCAGGCTCAGTAGTTGTGGCGCACAGGCTTAGTTGTTCCACGGCATGTGGGCCCTTCCGGACCAGGGACCGAACCCATGTCCCCTACATTGTCAGGCGGATTATTAACCACCGTGCCACCAGAGAAGTCCCCCTCCTTTTGCTTTGAATTGAAACTATTAGAATTCAAAGTTCCCAGTGGCCAGAAGGAGCCATCACAAGCGAAATCCATGATGGTTCTCCATCTCCCAGTCTTTCAACTGTCTTCCAGCAATCACATATATCCTCTGAAAAAAGCCCCAGTGCTCTGCATGATCAGATTGGTTTCAAAAGTACATTTGCCTAAAATACACTGATAGGACCATCAGACTTGGATACGAGGAAACCTACAAATACCAACAAGTTGTTCATGACAATATACTTTTATAGTAGTTAAAAATCAAAACACCCCCAATATCCAAGAACGGGGAAATTGTCAAGTAAATGTGAGTACACGCAGTTCCTGTCTTACGATGTTTCAACTTTACAACGGTGCAAAAATAGGCAGTCAGTAGAAACTGCTCTTCGAATTTTTTGATATTTTCCCAGGCAAGTGATTATGCTGTACCATCCTCTCTACAAATCACTATGCTGGGCAGGGCAGAGCTCCCGTCAGCACACGATCACGAGGGTGAACAACTGATTCACTTACAACCACTCTGTACCATTACGACCATTCTGTTTTTCACTTTCAGTACAGTATTCAGTAAATTACATGAGATACTCAACACTTTATTATAGAATAGGCTTTGTGTGAGATGATTTTGCCCAACTGTAGGCTAACATTAAGTGACCTGAGCACATTTAAGGCAGACTAGGTTCAGTGATGATGTCTGGTCGGTTAGGCGTATTAAATGTGTTTTCAACTTACAATATTTTTAACTTAAGATGGGTTTATGGGGACATAACCCCATTGTAAGTCAAAGAATGTCTGTATATTTCCTGTGTTTAATACAATGTAGCCATTAAAACTAACATTAACAAAGAGTGTGTAATGGTACAATGAAAAGAGATAAAAGGCAGGATATGAAACTGTAAACACAGTATGATCTCAAATATGTAAAAAAGACTGAAAAGAAAATAATAGTCACAACAGAACACTATCATGTGTTAAGCACTTACTGCCTTCCAGGCACTCTGCTAAGCACTTTACATGCATTTTCTCATGTAATCCCCAAGGACCTATGAGGTAAGTACAATTATTATTTCAACTTTATTAATGAGAAGACAGACTTGATGAGATTAAGCAACTTTCCCCAAATTTCACAGAACACAAACTCCAGTGTATCTGACACCAAAGGCCATGCTCCTATCTCTCTTGCCAGCAAACTTCTTCACGAGGTTTTAAAATAATTTTTAAAGCATCTTTCTGCTTTTCTTTCGTTTCTGAATTCTCTAAAAGTAGCATTATCTTTCTAACTGCAAACATACATACGAAATACTTAATTTTTTCAAAAAAGGAACAAGCACCCAAACACAAACAAAACGTTTTGCTTCTTCCTAAAATGCAGTGTTTGAGTGGCACTGCAGAGCCTCAGAGAAGAGCCAGGATAAGTGAGCTGAAAACTGAGTGGGGTCAGAATTCTCAAGTTTCTTCATTCACCTTTCACCAAAGTCCCATTACCATAAACAAGGAGAGTCAATAGTACACCACCTCTGAGGGGTCATGACTCCTCTGAGAATCTGCTGAAAGCTGTGGAGTCTCTTCCCAGGACAATGAGAGAAGCACGTGCATGCATCTGCACACACCAGGGCTTCCCTGGTGGTGCAGTGGTTAAGAATCTGCCTGCCAATACAGGGGACATGGGTTCGAGCCCTGGTCCGGGAAGGTCCCACATGCCACGGAGCAACTAAGCCCGTGTGCCACAATTACTGATCTTGCGCTCTAGAGCCCAGGAGCCACAACTACTGAGCCCACGTGCCACAACTACTGAAGCCCGTGCGCCTAGAGCCTGTGCTCCACAACAAAAGAAGCCACCGCAATGAGAAGCCCTCACACTGCAACGAAGAGTAGCCCCCGCTCGCCGCAGCTAGAGAAAGCCGTGTGCAGCAACAAAGACCCAATGGAGCCAAATAAATAAATAAAATATGGAAACATTGAAAAAAGTCCTAGCATTTCAAAACAGCCACTGGTTACATTTAAAAAAAAATTGTGTGCACACATTCTGCACACAATTTTAGTAGATCGACAGATGCAACATGCCTATGGGTGTGTCCCAGGTAAAGGGTCCCTGACGTAAGGTAACGTAAGAAGTCCACTTTGTTGAAACTCTGCTCCAACCCTTGCATCGCTGTCCACACAATAAACTGTGGATGGCGATGTTGATTACCAAGATGCCTTACCATCAGCAGAGATGTGCTCTGAGGTCTTTTGTTGGTGGGAAGAGGAATTTCAGCAGATATATCTACATTCTTGACTGATTCCCTGATACGGCCTGGGTGTGATGCAGAGGAAAACTAACAGGCCTACACGGATATGAATTCATGAGGAAAGTCATGAGAACACCACAAGGGTACCTCCCAGGAGTATATCCCTTTACAGTTAGAAAGTCTTTTCATACCCTAGATCTCCACTGACGCCCAACAGTCCTATGAAGATAAGGTCATTAACCCTGTTTTATATAGAATGGTGGTCTCTACTCTCAACTTCATCTACAAGAGCTGACTATACTTTGGCCAAACCCCAAGCTTGATACAAACACAATCTCTTCACCATTCCAAACAGAAATCCAGTTGATTTAACCAAACATATCATATTTCTAGAACGATCAGATTCATGAAGCCCCTCAGGGGTCATCTTACACAGTACACAGCTCTGCAAAATCTCAATTAGACCTCTCCTGCGTCTCACCTCGTGCTCCACTCACCAGATCTTCCCCCTGGAAACTTTCCTTTCCCTCCTGTATTACATAGAATAGCTTCCTTCTTTTACATGAATAACAGGCTTATTAAAGCAACTTATCAACAGAGCTAAAGTAGTAGATATTTGTGGAGTTTTAAAATTTGTTTTGTTTTCTTTCCTTATCTTGCCACCCAGCATCCACTTCCCTTTCTTGTGGGACTAGCCTTTATTTTAATTTGGGGAGCCATTTCTCCCCAATTCCCAGTGCCTGTGGTCCCAGAAGAGCTGACACCATAATCATATGACTCAGGCCAAACCAATTAGAGCCTCACATTCCCCTGGTCACAGTGACGGGTTTGGGAACAGATGAGTGACTCCTCAGATACAAGGATGCCCCATGAGACTTTCACTGACACTTCTGGGAGAAAGGATTTGATTTCAACAGATATGAAGCAGAGAGGATATAAAACCTAGAGTTGCTGCCATCATCTTGCAATAAATGGAGCCTGAGACCGAAGCCACACACCAAAGATAGCTGAACGATGGTACGAAACCAAGTCTTGATGACATAATTTGGGCCTGATGTCAGCAATGTCTGAAGCCAACTCCGATGGGCTGAATTGTGGCCACAAAGATATATCCACCTTCTATTCCCTGGAACCTGTAAATGATACCTTATATGGCAAAAAATTAATATTACTTTATGAGGCAAAAAAAAAACTGTCATTAAGTTAAGAATCTTGCAAGGAGTTTATCCTGGATTATCCAGGCCCTAAATGTAAGCCCATGCATTCCTATAAGAGAGAGAGAGAGTAAATGCAGACAGAAGAGAAAGCAGACACAAAGAGGCGAAGCTGGTATGAAGATGAAGGTAGAGATTGGAGTGACACAGCCATAATCACTCCAATTGTGGTTCTAGTTGTGGTTCCAAGGAACACCAAGGAATGCCAGGTAGCCATCAGAGGCTAGAAGAGGCAAGGTCTCCCAGTGTGTCTGGAAGGAGTGCAGCCCTGCCAACACCTTAATTTGGGCTTCTGCCCTCCAGAGCTATGAGACAATAAACTTCTGTTATTTTAAACCATCAAGGTTGCAGCAATTAGGAAACTAATTCATGAGTCCTATCACTGGACTTTTCATTTACTGAGTCAAAAAAACCCTCCCTTTTTTCCTTAGGCCATTTTACGTTGAGCTTTTTTTGTCACTTGCAGGAGAAAGACTTAAAATGACACAGCTGGTCATTAAAATGAATTCCCATAAAAGCCATGAACATGATAATTTTTCTCTATCTCATTACATACATACGAGGAAACTTTTCAAAGAGATGAAATATGACAAGCATCACAAGCACAAAATTTAAGATATCATAATGTGACTCAAACCTAGTTCTTCTGACTCCATAAGTCATGTTTTGTAAGATGTATTTAGCTCATACTTAGCAAGTATAGTAATGACTACACATATGGCTCCACCCTCAAACAATAAGGCAGACAACAGTATCATCACCAGTGTTATTCCCTTACACTCTTTGCTCCCCAACTCATATCGAAATAGCCAAAAATTGAAGTACAGGAGACCATTTGAAGAGCCCTAGTTCTTCCATTCTGTTAGAATCTCTAAAATTCTAGGCTTAAATAAAGCCAAATCCACAGAGCATTTCTTAGTTGGACCATATCACCTTAGGCCCTTTCACGATTTACCTTCACTGTATTGCGTTTTAAGGTCATGTCCTTAACTTTTTTTTTTTTTCACGTCCTTAACTTTTATGAAGAAATATCTATTACTGCTTTTACCACAAAAACATTGTTAGGATCATTATGTACTACCCATTTGAGTATTCCCTACATAAATCTCATTTGAAGAATTTATTATATAAGTACTAGAAAAACCTTTTTTATTTCCCCTTAAAGGACTGGTATGCTCCAGTCCATTATATTCTGATAATGATGGTGTTTCCCTTTTTGCTTTGGCTGCCAGAAAGCTCACACAGCTCAAGTGCTATTCCAGCATCTATATTAATCCTTATAGTAAGTATGCATATTCACATGCTTTTTCCTGGATATGGTCTTTTCCTTACATTCTTTTCCCCATCTTCTACTTAGAGTGGAATCCTAAAGAGAGTATGTAATGGCTAATCTTTTGTGTCAACTTAATTGGGCCATGGGGTGCCCAGATATATGGTTAAACATTAAATTTGGGGGTATGTCTAGGAATGTGTTTCTGGATGAGATTAACATTTGAATTGGTAGACTGAATAAATATTGCCCTCTCCAATGTGACTGGGCCTCATCCAATTCATTCAAGGCCTGAATAGAATAAAAGGCTGAGTGAGAAAGAATTCTCTCTCTCTGCCTCACTGGCTTCAAGCTGGGATATCTGCTTGGATCTCCTGGGTCTAGACCGCCCAGCCTCCTTAATCACATACCTACTAAATGTGATTTGATACAATATATGAAATGATATATGTATACGAAATCAAGAGATTGGTTATAAGAAATTGGTATATATATATATCTCCTGTTGGTTCTGCAGTGGAAGCGAGGAGTCTTAACCACTAGACCACCAGGAAAGCCCCCCAATTTCCTATTGGTTCTGCTTCTCTGGAGAATGCTGACTTATACAGGGTATAATGGATAAATCATATAGGGTAAAAGTGACCTGAAAAAATACCTTATATTGCCCTAACCTGCAGTATATAATAAAGTACATACGCAAAGTTTTACAATATGGTTACTATTTTATTCATATCCTTGAATTCGTGTGTGTGTGTATATATACTTTTATATGCCATATATTTGTGTGTGCATGTATTACCACATAGTTTAGTGTTTTTTTTGAATTTTTGAATTTTATTGTATTTATTTATTTATATATTTTTGCGGTACGTGGGCCCTCTCACTGTTGTGGCCTCTCCCGTTGCAGAGCACAGTCTCTGGACATGCAGGCTCAGCGGCCATGGCTTACAGGCCTAGCCGCTCCGCGGCATGTGGGATCTTCCCGGACCGGGGCACGAACCCGTGTCCCCTGCATCGGCAGGCGGGCTCTCAACCACTGTGCCACCAGGGAAGCCCTATTGTATTTATTTTTTTATACAGCAGGTTCTTATTAGTCATCAATTTTGTACACATCAGGGTATACATGTCAATCCCAATCTCCCAATTCATCCCACCACCCCGCGGCTTTCCCCCCTTGGTGTCCATACATTTGTTTTCTACATCTGTGTCTCTATTTCTGCCCTGCAAACCAGTTCATCTGTACCATTTTTCTAGGTTCCACATATATGCTTTAATATATAATATTTGTTTTTCTCTTTCTGACTTACTTCACTCTGTATGACAGTCTCTAGATCCATCCACATCTCAACAAATGACCCAGTTTCGTTCCTTTTTATGGCTGAGTAATATTCCATTGTATATATGTACCACATCTTCTTTATCCATTCATCTGTCGATGGGCATTTAGGCTGCTTCCATGACCTGCTATGGTAAATAGTGCTGCAATGAACACTGGGGTGCATACCACATAGTTTTGATGTCTGCTGCTAGCCACATCTCTTTAAAGATGATTCCTTCCAGAAGATAAGAATTAATATTTACATAGCACTTTACATTTGACAAAGCTTCCATACCCTCAAACTTTATTTTAATCCTCACATTTTCCATTCTCAAGCAAGGAAAACGAGGCTCAGAAAGTTCAAGGAATTCTCCCAGCCCCCTCGACTAAAAAACATCAGCTCTGGAGTCTGACCCAAAATCTTCTGAAGCCAAAAGATCCTTGGACTGGTTGGAGGAAGTACTGATCCAAGAGAACAGAATGTGATCCTTACCTTTTAAGGGAGCCCCTTGATACCACCTCAAGTATAACAACCCTCAATTCGAGTGTTACGTGTACTTGCATAACTGCCCATAACAGAAAATAATAAGATCTTTGAACCTCTGGTCACCTTCTGGTTCCACAAAGGAGCTCAGCAATGAAGCCAAGGGGCCTTCATTGCTCAACCCTCCAGGGCCACACTAGCCTAAATGGAACTTTCCTGAGAATTAGGAAGGCTCTCAGGGACTTGAGGTGCCCTGTGTCCTGGTCTACTTAGCTGGTGAGTAAAAGCAGGGTGACCTCAGGCCCCACGTGCCCCAGCCAGAAGTCTTTGCTAGTGCTAGGCAGCCTTGACATTGAACTTCACCACCCTGAGCCCCTTTCATGCTCTTCCTCCTTCCTTTCATATTCTTTCCCCTTTCTCCTCTCTCATCGTTTCCCTTCCTACTCCCCCATCTACTTTAGGGTGGCCCTTCCAAGGCCACAGCTAGGCGTGACATCCAGTTGGCTCTCTGACCCTTATCCTACCATGCTCACCCTGGAATTCAGAGCTTTCTTCTGAGGGTGGTAATCCCAGCACAAGCATCTTAGTCTCAAACATTGAGTCCTCCCTTGAGAATGCTGCCAAAATTACAAGCAAAATAAGAATCTTCACCGGCACTCCTAGAAGCTAGCCCCTGGCCTGTACAACCCACCTCCATTCTTGATGCACTGACTGGGAACCACTGCCTTCAGCCAACTGATCCAAAGATATAATGGCACTTTTAAGTGCCGACAAATATTGGGAAATAAGTCTTAATTGTTAAAATAATTGCTGCCAGGAATCACAGCGCCAGTTCATAAAGCTGGAGCTTTCAGAGCACTTTCTATATAATAGCATGAAACCATCTGTTCTGAAGCAAACCATTTCAATCATCGCTGTGTGTTCAGAGTCAATTAAATAAACCAAGGATCAAGGAGAGGAAATAAGTAGCAGCCAACAAATAATTTTCACAATAGAACTGAAATGAATCAGAGCATCTAATTCAACATTCCTCCTATCCAACTGTGAAAAATTATGCAGCCTCGTGCATTTACCTTAGCCATAATATGAAGAATAAGCTTCTGTGTTTATGGAAGAAGAACTCTCTCCAAGAATTCGGTGTGCATAATTAACAGCCAGTTGACTCTCCCTTTGGCTGCACTGGGGAGTTGGGGGGCAAGAAGGAGTCTTTGTCTCCCCAGCTGGCACAGTCTGGGAGCTCAGCAGAAGAGCTGGGACACTGGGCAGGCTCAGGCTCCTGTGAAACTTGGAGGCACTGCTCTCCTACACCCCATCTGGCCACACGCTAGACTTCTTCCCAGGGCCTCCGGCTTCCGCTTAGGTCATGCTCTCCAACACCAGTTGTGGAAAGGGTTTGCGTTCTTGCCAGTTGGGGTTCTCGGCCCTTGTGCAAATTAGGTGTTGTCCCTGAGCAAACTGTGAGATAGTAATGAAGTTACCTTATCACTCAGGGTAGTTTAAGAGGCCTGTCTACCCTGAGGACACACACAGACCCTCAGGGTCTGAAGTCCCACTCAACCAAGAGTGCCTCATAGATTGATGAGCTTTCAGTAGACATGTGAGAGGAGTAATCACCTCATGCCAGCTTTAAACAGTAAGTATAAAGATATATTCCAGGGGGCTTCCCTGGTGGCGCAGTGGTTAAGAATCCGTCTGCCAATGCAGGGGACACGGGTTCAAGCCCTGGTCCAGGAAGATCCCACATGCCACGGAGCAACTAAGCCCGTGCACCACAACTATTGAGCCTGCACTCTAGGGCCTGCGAGCCACAACTACGGAGCCCACGTGCCACAACTACTGAAGCCCATGCACCCTAGAGCCCGTGCTCCACAGCAAAGGGAAGCCACCACTGTGCGAAGCCCGCGCACCACAACAAAGAGTAGCCCCCACTCGCCGCAACTAGAGAGAGCCTGCGTGGAGCAATGAAGACCCAACACGGCCAAAAATAAGTGAATAAAATAAATTTTTTAAAAAAAGATATATTCCAAATGAGCGACACAGGAATACACTCATAAACAAAATAACAGAGGAAATAAAGAGAAAACGACCTCTCTGAGTGGTGAAAAAAATGAGTATAGGAGACACTTGTAAAATCTGGATAGAAGACTGATATGCTTCTATCTGAAAACTTATTTTCTTCAAAACATGTATTTTCACCTTAACCATCATTGTCTTTGAGTAAAAGATAGTTTTCTACTTCTTTATACTTCTTTAAAACTTTTTCAGGTGTTAAATAATGCACATGCAGTATTTTCATAATCAGAAAATATATGCGTACTGTTAAAATGCCACAGTGCAGGTCCCCATGTTTAAAAACAATTGACATATTAGGCATAAAATATAACACCTACAATAGGTAAACAAACAACACAGAGAAACTGAGCATGTGATCATCTTAAAGCATCTCTGAAGAACTTCTAAACACAGCCTAATAGTCCAGAGCTGGACTGGGATGCTATGAGAATTTCCAATATAGAATCCAGAGCCCTGGGGGAGAGGAGGTTGTGTGTGGAACTCTGGACCTCACCACTGCTCCAGGCACTTTCTCTAGCCCATACCTAGGGGTGCTGGGATGGAACAGATCTGGGGAAGGGACTCCCCACTGCTTAATGAGGATGTAAGAATTCCCTAGGGAGGACATTTCTGCCATACGAAGAAAATTAGGTCAAAAATGCAAATTAAAACAATAATAAAATGTCATTTTCACCCATCCCATTAGATTGGCAAAATGTTTAATGTTTGAAAATATCAGGTGTTGGTGAAGTTTAGGAAATGGGTTTTCTTGGACAGTGCTAGCAGGAGCATAAGTTAATTATAGCCATCTGAGAGAGCAATTTGGATGACACTATTAATTCCTTAACTGCACACACATAAACACACACACAACTCAACCACGTCAAGTGCAGAGTTGATTATTGTAAGAATGATGCAAACAACAGTTTCCAGTCAGCCTGTTATATCACAAAAGCACAAAAATAAAGATCATGAAAATTGTATCATACGAAACTGACAATCTGCTGAAATGAGAGGATGCCAAGTGATCATCGTTAAGAGGTTTTTAGCTGACTGCCTTTTGAGAACAGGAGTTAGATGAAGGATGGAAGCCAATCAACCAATTTCATTATATTCAGATTCACAACGTTATAGTATCTACCCTAGAGCAACACTCACGTAGGAGTACAAGATTGCTCATTGGAACACTGTTTGCAATAGAATGGAAACCACCTAAAAGTCCATCAGTAGGGGATTATTTAAATTACCAAGGCTTCATACTATGAAGCAGTAAAGAAACAAGGCAATGCCTGAAACTAACACAATATTGAAGTATAAATTAATTATACTTCAATAAAAGAAAGAGGTAAATACATATGCCAGACATAGGTTATCTCCAAGATATGTTATTGAATAAAAAATTTTAAAACAAGCCACAAGATGATAAGTACAACTGATGCCACACATGTAAAAATAAAATACATAAATATTCGTGGCTAAATATGCATAAGTTAATTTTAAATTTAATTTTAGAAAAATATAATTTAAAATTATATATATAAGATTTAAAATATAAAATTAATTTTTATAATTAAAAATTAAGAAAAATAATTCAATTTAAATATAATTTTTATATACAATTAATTTGTATCAGTTTTAGAAAAATATATATTAAAATGATAGTAATAGTTACATCTGGGATAGGAAATAGGATAAAAGGCATCAAAAGAGAGTTTAACTTGATCCGTAATGTTCAACTTTTTAAATTTACAATAAAAATGTATTCATGTATTTCTTGTGTAATTAATAGGAACAAATTTTAAAATGTAGTTATGTTTTATTTGGTCTGTATTTTTTTTATATCTTTATTGGAGTATAATTGTTTTACAATGTTGTGTTAGTTTCTGCTGTACACCAAAGTGAATCAGATATATATATCCCCATATCCCCTCCCTCTTGAGCCTCCCTATCCCACCCTTCTAGGTCGTCACAAATCACCAAGCTGATCTCCCTGTGCTATGCAGCTGCTTCCCACTAGACATCCAGTTTACATTTGGTAGTGTATATATGTCAATGATACTCTCTCACTCCACCCAGCTTCCCCTTCCCACCCTGTGTCCTCAAGTCCATTCTCTACGTCTGCATCTTTATTCCTGCCCTGCCACTAGGTTCATCAGTACCGTTTTTTAGATTCCATATATGTGCATTAGCATACGGTATTTGTTTTTCTCTTTCTGACTTACTTCACTCTGTATGACAGACTCTAGGTCCATCCACCTCATTACAAATAACTCAATTTCGTTCCTTTTGATGGCTGAGTAATATTCCATTGTATATATGTGCCACATCTTCTTTATCCATTCATCTATCAGTGGACACTTAGGTTGCTTACATGTCCTGGCTATTGTAAATAGAGCTGCAATGAACATTGTGGTACGTGACTCTTTGAATTATGGTTTTCTCAGGGTATATGCCCAGTAGTGGGACTGCTGGGTCGTATGGTAGTTCTATTTTTAGTTTTTTAAGGAATCTCCATACTGTTCTCCATAGTGGCTGTATCAATTTACATTCCCACCAACAGTGCAGGAGGGATCCCTAGGAACAATACTTTTAAAGCAAGAAGCTCTTACAGAGACAGGCATACACCCATGTACACACTGTACACACCACAGAAACTCCATGTATTCAAGAGTTTACTTCTTTGGCGCTTTCCCTGAGGACTCTGGAAAAAGCCACATTTAGCAGAGTTTCTACTACTGCTCAGCTGTATTTTCATTCCTTTTTAAATTTCCTGTGTTTATTTAGTAAAGAAAGCTTCATACCTCAAGAAGGAGAAGACATGGGGAAGAGGAAGAGAGGGAGGAGAGAGGAAGATGATGAGGAGGAGAGGGAAGGTAAGATGGGAAAACTAGGGAAAACCACACTTGCCCCTGTGCCCTGTGGAGAGGAAAGAGCTCCTGCCTTAGAATCCTGGCCCTCCCACTTAACAGCTGTGTCAACTTGAGCAAGTGTCTTCATTACTGGATCCTCCATTTTCTCTTCCGCAAAGCAGAGCATTAGTAAGAAAGCCTAGGTAAGTTGTCTGGCTTGGGGTCTGGTACATAGTAGGCAGTACAGAAACATGCTTCTGATCAGGGCTCTAGGGCAAGAGAGCCTGAGGGCAAGGTGTTGGCTGGTTCTTCCACGTTGGAATATGATTAATTCCATCTGATGGAGGCTGACCAAGTCCTCCCACCTGTTATCTGACAAAGATAAGGGAACGAGATTTCATCAGTGAACCTGAACCTCAGATCTGCAGAAACCCACAGACATGAGATTCATCAGTTCTGTGTTTGTTGTTATCACTAGACTACATTTGCAGCACTTGATAATTTGCACAGCACTTTCCTCTCCATTACCTAATGTGATTCTCACAACAACTTGGTTAGGTTATTGGGACAGATATTATTTGCATTTCCAGAGGAGGAAATTGAGGCTCCGAGACCTGAGGGACTTGCCAGACTCAGGAGTAGAGCTGGGATTCACACTCACTTTCTTGTGCTTACAAAGCCTGTACTATTGATACTGCCGCTGCACCTCTGCACCTTACCCTCGGCCGTTCAATAATGCAAGGTTGGGGGTGGGGTAGAGGCTAAGGGAAACCATTTCTGGATTGTCTCCCACCACCAGTTCATCACACGTCACTATCTACTTCAGAGCTGCTCCACAGAAAGGACAGCAGATCCCAGCTTCTTTGTGGGAAAATTCTCTCTCAGTTCAACCTTGTATACAATTCTAATCACCATGCTTGAATCTCCCTTATCCATTTTAAGATATCATTCACGTCTGGCCATTGTCTGCCTTTCTCCTTGATAAAGTTTTCCTTCTTTCTCCAACTCTCCACTCCTTTCCCAAACACAGGACACAGGGAAACTTTTATACTCCATATTTGTTTGGGCACCTTCTGAGTCCTTGGAGGATATTCTGAGATCATCCGTTCTATCCGTGAATCGTTTTTTCCAAGATCCCCTTCTAGTGTCAGAAGCAGATTGTCTCTGAATCTTCAGGGGATTAAAACAGATTTTTCTTCTCCCTATGTGTGAAGTGAACTGTGACCATTTAGCTTAGGTGACTTTGTTCCTGACCAGCAACAAAAGAGGGTATTTAAGGAGGAAAATCATTTGAGCCTGTTTTCAAGAATCCAGTGTAATGTTTCAAGATTTGTATGTTCTTAGATGCAGTCATACACACGAAGGAGGAGAAGAAAGAAGAAAGAGAAGAAAGAAAAGAAAAAACCAAAAAGAAAATAATTCCTTTTATAACAGGAAATGCTGACATTTTTAAAACAATGTATTTTTTCCACCTGTGAACTTTAAGCACTGCATCCAAATCAGAACCTATAAAAGTCCGCACAAAGTAACGTTTCTGTAGTATCTCTTTGCTTCAATAATATGCTAAAGTAGTTATAAATCCTTTGTCTGAAAGATGGGAAGGAAAGACCAATTTTTCATCCAGGCAACTTGGATAAGATAGGGAGCCAAATACCATAATGTCTTCATAAGCCCTTCAACAAGATGACTTAAGAAAGTGATTTTCATTGCCAAGGCAAAGTAAAGAACTAAAGCAGTTTGCTGCATAAATTAGATGAACTTGGCCCAATTTCATAAAAAGTTGAGAATTTGGGGAACTGGGGGGAGTAGCCTCACTTTTCTGCTCCATTTGTTAGCAGATATCAAGTTCCTCTAAAAAGTAAAGTAAGCAGGTATGGATGTAGCTTGCCAATATTTCTATCTCATCATTCTATAAAATTAACACTGTTGAGTGTTAACTAGACTATATGCTATACATGCTATATGTTATATATGCTAGAGACTTTGCATATACCATCTCACTTAATTCTCATGACACATTCTCAGAAAAAAAAAATACATCAACCCAGATTTGCAGTTGGGGAAACTGATGTTCCAAGAGAGCTTCACTAAGCTGCCCAAGACAACAGAGCCAGAGAGTGGCAAAGAAAGGATCTGAACTCAATTCTGATCTCTCTCTCTCTCTCACACACACACACGTGAGCGCGCGCACACATGCCATTTTGTATTATATGCATCAAAAAGAAAGCACAGGACTTCCCTGGTGGCGCAGTGGTTGAGAGTCCTCCTGCCGATGCAGGGGACACGGGTTCGTGCCCCGGTCCGGGAAGATCCCACATGCCGCGGAGAGGCTGGGCCCGTGAGCCATGGCCGCTGAGCCTGCGCGCCCGGAGCCTGTGCTCCGCAACAGGAGAGGCCACAACAGTGAGAGGCCCGCGTACCGCAAAGAAAAAAGAAAAGAAAGAAAGCACATAACTGTTGGGAACTCTATGTATGAAACAATATAATGAGTATATTTTTACAATGGTTAAGTGGGAGGAGTTTATATTTGTGACACGAGTTGTCATGAAATCATGTAATGAATTCAACCTATATATCCATGAAAGAGACTCCCCATTTCATTCTGTCTTATAGAAAACAGAGTTTAGGTGACTTGGTATAGAGAGTCACAAGTCAAATGAGAACTAAGACCAAAGATACCTGAGGTTTTGGCTCTCTGACCTTGTTTTAAACATGTATGGCTTATCATTATAAAACACAAGCTCATTATAAAAGACAACCTCACAGATATTATAGATTTGGATATTGTAGACTGCACTTTTTATTGACTGTTCAGCAAACTCAGCTTAAGACAGAGGAAGAGAGCCTCCCCAATAAGTATGGTAGGCAAGGGAATGAATTTGAGGGTCCAACAGACCGGATATGAGTTCACACTCTGTCTCTTCTTAATGGTCATGTGCTCAGGACAGATTATTTAATCTCTAGAGCATCCATTTCCTCACTTGAAATGTGGGGGTGATAAAAGTATCTACCTCATTGGTTTACTGTGAGGATGGGACACATTTACGCTACTTGTTCCTGATATACCTGACATTTTAGTTATCATTAGAGCCACAAGCAGACAAAAGAAATAATACCAAGCTTTTAAAAAACTTGGGCATTGGACATACCTTCTTAAAACTAAGTCTGAGTGTTAAAATTATTCTTCTAGAAAATGTAATCTCTAAGTATATAGTATGCCTGGAGTATAGGCAAAATTATAGAGTTGAAATAGAGATGTTTATATGCATCATTTCCCTTCCAGAAAATTAAACACCTAAATCACCGTACAGAGTACCAGTCATCCTGTATTAGGTAAAACTGAAGGAAGAGAAATATTTTCCTCCTCTTCATAAAACAACCATGTCACAAAGTTATTATTTAAATCTTTTGTATACTAGTCAGCAATTTTCCTATTTCTACGTTTGCTCTGTTAAATAGCTGGTCACCACCCTGTGTCTAAAAATATTATATAATCAGGGATCAACCTTATATAGCACCTCCCCCCAAGAATGGATCACATTCCTAAAAATGACTTTAAGCATTCCTTCTATAATTTACTTCGGCATAATTAATGATAATTTATTGTACTTTATTGGACAAAGTTATTGGACAAAGTTACAGAGAATATAATATACTAACCATTAGTACAGCCTGTAAATATATATTATAGGATGAATGAATGAAGAGAAGGGACTAGATGAGTAAATAAGTAAATATATTAAGTGACCATTTGTAGAGCTCTCAACCAAGTGGAAAAAAATAATTTTTTCCCCAGGGATGAAACAAAGAACGTTAGCGCCACCTGGAGGCAAGAGTCAATTTGAAATGTAAGGAACATAACTTTATCAGCACTTAAAGTGGCAGCAGAGATGGTCGAGCCTTGCATGGTCCTAAACGGTAGCACATGTGTGGCTATTGAGCAGTTGAACTGTGGCTAGTCCAAACTGAGATGTGCCATAAGTGTAAAATACATACCTGATATCAAAGACAATATGGAAAAAATAATGCAAGATATCTCGTTCATAATTTTTATATTGATGACATGTTAAAATATTTTTTACTATATGAGATTAAATCAAATGTTATTAAAACTAATTTCACCTATTTATTTTTACCTTTCTAATGTGGCTTCTAGACGTTTAAAATTACATACATAGCTCACTTTATCTTTGTATTGGACGATGCTGCTCTCACCCTTCCCACTCAGTATGTGGGCCATGGGGCCAGCAGCAGGGGTGTTCATTACCTGAGAGATTGTTAGAAATGCAGAATCTCAGGCCCCATTCCAATGTACTGAATAGGAATCTGCATTTTAGCAAAATCCCCAGGTGACATTTATATTAACTTTGAGACTTGCTGCTGTAATCCAACTGGGCAAACTGAGACCCAGAGTGGCTTGTTCATGGTTACCTAGCTGGTTACCTAAAGCCTGATTCTCCAGCGGTATTAAAACTGCCAAATACCACACCCCACACTGCATCATCCTGAAGACCCTTCCATCTTGTAAAAATAAAACAGACTGCTGCTTCACTAGCAAAAGACAAATATTATTGCAAATATATAAAAAACAGATGGTGATCTCAGGAATATTCTAGGGTATTCTTCAGTCCTTGAGCAAGTCAGTCACTGTAAGTCACTACGTAAGATTGTAGAAAACCTGTGCTTTCTTAACTATTCCTACAAATAACATCCATGACCATGTAAAAGGGTCAGAGTTTAAAATCAATAATGTGCATTCCAGTCACTGAGTCAGTTTTGTAACCCACCTCCTTGCAGGAGGGTCTTATTCATTCTTTGAATGTCCAGCTCCTCACAATATGTTTAGCTCATAGCTTTGAATACATGTGTTGAATGAACACATTCATTTCTGTTGCTTAGGTTCTATACCTCAGGAAATGTTCCTTTCTTTACATTGTCTAACAACAATGTAAAGAAATTTAGGAAAACACTTAAGTAGGAACCGTAGCTAAAATCAGTCGTGCTTTTATGCCAAAATCCCTTTGTAATTAAGCACATTGTTAAGAAAAAATTCAAATAGATACTAACTTTGGTCATGAAAATGTAATTCATCGTATAGAAAGAGGAGGCTCCAGGTAAAACAAGATAATATTGGTAAGGAATTCCAAGGAGCAGAAGTTGTTAAAATATTTTCACTCATTTTTGTAAAGATTTTTGTAAGACAGATTAATCAAACCTAATCAATTTCCAGTGTACCCTGTGTATGACCAAAATGTTTTCTCTCATAAGAAATTACTTTTTTTGTATGCCAACTGGAAACTGTAGATTTAACTTAGGAAATGAACTTCGGTGCTATACAAATTGACTATACTAACTAGAATAGGAAGCACATTAATGAAATGATTTTTTTAATGATGTAAGTCATATAGGAAGGAAAGTTTAACTCCCACTCTCTTCCTTTCAATTGTCCCATTTCCTCATGTTTTATCCATTACTCATGTCAGGTTTTGTTATTAACCTAAATAAAATAATAGGACATCAATCTTGCCTGTTATATATAATAATGAACAGATGACTGTTGCATATAATTATTGGAATGGTAATAACAATAAAAATAATAGGCAATTTGCAGCAACATGGATGGACCTAGAGATTATCATACTAAATGAAGTCAGACAGAGAAAGACAAATACCATATGATATCACTTATATGTGGAATCTAAAGAAATGATACAAATGAACTTATTTACAAAACATAAACAGACTCACAGACATAGAAAACAAACTTATGGTTACCAGAGGGGAAAGTGGGGGAGGGATAAATTAGGAGCTTGGGAATAACAGATACACACTTCTTTATATAAAATAAACAAGGTCCTACTGTATATAGGACAGTATATACACACAGAGAGCTATATTCAATATCTTGTAATAACCTACAATGGAAAAGAATCTGAAAAATAATATATATATAATAATAGGCAAAAATAGTATATAAACCATTCGATTACATATCATTAATATCCAAAAAATGTATATATCATTTATTTGGCACTGAGATGTGTACTGCCTTACAACATTTCTTTTATTGAAGTCTTGAACAGATATAGAATGATTCATTCATTCAACAATATACACAGGGAATAAAATAATCACTGCCCTCCTGGAGCATTCGTTCTCAAACACACAAGTAATGAAATACATGGTACATCATACTGTAATGAGTGATGTGGGGAACATTAAGGGTGGTCTCTCTTAATTTTGGGTGGGAACCTGTAAGAAGCGAGGGAGGAGGTCATGCAGATATCTGGGGGAGAGCTGCCTGATCAAATGGAACAAAGTACAAAGGCCATAAAGCAGGAGCATGCTTAGTGGATTGAGGAGCAACGTGGAGGCCAAGGTGAGGGGAGAGGAGTGGACATGAGCAGGAGTAGGAGGAGATGAAGTCAGAGAGGGAGCAAGGGCCAGATCAGGTAGGACACTCTACACCATTGTAAGCACTCTGGACATTCCTCTAAGTATGAGGAAAAACAACTAGAGGGTTTATCATGACATGACATGATCTGACTTAACCTTTAGAAGGACTCACTCTAGCTGCTGTGTTGGAAATAGACCTTAGGGGTCAAGGCAGAAGTGGGAATTAGAAGACTATAATAATAATCCAGGCAAGAAATGATGATGACGTGGTCCAGGATGATAGTGAAATGGTATAAAATTCTAGACATATTTTGAAGGTAAAACTAGCAGGATTTTCAGGTGGATTAGACGTGGTGCATGAAAAGACAAGATAAGACCTCAAGTTTTCTGACCAATGGAGATACCAGTTCCTGGGAAAACTGAGAAGTGAGCAAATTTGGTTGGGGAGAGGCAGAGGGAGAGAAATCAGAGAATGATTTTAGAGATGAATTTAAGGTGACTTTTAAATATTCATTTTTAAAAATTTGACAGACTAGAACAGAATTCAAGGGAAAGGCTGAGGCTGGAGTCCTTGGCATTAGTTCAGTCCCGAGATATGGGATCAACAAAGAAGAGAGTGGAACTGGAGCCAACAAGAATTTCAGAACTGAGCTTTGGAATATCCAATACTGAAAGGGCCTGACTGCTGCTTAACTGTTAAGATGTTTAGTGTTGTCATTCCCCCAAACAAAATGCTAGCTCCCTGAGGCTGCAGCCCAGTCTTTACATTTTTCATTATGCACTTTGCCTATGATGGGTGATCAATAAATACCTGGTGAATGAATGAGTAAATGAATGTACCATGCAATGTTTAGAGGGGTTGCCAAGACAAAGGAAGAAAAAGTACAGGAGGACCATATCTGGCATATTTCTCCAGTCCCCATCACTCACTCCTCCCCATGGGGGAAAGAATGACTTACCTACTTGATGAATCTGGGAAAGGAAATTGAGACTGGGAGGCTCAGCAGTTTCTGGGCTCTTACTTTTCCAGGGAGAGTTCTCAAGTTGTAAGATTACCATTTGGGGGCTAGGAGAGGGAGAGGAGAATGATAAATTATCCCCTCTTCAAATCTCAGTGTAGTGCTATACGGTCTTTTGTGATTGGTTTCTTTCACTTAGCATACATACTTTTTTCAAGGCCCATCCATACTGCAGCATGTATCAGTCTTTCATTCCTTCTTATGGCCAAACATTACCCCATTGTAAGGATGTACTGAATTTTGTTTATCCATTCATCAGCTGATAGACATGTGGATGGTTTCCACCTTTGGCAATTATGAATAATGCTGCTATGAACACTCGTGTCCAAGTTTTTGTGTAGATATATATTTTCAATTCTTTTGGGCATATTCCTAGGAGTAAAATTGCTAGATCAAAGAGTACCTCTATGTTTAACTTTCTGAGGAGCTTCCAGAGTGTTTTTCAAGCTAGATGCTCACTTGTACATTCCCACCAGTAGTGTATGAGGGTTCTGCTCTCTCCCCAACACTTGTTACTTGATCACAGTGGTCCCACTGGGTATGAAGTGGTATCTCATTGAGGTTTGGATCTGCATTTCCCGGATCACAATGTTGAGCATCTCTTGATGTGCTTATTGGCCATTTGTATATTCTTCTTTATTCTTTCCTCACCACACAGACTAGTTTGGACCCTATTTCTATTGTACTGGTTAACCTTACTTTTTTTTTTCTTTTTGAGCCTTTAAGTCAAATATAACAGCTCTTCTCCTTCTCCCAAACACAAAGACCTTAAAAAAACTTACCACTTCATCCCATTTTCACTGTTATATAGTATCTTACTCCAACTTTATTACTTATACCTTACAAATTTGTCATGTCATTATTATTATTTTATGAAGTCGGTGCTTACTTGGTAATCTAACTAAACACTCAAATTTGCTAATTACATTGTTTACCATTGTTTACTGCATCTCACTCTTTCCTTCTGGGTTCAATTTCCTTCTTCCTAAAGGACATGCTCAAGTACTTTTTTCAAAAAGACCCTATGAGTATTAAATTATATTTCTTCAGTTTTTTTATATGCTTATTTTTGGATAATAGTTTATTTTGTATAGTTTCTAATTGACAGCTACTTTCCTTTAATATTTTAAAATACGATTCCATTGATTTCTAGATTCTATAATTGCTGTTGTTGTCTAGTTATTACTCCTCTAGATAAATGTCTTCCTTCTGTCTACGGAAATAATCAATAAACCAATCTATAATAGGAGTAGAAAAGAATTTTATTTGAGCCAAACTGAGAACTATAGCCCAGGAGACACAGATTCAAGAAGCACGTGAATTATGTTCCACTGGACTACCAAATGGAGGAGGCTTATACAGGCAAAACCCACAAAATTACGTAATGCGTTGGTCAAGAATTATAACTGTAGCTGGCAAAAAATAAGGGTGCTTGTTAAGTAAGGATTGATTGGGTACAAAATGGTTGCATAGTTACAAGTGGAGACCTTAAGACCATAAGGGTGCAGCTGGCAGCTGCTAGCAGATATTGTTTTGAGAATAGTTGGTGGTGGCCTTGAGAATGATACAGTTCAGAAAATTCAGGTTCTTGGTGACACAGAACATGTCTGAAACCACATCCACAATGGCCACCCAGCTCCATCCTGAATGCCTGAACCACAGTTACTCCATTTTGATTTTTTTAATGCATTCTTTTCTTTAATGGTTAAAGCAGATGAGCAATGCATACCTGACAAGCCACAAAACAGCCTGTTGAGGTTACCATAAAGTTTAAGTTAAATCACGTATAGACCAGAGTGACTTCCCCATACCTCAATATGTGAACATTTCTTCCATCACTTCTCTAAGTGCATTTAAGATTTTGTGTGTGTGTGGTTTGCCTCTGATATTCATTTCTACTTGTGTCTAAATGTCTATTTTTATTTATTCTGCTCAAGTTTCATTATGTTTCTTAAATATAAAGATGCAAAATTTTAATCAAATTGGAAATTATTTCAAACACTACCTTTTCAAACTTTATCTGTTGTACATTTCCTCTTTTCTTTCCTTCTGGCATCCTTGGTTATATGTTGGCTCTCTTTCTTCTGCCTTGTTCTTTTCTTTCATTTCCCATCTCTATCAATTTTTGCTGCTTTCTGAGTATCTACCCTAGATTTACCTTCCAGGTTTCTTGTCAGCTATCTCTAACTAGCTGTTTAATCACTTTTCTTTCCTTTTCTAGAAGTTCTATTTGGTTCTATAAAACTTCCCTGGTCTTTCCCTAACAGTGCATTCTTTTCTAGGATTTTAAGCCCTTCTATTGTGTCTTTGACCACTGCAAACATATTTATTTTATATCTTTCAGACTGCAGTTCAATTATCTCAATTTCTTACTGTTCTGTATTCCTGACTTTTGCCACTCATCGTAGATTGCTTCCAAATGAGTTCTGTTTCCTTTTAGGACATCTTTAGTGCGAGTTCTTTTTCTCTGACAATTTGTTCCAAGTGTTTTGGCATTTGCTGTGCCAGGCAGAAGTATCAAAAGCTTAGACCAATTTTTATATTACTTTCTCACCTAAGAAAGACAGTTAAAGGTAAGATAGAACACCTAGAAAGCAGACAGGTTGATATTTTTCCTCCCATCCAAAGCCCAAACTATTACCTACAAGCTTTTTTTCATCTATTTCTGCCAGTGGGTAGATTTTTTTTTCTAATTCATCTTTATACATTTTCACCATAGAAAGCTACAGAGAAACTTTATAAGCTACTTATTGTTGGTTAGGTTGTAAACGATAGCAGCGGGCTACTACTCCTGCCACAACAAATAGAAAAAATGGAAACAAAACAAATATCTCATTTTAAGACACTGAAAGGATGTAGAAACAAAGTCTAGATGAGTTTAATTCCAGAGAAGGAAAAGTCCTTCCAGGCAGTCGTTTCTCTCCTGTTATGACCAAATAAAGGGCAAGGTTTCTCTGAGGGAAAACACTGACTTCAATATCTATGGCCCTTATATAGGCACACCCAGGTCACCCCCTCTGCCAAGGACGAGCCAGGCATCCTAAGGAGTTGCTCTCTCATCCACAGGATGGGTGCTAACACCACTTCATAGAGCCATGGTGCTGATTAAAACAGAATGCTCTTTTTAAAAAGTCTGATAGATAATTAAAAATTGTAAAGTGTGAAGCACATAAAATGTGAAGTACAATCAAAAGAAAAATAGACAATAGAAGCAGACACACAGATGATTCAGTTAAATAGAAAGACACAATAACCCTTAATGGGTATATACCTAATAACATAACTTTAAAATACAGAAAGAAAATTGACTAAAAATAAAGAAATAAAGGGAAATACAGGCAAATCATAATTGCCCCTATATATTAACACATCTACTTCAGGAAATGATAGAGCAAGTAGACAAGGACATATAAAATATTCAAATACTGTCAACCAATTTGATCTAATTGATATTCATAAGATACTATGCTCAACTACTATAGATCACACTTTCTTCTCAAGTACACTTAAACATTTACAAAATACCATGTACTGGAACATAAAGTAAGCCTCAACACATTCCAAAAATTGAAACCACACAGCAATGTTCACTAGCCACAGCAGAATTAAACCAGAAATAAATAACAGAGAGATAACTAAAGAATTGAGGGAAGACGTCATAATGGAAATTGGAAAATATTTTCAACTAAACAATAATAAATAATAATGTATCAAAATTTGTGGGCTGCAGCTAAAGCAGTGTGTAGAGGGAAAGTGACAGTTTAAATGCTCATTAGGAAAAAAAGATTTTAAATTAAGATCTAAGTTTCCATTTCAAAAAGCCAAAAAAAAATTAGCAGTTACATCCAAAAAATTAGAAAGAATCGAATAAAGATAACAAAAAATCAATGAAATAGGCCTGCTGAAGATAGCAGAAGAGTAAGGCACAGAGATCACCTTCCTCCCCACAGATACATCAGAAATACATCTACATGTGGAACAACTCCTATAGAACACCCACTGAACGCTGGCAGAAGACCTCAGACCTCCCAAAAGGCAAGAAACCCCCACGTACCTGGTTAGGGCAAAAGAAAAAAGAATAAACAGAGAAAAAAGAATAGGGACGGGACCTGCACCAGTGGGACGGAGCTGTCAAGGAGGAAAGGTTTCCACACACTAGGAAGCCCCTTCACAGGCCGAGACTGCGGGTGGCACAGGGGGGAAGCCTCGGAGCCGCGGAGAAGAGCACAGCAACAGGGGTGCGGAGGGCAAGGCGGAGAGATTCCCGCACAGAGGATCGGTGCCGACCCGTACTCAACCAGCCCGAGAGGCTTATCTGCTCACCCACCGGGATGGGCAGGGGCTGGGAGCTGAGGCTCGGGCTTCGGTCGGATCACAGGGAGAGGACTGGCGGCGTGACACAGCCTGAAGGGGTTAGTGCGCCATGCCTAGCCGGGAGGGAGTACGGGGAAAAGTCTGGAGCTGCCGAAGAGGCAAGAGACTGTTTCTTCCCTCTTTGTTTCCTGGTGCTCGAGGAGAGGGGATTAAGAGCGCTGCTTAAAGGAGCTCCAGAGACGGGCGCGAGCCGCGGCTAAAAGCGCGGACCCCAGAGACGGGCATGAGACGCTAAGGCTGCTGCTGCCGCCACCAAGAAGCCTGTGTGCGAGTACAGGTTACTATCCAAACCTCCCCTCCGGGGAGCATGTGCAGCCCGCCACTGCCAGGGTCCCAGGATCCAGGGACAACTTCCCTGGAAGAACGCACAGCGCGCCTCAGGCTAGTGCAACGTCCTGCTGGCCTCTGCCGCCGCAGGCCCGCCCTGCACTCCGCATCCTTCCCTCCCTCCGGCCTGAGTGAGCCAGAGCCCCTGAATCAGCAGCTCCTTTAACCCCGTCCTGTCTCAGCAAAGAACAGACGCCCTCCAGCGACCTACACGCAGAGGCAGGGCCAAATCCAAAGCTGAACCCCAGGAGCTGTGCAAGCAAAGAAAAGAAAGGGAAATCTCTCCCAGCAGCCTCAGGAGTAGCGGATTAAATCTCCACAATCAACTTGATGTACCCTGCATCCGTGGAATAACTGAATAGTCAACGAATCATCCCAAATTGAGGAGGTGGACTTTGAAAGCAAGATTTATTATTTTTTCCACTTTTCCTCTTTTTTTCAGTGTGTATGTGTATGATTCTGTGTGAGATTTTGTCTATATACCTTTGCTTTCACCATTTGTCCTAGGGTTCTGTCTGTCCGTTCTTTTTTTCTACTTTAAAAAAAGTTTTTTTCTTAATAATTATTTTTTATTTTAATAAGTTTATTTTATTTTATCCTCTTTCTTTCCTTCTTTCTACTTTTTCTCCCCTTTATTCTGAGCCGTGTGGATGAAAGGCTCTTGGTGCTGCAGTCAGCAGTCAGTGCTGTGCCTCTGACGTGGGAGAGCCAACTTCAGGACACTGGTCCACAAGACACCTCCCAGCTCCACATAATATCAAATGGCGAAAATCTCCCAGAGAGCTCCATCTCAACACCAACACACAGCTTCAGTCAATGACCAGCAAGCTACAGTGCTGGACACCCTATGCCAAACAACTAGTAAGACAGGAACACAACCCCACCCATTAGCAGAGAGGCTGCCTAAAATCATAATAAGTCCAGGCACACCCAAAAACACAACACCAGACGTGGACCTGCCCACCAGAAAGACAAGATCCAGCCTCATCCACCAGAACACAGGCACTAGTCCCCTCCACCAGGAAGCCTACACAACCCACTGAACCAACCTTAGCCACTGGGGACAGACACCAAAAACAATGAGAACTACAAACCTGCAGCATGCAAAAAGGAGACCCCAAACACAGTAAGATAAGCAAAATGAGAAGACAGAAAAACACACAGCAGATGAAGGAGCAAGATAAAAACCCACCAGACCTAACAAATGAAGAGGAAATAGGCAGTCTACCTGAAAAAGAATTCAGAATAATGATAGTAAAGATGATCCAAAATCTTGGAAATAGAATAGACAAAATGCAAGAAACATTTAACAAGGACCTAGAAAAACTAAAGATGAAACAAACAACGATGAACAACACAATAAATGAAATTAAAAATACTCTAGATGGGATCAGTAGCAGAGTCACTGAGGCAGAAGAACGGATAAGTGACCTGGAAGATAAACTAGTGGAAATAACTACTGCAGAGCAGAATAAAGAAAAAAGATGAAAAGAACTGAGGACAGTCTCAGAGACCTCTGGGACAATATTAAACGCACCAACATTCGAATTATAGGGGTTCCAGAAGAAGAAGAGAAAAAGAAAGGGATGGAGAAAATATTTGAAGAGATTATAGTTGAAAACTTCCCTAATATGGGAAAGGAAATAGTTAATCAAGTCCAGGAAGCACAGAGAGTCCCATACAGGATAAATCCAAGGAGAAATATGCCAAGACACATATTAATCAAACTGTCAAAAATTAAATACAAAGAAAACATATGAAAAGCAGCAAGGGAAAAACAACAAATAACACACAAGGGAATCCCCATAAGGTTAACATCTGATCTTTCAGCAGAAACTCTGCAAGCCAGAAGGGACTGGCAGGACATATTTAAAGTGATGAAGGAGAAAAAACCTACAACCAAGATTACTGGAATGAGATCCAGCAAGGATCTCATTCAGATTTGATGGAGAAATTAAAACCTTTACAGACAAGCAAAAGCTGAGAGAGTTCAGCATCACCAAACCAGCTTTACAACAAATGCTAAAGGAACTTCTCCAGGCAGAAACACAAGAGAAGGAAAAGACCTACAATAACGAACCCAAAACAATTAAGAAAATGGGAATAGGAACATACATATCGATAATTACCTTAAATGTAAATGGATTAAATGCTCCCACCAAAAGACACAGACTGGCTGAATGGATACAAAAACAAGACCCATATATATGCTGTTTACAAGAGACGCACTTCAGACCTAGAGACACATACAGACTGAAAGTAAGGGGATGGAAAAAGATATTCCATGCAAATGGAAACCAAAAGAAAGCTGGAGTAGCAATTCTCATATCAGACAAAATAGACTTTAAAATAAAGACTATTAGAAGAGACAAAGAAGGACACTACATAATGATCAAGAGATCGATCCCAGAAGAAGATATAACAATTGTAAATATTTATGCACCCAACATAGGAGCATCTCAATACATAAGGCAAATACTAACAGCCATAAAAGGGGAAATTGACAGTAACACATTCATAGTAGGGGACTTTAACACCCCACTTTCACCAATGGACAGATCATCCAAAGTCAAAATAAATAAGGAAACACAAGCTTTAAATGATACATTAAACAAGATGGACTTAATTGATATTTATAGGACATTCCATCCAAAAACAACAGAATACACATTTTTCTCAAGTGTTCATGGAACATTCTCCAGGATAGATCATATCTTGGGTCACAAATCAAGCCTTGGTAAATTTAAGAAAACTGAAATTTTATCAAGTATCTTCTCCGACCACAACGCTATGAGACTAGATATCAATTACGGAAAAAGATCTGTAAAAAATACAAACACATGGAGGCTAAACAATACACTACTTAATAACAAAGTGATCACTGAAGAAATCAAAGAGGAAATCAAAAAATACCTAGAAACAAATGACAATGGAGACACAATGACCCAAACCTATGGGATGCAGCAAAAGCAGTTCTAAGAGGGAAGTTTATAGCAATACAATCCTACCTTAAGAAACATCTCAAATAAACAACCTAATCTTGAACCTAAAACAATTAGAGAAAGAAGAACAAAAGAACCCCAAAGTTAGCAGAAGGAAAGAAATCATAAAGATCAGATCAGAAATAAATGAAAAAGAAATGAAGGAAACGATAGCATAGATCAATAAAAGTAAAAGCTGGTTCTTTGAGAAGATAAACAAAATTGATAAACCATTAGCCAGACTCATCAAGAAAAAAAGGGAGAAGACTCAAATCAATAGAATTAGAAATGAAAAAGGAGAAGTAACAACTGACACTGCAGAAATACAAAAGATCATGAGAGATTACTACAAGCAACTCTATGCCAATAAAATGGACAACCTGGAAGAAATGGACAAATTCTTAGAAATGCACAACCTGCCAAGACTGAATCAGGAAGAAATAGAAAATATGAACAGATCAATCACAAGCACTGAAATTGAAACTGTGATTAAAAATCTTCCAACAGACAAAAGCCCAGGACCAGATGGCTTCACAGGAGAATTCTATCAAACATTTAGAGAAGAGCTAACACCTATCCTTCTCAAACTCTTCCAAAATATAGGAGAGGGAGGAATACTCCCAAACTCATTCTACGAGGCCACCATCACCCTGATACCAAAACCAGACAAGGATGTCACAAAGAAAGAAAACTACAGGCCAATATCACTGATAAACATATATGAAAAATCCTCAATAAAATACTAGCAAACAGAATCCAACTGCACATTAAAAGGATCATACATCATGATCAAGTGAGGTTTATCCCAGGAATGCAAGGATTCTTCAATATACGCAAATCAATCAATGTGATACACCATATTAACAAATTGAAGGAGAAAAACCATATGATCATCTCAATAGATGCAGAGAAAGCTTTCGACAAAATTCAACACCCATTTATGATAAAATCCCTGCAGAAAGTACATATAGAGGGAACTTTCCTCAAAATAAAGGCCATATATGACAAACCCACAGCCGACATTGTTCTCAGTGGTGAAAAACTGAAACCATTTCCACTAAGATCAGGAACAAGACAAGGTTGCCCACTCTCACCACTCTTATTCAACATAGTTTTGGAAGTTTTAGCCACAGCAATCAGAGAAGAAAAGGAAATAAAAGGAATCCAAATCAGAAAAGAAGAAGTAAAGCTGTCACTGTTTACAGATGACATGATACTATATATAGAGACTCCTAAAGACGCTACCAGAAATCTACTAGAGCTAATCAATGAATTTGGTAAAGTAGCAGGATACAAAATTAATGCACAGAAATCTCTGGCATTCCTATACACTAATGATGAAAAATCTGAAAGTGAAATTAAGAAAACTCTCCCATTTACCACTGCAACAAAAAGAATAAAATATCTAGGAGTAAACCTACCTAAGGAGACAAACGACCTGTATGCAGAAAATTATAAGACACTAATGAAAGAAATTAAAGATGATACAAATAGATGGAGAGATATACCATGTTCTTGGATTGGAAGAATCAACATTGTGAAAATGACTCTACTACCCAAAGCAATCTACAGATTCAATGCAATCCTTATCAAACTCCCACTGGCATTTTTCACAGAACTAGAACAAAAAATTTCACAATTTGTATGGAAACACAAAAGACCCTGAATAGCCAGAGCAATCTTGAGAACGAAAAATGGAGCTGAAGGATTCAGGTTCCCTGACTTCAGACTATACTACAAAGCTACAGTAATCAAGACAGTGTGGTACTTGCACAAAAACAGAAATATAGATCAATGGAACAGGACAAAAAGCCCAGAGATAAACCCACGCACATATGGTCACCTTATCTTTGATAAAGGAGGCAGGAATGTACAGTGGAGAAAGGACAGCCTCTTCAATAAGTGGTGCTGGGAAAACTGGACAGGTACATGTAAAAGTATGAGATTAGAACACTCCCTAACACCATACACAAAAATAAGCTCAAAATGGATTAAAGATGTAAATGTAATGCCAGACACTATCAAACTTTTAGAGGAAAACATAGGCAGAACACTCTATGTCATAAATCACAGCAAGATCCTTTTTGACCCACCTCCTAGAGAAATGGAAATAAAAACAAAAATAAACAAATGGGACCTAATGAAACTTCAAAGCTTTTGCACAGCAAAGAAAACCATAAATAAGACCAAAAGACAACCCTCAGAATGGGAGAAAATATTTGCAAATGAAGCAACTGACAAAGGATTAATCTCCAAAATTTACAAGCAGCTCATGCAGCTCAATAAGAGAAAAAACAAACAACCCAATCCAACAATGGGCAAAAGACCTAAATAGACATTTCTCCAAAGAAGATATACAGATTGCCAACAAACACATGACAGAATGCTCAACATCATTAATCATTAGAGAAATGCAAAGCAAAACTACAATGATATATCATCTCACACCAGTCAGAACGGCCATCATCAAAAAATCTAGAAACAATAAATGCTGGAGAGGGTGTGGAGAAAAGGGAACACTCTTGCACTGCCGGTGGGAATGTGAATTGGTACAACCACTATGGAGAACAATATGGAGGGTCCTTAAAAAACTACAAATAGAACTACCATATGACCCAGCAACCGCACTACTGGGCATATACCCTGACAAAACCATAATTCAAAAAGAGTCATGTACCAAAATGTTCATTGCAGCTCTATTTACAATAGCCAGGAGATGGAAGCCACCTAAGTGTCCATCATCGGATGAGTGGATAAAGATGTGGCACATATATACAATGGAATATTACTCAGCCATAAAAAGAAATGAAATTGAGTTATTTGTAGTGAGGTGGATGGACCTAGAATCTGTCATACAGAGTGAAGTAAGTCAGAAAGAGAAAGACAAATACCGTATGTTAACACATATATATGGAATCTAAGAAAAAAAAATGTCATGAAGAACCTAGGGGTAAGATGGGAATAAAGACACAGACCTACTAGAGAATGGACTTGAGGATTTGGGGAGGGGAAAGGGTAAGCTGTGACAAAGTGATAGAGTGGCATGGACATATATACACTACCAAACGTAAAATAGATAGCTAGTGGGAAGCAGCTGCATAGCACAGGGAGATCAGCTCGGTGCTTTGTGACCTCCTAGAGGGGTGGGATAGGGAGGGTGGGAGGGAGGGAGATGCAAGAGGGAAGAGATATGGGAACATATGTATATGTATAACTGATTCACTTTGTTATAAAGCAGAAACTAACACACCATTGTAAAGTAATTATACTCCAGTAAAGATGTAAAAAAAACAACCAATGAAATAGAAGACAAACATAAAATAGGGAAAATCAACAAACCCAACAGTTCATTCTTTGAAAACATTACTAAAATTGATAAAACTCTAACAAGACTGGTAAAGAAAGAAAATACAAATTATCAGTATTACAAAAGAAAAAGAGGACATCACTATAGATCACTATTGATGTTAAAAAGGATACAAGATTATTATAAATAATTATAATTAGTAAATATAATTATTCTGAATAACTATACAACTTAGAAGATATGGACAAATTTATTTCCTAAACTGATACAAAAATAAACATAACTCTCAATCCCAAGGAAAACTCCAGGCCCAGATGTTGTCACTGGTAAATTCTGTTAACATTTAATGAAAAAATAAACCATTCCTATACAAATTCTTTTAGAGAAAATAGGAAGAGGGAACAATTCCCAACTTGTTTTATGAACTAACAGGACACTGGTACTAAAACTTGACAAGGACATTACAAGAAAAGAAATTTGTGGACTAGTATCCCTCATGAGAAAAGACATCAAAGAAATCCTTTTCAAAATATTAACAAGTCAAACCCAATTAAATATAAAGGTATGCCAAATTGTAACCAAGCAAGATTTATCCCAAGTATGTGAAGTTGCTATATTTTTCATAAATCAGTGACATTAATTACATTAAGAGAATACAGTTGACCTTCGAACATGGGTTTGAACTGCAAGTGTCCACTTATACTCAGATATTTTTCAACAGCAAACACCACAGTACTACACAATCTGTGATTGGTTGAATCCTGTGATATGGAGGAACGGCAGATACAGAGGAACACTGGATACAGATGGGTTGACTATAAATTATACGTGGATTTTCAACCTCACAGAGGGTTGGCATCCCTAGTCTCCCGTGTTGTTCAAGGCTCAACTTTAAATGGAAAAAACATATGATTATCTCAGTCAGTGCTTAAAAATTATATAATATTCAGCACTTTTCATGACTTAAAAAATTATAATAAAACTTGAAATAAAAGGCACTTTTTCAACCTAACAAAAGATGTTTATGTAAAACCTACTATTAACATCACATTTAATGATGAAAGACTGAATCCTTTGCCCTTAAAATCAGGAATGAGGCAAGAATGTCTGGCAACAAGACAAAGATGTTTCCTCCCACCACTTCTATTCAACATACTGGAGGCTTCACCCAGTGCATAAGGCAATAAAAATAAATAAGAGTATCCAGATGAGAAAGAAAGAAGTAAAACTCTCCTCGTTCACAGATAACGGAAACAGAAAATTCTAAGGTAGCTACAAACTCTTGGAATAACTAAGTTTTGCAAGATCAAAAGTTTTTATTTTACCTTCGCTTAATCCTTTTTAGATGCTCTTCACTTCTTTATGTAGATCCAGGTTTTTGACTTACATTGTTTTCCTTCTTTTTAAAGAATTTCTTTAACATTTCTTGCCAGGTAGGTCTACTGGTGGCAAATTCTCTCCATTTTTGTTTGTCCCAGAAAGTCTTTATTTCCCCTTACTCTTGAACAATAAGTCTATGAATCATTTGAATGAAATTTTGTGTATGGTAGGTAAAGGTCAAGAGTATATTTTTTCCTATGTGGATGGCCAATTGCTCCAGCACCAGTTACTGAAAAGACCTTTTTCTTCACTGTATTGCAAGCAGCCTTCATCATAAATCAAGTAACCGATATATGTTGGTCTATTTATGGAATAATTTTTATTACATAACTATGTATCCTTACACCAATACTACACTATCTTAATTACTATAGCTTTATATTAAGTCTTGAAATATGATCACTTAAATCCTCTACCTTTTTTCTTCTTTGATCTTACCTTGGACTATTTTAGATCCTTTGTTTTCCATATACATTTTAGATTCATCTTGTCAGTTTCCACAAAATTCTTGCTGGGATTTCAATTGTAGTTATGTTGAATAATTGGATCAATAAAGGAGGAATTAACATCTTAACAACACTGAATCTTCAAAAACAGGAACATGATCTATCTCTCCACTTATCATGTCATATTTATTTATCTCAAGCTCACATGGAACATTCACTAAAATAAACTGCATTCTGGGCCATAAAACACCCCTTAACAAATTTTTAAAAATAAGAATTATATAATGTCTGCTCTCAGATCACAATGGAATTAAGCTAGCAGTCAATAACAGAAAGAAAACTGGAAATTTTCAAAATACATGGATATTAAACAACACACTTCTAAATAATACATGGGTCAAACATGAAATCTCAAGGGAAGTTTAAAAATATTTTGAACAAAATGAAAATGAAAACACAACTTATCAAAATTTGTGGGAAGCAGCAAAAGCAGTATTTAGAAGGAAATTTATAGCATTGAATGCATATATTAGAAAAAAAGAAAGATCTAAAATCAATAATCAGGACTTCCCTGATGATGCAGTGGTTAAGAATCTGCCTGCCAATGCAGGGGATATGGGTTCGAGCCCTGGTCTGGGAAGATCCCATATGCCGTGGAGCAACTAAACCCATGTGCCACAACTACTGAGCTTGCACTCTAGAGCCAGCGAGCCACAGCTACTGAAGCCTGCGCGCTTACAGCCCATGTTCTGCAACAAGAGAAGCCACCACAATGAGAAGCCCGCACACTGCAACGAAGAGTAGCCCCTGCTCTCGGCAACTAGAGAAAGCCCCCATGTAGCAATGAAGACCCAGTGCAGCCAAAAATAAATAAATAAATTTATTAAAAAATTAAATCAATAATCTAAGTTCCAATCTTAGAAAACTAGAAAAAGAAGAGCAAATTAAGCCCAAAGTAAGCAGAAGAAAAGAAATAATAAGAATTAAAGCAGAAATCAATGAAATTGAAAACAGGAAATCAATAGAGAAAATTAACAAAATCGAAAGCTGGTTCTTTGAAAAAATTAATAAAACTGATAAGCCTCTATCCAGGCTAACTAAAAAAAGAAGAAAGAGAACACAAATTACTAATATCAGAAATTAAAGAGGGGACATCACTACAGATCCCATGGACATTAAAAGGATAATAAAGGAGTATATGGGAGTTGTCTATACTTTGCTCATTACTCTATAAATCTAAAACTGCTCTAAAGTCAAGTCTATTAATTAAGAAAACAAAAAACCCTGAGGCATGTCCCATCAGCAGGGTTGAGCACGGAAGGGTGGGGAGAAGATTATTCTTAATGGATGGGGAAGAGGGCATATGGTAACAAAAAGTGCTTGTGCTTGAAAAATATATTGAATGAATAAATATGATCTGCAAATAGTGTTACATTCTGAGGTACTGAAGGCTAGGACTTCAACATACAAATTTTTTGTGGGACACAATTCAACCCATAACATGGGATGGAATAGAAGGCATAAGGCAAAACTGGACCTTAGGGCAGGAAAGGCATTGACCTAGAACAGGTGAGAGCAAACAGGCTGAGGGAATGGGAAGCCATGGGCCCCAGGCTCAGTTACAGGGAAATAAAGCCAGAGACCTTCAAGACTCTGGCAGAATGCTGATAAGAGCTAGAGGAGCAAGCCCAGCAGCTGTGCCAAGATTCAGGCAGTCAGATTATAGTCACCTGCTCAGGCCTGATTGGTAGAAAGGAGGTAAAGACAGGTGTGGCCATCAATATAACCACAGGTGCATAAAGTGCAACCCAAAGACCTTTTTTGTGAAGTAGGTATTCAGATAACCTTCTGAGAGCAAAGGGTGATACGGCAAAGTGCCAGGTGATTTGGAAGGAGAAGGTTGTGAAGACTCAGTACAGGATGATGGGCTTGGAATTTGACAAAAGCAAATGAAAGGACTGTCAGATGGCTCAGGCTGTCCCGTGAGTTCAGGTGACAATCCTATAATGAGCCCATCCTGCTCAGTAGCTCTGATAGAAAGTGGGTGATTGGGTCCACACAGGGTTGGGGATTTGCAGGGCCACTGCAAGAGACGAACAGGAATGAGAACTGATGTGTGTGTGTGTGTGTGTGTGTGTAATAGGAAGTAGAAAAAAAGCACCAATAGGGGCTTCCCTGGTGGTGCAGTGGTTAAGAATCCGCCTGCCAATGCAGGGGACACGGGGTTCGAGCCCTGGTCTGGGAGGATCCCACATGCCGCGGAGAAGCCAAGCCCGTGAGCCATGGCCGCTGAGCCTGCGCTCTAGAGCTCACGTGCCACGACTGCTGAGGCCCGCGTGCCTGGAGCCCGGGCTCCGCAACGGGAGAGGCCACCATGGTGAGAGGCCCGCGCACCACCGCGAGGAGCAGTCCCCGCTCTGCGCAACTGGAGAGGGCCGCGTGCAGCAGTGAAGACCCAACGCGGCCAAAAATAAACAAATAAAATAAATTTATTAAAAAAAAGAAAAAAAAGCACCAATAGAGCATGAATTCAGGCTGGGAAGGAAAAGCAGCAAACCACACATGTCTCAGAAGCATTCACTCCTCACACCCCACGGGCACAGTTTTCCTTTAGGCCACAACAAAACTTTTACAAAGGCTTCTACCTGCTCTCCTGCCTTTCATCTCACCCACCCTTGCCCCCAGCCTAATCCCATCCATTCTCCACCCTGCTGCCAGAATGAACTGAAAGGTCTAATCATGTAACTCCTTTGTTTAAAATTCAGTCGCTGTCTGCTGACTAAATACTGCAGACATAGTGTGCTGTACACCTAGGTCTTCTGTTCAGCAGGGGAAGCCAAATCATGTAGCCAGAGAAGCGGTAGCACCAAATCAGAGACACTTGCAGCTGATGTCAACGCTGCATCTGCTTGCAAATGCTGAACAAAGGTAACTTTTTTCACCGAGATTTGATGCACCACCACCACCAAAACAGGACCTTGTTGATGCCATTTCCTTAGTCTCGTTCCCTTTTGGCCCTTCGTTTATTAGGAACTCTCACCATCCTTCAAGATCTAGCTTCCTTCAGGAAGACTTCACTGACCACGCCAGTTAGAAATGACCCCTCCACCCATTTAGCCCTTTTTCTCTGCTTCATTGTGGTTATTTTTTCAAATGTATGTGAAATTAGCATTTTTGAACATCTGTGTGACAGGTGGTGCGTGGGATGTTTTCATCTGGAAGAATCTTATTGGATCTCCTTAAGGAAGATTGTATCGTGCCCAATGCACAGATGAAGATAATGCAGAGGTGTTAACGCCTGTTGAGGACCTATTCTGTGTACAAAGCTTTCCATACATAATTTCACTCAACCTGCACAACACCCTGTGCTTCTATTTTAGAGGTGACTGTAAGTTACATAGCTGATTGTAAGTAATGGAGCAGTCAGTCTAATGCAAGTGTGTCTGCTCCAAAGCCCCCAGGTTTTCACTCTGATAGGTTCAAGGAGCCTATGATCATGGCCCTGTGGACCCCACCCCATAGTTTACTGTATAAAACCTTATGCATGGTGGAGGCTCAGTAAGTTTGTTCATTCATTCAGTCATTCCACAGATAATTACTGAGCATACACTATGTACCAGGAGGTACAAATGTGCTTCCTAAATTAAGAAATGAATGCGCATGGCATGGCATGGCATGGCAAAGGCTATGGAGAAATATAAAGGGAGTGTGGGAAGTGGGAGGAGGTTCTGTTTCTGGACTCTCCATTATGCTCCACTGTCTCTTCGTCTATCCCTGCTTCCACACCATACTGACATAATTACTACATCTCTGTATTGGTCTTGCTATCTCATGAAGCAAGTCCTCTTTTTTATTTTTGAGAGTACCTTAGCTATCTTTAGCCCTTCCTACTTTCATATAAATTTTAGAATCGGCTTCTTAAGTTCCATAAAAAGCTGGGGTCTGATTGGTACTACATTTATTCCATAATCAGCTTGGGGAGAATTTTCATTTTAACTATATTGAGTCTTTTGATCTGTGAGTTTAGTATATCTCTCCCTTTAAATATGTCTTCTTTAATACCAGTTAACATTTTATTTTCTTTGAAGATTTACATACCTTTTATTAGATTTATTCCTAGACACATAAGTTTATGCCACTGAAAATGTTATCTTTAAAGCATTTATTTTCTGTTTGTTGCTCAGAAATAGAAATGACCAATATTTAGAAACTGATTTTTGTATCCAACCTTACCAAACTCTATTAGTTCTAATATGTTATCTGCAGACTCTCTTGGAGTTTCATATTACCTTCAAATAATAACAGCTCGTTTCTTACTTTGTAGTCTGTAGACCTGTTATTTCTTTCTCCTATTTATTGAGCTAGCTAGGGCCTTCAGGAAAGCACTGACTCCAAAGGTGATTGAATTTTCGTTTCATATTTTGAAGGTAGAGCCAACAGGATTTGCTGACAGATTGTATTTAGCAAGAGAGTAATCAAGGCTGAGTTCAAGGGGTTTGGCCTGAACAACTGGAAAAATGGCATTGTCATTTACTGCAGGCCAAGCCAGAGGTTTGCTAATTATACAGTGCAGGTAATTAAATGAAGAAAGACAAAAACTGATTGATACTTCTTGGCGATGATCTGTCTAACAGGCTTTAGCCTGGTTTTCCACTTTTGAAATAACTCACTCCAGTAAGCATTTCAACATTTACAAATGGTTACAGTAGGGTTTGACTTGTGGCTTCCTGTTCAGCCACTGCCCTCTACAGGGGGCTTGTCTGAATATGAGCTGTGAACTCTAACTAAAATTCAAGCCAGAAAACATGGGATAATTTTTCCCTCCAGCTTCAGTCTTTCCTGTTTCCACTACACACACACACACACACACACACACACACACACACACCACATATTGTTTTGTGACACACACACACACACACACACACACACACACACACACACACACACACACACACACACACACACACACCACATATTGTTTTGTGATCCTTCCCCAGATCAGGTAACTACAAGAGAACCTCCCACTCAGGAAACTTGATCCCTGCAATGAACTTCCAGGTAGCTTGTCTGGAAAGATGTTCTAGAAAGTCCAGCAGCATTTCTATGGGGTTAACCTAAGAACAGTGAAGAGACAATGAAGAGGTGACCCCTGCAGATGAAACCCTAGGTCATACAGAGAGACCTCATTGTCCCAGCTGGAAGGCCAATTTGACTAACCTTTATCACGTGTTTCTCAAGTCACTGGTAAAGGCTGAAGTGTCCTTGAACAAAGAACCAAAACTCTTAAGAAGCTGGCACATTTAACATTCCAAAGGACTGTTCAAGCCACAATAACCTTCCTACCCAGTTCCCTGTGGCTCATTCAACACAAATGTAGGGTATCACACTGGGGTAAGGGCGGCCACTCCCCTCTCCTACCCCTCACCTGCCACCCAACCTCAAGAACCTAAGCTCCAGAAGGGCAGGGACATTGTCCTGTAAGCCTCTCTGTCCTTGGTGTGCAAAACGATGCCTGTCATATAAGAGGCATACAATATTTTAAGCACTGACATTTTCAAGGCTTTAAAAAAATTACCTAAAAGAGTTAAATTTACATTTGTCCTAACTGAAAATCAATGTTGTTTAAAATTGATGAGTCAATAAAAATAGCAGTCACTACACGGAGTAAATATCAGAAACGGCAGATGGTGTTAAAAACTTTGCCTCTAAGAAGTGGAACTCTAGTAGGGAGAGGACTGCAGTTTTTAAAATAGAATTTTTACCACTTTCATTTTTGTACGTGCAATTGTCTTGACTTTCTACTTTACGCGTTTAAATTATACACCTTCCTAACATCCTAATACAACTATTCATTTTCTTGTATGTCCCGCCTTCTTCATCCATATATTCACACATTCATATTAATATAGTTGTTCGCAATCATAGCTATATATTTTAGTCTTTTTTTTCGCTTAACCTACAGTTCCAGTTATCATAAGCAGTTTTCCGTGTTTCGACCGTCTTCATAATTATGTTAATGGATTCATGATACTCCAATGTTATTGTACCATAATTTAGCTAGATACCTTAACGTGGAACATTCTGGATTGTTTCCACTTTTCCAATGAAAACAGTGCTGCAGTGAAGACTTGCAGACGTAGTCTTGTTCGTTCCGCTGCTTTAAATCATACTGTTGAGTCGTATTTCTGGGGTTCCATATAGGAACCCCGACTCAGACTAGTGATAGAGCGACCAACAAGCTCCAGCAAGACCCAGACCAAGAATTCCGCGCGGCGGGGCGGTGCCTCCTCCCGGGAGGCGTGTCCTGGGCGGGGCCGAGCGCGACCCAGCCCTGCGCTGCGTCACCCACGTCCCGCCCGGCTGAGGCCGGCGCGCCGCGCTCGAGTGGCTGTTTCTCCGCCAACGGGTGGCGAGGGCCCGAGGAGCGCGGACGCCGGGTGCGCCGGCCATGTCTCCCTGGGCGGGGGCCGAACTCTCGGCGCTGAATCCGCTGCGTGCCGTGTGGCTCACGCTGGCCGCGGCCTTCCTGCTGACCCTACTGCTGCAGCTCGTGCCGTCCGGCCTGCTTCCGGGCTGCGCGCTCTTCCAGGACCTGATCCGCTATGGAAAAACCAAGGAAGGGGGGCCGTCGCGACCGGCCGCCTGTCGGGCTTTTGATGTCCCCAAGAGGTAACCGCGCCCGGGCGCGAGTCCTGGCTGCCTAGGCGCGGAGAGCCGGGGGCGCCCCGCTCGAGCAGCCGGCAGGGGGCAGCAGAGGTGGGCGCGGGGCTGGCGGGGCCGGCGCGGACCGGCCCGGGAGGCCCAGGCGGGTTCCTCGACGCGGCGCAACGCCGGCCCGCCCTCCGGCTCTGCCCGCGTCCGCTGCGTGGCGCTGGGGGCTGAATGCCGCGAGTGTCCGTCGACACCGAGGGTGCTGAGCTGCGCGCACCTTCCGGGGTGCAGGAACGTGAACTTCTGGCCGCACGTAGCCTTTCCTTCGGGGTAAATGGCAGCGCTTCCCAATTTAGGCCCGGTCACCAGGCGGTAAATTAAAGTTTCCGAAAATTCTCCTGTTTCCCCTCTCCTGCACTCTAGGGGCTCATAAGCTAACTTGAGGTCGCCGGAACTCACTAAAAATGAAGGCAGGCCCTCCTTTCGCGCCTCTGTGTCCCGTATTTGTTTCCCAACTCTAAACAGTTAGGATGAAGGGTGAGACGCGGGTCACCAACTGGCGCCCACCTCCTTCGATCGCACTGACGCTCCTTACCCGCATCTCGGCAGGTGCCCCTGGAGAAATGTACCCAAGATGGCACATTTTAGGCAAGCCTGGTCCCTAAGCCCCATTTGACTTTCAGCAGATTTCATAACTAAGTTCAACGAGAGATTAAATCGTTAGGACTTAAATAGAATTCTTTCAGAAATTGTAAGGCTTGTTATAGTTTCGGTTTTTGTTTGCTTTTCTTTAAATTCAGAACATTACCGGGAAGAGTCAGCCAAACACTGCTAGACGGTAGGAATATAGCAGTGGCTTTTCTTGGAGATACAGCCTAAGTTGGCGTTTAGGAAGGAATCTGGAGAAATGTGATAGGGTTTCTGATGTATTAAAACATCTTGGTTCTCACTTAAACCTCGCATAGGCGGTGCCCCAGGTCTGCAGACAAGAAAGAGTCTAAATAAACTTGGCTTCCCACTTTTGACTGTTGCAGAAATATTCATCAGGTATTAACACTGAGAAGCGAGCACTAGGTCATTCTGAGGAAATGTAACGGGAATGAGGCTCTGGGAAGTAGACGATTCACACACAGTGATTAAACCTCCTATTTTTTAGAAGCTCTTTGTAAGCTAAAGTTTCCGGTCATCCTATTTTTCATCAGGTTTTGAGTGTAGTACTTTTCTATTTCATAGCAGGAACATTCCTAGATTGTCATTTTTTTAGTGTTACAAGGTGAAGAAAAAAATTTTTTTGAGAGTGTGAGTTCTAACAATTTATTTTCTGAATTTTAGAAAAGGTACTACTGTTTCTGGAGTAGAGGGCATATTTCAAATCATTCCCAGCACTTACCTCTTTGGCTCCCATACCCTACCTGTTACTGCTCCGGTCTGTCCTTATATTTGACGGCCAAGAAACAAATTTTGTACCTTTCCCTTACTCTTTACTACAAAATTGGTACTCTTTGGGCTCCTTGTAACTTCTGCTATATTATGAAATAATTTATGTGTTTTTCTTCTTCCAGAATTCTAGAACGGACCCTTCCATGGTGTTTTGTTTGGTCTTTTTTCTAAATTTAAACTAAAATTCCTTTTCATACTAGAGAAGGTGCAGCAAACCCAGGCCAGTCATGAAAGGCAAAAATGTCTAGATGCTATATTTAAATATTTTTCCTTGTTCAGAATTCAGTAGTACTCTTAAAGGTGAAAATAAGCCTGTAATTTTTACACTTAGAAATAGGCAGCTGTATATCACGTTTCTGCACCCAAGAGCTTAGGTGAATTTGTTTGGGATTATTTTTTCCTAAAGAGGAAAGAATTAAACCTTAATTGAATTCATGGAATGTTGATTCCATTACCCCTGCCTGGTAGTGGTTTTTTTTTTTTAATTAAGGTGATAGTTGCTTTTCTTGTTTTCTTTTGGTTCCTGCAGTTTTGTTTTTTGTGTTTTTTTAATTTTTAAAAATAATTTATTTTATTTATTTATTTTTGGCTGCATTGGGTCTTCATTGCTGCGGGCAGGCTTTCTCTAGTTGTGGCTACTCTTCGTTGAGGTGCGCAGGCTTCTCACTGCGATGGCTTCTCTTGTTGCGGAGCACGGTTTCTAGGCCTGCGGGCTTCAGTAGTTGTGGCATGCGGGTTCAGTAGTTGTCGCTTGCGGGCTCTAGAGCACAGGCTCAGTAGTTGTGGCACATGGGCTTAGTTGCTCCACGGCATGTGGAATCTTCCCGAACCAGGGCTCGAACCCATGTCCCCTGCATTGGCAGGTGGATTCTTAACCACTGTGCCACCAGGGAAGCCCTTCCTGGAGTTTTGATTTCCCAGAAAGTCTGAATAAATACATGACCTCGAACGTGAGTCACAGTGCTCTTGACTTGCATAGTGTATATGGAAGTACTTCTGTTTCTAATATTTCAAAATGTTATAGAAACATTGCAATTGAATTGAGCTGTAGAGACAAAGAGAACCATCCAGACTTTCCCTCCTAGGGTTCAGGGGTCCTAACCTGCAGTCCAGGGGATCTGTGGATAGAATTTGGGGCAAATTGGATTGGAAAAAATTACATCTTTATTTCACTAACCTCTAGCTGAAATTTGGCACTTCAATGGTGAATGTAATCAACAAACCACAGTAGAATTAGCAATTCCTGCAATTTTGTGACAAGTTTTTTAATGTTATATTAAAAATATTGAGGAGACCTCAAAACATTATTTTCACTATAAGAATACTGTATTATCCTCCATTATATCTTGTTATTTACTACATTAATTAAGAAGCACATATATTACAAATGTTTCTTAGTGGTTGTGTTACCTATATTTCAGCATAATTGGTTTCGTTTATCCCTATGTCTTCTAGGCATGTAGCCTTCACCAGACTGCCAAAGGAGTGCATGATGGAAGAAAAATGTCAGGAATCCCTGCTCTAGACTGTAAACTCCATATGTTTACATTTGTCTTGTTTGTTACCATATCTCGGGCTCAATGCCTGATGATAATAAGGTCCTCGATCAATGTTTTGAATGAATCAAAAAAAAAAAGGTTTTAGCTTTAATTGGTTTGTTGATTAACTTGACTGCTTTCTCAGAGTAACTTTGGATGTGGTACCTTCTCTTTCATTCATTTATTTAACCATTGTTTATAGAGTACTTACTATTGCCAGGAGCTATTCTAGGTTCCTTGGAGCCTTTGTTTTTGTAAAATGGTAAATATGTAAACAAATCTTGTAAAACAAGCAAAATAATTTCAGATGGTAATAAGTGCTTCAGAGGAAATCCAGCCTGGTTACTTGATCATGAGCAAGATGGGGTTGCCGATGACAGCACTAGAAAGGATGATCAGAAAGGGGCAGGGCAGAAGATGAGTTTATTTTGGGAGGCCAGGACAGACAGCAGGCCTTACAGACCATAGTGGAGATTAGATTTTATTCTGAGTGTGTGGAAAGTAGCTTTAGGATGGGGAAGGGGGCATGGCATTATGTGATTTATGTTTGAGAGGATGACTAGCCATTGTGTGGAGAAGACTGGGTAAGAGGCCGTTAAGGGTGCTCCAGGCAAGAGGTGGTGGTATGGACTGGAGTGTTAGCATAATAGCACCTGTTCCTCATACAGGTGGTTATGACGTTAAAGCACGTGGCACAGGGCCAGGCACCTCGTCAGAACTCGGGAACCATTGGTTTCCTTCCTTAATTAAACCTATGACTCCCCTAACTGGTCCTGGGATCAGTTCTTGCAATCAGCAAGTAGTGTTAGATCAGATATCTCCTGTCCCAGAACCATCTAGTGGCTTCCAGCTCACTCCCAGGAAGAGCCCAAGACCCTGTACAGTCTTGTCCCCACCACCTCACTGAGATCCTATCGTTTGCCCCTCGTGTGGCTCCAATCCAGTTTTCTGGGTCTCTCTGCTTGTTTTCTGTCCCCTCAGGGCCTTCGCCCTGTAGAGGCCTTTCCTCTACCTGGAAAGCTCTTCCCCCAAATAGCCAGATGGTTTATGCCCTCACTTCCTATAATTCTGCTCAGGTATAACCTTCTCAACGAGGCCTGCCCTACCCACCCTGTTTAAAAGTATAATACTACCATCCCCAGCACTTCTTCGTCTCTTCCCAGCTTTAGTTTTCTTGTTAGCAATTATCACCTACTGACATGGTGTAAATTTTACTTCTGTGTGTAACTGTGAGTATAAGCTCCATGAGGGCAGGAACTGTTGTCTTTTGTGTTCATTGCTGTATCCCCAGAGCCTAGAGCAGTCCCTGGCTTATACTAAGCACCAAAATGTTTGTTAAGTCAGAGGAGTGCTTGCTCGGTGCCCAGCCCTGAGCTACCATAAGGGTCCCCATATCCCTGCTCCCAGGGGTTCACTTCAGTTAAGCAAAGTGCCAAGGGGGGAAAAGAGGGAGAGCGTCTAGAAGAGAAGGAAGGAGAGTTTTCAGATCTGCTTTTGAGGCTAGATCTGGGTCTTTTCAAAAAACAGATGTAACCACGAATTAAGAGTAGGACACGTTTCCTGTAGCAGGAAATAAGGCAAGCAAAACAGATAGAATGTGCAAAATGTAGGAATAAGGAAAACAATCTGCCTGTGAATCAAAACCCCATGGCACAAGGAGGGCACAGCAAAATGTGGCTTAGCATCTTATATCAAACATTCTTGAGTAATTTGGTTGACTTATGGTTTGGTATAAATTGGTACATGTAACATAGGGCTGGAAAAGCAGGTTCCGGCAAGTCTAGATCACATGAATAGGAGCACAGCCATGTGATTTTAACTTCAGAGTCATCAGGGCTGAGTGTGGAGCCAACACTGCCACTTACTGCATGACCTTGGATAAGTAACTTAACCTTCTGAGCCTTAGTTTTCTCAGCTGCCACATGTAAATATAATGCAAACTTGACAGGATTGTTGGGAAGATGAAATGAAATACTCTTTAACTGGTCTCCCCACAACTGGACGATTCTCTTTCCTTACCAGGGGGATTTTTTTTAACTTAAAAAAGACCAAAATGAATGAACAATGCTCTCTCTCTTTTTTTTCTTTTGATTGTGATATAATATACATGACATACCATTTTCCACTTTAACCCTTTTTGCGTGTACAGCTCATTGGCTTTAAGGACATTCACATTGTTGTGCAGCCATCACCACTGTCATCATCTCCAGAACTTTTCCATCAGCCAGAAGGATTTTTAAAACATAAAGTATTACTTCAGGTTGCTGTGTTCAGATGCCTTCCCATCCCACTTAAAAGCCAGTGTCCTGGGCTTCCCTGGTGGCACAGTGGTTGAGAGTCCGCCTGCTGATGCAGGGGACACGGTCCGGGAAGATCCCACATGCCTCAGAGCAGCTGGACCCGTGGACCATAGCCGCTGAGCCTGCGCGTCCGGAGCCTGTGCTCCGCAACGGGAGAGGCCACAACAGTGAGAGGCCTGCGTACCGCAAAAAAAAAAAAAAAAAAAAAAAAAAGCCAGTGTCCTTACAGGGCCCTGTAGGGTCTGCCCTTGCTTTTCATGCCCTAGCACCCTCCACACATGTGTCCTTTGTTGTGCCTCAGGGCCTTCGTGGTGGTTGTTTCCTCTCCCTAGAACATTCTTTGCTCAGAAATTCACAAAGGTTATTCATTCTAGCCAAGTGTCACTTCCAGAGAGGCCATCCTTGACCACTCACCCAGAATGGCCTCCCCTCTGCACCGTCTCTGTTCCCTCACCCAGCACTGGGCTAGATGTCTACAGGTTCATTTGCTGACTGTCTGCCGAAAGATAAACTTCATCACGGCAGCCACCTGCTCAGTTTGCTCCCTGCTGCGTCTCCAGCTCCAAGAACATCACCTAGCATGTTCTAAGTGCTCAGTAAATTGTTTTGAAAACATGAAGTAGGTAAAGCGGCTGAAAGTTGCTCCTCAGAAGCTGGCCCCTCCCCTTTCCATGGGAGCCTGCAGAGCACCTTGCAGCTGCCATTCTGCTCTGCTGGCTCAGACCAGACCTGGGCTCAGTTCTAGGAAGTGTGTCTTACGGAAGACCCTGGGAGGCAACCAAAGGCCAGGGGCCCAGGGGTGGGGACGAGGGGGTAGACTTGACACTCATGCATGAACTTTGCAGGAAACTAAGCTCTTGAGCCTAGAGAAGATCTGAATCCAGAATAACAGGACATCTCAGAGAGGACAGATCTGGTGATAGAATTTGTAACAGTAGTGGGGAGAATAAGTGGGTTGCTATGGAATGGTCAGCTTCGATCAGTGTTTGTCAGACGGATTGTGGGCATAGTCTGGGGGACTGTGAGGTCTGGTACATACAAGCATACTCTGAATCAACTGGAAGAGGAGTCCCTGAATCTATGTGTAATCCTATTGACTCCAGGCTGTCTTACTGCATCACAGATAAATGAGACAAGAAGGAGGGCTTAATATAGATGTGATGCATTGAAGACCAGGGAAGGCCAGGTGACCTCCAGGCACCCTGCAGTGTCAGAAAGATTTTGCATTGATTTGATTAGAGAAAAATAGTAGAGGTATAGGTAAAGAGACCTCAAAAAAGCATGTTAGGCCCTGGTGCCATATTAGGTGATTCCTTTGCAGCAAACCAGCATAATCTTTCATGTTAAATTGACATTGCTAATTACTAATCTCAACTTTTATTGGTTTTGTGGTTTTATTTATTTCATTCGTTACTGTCATGATTGCAAAATATGTATTGTATTTGTATGAGAGCGGTACCCATCAGGAGTTGATAGCTAGTTTTATGAGTTAATATTTGTCATGTTATTATAAAAGTAATTTAGATCAACACAATTTAAGAAAACACTGAATCAGAAGACCTTTAAGGTTTCTTGCAACCCTGAGAACCTGTGATTGTGCAAATCTTGTGTAACAGTTGTACGGCTGTTGCAGCAATATCACTCGAGATTTATAAATCTTCCACAGATTTGGCTAGTGTTAGCACGATCTAGGCTGTCTCTGCCAGGCCCTGGGGCCCCTATTTTTGAGTTTGAGCCCAATCCTGTTACCTGAAGATAAGAGAGAGCTAATTAACCCTACATCTAAGTTTAACAAGGTCATTCATGTTCTTGTTGACTTTAGGAAGCCTCTTTTTCTTATTAGTTAACCAGTCCCATCATTTGAAAGGAAATTTCAAAAATCTGAACATCTGTAGGATTCAGGTTCTATTAAAAAAGCAAAGCTATACTTGCGGAATGGAGGAAAGAGGATAGGGAAACTAAAAATAGTCTTCCTGTATAAAGGCTTAAAGTGGATCCACTCTGATTATTACCTAACTTGTTTTCCCTCCGCAGGTATTTTTCTCACTTCTATATCATCTCAGTGCTGTGGAATGGCTTCCTGCTTTGGAGCCTTACTCAGTCTCTGTTTGTGGGAGCACCTTTTCCAAACTGGCTTCATCATTTACTCAGAATTCTTGGGGCTGCGCAATTCCGAGGTAACAACTCCTCTGGCTAATACCAACCATTGTATCCTGTTCCTGTCTCTCCTGCCTGCAGGGAGGTGTTCTCGGTATTTCATAGCCACTCTCAGCTTCTTGGCAGAGCTGGGAAGTGAAGGGTGGGGCAGAAAGGGTTCCGCGTGGATCACAGCCAGATGGCCAAGGGGAAGGCCCCAAGTCCTTCACTGAGATCATGGCAGAGCTGAGAGTCAGCTCTTCATCCCTGATTTCCCAGCAAGTGCTGTGCTGAACAGGACTGGCTGTTCTCCCTCTGATATTTTTAGTACTTTAGGATCCCTCAGGTTTGCCTTGAAACATTTATCATATATATAGTTCCAACCACAATCATGCCTCTGGACTCCAGAAATTTGATAGAAAATTACTTTTTGATCACAGGTTAAAAATGTTTGTTATGCTGTGAGGCTTTGGTTGTATAAAAAAAATTGACTGTAAATAGTTGTTGATCAGATGATTACAAAATAGCATTTAAATTTGCCTCACTGTGCCTTGAATAAAGGATACACAGAACAATTTAAAAGGTAAGGAATTGAAGGTGAAAACCATAAAGTGGCCTCAATTAATATCAGGCATCAGGAGAGGGGCAGAATTAGAAACAAATTGTTCTGGTGCTATCTCTGTCCTTTGTTCCAGCAGCCAAACCGCTGGCTTCCTAGGAACAGTCCTTTTCTGTATAACCAGAGGAACTTGTTGCAAAAGATGACGGAAAGAAAAAGCTATGCAGATCCTACTTGGGAGGGGAAGATACCTCGGTGAATCCCACTTCACCCATTAAAACTTTACCTCTTCATTTGCTTACTGGGGGGCTGGCTGGGTTCTGATATTTGAAGGGTGGTTGTGAGGAGTTGTATTTGGTTGTTTGTTTTATCCTATTCCTGAAGAGTTAGAACTAGGTTTCACTATATTTAAATGAGAAAAGCAGGCAAAGCCAATCTGTGTGATAGAAGTCTCCATAGAGCGTACCCGTGGGAGGGTGCGGGGACGGGCAGTGCCTGGAGGGGAGCACGAGGTGCTGGTTGTGTTCTGTTTCTTGATGTAGGGGCTGGTCGTATGGGTGGGATGGGCTGGTGTACTTTGCAAAAATTCATTAGGCTGTGTCCTTATTGTATTTTTATGATGTGTGTGATAACATTTTTAAAAAACATCTAGATTTTATGTCATTTTAAAAAACAGAATTTCTTCTGACTTCTCTTGAGGCAGAGGGCTGAGAGGCAGATAGGAAGATAGATCTCAAGTCTCACAGTCCCCCAAAAGTATAATTTCTTTTTTTTTTTTAATACAGAAAGAAATGCATAACTCTTCCTGTCTCTGTTCCCATCCCCCTTTCTGCTTCTGTATATGCCTGTGTCTCTTCTCCCCACTGACCTCAGGGATCCCACCAGGAGTCCTTGCTCAGAGGTCATCCAGGAACTCTTCCTGACTATCTTCAGATGGGGATTAGTGCCAGGGACCAGAGACCATGGAGTTTGGGTTCTGAGAGCATGGATCCCTTCACAGCCATGTAACCCAGAAGGCTTTCACATCACAGCGTAGAGTCAGGAGACCCGAGTCTGTCTCAGCTCTGTCACCAGCTTACTGTGTAACCTTGAGCCAAATGCCTTGACTTCACTTGGCTCACTCCCTCATTGCCAAACAAAGGAGGTGTTAGGCTGGATGATATCTAGGGCCCCTTCCAAGCTCTGATCTTGTTTAATACCCTGTTTAACAGTAGGGGAAATCATAACTTTGGATTAGTCCTGGAGAGAGAGATGCTGAGTGTGTTCCATTCTGAATTGTAGGGGGTGAGCTCGTGCTGTCTGCGTTCTTAGTGCTAGTGTTTCTGTGGCTACACAGCCTACGAAGACTCTTCGAGTGCTTCTATGTCAGTGTCTTCTCCAATGCCATGATTCACGTCGTGCAGTACTGTTTTGGACTTGTCTACTATGTCCTTGTTGGCCTAACTGTGTTGAGCCAAGTGCCAATGGACGGCAGGAATGGTGAGTGGTTGCTGGGGTCTGTCAGCTGAGTCACTGGGTATATGAGGGACTCCGGGTGAAGCATTCCACCAAGCATTATGGAAGTTAGAAAGTAGGAGTTCACTTCGCATTTGAGGAGTTTGGGCTCTAATTGTAGCTTTAAAAAGTCAGTATGCCCAAGGGTGCCTAGCAGATGCACATCACAACCATAACTGCTAAAACCTGAGAGACACCAATGTAAGCAGCAATGCCTTCAGTAAAGAGAATAAAGTGCAAAGTCTTCAGGAGGCCTGGTTTAGGGATGAAGAAGTGGGTTGTGGGGTTTCCATCAGTGGGATTGAAGTCAGTGAACTTCTGTGGAGTTAGTCTGGAAAGGAAGAGGCAGTGTGGTCAAGAGTAGAACAGGAAGCAGGGGAACACACTGGAACAGGAGAAAGGGTCAGCAAGCCAAGCTGCCTCACCAAAGCCTCATCATCCAGGGGTGGAGGGGTGAGGGATGAGGGTGGGGAAGGGAAAGTTGTTGTGCAGGGTGAAATCATGGAATACCAGAGGAGGAAAGGGTGGCCTGAGCTCATGGTGAATAGTTGGGATTTGAAGAGGAGGTAGGGAGCCATTTTGTTGCCATCTCGTTCTTGTGATTGTTCCCGTTGTGACAAAGCTTATTTCAAGTGAGGCAGCCTGAGCGGAGAGGACAAAAGAGCACTGTGGTAAATCAAAATTGTGCCTTAACACTTCTGAGCTCTCACTAGCCAGGAAGAGGGAAGCAAAATCATGACCTTGTTTATGAGGAGGAAATGAAATGTGATTTGGGGCATGGGGGAGAGGGAGGATTGGATATCTGACATATCTGACCATGGTTTTTGTAAAAACAGTGCATGCTTATCATAAAGAATTCAGGTCATTTTGGGTGATGGAAATGAGTTTTCTAGTGCTGAGCTTAACTTCATCTCGCATCCTTGGTATCCGTCAACCCACACGCTCTAGGGTAGGTCCTTCACAGCTGTTTTCTCTAAGCCCAAGTCTCCCTGTTTCCTAAAGCTGCCGTATCCCTCCTTGTAAATTGAGCCCATGGTCTGGATATTTCCAGTACTCAGTGAGTGAGCTCTCTCCTCAGGTTTGATTTCAGTGTCAAGTGCCCCTTGATTGGCCTCTCTCTCTGTTGCTGTAGGACAGCCCGTGGCCTCCATGGCACAAGGAACGATTTTAAAGTATGACTTATTGACGCTCTTTCTCAATTCCTGAGTTGTTTATTGGCTCCAGCCACTCAGTTAGCATCTCTCCATCTAATTTCTCTGAACGTAAGTCAGTTTTTCCTCCCTGAGCTTTTGGCTGTGGCATCCTTGTGCCTCCCAGGTCATGGTTTGAGCCGTCATTCCTGGAGAACAGTCCGAGGTTTTTACCCAAAGGAGCTTTCCAAAGCACTTTGGTAACCCACTAGTTTGCAGTCTGTTAGCATTACATATCTCTCCTGGAGTTTCCTCTGCTGGCTGGACCCCAACTTCCACCTTCCTTCCTGTATAAGAAGTCAAGGAAAGGCTGCTGAGACACCCACAAAATAGCTTGTAGACACTCCTTTCTGAAGTTTTCTGAAACTTGTGTTTCACTTACCTGTCCTTCAAGAGATCATCTGGGACAGTATGGGGAGGACTGGTTTCAGGAATTCATTGGAAGAGAACACTGGGGCATTTGCCAGCTGCAGAGTCTGATAGAAATGACAGGGGCTTGGGCGTCAGATGGGCCTGCGTCTGAATTCTGGCTTATTAACATCTCAGAGCCTCAGAACCTTCATCTGGAATTAGGGACATATACTGATTTCAGAGGGTTCTTGTGAAAGTGGAAAGAAAGTGTATCTGTAAACTACCCATATCTTCACATCTCCTTGCCTTCAGAGTCTAGAGGGTCCACCCCCAGTCACTCTCCATTACATTGTTCTGTTGTTTTTTCTTCAGAATACCATCTGTACCTTAAATTATCTTGGTCATTGATTTTTTTACTTGTTTCATCTCTTGCTACTAGAGTGTGAGTTCATGAGGACTGGGACCTCACCTGACTTACCCACTGCTTTATCCCTTGTGAGAGATGCCACACTCAGTAGACACTCAATAAGGAACGAATGAATAAATGAATAACTAAATACTACACAGATTAGACTCTCAGTAAATAGCCTTCCTCCTGCCTCCCCTTTCCTGTATCAAAACTTCCTCTTAAAATTTTTTTTTCTCTCATAGGTAATTTCTCTGCCTTTAGAGTAGGTGACTTGGCTGTAACATGAACTCTCAGACACTTGCTTCAACTTTTAATCCTGTGGTGACTTGCTCTTATAGCCCTCTGATTTAAAACTATTTTTCATATTCTGCTTATTTTTAACTTATAAAAATATAACTATTTAATTAAATGGCTAAACTTAGTCAACATTAAGAGACTATGGTAGATTGTTTAGAGAAAGCAAGTTTTTAAAAGAAATTAACACAATTAGATTTTGGTGGACTGTCATTAGTCATTAGCTGTCATCAGCTGAGTCCTGCCTCCAGGTACCCATATGGAATAGCTTGACCCTTGGTTCTCCTACCTGAATCAACTTTGTAGGGGCTCCCTCTTGGCTGCAGAGCCTCCGGCTCTTCCCCGTTGTCAATGGACAGCTTTGTTTTTTCAGTCAAATCCCTGACTAGCCTCACTGCTTCCTGCTGAACATAGGGAAGTCCTTAATTTGTTTTTCTAATGCCAGTCCTTAGAAAACCTGCATTCTTCACGTCTTCTTGGTAGCTGGAGAAGAAAGAAGATGAAACTTTTGAGTGTTTCTACTCCTGAAACGAAATCTCTCTGACTAGATTCTCTCTAATCAGAAAGGGATACTGTTTTGGTCTTTATCTTGCAGTTTCCATTTCTCCTCTTTTTGAGAAGTTCCACTGTTAGCCTTTACTTCCAGTGATTTTCTTCACTGGCCAGAGCCAGCCAGTCAAGTCAGCGTTAAAGGTTTCCTTAGAAATGGCTCGGGATGAGATCCTTTAGGAAGTGTTTTTCTGACAGACTGTAAGAAAGAGGACATAAAACCAGGCTTAGAAATAAAAATGCTAAGTAGTCTCACCACACAAGAGTGCATCACAAGAGTGGGAGACAGAGCTGACCCCTGTGCTTGAAGCACTTGAAGAAGGAGCAAGAGAATGTGTTGATATGGAATTCTCTGCCAGGGGCCCCTGAAGCTGCCCCTGGCTGAGGAGCACACCTCCCTCATCCACAGGGATGCTGTTCTCCCCTCTGTACTTGGGAAATTATAACAGGATGATTTTCCAGTCGTGAAGAACAGAATAAGTAGGTAATGGTGTTCTACTGATTATATGATTTTTTTAATGCTCTGAGCCTCTGAAATTTTGCAGAGTTGGCTAATAAGATAATTCTTATTTCTGTAGTCTACGTGATAGGGAAAAATCTCTTGATGCAAGCTCGGTGGTTCCATATCCTCGGAATGATGATGTTCATCTGGTCATCTGTCCATCAGTATAAGTGTCATGTCATTCTCGGAAATCTCAGGAAAAATAAAGCAGGTGAGATATCTTTTAGAACCACTGCATGTGGATTTTAGCCCTCAGAAGTTAGGTGTACATATTACTTCTCTCTTTTCTTTCCTGCCCTAATTAGTTGACTAATCTATCAAATGCTCTTTTTTTTTTTTTTTTCTTGCGGTACGCGGGCCCCTCCCATTGCGGAGCACAGGCTCCGTGCAGGCTCAGCGGCCATGGCTCACGGGCCCGGCCGCTCCGCGGCATGTGGGATCTTCTCGGACCGGGGCATGAACCCGCGTCCCCTGCATCGGCAGGCGGACTCTCAACCATTGCACTACCAGGGAAGCCCTCCAATGCTCATTTTTGACAAGACTCTCTGGGTCTTGATCTTCCCATCTGTAAAATGAGAGCATTTTACTGAAAGACCTCCCTGACACCGTCTAGCCCTGACATTCTGCAACTCTATTCTGTGTCCACATTTTGGGGCCTACACTGCACATATGTGTCTAACCAGCATGTGAGCCCTAGTATTACTGTGCCAAGTTAGTATCATTCCAGCTAAAGCAAAAAAACCTTGACTCTTTAGTTAACTTGTGTTGACTTATCACAGTTACAGTTTTTATTAGACTTTTTGAAATATTAAAAATGGAATAGTACTATTCAGCGTTTATCAAGTGCTTATTTTGTGCTGGCCCTGTTCTGAGTGCTTTATATGTAACTTCACAGAACTCGCTTTAGGCGGGTACAGTCTTATCCTCATTTTATAGATGAGGAAAGAGAGGCACAGAGAGGTTAAGCAACTTATCTAAAGTTACACAGCTTGTAAGTGGCAGAGCTAGGATTTGAACTCATGCAGTCTGACTCTGGTGTCTGAGTTCTTAATAGCTTGGAGGATTGTTGGAGAAACGTATTTACAGTTGTTAGTATAACCTCAGCATGTGACTTTTTAATATGTAGTAGAATGACAATGGAGGTGTGACAGGATGGTGGTTTGTACAGGTCTGTGACACCTTTTTCTAAATGAGTTTTATAAATTATTTGGAGGGTGAAGTGGTAAAACTTCGTTTTGGCAACTTCAAATGTTCAGGGTATCTTCTTTTTCCATTTCAGGAGTGGTCATTCACTGTAACCACCGAATCCCTTTTGGAGACTGGTTTGAATACGTTTCTTCCCCTAACTACCTGGCAGAGCTGATGATCTACATTTCCATGGCTGTCACCTTTGGTTTCCACAACTTAACTTGGTGGCTCGTGGTAACATATGTCTTCTTCAGCCAGGCCCTGTCAGCTTTCCTCAGCCACAAATTCTACAAAAGCAAATTCGTCTCCTACCCGAAGCACAGGAAAGCTTTCCTACCATTTCTGTTTTAAGATAATCTCAGTTATGAGGAATGCACACCAGGTGACAGTTCCAATTCCCAAGGACAACAAAGTCTAGAGACCAAAGTACAATTTCTGTAGAACTGTTTAAAACTCTCTGGTCCATTTCTGTTACCAGAAGTCTTCAGTGCATGAGCAAAGCAATACCACTCAAGAAAATGAGTCTTGGGACTTCCTTGGCAGTCCAATGGTTAAGGCTCCGCTCTTCCACTGCAGGGGGCATGGGTTCGATCCCTGGTTGGGGAACTAAGATCTCACTTGCTGCTCAGCGTGGCAAAATAAATAAAATTTTTTTAAACAATGGAAGAAATTGAGTCTTCAGAGAAGAAATACTTCTGGCAGACCTGGGAGTGCTATGTCTGCTTTCTAAGACGCTTTATAAAAGCAACCAAATGCTAAAAAGTAGATGAGACTTTTCCAAGCTGCTTCAAAAACAGACTAATCAAGAATATACAAACAGCTTCAAACAAACACACACACAGTGGAAGAGATAAGGTCATCTGTGGCTTTGTTTTTGCTACAGACAAATTAACTAGACTACACAATAAGCAATATAGCAGATGCTCAGTAACTGCTTGTTGCATATCAGTCAAAGCTGAATAGCCTTTGAAAATAACAACAATGTATAATTTCACACCAATGGATTCTGGGAAAAGTGAGTTGATTGAAGTTAGCTTATACTTATTACCACAAAGATTTCCAGCTATGTAACCATCAATAGTCATTTCCCCCTCAAATCATAGCCTAACAAAGTTTGAAACCTCTTTTATTTAATATTTTTTTGACATCCCTTTCTAGGGAGTACCTTAAAAGTGTAAGCATCTGAAATAAAATATTTTTATATTTATGCATAAAAAGCCCTCATGAATGGAACTGACTTGCTCCCGGTATTGGATAGTGCTGTAGCCTCATTCATATGTAGTTATTCAAATTGGATTAATGTCTGCCTGAGTGTATTTTAACTAATAGAATGAATCTGAAGATATTTAAAAATGAAATTTGCACTTAAGATAGCTTATGTTAAAGAAAATATCCATGATTAAATCAAGTGGATATAACTGCATGGTGTGAAAGTAGAAAATAATACTATAGCCTGAGCAACGCAGTAAAAAACTGCACATTCGTGCAGCATAAGATTTACTGGCTTACTGGCTGAGGTATTAACTTTATTTCTTTTATACAGATATCTTCTTATAGTCTACTAGGTACTAAAGTTTTGCACTAAGATGTGCCATGCTATGGGGGAAAGCACCTCATTATTAACCAGACATGCATGGAAGGCACAGTCTAAGAATATCCTCCCAACCTGCATCTCTGGAGTAGTAAACCGAAGCTGGTAAACAGATTCTTTTTAACCCAACTTTCAATATATGTACATCAGCACATTTTCTAAAGTGCTTAGATTTCTGAAGTAACATTTTCTCCCCAATAATCAAATACCATTTCCATCAGCTATTCCATCTAATAAATGACATAGTCATTTCATTTATCATTTAGATTTGCCATCCTCAGGACCGGGACTCAGGAACAAAACTTTCTACACCAGAAATGTAAAGCATATTGCATTTTGGCCTTAATTGCCACACAAATGGCATAAATAATTTTAGAATATTATTTGGGCAGAAAAATGTATTTTGCTTTAGCATACGGTTTTATACTAGGTTAGACTAGGAATTTGTCTGCTGTTCTGGAATTTCATTGTACTTTTAAGTAAAATAATGAGCATTCCCTGTGAAGAAGCCTGTCGGGCCCTGAGAGAGGGTTCCCAGTCAGCTCTGTGCTCCCCATGTTCTTGCCATCCTTCTCATGCTTCTCCTGTCTTCTACTCTCCCTCCCCCTTCCTTGCCCAAACATTGCATTTCTAGGTGAAGACAGAAAAGGAAGTAGTGATGTCCTCAAAGAGGCTCCGAACAAAGTTGTGTGGTCTTTGGCGAAAGCTTAGCCGTGGAGAATAATTGAGAATTGTGCTTGCAAGATCACAGTCAACGTTGCTATTTGTGCTGGTAAAACAGTCCACGTGCCTACAGGGAGAACACCAGAGAGAGTCTGCAGATTCCTCACATGGATAATCCAGAAATAGCTTGGAGCTGGAGACTCTTGATTTTCCTATTGGCTTAGCTGAATAGCTTTACTCTTTAATTCTCTGTTACTATTAAGTTCGGGAAAATGTTACTGAACTACCTCATGACAGCATTCCCTGGATTAGCTACTGAATAGAAAAGTGTACTGAAAATAACCTTTGTTTTTAAGTCTCCAAGTTGTAGCTCATCCTCTATACTAACATTTGCTTTCAGTAGCATGGATTATTTTGTCTCCACAAAGCTTTGTTCTGTATTGTGTTTTTAATTCAATGAGTGGTTATTGCTAGAATTCCTATCCCAAAAAAAAGCCTTTGCCGGTACTTTTATATGAAGCTTAATGGATAGTTTAAGGAGACTGTAAACATTTGCATAACTGAAGTTACCTGAAAATTCAAAGACCATTGATAAGTAACATATCTCAAAATGAACTGTTGTATTAAAGGTCTTAAAATAGTAAATGAGCAAGTAGAAATTTTTTACACCTATCTAAGCAATTTCTGCCCACTCGCTTACATTGCTTATCAGAAAAAAAAATATTCAGCTGATTTTTATCAGTGTCTTACCTTAGTCTAAGATTTTTCTGATAAATGGACAAGAAACAGTGGAGGTGGCAGTGATCCCTAAGTAATTCACGTGATGCATACTTCATCCTTTTTCTCAAATACCAATGATCTAGAAAGCCATGTATTGGTTTGGGGGAAACAGAGAGCTACTCTATGCACATAATATCAGGTCTCTTCCTTCAAAAAGACTCTGAACACTTGAAATGCTTAGAGGACAAAAGAACACAAGAGATTTCTCTACAGAAAGACATATCTGCCTTCTGAGCCTAGCCCTCTGGGTAAAAGCCTCATAGCACATGTGCATTTTTTGTCAGGGCTCCTTGGTCTACATAGCGTCTTTCTGTGAATTAGGTAAGTCGTTACTCTAGAACATCCCCACAAGAGCAGGGCATGAACCTTTGTGGACACAAAAGGCAGCTGGTGATAGGACTGCAGCTCAGTGAGCGGAGCTTGAGCTGGATCTCAGCCCACTCACCCTTTAGCTTGCGGTCCTTTGTGCAGTGCGCAGACTGCACAACCTTCCAGAGAGACCCTGCTCATCGTGCTGCCTGTCTGTCTGCAGATTCTGTTCACTCTTGAAGAAAACAAAACTTGATTTCATGGAATCATCTCATTGAGAAAGACCATAAGAATTAAACTAGGAGAAGGGGAAGTAAGCACTCTATGCAAAACATCTCTGCTTCCACACACTAAAAGAGGAGTCTCGTGGTTAACAGGTAAGTGACCCTCAAACAGTAGAATGTCTGTCCAGATGCTCGGATGCTGGCCCCAAGTAGAGAGAATATTTTGCTTCTCTGATTACCAGCTTCTGTCTTCCCAGCTTATTGTTCTAGTACAGCAACTCCAAGTCTTTCCACCCCATTGGGACCTCCAGTCTGTCAATAGAACGTAGTCCTTCACCTTTTCTAAGTCATATCTCCTTACCCTGCTTAAGTGAATCACTCTAATCATTCTTTGTATATATCCCCAATTCTCTTGCCGCCCCACATTGCTGCTTCCTCGTGGTTTAACCAAGGCACACCCCTGGTTACATTCAACCCTCCCTCCTTGGTGTGTGCACCTATGCAACTGAACTATGGCTGGAGAAATACAGTCCACCAACATCCCCCTTCGAATTCATGGCCGTTAACCTCAAGTGGTGTTCACTGCTGCAGTCGTACTAAACTTCCCCAGTCCATTCACTCTCCCATTCTGCTGACTGTGTCACATCCCTGTCCTCAGGAAAATGAAGCCGCTGGAAGACAGCTTCCACCGTTACCACCACTGCCTCCACCCACCTAAGCATTTGCCCATTTATGTTGTCTGCCCTCGTTACTGTTGAAGGATACTTTCTTTTTAAAAGAGGATGTATAATCATGATTCTCACACAAATATAAAATGAGCACATGCCAAAGATTTTATTGAACTCATAATGAAGGAACTAGTAAGATGTTAGAACCAGTACCAAGAGTCTGCTGCTTACAAAGTTGCAAAATAGCTCGAAGATGAGGTGCAGATATCCTGAGGAGTGTGCTGGACAGGGCACCAGTAATATTTTTTGCTAATTTCCAAGTCATTTGCAGTTTCTTCCTGAGACTAAACAATCTCTCTGGGTTTCTACTCAAAGCTAGGCCCTCTACTTGGGCACTAGAGTCTACCTAAGGACATTGGTTAGCCATTCTTCCTCCTACTAAATCAGCTAAGTTTTGCCATTTCTCAATTTTCCCATCAGCAGAAAAATACCTTTTTAACACCTAACCCCATTGCCCTCACCACCTGATTTTTCTGGTGGCTTTGCAGCAAAACTAGAAAGAATTATTTTGTTCTTACTAGCTCCAGTTCTTTTTCTCTCACTGCCAAACCCATTCCAGTCACTCTCCAGACCTCACGACTCAACTGACACTGCTCTTGAAAGTCCAGCGGTCACTTCTCAGTATTCATACCAGCACAGCAGCGGTGGTCTGCCACTTCACCTTGATACACTTCCTTTAATTGACTCCAAGACTCCACACACTCCGAGTTTTCCCCCTACCTCCCTGACTATTCCTTCCCAGGTTTCTCTACAATTCCTTCTCTCTATCCTGACTTCTGAATGTAGGAATATGCCAATTCCCAGTTTTTGGTCCCTTGGTCCCTCAATCTTTAGACGGTGATCTCATACAGTCTCATGACTTTAAATACTATTTGTATACTGACAACTTCTAAATATATCCAGCCTAAACATCATTCCCCAACTCTAGACTCGTATGTCCAATTTCCTGCTTAATGTCTCTACTTGGTGTGTAATAGATATCTCGATAGATGTGATTAAATGTGAATTTCTGATTTTCCTCATCCCCACACCTGATCCTCCTACAGTCTTCCCATTTCTTTATTACTCAAACTGAAAATGATGAGGTCTTCCTTGACTCTTCTCTTTCTCTCATGCCCCGCAGACCAATCTGTGGTTCTACATCCAGAAGTCATCCCTGTTACATTGACTCTATGAGCTACCATCTTGATTTTAGCCACCATCATTTCTTGCCTAATTTACTGCCCCAGACTCATAATTGGTGTCCTAGCTTTCTCCCTTATTCTCTACAGCTGCTCCTCAGCACAAGCCAGAGTGATCTTTCAGAAACGTAGATCATGCCACTACTCTCTCAAAACCCTGCAACAGCTCCCAGTTTCTCTTAGATCAAGGCCAAAGTTAACTCCAGTAACCTGCTAGCTTCCCATACGATCTGACCCGCAGTCATCTCCCTTATCTCATCTCCTATTCTTACCCTCATTCCCTCTTCCTACACACTGGCCCCCTTGCTGTTCCATATCCGCCGTGCTCCTATTTTAGGGCCTTTGCACTGGCTGTTTCTTCTGCCTAGAGTGCTCCTCCTCCAGAGGGCCACGTGGCTGACCCCCATGCCCCCTTTAAGTCGGATCATCTGCTGCTGTGTAATGACGTACTCCAAATCTTAGCAGCATAAAACAGCAAACGTCTCTCGTAGTTTCTGTGGGTCAGGACTTCAGGTACAACTTAGCTGGGTGCCTCTGCCTCAAGAATTCACTGCAGTCAAGGTGTCACCAGGGCTGAGGTCCCATCAGTAAGTTTTATTGTTGTTGTTGTTTTATATAAGAGGGACATAGGCTCTTACTAACCCAGATGAATGTTATTTGTACTCCCTGGATCGCATCCTCTGGAATGTGTGGTAATTTAGAATTGGAAGCGCCTGATAGTATCAGGGTGTGTCAGTATGAATAAGTAACATCTGAGTGTGCCATTTTGGCATGCATACTAATAAATTTTACTCATTCATAGAGTGTAGACTTATCAAGATCGACAGGAATTTTGGGCTGTGGATAGACCTTAACACTGGTTACTAGAGGTTGGCCAAGGGCCTGGCTGTCTGTAGTCTGAGCACTTACTGCAACTGCCCTGCAGAATCCAGGCCTATCTTCCATTTTCATGACTCAACAAGGTCTGTTTTTATTACCCTAAATTCAAACTTATACAGTAAGTGAAACAAGGGAGCCCCCAAGGCAAGTACGTGTGCTACTTGATGGAGCAGCACCCTGACTTGCCTACTACAGAAGACAGTTTTTAATAAAAAGTTACAGGCAGAATTATAGACTTTGCTCCTTGCCTTCATCTCCCACTTGCTGATTAGATTTCCCTAGTCAGCAGTCTTTCATCGTTAGGTCTAAGACAATATTTACAAAATCACCTTTGGAAACTCTGGGTAAAGAATAATGCCATCTTAATCTTGGGTCTGGAAAAGAATTAAGTCCCCTCAGGAAACAAAGGAGAAAAAAAATGGAAATCAATTATGAGATTCTCTTTAAGTCCAGGGAAAGGCAGAAGGATTCCCGCCAAACTTAGGAAGTTTACATACAGGCACATTTAGAGAATCGCTACAGGAAACACAATGCTTACTAACAATATTCCTCCTCCTGGATCAGACAATCAGATCAGAGTTTTTTACACCGACTTTGATCAGGTTAGTGACTTACATAAAAAGATCATCTATCTGTGGCCAGGTCTTTAGATGTTACCCCTCTGAAAACAGAAGAATAGCAATTTATCTATTCAACCAAATTTATTTAACATCTGCTATATCCAAAGCATGGAGGTAGGCTCTGTGGTGCGTACCGGGTTATATAAGACACGATTCTTGCTCTCAATAAGTACACATTTCAGTATGAGGATGACACAGATTTATCAACAACCTATTTCCTTAAGTTAAAGACATGGAGGGAATCCATCAGTTTCATCATTTCCCTATCACCTCATGTTCTTCCAGTTCAAATCCTGACACTTGACAGACTATGCAACCATATGCAGCTTCGTGAGCGTATGAGCCGTGCAGTCTCACAGGGCCCTTCTCTCAGAAGGACCCCACGCTTGTTTTAATCCTCTGCTGTTCCTGTCTTGAAATTCTTAATAATTTTATTTTTGAACTTGTGTTTGGTAAGTGAAGTCTGATAGGACAATGGAACATGCACGTGAACAGTGGAAACATGACCAGAGGTTATGCTTGCACGTGCGCAGAGGGCTCGGGCAGTGCAGGCAACCCAGCATGCACACACACGCCTCCGAGGAGCTTGCCGCAGCCGGGCAGGCTCCTGAGCCTGCACGGCAGTGGGGATGGTGGCGGCAACAGCAGAAGCGGAGGCAACAGCTGTGGCAGCCCTGGCTCGACAGGTGGGAAGGGGCTCTGCACGGGGGCAGCACCAGGACCTGCAGTGGGAAGCCAGCTTGCAAGTCCCTGTCATCCGCACAAATGAACTCATCAGCCTGACCCTGGGACAGGAACTGGTGGCACTCAGGCAGCAGACTTTATCAGTAAATTAGTACAAAATACATGAACAGGGCTTCCCTGGTGGCGCAGTGGTTGAGAGTCCGCCTGCCGATGCAGGGGACACGGGTTCGTGCCCCAGTCCAGGAAGATCCCACATGCCGCGGAGTGGCTGGGCCCGTGAGCCATGGCCGCTGAGCCTGCACGTCCGGAGCCTGTGCTCCGCAACGGGAGAGGCCACAACAGTGAGAGGCCCGCGTACCACAAAAAACAAAAACAAAAAATACATGAACATTGCAATAAAGCCTATCAGGGAATTATTAGAATTCTTAAAGGATTTAGAATCTCTAGTTTTGAAAACTGCTGCAACATGGTGAAGCAAATAACCACACATGTAGAAATAGAAATTAAATATAAAGATCATCATATTCTACAGAAAAGAACACTAGAAAGATGTGGTACATATATAGTGGAATATTACTCAGCCATTAAAAAGAATGAAATTTTGCCATTTCAACAACATGGATGGACTTGGAGGGTATTATACTTAGTGGAATAAGTCAGAGAGAGACAAATACTGTGTGTTATCACTTATATGTGGAATCTAAAACAATAAATGAATATAACAAAACAAACAGACTTGCAGATACAGAGAACAAACTAGTGGTTACTGCTGGGGAGAGAGGTAGGAGGAAAGGCAATATAGGGGTAGGGGATTATACTAGGTATAACATAAGATACAAGGATGTAATATACAGTACAGGGAATATAGCCAGTATTTTACAATAACTTTATACAGATTATAAAGACATCGAATGACTATGTTGTACACCCAAAACTAATGTTATTGAAATCAACTATACATCAGTTTTTAAAAAACACTATTTTCATTTGAAGGTCTGAATGAACCAATTGTTAAAGAGGAAGGCAATTAAATCTTTTTCCTTGTAATTGAAGCTACGACAACAGAAAGCATAAACAAGCCTTTTGATTTATACTCAAACCATAAAGTCACCTTCAGTTGCTTGTACGACCTCCACAAGTTTCAGGAAACATTTCCCCATGTCTGAGGAAACATTAAAATGCCATTATATAAATTTATACTTAAAATTAAATTCAGACTTACATAAAATGTATTCATGTGAAAAATCTGTTTAGAAAAATAATTCCACAAGAATCAACACTAGAATAGACTAGAACTACTAAAATTTATATCTCAAAATGTTATTAGAAATTTATCTGTGTTGTCACAGCCTATAAAATTTTCTTAACAGTTGCATCAGCAGAAAGATCCTTTTCAGCATGCAAATGGTCATAACTTGTGATCTTGCATTTGCCGAGAGTGACTGATACTTCTTTCAGTCATATCTCGTGGGAAAAAAAACTATGTGAAATGAATTTCTTACCTGTTGAAAATGAAAATAAAATGACAAGTATAAATCTTAATTTGCAGACAGGTGAGCCAGAAAAATTTTCATGATCAAGATATCACATTAATATACTGTTGTTGTTTATGGCATTATATAGAATATTGACCCCCCCAAATATATTTTTGCAATTTTTAAGTTCACCGAGTTACCCGTTTATCACCATTACCCCTATTACACTAGTACCTTTAACTGCACTTTTTTCCCTGCTTTTGAACAGGGGTCCCACATTTTCATTCTGCACTGGGCCCAGCAAATTATGTAGCCAGCCCTGGTCAGGTCAGAGAATGACAAATTTTCATCGTAAGCCATTATTGAAGACAGTTTGTGCTATGAATGCTTAAGAAGTATAGAAAAGAGCAAGATATGTAAGAAAATGCATGTTCTTTTTTCTTCTTTTTTTTTTTTTTTTTTTTTTTTTTGTGGTACGCGGGCCTCTCGCTGTTGTGGCCTCTCCCGTTGCAGAGCACAGGCTCCGGACACGCAGGCTCAGCGGCCATGGCTCACGGGCCCAGCCGCTCCGCAGCATGTGGGATCTTTCCAGACCGGGGCACGAACCCGTGTCCCCTGCATCGGCAGGCGGACTCTCAACCACTGCGCCACCAGGGAAGCCCAAGAAAATGCATGTTCTTAATGTGTTCCATACAAAAATATATCAGCTGGTAGGCATTTTACCTACGTTAAGAGTAAAATAATGTAATACTGTGGGCCAGAGTGCAGAATTTGGCATAAGGAAAAATCTGTATTTGATCCAAAACGGACGTCACAAAAGAACAGTTGGGGACAATGCCTCCAATGGGTTGGCATCCTGATTAAAATTATAGTGTTTGCCATCCAAAGCATGAGATTAACAGGGATAAACATCCATTCAAATGAGGGTCAAACTCATACTTTATAAGCAGTAAGTCGGTCAGATCGTCCTGTCAGCATTCTGTGACTCTCAAGTACGAAGAGCTGTTTTTCCCAAAACCAGAGAAATGGCACCACAGTATGGGCCCTCCCCTTCTAGGATTCTTCAGAACGGACGACTTCTAGTGAACTTTACCGTAGATACAAAATCACCGTAGAGATGACTTACATTTGAAAATGAAACATCAGGGAAAAGCATTTAAACCAGATAAACCAAATTTGCTTCCCGTAAGGCTAACAAAAAAGATCCACTTCATTAAAATTATTTTTGTGTGATGATTGTTACATAAAACAACTTTAAAAGAAGATGCACATTTACCCAAAACAAATTTAGTTCTGTCTTTCTGACTTAATGAAGTTATGGATTTCTAAGTGATATAATTTGTGTATCAATGCTTTTAATGGGTCACATTTCTAGTACCGGGGCTTCCCTGGTGGCGCAGTGGTTGAGAGTCCGCCTGCCGATGCAGGTGACACGGGTTCGTGCCCCGGTCTGGGAAGATCCCACATGCCGCGGAGCGGCTGGGCCCGTGAGCCATGGCTGCTGAGCCTAAACGTCCGGGGCCTGTGCTCCGTGGCGGGAGGGGCCACGGCAGTAAGAGGCCCGCGTACCACAAAAAAAAAAAAAAAAAAAGACCCACATTTCTAGTACCTATAATGTTAAAATAGACTGAGAAAAGCTGCAAGCATGTACAGAATTACAGAGAAAGGCATCATAAACAATGTTTACAAAATTAGGAAAAACAAGCACAATACATATAAAAATGAGAAAATAAATACTCATATAAAGCCCTCTTACAAATTAGTGACAAAATAACTGCAGCAGGCCTCAGTTTTCTAGGCCGACTGTATTATCAAAGTTAGATTTGAAAGACAAAAGCAAGTTTAAAAGAACTGTTTGAGGAGAGTGTGGAAAAGAGTGGCATTCCTCTGTCTGGGTGGTCCTCAGGGAATACAGTGACTGGTGGTTTGGCTTTATTAGCCAAAATGCCCTGCCTGCCCCCTCAGCCCGCCCTACTCTCCCTAAACCACTAGCACCAGAAAGCTTGGAATTTACAGTGAAAATAATTTAATGAGCTAGAACAAGGTCAAAGAGAAAAGGATGTTGTTTATCAGATACCATCAACACAGCGGCAAAAACAAAAATAACAGAAACACACATACACAAAAACCTGAGATTAGCTATTTATCTAGGTATAGTCTCCCGGAAAGGGTGGGACTGCAGACCTCTTGTTATCATACATGTGTGATTCCAGCTGTGTGGAGGGTATATGGGGTTGTTATATTCTAGGGCTATAAAGAACAGAGCTCCTTGCTCTAGTGTAGGGGAAGGATTGCAAACGGGCAGGCTGAAGCCCAAATCAGTCTCATGGGTGTTATTTTGCCAGCACAGTTTTGAACATTTTTTAATGAGCGCCTGTGATGGTTAGTTTTACGTGTCAATTTAGCTAGGCTATGGTGCTCAATGGCTTGTTCAAACACTAATCTAGATGTTGCTTGTGAAGATGTTTCGTAGGTGTGATTAACATCTGTAATTAGTTTACCTTAAGTAAAGGAAATTGCCCTCAGTAACGAGCGTGGCCTTCATCTGATAAATCGAAGTCCTTGAAAGCAAAATCTGAGGTTTCTTGGAGAAGGAATTATGCTCGAGGACTGCAATATAAAAATGTTGCCTGAGCTTCCAGCCTGCTGGCCTGCCCTAAGCATTTCAGACTTGCCAGCCCCCACAATCACCTGAGCCAATTCCTTAAAATAAGCGTCTTTCTCTGTACACACACACACACACACACACACACACACACACACACACACACACACGTAACTGCAAGGGAAGTTGGGAAAAGTGACATTGCAGTTAACAGTGGCCATGCAGCTAGGTTCTAGCCAATAAGATGTAAGCAGATGTACTTTGTGCCAGCTTCCTTAAAAGACACGTATCCTGTGGCCCTTGTTCTTCCAGCCAGTCCTCTATCCTGCTGTCTGGACCAGGCCGTTAGAGCTCTAGCAGCTATACTGGGTCATAAAGGTAAAGGCCACACCCTAGGAATGATAGAGCAGAAGGCTGGAAGGAACCTGGATCCCTGATCCCTTAGGACCTACTACATTAGTTCTGAACTGCCTCTCACAAAGGAAAACCTTCTTATCTAATTCATACTAGATGGTGTTTTGGATTTTCTGTTACATTTAGTGGAAGGTAATCCTAGTTTAAAAATGAGAAAATATCACATAAAAATTCTAATCCATGGCTTCTCCCTTGACCATTTGGAATATCTGATAAACCTGGGGCCATGCTCCTCATTTTAGCAACAGCCTAGGGCAGGATAATGGATGCTCACCTGCTTTAGACAGAGCTGGAGACCCCATCAGTTTCTTTTCCTCTGTTTAAGTTCCTGAAGGCATTTGAGCTTGCTGTTCCCTGACATAGATGATGGGGTTTTACTTCTGTGTGATAGGCCCTTGCACAAACTTATTCTGTCCTCTTAGGCTGTTTCTCCAGCTACTTTTTTTGGACAATAGGAAGGATGGAAAATCATGGATGCCAACCTTATAGCTTAGTCTTTCCGCTCTGCATCATTTGCAGCAGGAACATTCCCAAGTTGGTGTGGTCCACAAAGGAAGATGTGTCTGATGCAGGTGGAAACGGGCCTTCCTCTGCCATTTGAGATACTGCCTCATAGTCCTATAGGCCTGCCCACGGGAGGAGCGGGACAGGTCTCAGTGTGTGCAGACTTCTCATGGTTGGGAAGCTCTACTCAAGGCTTGGGAGGAGGGATACAGAGGGTCTTCCACTCCATGGCTGCAACAGTCTTCTCATTTTAAAGACCTTCATTTAGTCTAATGAATTTGTATTCCTGTAGTCCACATAATTTTGACCCAGTTTCTCACTAATATACTCAAGTTTTATTTTAGTGAAAGTGTATCACCCACCCCCACCCAGTTTCCAGCCATCTTTGCCCTTTATAGCGTCACCAAACTTCCTGCATTGACTTGACATGGCCTAAGAGGATTCCCCCTAATTTGGGGGAGGGGATGGAGGTTGGAGGCCCGGTTGCTGTCAGACCTAAATGGACCTGGGAGGAGAGATGTTCTGACTGGAAGGGTTCTTGGTGAAGTAAAGACTGATTTTTTTTTTTTTTTTGCCGTACGCGGGCCTCTCACTGTTGTGGTTTCTCCTGCTGCAGAGCACAGGCTCAGCGACCATGGCTTACGGGCCCAGCCGCTCCGCGGCATGTGGGGTATTCCCGGACCGGGGCACGAACCCGTGTCCCCTGCATCGGCAGGCGGACTCTCAACCACTGCGCCACCAGGGAAGCCCTAAAGACTGATTCTTATCTTTGGCTATGAATGAACTCAACGACACTAGGATGCAAGGAGAAAGTAAGATGAACTCTGTCTCTCAGAATCAGGCTAAGGACAAAGAAGGCATAAAAGACCCTTCAAAACTGCTCAGGCCTTTTGGGTGTGGAATGAGGCTAACCTTCAAAGGGGAAGCTATGACAAGATTAGGAATCTGTGTTTTCCAGCCAAACTATGTCTATGTCTATATCTAGATTTGTCTTTGCCTTTTCTTTTCATTCTCAGAATTTCGTTAAACCAATGATTCATTTATATCTGAGTATCTTCAATGGCCAGGCACTGTTTTAGACCTTGGAAATACAGTGAGCAAAACAGGTAGGATTTCTGCCCTGATGGAGCTTACCTTTTAGTTGAGGGATACAGATAATAAATATAACAAGTAAAAAATTAGATAATCAAGGTAATTTCAGATAGTGATAAGTGCTATGAAAAAACTAAAAAAAGAAAAAAGAAAACCCAACTTAAGAAAAAAAAAGGTGAGACGGAGAGCGACAAGGGGGAAGGGAGCAATCTACTTTAGATGGATGGGCAGGAAGTTCTCTTTTGAGGAGGTGATATTTACCGTGAATGACCCAAAGAAGATCTGAAAAAAGAGTACTTGAAGAAAAGAAACAGCAACTACAAAGGTCCTGAGGTAGAAGAAAGCTTGGTTGGGCATCATGAGGTAGAGAAAGCCAAGAGATGAAGTCACACAGGAGGCAGGGGCTAGATCCCATCGAACTTTAATTCAGACTTGGACTTTATTCTAAGGGCATTAATTGGACTTAATTATAAGGGCATTTAGAAGCCATTAAGATAATATTAAGCAGGGGGATGAAATGACTTATATTAATTTTGAAAGCTCTCCCTGGATGCTGGTTAGATTATAGATTGGCAAGAGTGCAAGCAGGGAGGCCAAGTGGGCGTCGTTTTAACAGTCCAAGTAAGAAATGACACCTCGTTTGGACAAGGTGGTAATAGTGGAGATAGAGGGGAACAGATTCAGGATCTGCTTTAGAGGTATAGAGACAACAGAAATTGGCAAGTGGATTGGATATGGAGTAGGAGAAAATGAGAGGAATCTAAAGGGGTTTGCTGCTTCCATCTACTGAGATGGAAGCTGAAGAAGGAACAGCTTTTCGGAAGAAAGTCAAGAGAACTCTTTGTCCCATGCTTTATTTGAAATGCCTGTGAAACAGCTAGATAGAGATGGTGAACATGTTGTTGGATAAATAAGAATTCGTGGAGACATATTTAGCATCCTTTTTGGAATTTTCAGCCTGCTTGTGGAAACCTAGGAAAGTCCAAGAATGACCCTAAAAGGGCAGTTCCCCTTTCCTCTGGACCAGTGGAGGTGCCCTACAAGGTCCAGACCCCATCATCTAAAGGGTTTTAGCATACCTACGGGTAACGATAGGCTTCATTTCACATAGTAGAAGTGCTTTAAAGAGTTGTGCAGGTCCAGCAACTTGTAAATTGCTCTCTGTCATTCACTTACATTTCAGTTTGCCAAGCACCTTCTTAATTTTGAATGATCTTCAGTTGACTGTTAGCAGGAAGTTTCTGGTTTCTGCTTCCCCCTCTCCTTTCTCATCACTTCGTGCCCTGGCTTTTCTAACCAGCCTTTCCTCTGTAGACTATTTCAAGTTAAAACACTTATAGTCACCCTTTGATGATACTGGAGTGCAGGGAGAGGTGTCTAAGAGAGCTCAGGAAATAGCTCATCACCTCTTCCTTACTTCTGAAAAGCTGAGGAAGAAAACAGAGAGTGAGACAGGCCCCTAGGAGTGACTTTAGGTCTGGGAGCCAGGTGTGCTGAGCTACTACTGAATTTCAGAATTAAGAGCTGTCCCCATCCAGTTCCAAGCAGCTCTGGACTGGGAGCGAGCAGACTGCAGGAAGAGCAGCAGAAACTTGTTTTTCCCTGTGGGCTGCACCTTCCAAGAGGACAAAGGTGGCAGAACTGGGCCCAGTATGCTCAGTTACTCTGCCCAAATTTACTTTCCATCATCAGAGGTGAAATGGTTAAGCCTCAGAAGCCAGGAAACAGTCCTCCTCGTGGAAACTTGGAGTGGAGAGAGGACATTCTCCCCTAATGATAATGGAAATGTTCACCATTAATTGGCTGCTTTTATATGTTTGGCTTTTTAGTAAGTAGGACACAGTTAAGTTCAACAAGCAGATATCAAGCACAATTCTGCCACTTATGAACTGTGCGATTTTGGGAAAGTTACTTGAGCTGTCTCAAATTTCTCATTTGTAAAAACGAGTTTAAGAGTACCTGCCTTGGGGACTTCCCTGGTGGCGCAGTGGTTGAGGGTCCGCCTGCCGATGCGGGGGGCACGGGTTCGTGTCCCGGTCCGGGAGGATCCCACATGCCGTGGAGCGGCTGGGCCCGTGAACCATGGTCGCTGAGCCTGCGCGTCCAGAGCCTGTGCTCCGCAACGGGAGAGGCCGCGGCGGTGAGAGGCCCGCGTACCGCAAAAAAAAAAAGTAGAAGAGAACCTGCCTTGAAATAGAGACACAGATGTAGAGAACAAACGTATGGACACCAAGGGGGGAAAGCAGGGTGGGTGGTGGTGGTGGGATGAATTGGGAGATTGGGAATGACATATATACACTAATATGTATAAAATAGATAACTAATAAGAACCTGCTGTGTAAAAAATAAATTAAAAAAAAATGAGTACCTGCCTTGTGAGATCATTCATGTAACACATTCAGTGCACTGCGTGGATCAGAATAAGCACTCAGTAAAGATTTCCTGCTACTATTACTACTGTAATGATGGCTATCACTATTAGTAAGTTAGGAAATCAGCTAGGTGCCAGGGATATAAAAGATATAAAAGACATAATCTTACCATCTGAAGCTCAGTAAGGAAAAAAAACATTAAAATACAGTGTAGGGCTTCTCTGGTGGTGCAGTGGTTAAGAATCCGCCTGTCAATTCAAGGACACGGGTTCGAGCCCTGGTCCAGGAAGATCTCACATGCCGTGGAACAACTAAGCCCGTGCACCAAAACTACTGAGCCTGTACTCTAGAGCCCGCAAGCCACAACTCTGGAGCCCAAGTGCCACAACTACTGAAGCCTGCGTGCCTAGAGCCCGTGCTCCACAACAAAGAGAAGCCACCACAATGAGAAGCCCGTGCACTGCAATGAAGAGTAGCCCCTGCTCACCACAACTAGAGAAAGCCCGTGTGCAGCAACGAAGACCCAATGCAGGCAAAATAAATAAATAAATAAAATTTATATTAAAAAAATACAGTGTAATGCACGTGTAGTAGGGTTTCTTACCAGAAGGGTGCCTACCAGTGATAGCATTTTAGTGAGACTCTATCTATGCAGGCCAGGACAAAAATAAATAAATAAATAAAAAGTAATCTTGGAATTGCTGAGCCTCCTACATCCTTATTGGTTGGGGTCAAGTAAGTACCTCTGTTTGCAAGAAAGGTATCAGGAAACTGCCTGTGTTTTTAGTTTTTTTGTTTTGTTTTGTTTTGTTTTCCAAAGGAGTTAGTTACCAGTGAGGGATAGAACACTGATAACTCTAAATCCTCAAGGTGGTGAAAGCTAGAACCAGCCCTGATGTAGCACTCCTGGGCATGGAAAGAGCTGATCACTTTGGAATCTGACACCTGGAGCCTAAACTGGCTGAGAAGCCTGAGGGCCCTTGGATCAGGGTGCACTGGAACAGCCTGGAAGAGCCCCACTCTGGCCAAGATTCTGACACTGTCACTGACCCCACTGTGCAGTTTCCCCCTGAGGGCAAGGCTTTATGTCTGTTTACATCTGCTAAGAGCTTTGCTGCCTTGCCCTTGAGCCACCCCTCACTCAGTGGCTGGTGCATAGACATCCTCCAGCTTAACCCGTAAGTCCTCATTGCCACATCTGCCAAGGTGGCTGGGAATTCAGCCATGAGTACTTCCTGTTAGAGAGCTCTGGAGTGTAGGGGCCCATTCCAGAAAATAAGCCAAGCACCTTCCAGGAATCCAAGACACATGGCCAGTGTTGCTGCATTCACCCTTCTGTCTCACTCATTAGACTGAGCCACCAGACTTCCTTTCAGTTACCTCTTAAGCTCAGCAAATGCTGTAGGCGTAAAGGAGAGGGTGTTGGAGGGAGGATAGTTCACACCTCTGGGTTCTCTACTAGTTTGTGAGACTCAAACGTTTGCATCCTAGGGATGAACTGGGAGGCACAATAGTTGTATGCCAAGCTGTACGGCATCCTAGTTACTAACACAGTAATAGAAGCATGCATAATCTACAGTAGCATGAAGCAAGGACTGATGAATTCTGTAAGAGGAGGTGTTGGGGGAAGACTTCTGAGTGGTCAGGCCTGAACAGGTTTTGGAAGTATGAGTAGGAGTTTACAATGACAGAAAGGAGGAAATTAGTTACAGACAGGAACAGCATGGACAAAAGCTTTAGTAACCCATGACATAACATGGTATCTTCAGTGAATTCAAAGTAGGTTTGTCCACTCTTCCACAGATTGTTTTGTTGGATTAATTTCTTGTTCCAGTATTTACTGATAACCTTCCTTAGTTCTTCACAAAGTACAGGCTTAATATATATAAATATATATAAAGTATTTATAATACTGCCTTGGCCTCAAGGTTAGCACAACCTTAGTCTCACTTCTGATAACTAAATAGCTCAACTTTTAAAAAATAAGATGTAAAAATATTCTCAACCAATCATCCTTTCCTATTTCCTATGCTTGCCCACCCCAATCCCCATCCTTCAAAAATCCTAAACACTCAATTTCAAAAGCCAAACATATTAAGAGGCCAGTCTAAGATAGGTGTGGCACAAAACACGTAAAACGAAAAGGCGTTACAGGAAAAGGGTAATGTTGGATGTTTTTGGTCTGGGGGAGATTATAGGCAAACAAACAACATCTAAAACAAGGCTTGAAATTTTTCTTGTTATTTCCTAAGTCTCATCTCAGAGGTTTGTTTTAAATAATCGCATCCTGACGCTCTAAGCACATTGTCCTCAGTAGATCGCCGGGTCGGAGGCGGCACCGAGAATCGGTGAAGGAGTGCGGAACCCGGCTAAGCTGTGGCAGCTCCCGCAATTGCCACGTAGCCAGGGCGTTCGAACTAATTTGACATCTAGGAAAGGCTAAGAGACAGGCTGGACTGGATATTAGGGCAAAAGACTCAGGAGGGAACAAGAAGTAAAGAGCCGTGCTGTTCTGGGACGGTGGACAGACAGATGGGAAACGGGTCCCAGGTGGAGCGCGAGAAGGATGCGAGGCGAGGAAGGTCACGCAGCGACCTGTACCTCGGGAGCGCCGGGTCCAATAGGAAGAGGGCGCGAGTCGCACCTCAACCTGCCCGAGGACGTCACGACGCCGAGGCGGACGCCGGGCCAATGGGAGGCCATCACAGTCAGGGGCGGAGCCCGGAGGAATTGGGCCGGGCTGCGCTGGGACAGTTCGCGGAGTCGTGTGGCCACCGTGGGCGAGGAGAGTGCGAGTGCCCGGCCACGGTCGCCGGCCTGACCTAAGCCTCACGTCCGCCCTGGCCACTTCCCGCATGCTGCAGGCTCCTCCCTGAAAGGTGGCGGCTAGGCGTGGGGGACGCGCCCGGGGACGGCTCGGGGTCGAGGCTTCCAGTCGCCCGCACTTCCTCTTGAGGCGCCCGTGCGCGGCTGTCTCGGCGGGCGGGATGGCGGCGGCGGCCCGGGGTAGCGGCCGCGCATCTGCGCCCCGGCTGCTTCTGCTCCTGCTGTTTCCGCTGCTGTGGGCCCCGGCCGGGGTCCGGGCCGTACCCGACGAAGACCTCAGCCACCGGAACAAGGAACCTCCGGCGCCTGCCCAGCAGCTGCAGCAGCAGCCCGCGGCCGTGCAGGGCCCCGAGCCGGCCCGGGCCGAGGTGAGCAGGACGGGCCGGGTACCAGGCTCGCCGCCGCCGGAGCGCCGCCCTTGACGCAGGCTGCCAGCGGGGGGAGGGGAGCGCGGCCCCGGCTCCCTGGGGTGGAAGACCGAGGAGTGCGCTTTTCCCGGGTCGGGCCTGGCCTCGCCCGGCTCCTTATGGGGGGAGGGGAGGGGAGAGCAGAGCTGGGAGTCCAACTGTAAACCTTTAGCTCGGGAGGATAAAGATGCTGCTGAGGAATGGGCGTCTTGTTGATCAGATGTATTCTAGAGAGATGGAAATACTCATCCCAAGTAGAAAGTTTTTAACGGAGGGCAGCTGGGAGGCTTTTCGTATTCTCTGAGAATAATAACATGGGCCATTTCATTGTTGAAACAGACTATCCCAAATTGTTTACCAAATTCAGCTTTGCACGACTTGTGATTTTTGCCAAATGTATATGGATAACGAAGCGTGACTCTCACTTTTTTAAAAACGTGCTCTGGCTTGCAGGAAGTAGCCTTAGGAATGCAGAGGAACAGTCAGTCTTTGACAGTAAGGAGTGCTGCAGCGGTGTGGGATGCCAAGACTAAATTTATAAGTGTACCAGAATCCTGCATTTTGGCCTTCACTAAGTAGATATTAATTAACATCTTAATTTATGTTAATAGAATCAGTCACTAGTGTTCAAAATCTCAGCAGCGTTTTTAAATTTAGTCCCAGTATGGGTCCTGGGCTTTCTCCTCGTTTCCAATTTGAATTCCTGAATCCAGGCCCTCTGTAGCGTCTTCAAGTAGGGGACCATTTGGCACTCAACCCTGCCGTTGCCACCCCAGGCTACCTTCAGCATGTTCCCAGGTAACTAATCTTCCTAAACATTGAATTCCATTTTCCTTCTCAGAAATCTTTAGTGAGTTTCCCGGCATAATGATTTCAGTCCAGCCTCTTCAGCAAGATGTTCAGGTATTTTGGTGATCCGGCTCCAGTCAACCTCTCTAGACTTTTTAGTCCTCACTCCCTTGCGCAATCATATGCTGTACTCAAATCCAAGACATGCCATGTGCTCTGTTGCTAGTCTCTCCAACAAAAGGCCTCTAAATAAAAGGGCTTTAGTGAGCTTGAAGCCTACTGATCAGAACCTTTCCCACCCTTCAAGAACCAGCAGATATCTCCTCTCCATGAAGACTTCCCTAAAATTTCCGGGCAAAAAGTTATTTCTCTCTCCTGTCTGTCACTCGTGGGCTCAGCTGACCCGGCTCACCGTTTCCACTTCTGAAATTGAACTGAAATGGTGATTCATGAAATTCATTCTTAGTGTTCATCATTTAGCTTTCTGCCACTTAACTCACTATCAGAAGTTTATTTTAAAGTGGTAAATATTTTGGGTTGTGTAACTTTCCAGGCCTTGCATTAAAGTTTTAGTCATATAGTGGTTTTTGAGATACAAATAATGGTAGGTATGCTTATCGATACCTTTTTAGACAGCTAGGAGAAATATAGCCGTGTAAAAAAAAAAGGCAGCAGTATCCAGTGACCATATTTAAGTGTCTTAAGGATGCTTGTCTTTAAAACTGGGGGTGTGAAGGGAAGGGACAGGCACAAGATAGTATGATTTTTGTCTTTACTATTTTGATATATTCTCTGTGGTTCTTCTTAGATAGAAATTTACTCTCTTTGTTTACTCTCTTTGTATTGTAGTAGAATCTAATTACTTTGTTTTAATTATATTTTCATGTAACTTTTTGTTATGGCTCAAGTGTCTTTTTCCCTCTATGGTATTATAGTATATTGGAAGAGATTTTCCTTTCACATATTTTCTAAGCTATGTAATGTAAGTATCATTTGCTTTTTTTTTTGTCCACTTGGCAGAAGTAAAATATGGCCAGAGTTCAGTTTAATAGCCACGTAAGCAAGGATTCAGCATCACTGCATATCCGAAAGTTTCAACTGTTTTGCTTTGCAACTGCATGGAGCAGATCTTTTAAAAGGGTAGGATGTTTAAATATATGCTTTCATGCCACTGTGTGAGTGTGGACTTATGAAAATGGAGAGGAAAAAATGTATTGGTAAGCTTTCAAATATAAGATGTATTATAAAAATGTAGTTGTATCTTTTTTTTTTTTTTGCGGTACGCGGGCCTCTCACTGTTGTGGCCTCTCCCGTTGCGGAGCACAGGCTCCGGACGCGCAGGCTCAGCGGCCATGGCTCACGGGCCCAGCCGCTCCGCGGCATGTGGGATCTTCCCAGACCGGGGCATGAACCCGTGTCCCCTGCATCGGCAGGCGGACTTTTAACCACTGCGCCACCAGGGAAGCCCTGTAGTTGTATCTTATAGGGTGCTTTAAAGCAAGATTACTGAGATCCTTTCGTTTATGCAGTTTACTTCTAGTGACATACTCAGTTTTTTTTCTTATCCTTCCTTGGGCAGAGTATGTAGTACAAGAAGCATTAAGTCCCTTTAGTTGGGGGAAATCAGCTAGATTTAACAGAGGTAATTTATAATTTGCTGCGTATTCTGGAAGGGCCAGTGAAGGACTGCTCTGGTTGTGAAGTGCTGTTGATAAAGCCGCAGAAGCCTGTCACTCAACCCCGTACACATTCTCCTTACTGTATTTCTGCTTTACTGTTTCTTGGCATTTCTTTTGTCTATTATCTTCTAACACCAAGGCCTTCCACACAATATTTTAAACTTTCTTCCATTTTCATTAAGTTGCAGTCCTGCTCCATCCAGTCCAAACTCCCAATTCTAGCCTCCTTACAGCTAAGACTGATGCCAAGGGTATGAAGACCCTTGTCTTACTCATGATTGCTGTGTCAGAATGAAACGATCATGATGTTACTGCATTTATTTGTTGGTGTTCTGCTGTCAAAGCAATTCATTAAAAAAAAAAATCAGTGAAATTAAATACACTTAATACATTTCAAATGTCAAAATTTATAAATACATTATGAAACAGTAACATTCATAAAAACAAAGCTGTTTAAAGATTCATTAAAATAAAAATGTATTTAGAAAAATGTAATTGTTAAATATATTATTCTAATATGAATTAACAGTAACATTCATAAAAATATTATTTAAACAACAACAAGCTAGGGCTTCCCTGGTGGCTCAGTGGTTAAGAATCCGCCTGTCAATGCAGGGGACACGGGTTCGAGCCCTGGTCTGGGAAGATCCCACATGCCGCGGAGCAGCTAAGCCCGGGCGCCACAACTACTGAGCCTGCGCTCTAGAGCCCATGAGCCACAACTGCTGAAGACACGCGCCTAGAGCCCGTGAGCCACATCTACTGAGCCCATGTGCCACAACTACTGAAGCCTTTGTGCCTAGAGTCCGTGCTCCACAATGAGAAGCCCGCACACTGCAAGGAAGGGTAGCCCCTGCTCACCGCAACTAGAGGAAGCCGGCGCACAGCAATGAAGACCCAACCCAGCCAAAAATAAATAAATAAAATAAATGTATGGGAAAAAAAGTCAAACATCCACAAATAAAAGGTGATAGTGAAAATTTATAATAAAATATAATTTTATTTCCTTTTTTGTGTGTGTGTGTGTGTGTGTACGCGGGCCTCTCACTGTTGTGGCCTCTCCCATTGCGGAGCACAGGCTCCAGTCGCGCAGGCTCAGCGGCCATGGCACACGGGCCCAGCCGCTCCGCGGCATGTGGGATCTTCCCGGACCGGGGCACGAACCTGTGTTCCCTGCATCGGCAGGTGGACTCTGAACCACTGCGCCACCAGGGAAGCCCTATTTCTTTATATTAATGCAGTCTTTTAAAACCAAGATTATCCATGGTGTCATTGTTTAAGTTACACGTGTATTTTTGTGCACATTTTTCCAATTTCTGAAAGGTTTTTCTGACTTCATATAATAAAGTAATGGCAAGGAGACAGTTCTGAGACAGTTCTAAGCGTTTTCCTGTGACTTCTTTATCTTCAAATAATCTTACCTCTTGGGTGGTAACTTTTGTTGAGGGACTTTGTTTTTGCAGGGACATCAGTCTTTTTCTTGGTAGCAGGCTCTAGCTTTTGTTCCAAAGAAAGCATCTTCATCTTCTCTAGTTCATCACGTGTGGATGATTCTGATGCAGGTATCTGTATCAATTTCATTACAGTCACGTATGTGTTCATTTGAGCCCTGGAACTAGAATAGGAATTATTTTTTCATTGTTAATTGTTATTTTCATCTCCTGAAGAAAATGAAAGAATAAAAGGGTACTCTCTAAGTGAGGGAGCTTTTTAACAATTTTTCAATTTGGAGCTAATTTTAACTTAAAGAGTTTTATTCAGTAAGTATTTTGGTTTTGTTTTCTAATTATAAGTTGTTGACCCTGCTATCAGGATGTAAATAATTTGGGTTTCAGGTCAAATTAAATGATCTGAGTTTCAGACCCAAATTAAAATACTGAAAGGGTGGTATTTGTACTAAGGAAAACACTGTGTTTCATTACTTTAACACTGTGTAACTGACTAGTGGAATGCCAAAATTGGAAATATAGTCACTGCTGCATGTAACTGTCCTTTACTAATCTAAATATTTGCTTCTATGCCAGTACTTTCTGCCTTTCTTCTGAATTGGACAAAACGATCACCCTTTCCATATTTCTTTCTGTCCATGTGCCCATTCTCCTCTGACCTCCAGTACTTTCCCTACAGTATCTTTATTCTCTCCTTTTCTTTGGTTCCTTTCTATCTGCTTACACATGCCCACAGGTTTCTCCTGTTTGGAGGGGAAAAAAAAAGGCCAATGACTTAACTCTACTTGGCTGCATTAGTTTCTGTTCTTCAGTTTTGTAAATGAAATTTTTAACTAGGGAATTAGCTGCTTTTTCACATTGCTTTAGTCTTCTGTTATCTGGCATCAGCCCATGTCTTTACATTGAAATTTCATTTTTGAAGGATACCTGTAACCTACTTAATTGCTAAATCCAGGGCTCTTTTTCAGTTCCTGTTTGACGCTATTATCTATCCACTTTTTTAAGACTCCTGATGTATCTTGGTTTGTATGAACTTGAGGAAATGGTTTAACTCTATTGGTTCTCAGCTTCTCCTTTTGTGTTAAGTTGGGATAACAGCTTTAAGGTTTTGAGTATCAAAACAATGTATATGGAAATCCCTGGCCTTTAGTTAGCAGCTCAGTGAAATGGTGATTGCCCCTAACTTGAACCATCTGTGGTGTTCTCCTGCCTGCGCCTCTAAATATCTAAGACAATTTTGTTTTCTCTTTTTTTCCCCCCTCCACACCTTCCTTAAATATAGACATTGTCTAAGGTTCATTTTTTCAACGTAATCTCTGCCTTTGCAAGACTAGCTGATAAATTCAGGATGCCAGCAACCAAATACATACCTTGAGGCGGTGCTGGCCTAAACTCAGGTTTTCATTTCTGATGACTTCTTGGAAAGCTTTATTTGAAATGCTTTTTATCTTCAAATTGAACATGTGTGAAACCAAACCCCTTATTTTTATTCCTCTTTCCCGTATACCTTATGGGAATATGAATAGCATCTTTGATTCTTTGCCTTTAAAAAATTCTGTTAATTTTTCTTTTTCATCATGTGCAGAATGTTTTCCTTTATTTTGTCTTCAACATTGGTCTTGTGCAGCAGACCTCCTACTTCTAATTAATTGGTCCAGTGGCCTGTATTCTCTATATTCTCTACTTTCTGTACCGATCTGTTAGTCACAGTGCCTTAATTACATTTGTGTCTTCTACTCAGAAACTTGAAAGGGCTTCTCGCTTGCCTCTAAGCTGGTCCATAAACATACAGGCTTTTCGGTCCGAGCCCAGTTTATCTTTCTTATCTTACCCCAGCCATTCATCTGGTGGTTTACTCCCTGTTATCAGAATAAAGCCTGTATTTTCTCAAATTGTCAGTCCAGGGCAGAAGGAGAATGCATGTACCTGATGCATTTTGAAGTTAGCCACTCCACGAGTGACTAGTATGAATCCTGCAGTGACTTTCTGGGAGCCTAATGTAATGAACCTCAGAACCGATTCCTCCGCATTGGTCAAAGGTTGCCCCACAGGGGTTAACTCCTGTATACTTCTGGGTAGTGTAGTGAGTAAGTATGTGCACCGCGCTTACTTTCTGGTTGGATCTGCCTAAAGCTAGTTACAGCCTGCAAGGAATTGGTCCTCCCTAGCTGGAGTAAGAGATTGGGTCAAGAGATTTTTGAAGTGGTGCACAATAGGTGTCTTTAATCATGTGCATGGTGAAAAATCCAAAAGGTACAGAAAAATGTAGAATGAGAAGTGTGTCACCTCCTCTTGTATTCTAGCTCAGGGGTCAGCAAACTGTAGTTTACCACTGACTGGGGTCAGCAAACTGTAGTTTACCACTGACTGCCTGTTTTTGTAAATAAAGTTTTGTTGGAATAGAGCCAGGCCATTCGTTTAAGTGTTACCTATGGCTGATCTCAGGGTGTAGCCTCAGAGTTGGGTAATTACCAAAGAAACTTTACGGTCCCTGAGGTTAAATATTTGGCTCTTCAAGTAAAAGTTTGCCAACACCTGTTCTAGTCATCCTGGTTCCTTCCCTGGCCACTGTTACTGTGTCCTGAGATTTCCGGTTCATTAGCAACTGTGTATATACTTCATATACCTCCCTAACTCACCACCCCATAACATACATACAGTAACTATGTACATAAGATGTACTTTTTTCAACTTAAAAATGTCTTAGTGATTTTTTTATTAGTGTATATAAAACGTTCTTATTTTTAGCCCCGTAATATTCCAGTATATGGAGCTACCATTTATTTAACCAGTTCCTTATGGATGGACATATAGTTATTTATGTCTCTTAATTATTACAAATGATAACATTACATTTATACACATTTCTAGGACAAAACGGTTAACTCCCTGAGTGTTCCTACCTCAAACTTTGTTCCAGTCATGTACTTGCTATGACTCATTGCCCACAGTATGCCTGCAGTTTGAGGGAAGTGGGATCCTTAAGGGGCTGGAGTTGTTGAGGTACAGCTTGCTCAAGAGGCTCTACATAAGTTGGGGCTTGAGGAATGTGGATGAATAGGGGCATAATGATAGGAAGGTAGGAAGGGAAGCAGGACTGCGTGACTGAAGGCTTGTGTTACCCCAAACTTGAAGTGTTCTTGAGCCACACTGCCCAGTACTACAGCCATGAGCCATGTGGCAGTTTTTAAGCACTTGAAAAGATGTGGCAGGTCCAAACTGAGATGTGCAAGAGATGTGTGCAGTGAGTAGATACACACCGGTGTTTGAAGATTTGGTAAGAACAAAAAAAGAGGGTTAAATACTGATATCTCATTAGTCATTTGAAAAATATTCCTAGAGTAGTGTTTTGGATATATTGGGTTAAATTAAATAATATTAAAAGTAATTTTATCTGTTTTTACTTTTTAATATCTGGCTACTAGAAATTTTATTTTATTTTACTGTTTCGGGCTGCACTGCGCAGCTTGCAGGATCCCAGTTCCCCAACCAGGATCGAACCCGTGCCCCTTGGAGTGGAAGCATGGAGTCCTAACTCCACTGGACCGCTAGGGAATTCCCTAGAAATTTTATTTTATTTTTAATTTTTTTTAAAATTAATTAATTTATTTTGGGCTGTGTTGGGTCTTCGTTGCTGCGCGCAGGCTTTCTCTAGTTGCGCTGAGCGGGGGCTACTCTTCGTTGTGAGGGCTTCTCATTGTGGTGGCTTCTCTTGTTCCAGAGCACGGGCTCTAGGCACGTGGGCTTCAATAGTTGTGGCTCGCGGGCTCAGTAGTTGTGGCTCGCGGGCTCTAGAGCACAGGCTCAGTAGTTGTGGTGCCAGGGCTTAGCTGTTCTGCAGCATGTGGGATCTTCCCGGACCAGGGATCGAACCCATGTCCCCTGCATTGGCATGCGGATTCTTAACCACTGTGCCACCAGGGAAGCCCCCCTTAGAAATTTTAAAAATTCATTATGTGGCTTGCATTATTTTCTGTTGGACAGTGCTGCTCTGGCTCATCCTTCATTAGGGAGATTCACCAAGGTTCACTTTGGGAATTGGTATGTGATTAGATGGGACATGTTGGACAGTTACCAGAATTAAGTATTTGCATTTTATGTTCTAGGCGTAAGAAGGTCATGATGAAATTAGTTTTAGGAAGATTCAACTGGTCACGTTGTGGTGTGCTATAATAACTGACTGTAACTGAGTGCTTACTGTATATTAGGCACCATCCTAGGGGCTTTATGTGTAGTAATTCATTTAATCCTCACAACAACCTTGTAAGGTATAGGTACCCCTCATCTTAGAGATGTAACTTGAGTCACAGGGAGGTAAACTTACTGGCGCAGGGTCATACAGTAACCAGTAATACCTTGGCTATGAACCCTGGAAGTCTGATTCCAGAGCCCACCTATTAAACCAGTACATTCTGTCACTCTGAAGGTGAATTAGAAAAAGGAGATGATCCTTGTACACAGTAATCACTTGGGCAATTGATCGACAACAAATGAATGAATGGTAATTGATCATTTTCTGCCCCTATTTATTAACACTTCAAGTTTTTTAAATCTTCTATCTTCATAATACCCTGGTACTTTTGTTTTAAATTCTTATCACACCATGGTTGGTGGCTGTTTAACACTGATTTTGGCTATCCAGGACGAGCTCAATATATAACAAAAACTGTAAGTTAATTTTTCTTGTGCTTTGTATATAGAAAGGTTTTAAGAATATGTAGTTTTGTTTTGCTTTGTGCTTGCAAGGCAAGTTTTATTCTCATCATTTCACAGAGGAACAGAGAGGCTAAGTAATGTGGCCACGGTTTTATAGCTGCGAATTATAAAACAATGAGAATTTGTGGTTTTGATCATTATTGTTTGTTTTTAAAAGTAAACATTTTCTGTTTGAGCTTGCAGCTAATTGGTTGTAAATAAATGTTTTAGGAATATTTATTCCTAAAAAATTTTCTTGGATTTCAGGTCCTAAATATTTTGCAATGAAACTTTTTCATTCAAAAGGTATTTCCAAGAGGAAAATGTTGCATTAGTGAAAGCTAAATGAAAATGCTTATATTTTTTATGATGCTTAATGCTCATAGGGTATTGGAAGAGACAAGAAGATCAGCATAGTTGGAATTAAAATGATAATGGAGAGAAAGCTAAAATCCCTTAAAATGGTACTTGCTTAATCAAGAGCTAGCTTCTGAGGCTGCCCTTTTGATTTAGCCCTCACACCAAGTATTTTCTAAATTGTTAAATTTCCCCAATTTTTAGCTCAGAGGTCTAGTCTGAGTAATGCTTAAAGTTTTCTGATCTTTACCGTGGAATTTGGGAGTCAAGTTTATGTCATGTGTTAAGGAATGACATGCACACTTAAAACTTTAGGATTTTATTCTTATCTCTGACTGGAGCCTTTGTGAATAAAAGTACTTTTTATACTCTGTCCAAAGTCACATACATTCTTGGGTTTCTTTTTCTTTTTTACCCCTCAGGTTTCTAGAGACTCATAGGCTTTAAAAATTAATTAAAGATAGGCAATTAAGATTGGAAGAGACCTTTAGAAGTGATTCCTTTAGTCCAGGGTCTTTCCCCCTAGGAACTAGTGATATTTTGGATTAGATAATGTTTTGTTGTGAGGAGCTGTCCTACGCATTATGTCCTGTCCGTAGCAGCAGTTCTCGCCTCCACCCACTAGATGCCATTAGTTTCCCTTCAGCTGTGACAAAAAAATGTCTCCGGACTTTGCCAAAAGTCCCCTGGGAGACAAAATCGCCCTGGTTGAGAACCTCTGATGAGCACACTTTCTGTAGGTGGTGCTTCTCTTCTCTGGAACTCTCAGGTTGAGGGGGGAATTTGCTACACTCTCTAGAAGTCCATTTCAGTCTCTGGGGGCTCCTGTGGAGTAGAAATCTTTTGTGTGTGTTAAGCTACAACCTGCCATGCCACCTATAACTTTTTAGTTCTATCTCTTGGGACCATATAGACTTTCATCAGACTTTCTCAGTTATTGGAACATAGGCACCCAGTCCTTCCTGGTCCCTTATGTGATTGTTTTAGAGACTGAGTTGGCAAACTTTCTTTTGTCTTGGGCCAGATTATAAATACTTTAGGTTTGGGCCACGTGTTTGCAGGCTACTTAAGGTCTCTGTTGCATAATTTTCTTTTCCTACTTCCCTCTATCCCTTTCCCTCCCTCCCTCCCTCTTTCTCTTTTTCTTTTTTCTTGCAAACCGTTAAAAAACGTAAAAATCATTCTCAGCTGGATTTACTCTTAGCTGTTGCTTGCCAGTCCCTGGCTTTAGAGTCTCTTTTGTCTGCAGTAATCTTCAGAGGGCAGTGCCTTCTTAAAATGTGGTGCCTCAGAGCCAGTACAGAACTTTGGGTGAGGGCTATGCAGCACAGAAGGTGGGCTTGTCACTAACTCTTTAAAGTGCTTAAAGTGCTTGCTGCCTTTTTGGAGCTTTGTCACATTTTCAACTCGGAATGACCTTAACACCAGCTGAGACTCTGGCTTATCTTTTTTATTAGGCCACATTTCAGCCTAGGATATTTTTAGTGTAGGACCAACCATATATCCAGCTATATTAGATCTCATCTTAGCTAGAGGCAACTCTTCTTCTAGCCTGTTGAGAGCTTTCCGGATCCTACTTTGTTCTCGTAAGTGTTCATGAAATTTCTCTCAGCTTCCTGTTAAATGTTTGATAAGCATACCTTGGGTCTTACACACAAGTTATGAATAAAAATTTGAATGAGACATAGCTAAGAACTAAATCTCAACTCACACTTAGAAAACAAGGTAATTTTGATGTGTGGATATAGCTGGTCTCTACTTTTTTTTTTTTAAATTGTTTTGTAGACTTGTACTTGGATTTCCATTGTAGCAGGCATCCATCAGAGGCTTCTGTCATTGCTAATGGCTTTCAAAGTGATTAGACAGTAAATAAGTCTAATGACCATGACAGAAAAACAATCTTAATTCACATACAAAATAAAATAATTTAAAATAATGACTTTTTTCAAAAAAGTAGCTGATAAATATGTATTTTTTTTTAATTTCAGAAAGGATTTACACCAGCTGCTCCAGTTCATACCAATAAAGAAGATCCAGCTACCCAAACTAATCTGGGATTTATCCATGCATTTGTGGCTGCCATATCAGTTATCATTGTATCTGAACTGGGTGATAAGACATTTTTTATAGCAGCCATCATGGCAATGCGCTATAATCGTTTGACAGTGTTGGCTGGTGCTATGCTTGCCTTGGGCCTAATGACGTGCTTATCAGGTGAGTGCTTTTTCCTCCTAATGAGTTTATTGAATTAAAGAGAAAGCATGGTGGTATTAAGTCACTGAATCATTCAACTAGTTATATTGGAATTTGGTTCATGTTTCAGAACTTAGTAAGCAGAAAATGTTTACAGTACATAAATTCCTAAAAACGATATTGCACTTCTGAAATTAAATTTTTTTTTTTTTTCCCACGGTACATGGGCCTCTCACTGCTGTGGCCTCTCCCGTCGCGGAGCACAGGCTCTGGACGCGCAGGCTCAGCGGCCATGGCTCATGGGCCCAGCTGCTCTGCAGCATGGGCGATCATCCTGGACCAGGGCACGAACCTGTGTCCCCTGCATCGGCAGGCGGACTCTCAACCACTGTGCCACCAGGGAAGCCCTGAAATTAAATTTTTAGCTATTCACAGTCAAGATACATGCTCCTCATTTATTCACTAGTTTTTTGATCCTTGCTTTTGCTATGGCTACCCTTGCTTTTTTTTCTTTTTCCTTTTTAAGTCCAGAGAAATTTATATCTGATATCTTAGAAACAGGAAGCAAGCAACCACAGAGAATTGTGTATTTTCTTTTGAAGGGCATTTGGTAATCAGTAGTGAGGGGTAATGTTCACAGTATTGTGTTCTGTTAAGCTATTCTTAACCTCTTACCCCAACAGTAGGGAATGAAACATTCTTAGATTCCCGGTTTATATTACTATTTGAGTTACTATTATATAGGCTTCAATTTTTCAAAGAATTAAGACCAGGAGAAAGTAAACTTAACACTACATAATTAAACATAGTTTAGTCTCTGATTCAAAAGCTACCTTGAGCCATGTAGTTGGATGGAAAATAGCGAGTTTTCCCCTTAGAGCCAGACTTGGATTGGAGTCTCATTCTGCTGTGTATTAACTTAATGGTAAGTTACTTAACCACTTTGAGTTTCAGTTCCCCATCTGTAAACTGGAGATAGTATCTAGCTGCCTCACAGGGTTGCAGTTTGTATTAAAATGAGATCTTATATTTCAGGTGCTCAGTCATTCACTCCTCTCTTTCAGCATGCCTTAGATTTCTCCTGAAACACAGTTCTTAAAGTACAGGACAGGTTCTATTTCTGGATGCTTGTTAAAGTTTGTCTTTTTAAACCTACTATAATGAGTATTTTATTGAATAAAAAAATTGACTACTTTTCACATTTGGATATTAGCATTATTCATATTTCACACACAGAAATTTTCTCTTCAAAAGCAAATTTTGATTCTAGGAAATAGTGGAGCAGGTTGTAAATGGTGAAGTCACTTGTTTGGAATGAGTTTGAATAATATCAGAGAATTTTAGTTTTGAAACTTCCAGCTTTGAGGATAAAGTAGAAGGCTGTCCTGTCTCCACCCATTCCCTCCTCAGAACCTGGCTCCATGCGTTCCCCCCAATTCTTCTATGGGTTTAGCTCCCTTCCCTCAGTGGTGAGTGGGGCTGGTCTCTTTCATCCTGACCCTTGGCCCACCTCCCTTTGGCTGCTGGTACTGACAGCTCCTCTCACCTGGACTATTTGAAGGAATGGGCTGTATCAGTGGTCTTCAAACCTCTTCCTTGTATATCTCTAAAATAATTTTGAAAAGCTATACCCCCTCTCACTTCTCATCGTTAAGTTCAAGGAGTTTCAAGATCTAATTTTTGGTATATTGTGTAGAATTGTTATAGTTGGTATTCTTTTTTTTTTAATGTTTGTCTTATAAGTGTTTTAACATTTGTTACACAATATTTAAATTTATATTGCATTTGCAAACTGATTAAAAAAGAAATTTCAGACATCATACATTTTAAACACAGTCTTTCGAGATAGGTTAAACACTGCTTCCCTGGTCAAGTCTGTTGACCCCATTTTTTTTCCCATCAGCCTGGTCACACTGTACCCATTCCCCCTAGATGGTTGAGTTCAGTTCCGGGGGAATTTCAGCAGTCTGTAAGCGTGGAGCCAGTGCTTTCCTTTGCAAAATTTCCGTTTGCCAGTGTTATTTCTTTCTTGTTAGCATTCCAGATTCGCTCCTAAACTGGCTTGCCTTTGGGTCCTGAGCCCTTTTTCTATGTTCTATTTAGGAGCGTGGAGCTGCTGGGGGGTGGGGGGCAGGAAAGGCACGAGACCTGACGTCTTGAGCCTGGGGCTGAATCTAGCCTCTACTGCTTGCTCATCATGCAGACAGGAGCAGGTCACACGGCTGCCATTTGCTGAGTACCATCTGTGTGCATGATGCTTCAGGCCCGCTTCGGGACAACCCTTTGTCCTGCTACAGATGGACAGACAGAAAGCAGAGACGTATTATGCACTCATGGCTCACAGGCAGTGGAGCTGGGATTCAAAGGCTGTGTCTGTCTCTGAATTCAGGGGTTTCTGATGGTTTTCTTCAGGGTAAGAGGTTCTGCAGGGGGAGGTGGATGAGGGCTGGAGGCTGCACAGCCAGGGTGGCTATGGGCCCCCAATCCTTCCTCTGAGAACAATTTACTGTCATCTGTTTGCTAATTAAAATTTTATTGGGAAAAGGTTTGAAGCTTAAAAGTCACTGGGAAATAACTATATTTTTACTCCATTATGACTTTCTAAGTTATTTAAGCTCCTGGAGAATCTTTGTCTGCTGTAAACTCAGGATACTGATAGTAACAATCCTTACAGAATTGTAAGAAAGATTAAATGAAGTAAAACAAGCAAACCATGTTGTATAGGATGGTTAGTTCTGTAAGTTAGTTCTCTTCCCCCTTATCATAAAGAGGCTTTGCATCTAGGTATGGTTCACCTGTGCCCAGGGCACAACTGAACCATTTATTTGGATGTTTTCACATGATTTACAAAAATGGCCAATTAATTCAACAAGTACTTGTTTAGAACCACCTGTGTGCCTAGAAAAGTGTTGGGTCTGTGGCCAGGCATGCGTGGTGGAAGGGGCATGGGCAGCCAGTAGTGCGGAGGCTGTGAGAGGCGTCTCCTCCTGCCCCGTCCCACCCTGAAGAGAACTTTGATGTCTGAACAGCCTCCATCAGGCATTCTGTCTTTGGCTGTTTTCAAAATTTCTCACTAAAATTCAAAGCCGTCAAGAGAGGCAACTTCTCAGTTTTTGTGAGTTTGTTCCTTAGGAGGAGTGACTATAGAGAAACCCAGGGCAGATTTGGAAGAAGGCCTGAGAGGAAGGAGAGCGATCAGCGGGGAGGTAGGAGCAGCTGTAAGTCAACATTGATTTCCTTCCCGACTCAGCCAGGGTGGGCCTGCACCAGCTGTCCCAGGGCTCGGGCCTACTTGGCCTGTTCTTGTAAAATACACCTAATGGAATCTAAATACCATTAGCAATTTGATACTTACCATCACTGCCACCATCATTCCTTTAAAAAAACATGAGTAAACTCTGCTTTAACATTTGGAAATTTACATTGTTCTTTTTCCTCCGTTAATTCTTACTTTCATTTACTTTCCTCATACAATTTTACTCTAACGATGATAAGTTTTTTGCTTGAAAATCTTTTATGGATCACACTGTCATTTATCTGCAGCAAAAATACGCATTTAAATTGAACTTTAGAAGATGGTGAAAATTTCCTTTGTTAAGTCTCTAAATGTTAACATTTATCAATTGAGTTATAGTTACTAGCATACAGTTTGATTACTAGCATACAGTTGATCAAAGCAAAATATATCACAAATTTAAGTAAACATTTTTTAAAAGTTGGAAATGCATCTCTTAATGAGATGATAGAACTGTTCTTTTAAAATTAGTTTATATGTCCATGGATGATAATTATTGCTAGAATGAAGCTAGGTTTAGAGTCAATTCTGGTCTTTCTAAAAAAAAAATAGATATAAGAGCTGAGAAATTTTATTCACATAAGTAGACAGGAAGGAATTTTGTTATAGCCACGTCACTCAGTTCATTGAACTCCTGGGTTTTATATATATGCTTAAAATCACATACTGGTCTATCATCAGGAGATTTTAAATGATTTACCAACTGACAACTTAATAAGGTCTTCTGTCAATTTTGTTAGAAGCAGAGAGTTGGAAACCATCGAGTATACCAAAAAGTGTTTTTCTGAAATTCATCAAATGACTGTTCTTATACATGTTTAGTCTTTTACTTAGAAGTATTGGGTTGGCCAAAAAGTTCATTCGGATTTTTCTGTAACATCTTGTGGAAAAGCCCAAACTTTCTGGCCAACCCAATTCCCTGTTTAATTGGATATATTTAGAAATGGTTGAGAACATTGAAATATTTTTAATTTCAGTGTACTTTCACCAATAAATGATTTCATCTTAAAAATTGTATCAGATCACATGTTTAAAATCTATTTTTCTGGAGCCTTGGAGCCAGATTTAGCTCATTCAATTTATGGAAAATGTCTGCCACATTGCCTAATTGCCATGGCAGTTGCTCCACAGTGAACCATCTAAGTCAGGCTTATTTTCTGTCAGAAGACATTTACTTGGTTTTCGAATTTAATAAACATGATATATGTCCCCATGGCAACTAGCTGTTTAGAATTCTAATTCTAAAATGGTTGGCTGGCCAGATTGGGCCTGGAACCCAGCTCGGTGTGAGCTGCCTGGGGAAATAAGCCACTGGGATTTAGTATCTTTTCTGATGCTCTCTTTGCTCTATCAAGACTCTGCCTTAGGGAAAAGCATCTCCCTGGTTGGAGGATGAAGGAAGCACAATTTCTAAGTAAAAAGTATTCATACTGAGGTCCGAATACCCTATTTCTCATCCATGACCATTATTTCCGATGCCTAAAATGCCATTATTTCTAATGCTGTGGCCTTATAGGAAACTTGTATAAGACAGGGAAGACCCAAAGCCCCGTCTCTGGTTTATGATGCCTTGACTGGGGATACCAGTATTTCAGACCCTCTCTTTGGTGCCCTAGGATATCTTTCCATACTGTGGGAAACGCACCATAGGTGCTGGGTGAAAGGCATCTTTGTAGAGTGAGCAGAGGGCAGCTGTGAAGAAGGGACGTGAGAAAGGAGAACCTGCACAACTCCTCAGCTACAAGCATGTTTTCAGGCAGATGAGTTTTAGGGAAAAGTACCCATGGAAGTTGAACTTCTGCAAATAGATTCTTTCACAAACTGTTCATCCGTGTCCCCCGGAAAGTCTGTGTTTTAAAGGCTTCAGTAATCAGCTTTCATGATTACAGAGTTCAATTTTCATTTTAAGGAGCCCCTCAGGCCACATTCATGGGCATTCTCATCCTTTTATTCTCTTGGCTTCTAAGATGCCCCCTGCTTTGAGTTATAGTCTTATCCCTCTGAGAAAAAAAAACAAACTGTACCATAAATATTGATATTCCCCAGTTTTATCCTTGGGCCATTTTTTCCCCTCACACTAATGTTCTTGTGCCAAGTGTTTTCAGTTTAATTACTTGTAAATCAGTGATTTCTGACTTGATGCAAATCACTTGCTTAAAGAGAAATAACCTCTCCTTGTTCACAGAACCAAAGTACTCGAGTGTCTGAGGAAAGACTTCCAAGAAATGAGGAAATTGAGGGACAGCAACCAGGGGAAGAAGAACAAGGTTATAGTGCCAGATCGTTTTTTTCTCTCTATGGAGATGTCAAGGCAGAAAACATGGGATTGTGTCAGTAAATAGTTCTTTTAGATTATCTGAAGGTAAAAGGAAAGCCAAATTTAGGAGATTTTAAAAGGTTTGCTACGTCGCTTTTTAAAATTTTAAAAACCTTTTATGGAAAATATTTTAAATTTACAAAGTTGCAAAAATAAAATAGTATAAGAACACCTATATACCTTTTATCCAGATTCACCTGTTGTTAACATTTTACCACATTTGCTTTAGCATTTGTGTCCTATCCCTTTATATCTGAATAAAATTATGTGTATACACACATAATTTATATATCTCTAGGTATATAATATATGTACATATACACACAGTTTATATATCTATAGAGAAATAAAGTACATAGACACATATCTTTATAGACATTGATACATTACTCTATCATCCATATTTTAATTTTGTCAGTTGATCTAAAATATTCTCTCTAGCACTTTTTTCCTTCTTATAGAGAATCTAGTCTAGGTCAGGTGGTACATTAAGTTCTTTTCAGTCTTTTAATCTGAAATATTTCTGTAGTTTTTTCTTATGTATTCTGTAATATTTTTCTAAGATACATCCCCCTCCCCTTTAACGGGCTGTTCCTCATTTTGTGTTTGTGTGATGTTTCCTCATGACTAGATTGAGGTTATGCATTCTTGACTAGAACACTGTATAGGTGATGCATGTCCCTCTTAAAAGAGTATCACATCTGGTAGCACATGATGCCCATCTGTCCCTCACTGACGATGTTAATTTTGATCACCCTGTAAGGATTTCTCTTTGTATACTGTTTTTCTTCTTCCCTTGCAATTAATATGTAATCTTTAGGGAGACACTTTAAGACAGTACAAATACCCTGTTCCCCATAGTTTAGCGTCAGTTGATGACTCTTACATGATCTGAACTTCACCTCGACGCTTGCAAAACGATGGCTAATTCCAGTACCCCATCCACGTTTACCAGTGGGCCCTGGCATGCTACTCTAAGATAAAGAGCTCACCCCACCTCCCATTGGTTTGTATGTTTATTATCAATATAAATTCATGAACTCCTTTTTTTCAGTGGTTTATAATTACTTACTTAACTATATTGTTCCTTAAATGGTCCCAGATGTGACGGCTAGGAGCCCCTCCAGCCTGACTCCTGTGTCCTTGTGACATGCTATTATGTGTTTTTGTTCTTCCTTACTTTCTAGTATAACAGGATAGTGCAGGCTCATCTTGTACCTGCTCTGCCCAGTCCTAGAATTAGCCATTTCTCTGAGGAGCCTTTTAGTGGGGAATGTATTAGAAATCAAGATCTGGGTGCAAAGTTGGCTCATTGTCATTGAGATGTCTTGGCTTCTTGGCCTTTTCAGTGGATGGAACTAGAAAATATATGTCTGTATTATGTGTGTGTGTGCGGGTACACATACACACGTACCTATGTAACTTGGATACAGATATGCACATAAGCATAGGTTTACATTTCTAAACATGATTTTAAAGTCTTTTTCATTTTGTAATATAATGAAGCAAGGAATGCTTTATCTATGCAGTTATATTTTTGATGTTCAGGGAGTTTTGTAAGTGTTGTGCCCATTTTATAAAAAGAGCTGGTGAAGTAAAGAGTAATTGGATTTGTTATATATATGCAAATACCCTCTGGCCCTTCCATAGTTTTTAATTACTAACTTCATATTACCAATGTGAATGTGTTTCACAGTTAGGATTTAGGTTCTTGATATATCGATAGTTCCAAGTATAGTTTTTTTGTATAATTTATACAATTGTCCCTCTGTACTTGATGATAGGAAAGCATAGTACTGAATAAGTTTGTTATGTTACATATATGTGAGTTTGTATGGATATATATGTATGTGTATATGTATAGATACGGAATTATTAGTTTTCTTTCATAAGATATACTTATTTTTAAATAGTTGCAGAGTTTGAATAATGCCACATGAGTATCTTGTCGTGATTCTTCACTACAGAAGTTTGTAATTTAAAGATTTGTGATGAAGAAATATCACATAGGGCAGTGGCATAGCTTCCAGGTTATTAGATCATGGGATCCGTAGAGGGCATCAGAGTTAACCTCCTAACTAAAGTTCTGTGCCCTGCACGACCTGTGGCGAGCCAGCCCCTGGCGGGTGTCTGAAGAGGAGATGATCATCTCATAAGAGATACGTGTGCAAGCCCTGCCACCTCAACCTGCACCACTGATTGCTTGCTAAGCTGTGATGAGTCATTGGCTAGAGCTAAGGGTTCGATATTGGTGGAGGAAAAGAAGTGGAGTTTAGGGTTATTATGTAATAGCTGAGCTTCTAATGTGAACCATTTTCCCTTTAAAACAGTGGTAAATGATGACTTCTGAAGTTAACTGTTTCTTTGGTTGGTGTATAATGTGCGAATTAACCAATACACTGTTGCACTTCCTTGCAGTTCTGTTTGGCTATGCCACCACAGTCATCCCCAGGGTGTATACATACTATGTTTCAACTGCGTTATTTGCCATTTTTGGCATTAGAATGCTTCGGGAAGGCTTAAAGATGAGTCCAGATGAAGGTCAAGAGGAACTAGAAGAAGTGCAAGCAGAATTGAAGAAAAAAGATGAAGAAGTAAGTCAGAGCACTGTTAAACATCTGGACCAAAAAGGCACTCAACTATTAAGAGTAAACACTATCCAGAGGTTTTCCAATAGTCATCCATATCTGTGATGTGTGTGGGCTACACAGAAATAGCTTATTTTGTTTAGTTTCCGTTCTTACATCTGGCTGTGATAGGACCGGGTTAGTGTGATTGTGGTAGAGAAAGGACTCGGGGATGAATACTGAACACCTGTAATCAAGTTCCTTAATTAGACTGACTATAAGCTCCTGAAAAACAGGAACTGCAGTTTATAATTTTACCTGTTTCCTTCCACAGCATCTAGGATAATGAGTGATCAGTTAATATTGTTTATTTCATTGGGAAGAAATGGAAAAATTGAGAATATAGCATTTGTTGCTATGTGAGACCAGTGGTTCAAAAGAGAAGTTTGGGGTCACATAACTTTAGTTTCTCAGAGCATATTCCCATGGAATTTAAACACTGTTTAAAAGAAAGATTAAGTAATTTTGTGCTCTATTGACTTGGTTCCTAGAATTAATGTCTTTTTTTTTTGAAATTTAGTTTCAACGAACCAAACTCTTAAATGGACCAGGAGATGTTGAAACGGGTACAAGCACAACAATACCTCAGAAAAAGTGGCTGCATTTTATTTCACCCATCTTTGTTCAAGCTCTTACATTAACATTCTTAGCAGAATGGGGTGATCGCTCTCAACTAACTACAATTGTTTTGGCAGCTAGAGAGGTGAGTGGTACTTGGAGACTGCTTCTGTATTAAAACTAAGCATAACTAATGTTACTTTGCTCCAGAGGTCACGGGACAGAGTCAGGGTGGGTCAAGGGATGACTTCATATGCTAGACTGTTTTAGATCTAATTACGCCACCGCTCTTTAAAACTGACCTTCTCCCAGTTTCTACAGCCGGTCAGATTTCTCTCTTTTGACTCCTCTTCCCTTCAATTTTGCCAAAATGATGGTGTGGCAGTTGTTTTGGCTTAGTTTTTTCTTTTCTCAGAAACTTCCTTTGTATACTTTATGTTGAGAACATAAATGGTATATTATTATTGAAGGCCAATTTGGCAATAAATACCTAATGCCTTGAAAGTAGGTATCTTTGGCTTCTTCTGTTCCTTGTGCTAAAAAACTAATTTGAGTGTTGCAGAGGTTACTTAGAAAAGTTGTTAAGTCTTAGCCCCAGGTTACTCAGTCCTAGGATGTTAAGCCAGAAGACACTTCAGATTATCTCGTTCTAGCCTTTGCTCTACAGATAAGATCCTGAGGCCCAGAGAGGCTGGGTGACTTGTCCGGGGACAGAAGCTAGTTGGTAGCAGGGACGAGGACTAGAGCCGAGGCTGTCTGCCTTCTAGGCTTTTCTGCTGTATCTTCTTCATAGTTGTCAGATGCCACTCTGTAAAAGATAACTGTTTGTTGAGAAAATGTTTAACCCTCATTTCTTTTGAGGGGAGTAAAGTTTTACATGAGGTGTCTGTTATTGTTCACACTGATTGAGGTCTCCTGAAGAGACGGTTGTGGGATGGAAGGCTGCTGCTGCTTTTCAGCTCTTCTTGATCTTAACTAATGCTGTTTCTTATATTTTTATATCTATGAGATTACATTGTTTTTAATCAGATGGTAAGATGTTTAGATAGCAAGCTTGATTTGAATTTATTTTTAACACCTAGGAAATATCTACCATAAAAAGAACAAGTTCCTCAACATAGGCTGCAGTTCAAAATATAAAACAAGAGTTGAAAGCCAGGGCTAAGATAGTTGAGGATGGGCTGTTTTGTCAGAGAAGCCTCAAAAATGCGGAAAAAAAGGAACTCGATTTTTCATTTGAGTCCCGTATTTAAACATAAGCTTTCTTTTAAAATGTCATTTTAATGGCTTTGACCTATAATTTTCTTGGTCTCCAGCCTTTTTTATTGGCACTCAGATTGTCAGAATTGGGACTTGAAAGCAAGTGATCATTCTGTGGCGGTTGGTTCTGCCATGTGAGCTGTCGTGACGGCAGAATCATTGCATTTTTCTTAATACTGTCGTCTAAGCGGCACGAGCGACTTGGGACAGGCTCGAGACTCCCTGAGCCCCCAGGGTCTGCTCCCTGCCAGCAGTGCGGCACCTGCGGCCTGGGGTTGAGTCTCTGGCCATGCGAGCACATCACTGCAGCGTCTACATCCAGGGTGGCTCTGAGCTGAAACAAAGTGATGCACATAGGGTCCCCACTGTGGGGAGCACTCAGTGTCAGCCACCTTCCACACTGCAGCACCACGGGCGCATGGAATGGGCTCTTCATGAGCACAGATGCAGTTGTCTTTGTTACTTTAATCTTCCTAATTTTTTTTGGTAACTTTTTTGTATAACCCATGCAGTAGTCTAGTCCAGTCCATTTTAGTCTGAACTTCATTTCTGCTCCCAGTAGAACTCAGTGTTCTCAGTTTGGATGTCACAGAATCCTAGTATCCTTTGAGATGTTAATGGGTACTAAGCAAAAAAAAAAAAAAAAAATTGAGGAAAAAGTTTGCAGGGTCAAATAGATTTGGCAAATAATATATCCTGGTTTTTTTGTTTTGAAGATGGAGTATACAAAATACCAAAGACTCTGAAAAATGCTGTATTAAAGGAACCATTTAATTTTATTTAAATCCAGTGATTTTTCAAGTGTCACTTTCAGATAGAATGAAACCATCTTCTGGGATATTAGTTTTAGAGGTTATAACAGAATTTAGGAAATGTGGTCCCACTCTTCCATTCCTCACAGACAGTTTCCAGCTCTCTCCATTTCCCCAGTCCACACACACACTGCCCACCCCAGCAAACAGGCCTCCTGCCACTTCACAGAAGAAAGCAGAGGTCATTGTTTCTTCACTGCCACCCATCACAGTGGGTCCTTTCCCACCTGTATTCTGGATTCCAGCCCCCAGTGCTCCCACTTACAGCTTAAATCTTGGCCTTTCTTCCAGCCCAATTTTGCGAGCATATGCACAAGTTTTTCTCATCTAAAAAAGTTTTACCCCTTCCTCAATTCTGCTTCTCTTCCAAATATAAGCCTCTTCCTCCCCCACTTCCCTCAGTTTCAGAGGGCTTGGCTGTGATGGGAACAGGAATTGGCTCTACTCCCTTGCCTACTAAACCCACTGGGCTCTAGTTTCTGACTCACCGGTTGATTTGGTGCTTTAAGTTCACTGCAGCCACCAGTGGGGCTTGCCGTGGTCATCTTGGGAGGCTAATTGCTTGGCCACCTGTTCAGTCTCCCTTGGGCTTCTCTTCCCCTGTCAGCTCTTCAGTATTGCTTTCCTCATGATCATATCGTCAGCGCTTTCCTACATTCTCTCCTGGGGTTATGATGTTCAGTCCCATCACTTCTTCTCCATTGAACTCAACTGATTCTTGAACTTCTCTACTTTTAACTCCTTTGTTGGCAGCCACAAACCCTTTCTCCCTTGCTTCCTCTACCTTTTAAATCACATTGGTATTGCCATAATTCATCTAGAGAATTATGGGTGAGGAACTCAAGTGTCAGGCCTGATTTTTTTCATTTCCTATCATTCACTTACCACTAAGGTATATCAGTAGTGCCTCAGTTTCTCTCGAATCCGTCTGCTTTTCTCTGCCTAGTCTCCCATGCCAATCCAGGCCAGCACTGTCTCTTCCCAGGGCTATTGCTGTAGCCTCTCGATTGATCACTTTGCCTTCAGTCTTCTTCCCCTCCAGTGCACTCTCTAGACTCGACTTTTAAAGCATAACCTGTCTGTCACTCCCCAGATAAAAACCAGTGTCTTAAAAAGTCTAAACTCTAAGCTTGTACAGGTCCTTCATGACCCAGCCCCCTCCTTGATGGGACTCCTCCTCTCGTGACTCACTGGTTCTCTCTAGAAACACTCAAGTGCTCCGCAGCTGCCTCTTGCTGCTGGCCTGCTGCCAGGTCAGGTGCTTCCACTTGTGCTTCAGGGCTGTCTTTTCTGGAAAACTTTCACTGGTCTTCCCAATCTGAGTGCCTCCAGTTTGCTTTGGTGGCAGGTGTTTACTGAATGAATACTGTGTCCTGACACTGAGGTAAAGCACTGGGACACAGTGGAGACGGAGAGGCAGGGTCTCTGTTCTTAGGAAGTACAGTGAGGCTACGCTCTTATGTAGTTTCTAGACAGTATCAAATACTGCCTGAGGGAAGAGGTGTCTAGGGTATGTCTCCTTGGCACTTGTCACTTAAGAGCTAAATAGTGCCTGTGAAGTAAGTTCAACAACTGCTGAAAGGTTGAATTAGGTTACTTTGATTTACATTGATTTGAGTTTATTCTTCTTTTATCTCTAGTCATAGGTATAAATGGAACATATTCTTTCAAGCAGCCATGACACTTTTCATAAATTAAACAGCTAATTCATAGAATTGTTTTATGCTTTTTTTGTTGTTGTTACTGACCTCTGTTTTCATTGCTTGATAGTTATCTTTCTCAGGTAGCAGTTTCAACCTTGGTTTTAAATTAATGGTATGTTTCCAGGACCCCTATGGCGTAGCAGTGGGTGGAACAGTGGGACACTGCCTCTGCACTGGACTGGCAGTAATTGGAGGAAGAATGATAGCACAAAAAATCTCTGTCAGAACTGGTAAGTCTTTTTTTCTTTTTTTAATTAGAAAGAAAATTCCATTTATTTTAACTTTTAGAATCACTGAGGTTAGAAAAGAGAACGTGTTTCTTCTGAAGCAGACTTGGTCTTTGCTACGATAATCTCTTAGAGGTCCAACGTACTGGCTCTGCTGTGGCAAACATGGACTGTTTTTCACTTGGAGGTGTTAGTAAAATACAGAACCATCTCAAAGCATTACTGGATTCATAGTAGCTTTCTGTCAACATATTTAAGTCAGTGAAACAACCCTGTGGAAATACGAGAACTTTTTAGCTTTGAAAATGTGTCTTCGGGATTGGCAATCATAGATGGAGACCATATTTACTGATTCAGCTGAAAATTTCCTACGTAGCTGATAGATCTTAAAGATGGAATAAAAATAGTCTCTTTGGTGGTCAGAAGTTGTTGAAAATTCTCTTATATAATTGGCTTTTAAGATGAGTTATAGTTCTATTGTTGCTTGTCAGCACTGTTGCAATTTAATAATTCTGTTAGTAAAAGAGTGCTGGAAAATAAACTGATTCTTAACTGTTCACAGTCGGGCATGTTAAGTATTTTGCTGTGGAAATGAGGTTGAAGTGTTTCTAATTTGTTCAGGTATTCCTAATTTGTTTTTAATGTTAGTTTACTAGATTAGAAGAATAATAGGCAACATCAGGGCTTATTTAGAGGAATTTTGCCTTAAATTTTTTTCTGTTCTCTTACAGTGACAATCATAGGAGGCATCGTATTTTTGGCATTTGCGTTTTCTGCACTATTTATAAGTCCTGATTCTGGTTTTTAACATGATACTGTTCATTTATATTTAGTCTAAGATAGGTGAACTATGTACATAGTGTATATTATAACTAAAAGTGATGGAGAATACTGTATTTTGTAGCATTGATTTGTGAGTTTGACCCATTTAATGAAAGTATTATGTCCAAGAGAAATAATCACTGATTCTATTTGCGAAATGGATTTTTAAAAAAAAAAAAACTGATATCTAAGTGTGGATTTTTTCTTTTCTCCAGCTTAATTATGTGAATATGGTCTCCTTTTCTTGGCCGGGGCGAGGTGAGGGTAGTATATAGAGAACCATTGTTCGGCAGGGGGCCTGCCACTTGACTCTCTTTCAGCACTGACCCCTTTGCAAGGACTATGAGTTTTGTCCTGAATAACTGAGGTGTTTTACGACGTTTGTTTACCTTAAAATTTTTCCTGGGGGAAAGAATGAATTAATTTCTATCATCTAGCTATCTTTTAAAACATTTTCCTGAGCCAGTAAGCAGTGGTTTATCAGAATAATCAGAAGTCTTTTCAAAATTAGGTTTTTGGGGCTTCCCTGGTGGCACAGTGATTGAGAGTCCGCCTGCCGATGCAGGGGACACGGGTTCGTGCCCCGGTCCGGGAGGATCCCACATGCCGCGGAGCGGCTGGGCCCGTGAGCCATGGCCGCTGAGCCTGCGCTCCGCAACGGGAGAGGCCACAACAGTGAGAGGCCTGTGTATCGCAAAAAAAAAAAAAAAATTAGGGTTTTTGTTTGTATGTTTTTTTTAAGAGCAAGGGAAATGTATTACTGTTAATAACATGACAAGAATTGTCTGCCAGGTCCATTCTTTTTTTCAATTGGGTAGGAAACCCAATATAATAACAGTCAGTCAATATTTGACCATGTGGAATTACCAAATTAAAAGAGAATACCGTGAGTGTATTCATATTTTTTCTATATTGAATAAACAATGTAACAGAGATACAACATAAATAAAAAAGTGTTATGACCAGTGCTTGTTTTTCCTTGTGTGTTATGCAAGTTCATAACTCTAATTTATCAAATCATGAACATTTATAGACCAGTTTCTAAAGCTGATATAAAAAACAGCAGCAAAGCATTGTTCTAAAGCACTGTCTTAACCTTCACACAGTTCTGTGAGGGAGTAGCTACTAATAAAAAGTTGAAAAAAAGGGTTAACTCATCCAGGGTTACATGGTAGAGCAGGGAGTCAAGCCAGTTTACTTCTAGAGACCATAATCACCGATTGTGGTGAAGGGCACCTCATGTTATCATAGCAACTTCAGTAATCACTGTCATTTAAGTAAGTCTCTTCTAACTTGAGTACTAACTGTTCCGTCCAAGCAGCATAACTGTTTTCTCCCAGCCTCATAGGCTCTGTTACCATATGCAATAACACTGCCATCAGAAGCCTCTAGAGACCTGAAGGGACAGTTGTTCTATAGAAACTCCCACATGTTCCTTGTGTGAAGTAATAGCAGACCCAGAGCAAGTCAGGTTTACTGAGCTACTACAAAGTTCACAATGTACAGTCATTTGTAACTTGAACAGATTGTGAAATAATCTCGTTAATCACCCAGCATTCTCAATACAGCAGTCATTCTGCAGTAGTAACCATTACTGTGAGGAGATCTAAAAGTGTCAGTTAAAAAGCAGCAGTTCACATATTTCTGAAAAAGTCATTTTTAGAAACTTTTAAGGAGTTCTCTACCATGAAAAGTGTGTGTTACAGCGTAAAGAAACCACAATGTCCATGAGTTAAGATAAAGCACTTCAAAGAAATCTCCGGTTAAATCCTGAAACTACACCAGAATTCTCTGGAGTTAAATACCCCTAATACTGCCTTAGATTATTACAAACAGAATAAGTGAGGAATTGCATTATTTCTTTTCCAAGAATAGAAAGGATACTTCCTTGTTAGAAAGTAGCTGGTACCATCATAGCCCACACCTGGAAGTGCAGGCCGCCTGGTCCCAGCACCAGCTTAACGGCGAATAACAGCGAAGCTTTCTGAGGCACCACAATCTTGTAACAGGACACAACTACTCAGAGAATTTGGCAGCTCAGACCTTAGCTACAAGGTAAAAATTGCTAATGCAGTTACACTCCATTGCTGAATAAAAGAGAGGAAAAAATGTCATTGGTAGTGCTTTTAAAATATTTAATATTCTTTAAAATCCAAAATAATGTGATTCTTACAAGTTATGTGCCACATAAAGCAGGTGTTATTTCTTTGAGAAATGCAGGTGATACTGGAGAACAGCACTGAGGTATTTTTTATTTTTAAAACTGAATAAGGAAACAAAGTCTGAATCTAATTAATTTTACATTTATAAAAAAAAACTCAATGCTACTGCTTGGCTCTTTTGCTATAATTTTAGGTTCTGAATACAAGAGTATGGGAAAGAGCATTATCATAGTACATATAGTTTTTAAAAACTGTGCACATCATAACCTGGAAAAATGATTATACAGCAAGAGGCCTGAGTGGAGGTAGGCTAATAACACTTTACCTGTTCTCAAAGGACAGCTCTGAGAAACAAGTGTGACCAATTGTAACACCAAATTAAAATGGCAATATTTAAATAAGTAACAAAATGATCCGCATTTTATATAATATTGAATTTCCAAACATAGCTCATGAAAATCAGCAGAGAACCTATTATAGCACCGTTGAAACCATTCATTATCCCATTGTGCTTCTGTGTAATTTAGGATTTGGGCTGAAGTTATTACTTGGAAAATGTCAGTCTTGTTTTTGTAAATCAATCTGGATTTCAATGAAATGTTTGCTTTAGGAAAAAAAAGGTATTCTTAGCCATTTATAGCTCCACCCTTTCAGAAGGAAGAATGACAGGCTATATCTAATTTTAATTTAAAACCAAGAACCAAGCAGTAAGGACACATCAATGTCAAGAGTAGTACACTAAGAACCACACAGAACATTAGAAAGAATTTGGTGTGTGTTTTTACAATTACCAACTGATGTTAAATTAACAATTAAAAATTTACAGAGATAAAACTTTTTTTTTTTTTTTTGCACTGACTGGTTTCAATACAGCACTGAATTTAACTCGTCTTTGGGCTTCAGTCTTTACATAGAATGAATGTGCAAGTGCCATACTGAGCACCCTCCCCGACTTACACCATATGATAAAACAGACTTCAGAGTAATTCTAGGATGATCTAAATTACAGCTGCTCTGGCTGACATCTATAAAGGAAAAGGATTCCTCTTCTTTTTGCTTGATGGTGATTGTCCGGTTACATAATACATCAATCTGAAGATAGATAACAGAGCTTTCCTAACATTTGAACTCTTTAGTATTGGTACAACCATTGCCAGCAGTGAATCTGTACCAGTATAGGCCAACTCAAAATACACATCATAAAACATCTGAATGTAGTTTTTAAAGCAATGTCACCGTTGGTTTCCTCAGAAACTAAAAAGCATACATTTAAAGACATCGTGTCTCCAATTTAACCCTTAGAGTCAAGAAACATTTTTTATATCATTAAATCCAACTGGTGGTTGACCTCCTTTAATTACCATTCTCTAAGGGATCCCAAAAGCTAGAGCGTGCTCTGGACCTGGGCTGTGGGACTCAAGAACTACTCTGGGAGCCCTAAGGTGGGGAATTCTGTTCCAATACAGACCAGCAAGAAGTATCCTCAAATTTCTAGGCCTCAAATGTTGAAACACTGCTTTATTGGACAATGCTGTGTATGGAGGTTTGGTGTAGCTTTGTTTTTAAAGGACCAAGCAACACTACACTATATAAACACAGCAAATGTTTTCTGTAGAAGAGTTTGCAGTATTCCACCTATATTTAAGGACTTTAGATGGATTTTAATATGGATATGATAGTGACGGCCATTAGAAGATGCTGACCGTTTTAATAACATTTTCCCAAACAGGCAGCGCGTGTTTTGGGTTCTGTCATACTGGCGTTTGGCTGTGTTGGGGAAGTTATCATATTAAAAGTGCCCATAAAATAGAAAAGGCAGCAAGTGAAACTAGAAAAAACTTGGAGCTATATGAAGCAGATTTGAAAGGAGTTACCTTTACTGTTTCCTATCTAAGTTGAGAACAGCAGGGAAGCACAGGGGCATCTGGACTGGGGCTCCACTGCTGTCTTGAAGTGGAACAGGTTCCAATCGCCATGAAGAGGCGTCGCGAGGGCTAAGGACTGCACCCCAGATGGGAAGAGCCAGTCCTCCACATAGAAGATTACAAGGCAAAACAAAACAAACCACAATTAAATACGCTGTGAAATCACTCTGATGAGAAAACAGAACACAAAGATATTTAAAAATATAAATAAATACATTTAGCCATTTTTATTCAAGAAACCCAGAGAACTGCTTTCAAAGCAATTGCTTCTTTAAAAACCACTTTCTAAATTCTCCCATAAATACTATTTTGATTGTCACTTAATGCAGCACCTCAGTATTTGCTGGTGGTGGTGATGGACTTTCACTTAATACCTCTTCATAAACTATTTCACTAAAGAACGTTTCCCTAGGAAAACTCAGGCAGCTTACAAAATATTGTTAAATACTCAAAAACAGAACCTGCAAAGTATTATTTTATTTAACAAAAACAAGGAATGTAGTGTTAAATTATGACATGAGGAAAAAGTATGCAAAACAGTCACATGGAAAGAAAGTTTTAATTTTTAATATCCACGTTTGCTTAGTTTCTTGTGAGCTGTTCAATACTGTTTCAAACATCCTGAATTAATAACTGTACCAACAAAATTCATCCCCAGTGTTTCCACAGGAGACATTAAAATATGACCAAATTATTATTATTTTTCCTTTTCTTCAACCAAAGTAGTCTTTCTCAGTCCTTTCTGTGCAAAAATATTACAAGAGCAATTCAAATGGAAACACTGAAATGACATGCCAACATTTCAGAGCACATTTAAAACACCCAGAATAATTCTTGAAATTACTGTATTCTAAAATATGACTACCAATCACTTTTAGGTTAGTTCTATACATCTATTCACACTGATGCAATTCTCCTAGACCTCTGAAAATAAACAGGCTCATTGGTCTCTTTTGGTGTCCACACATTAGGCAAGATAGGTTTACAATAGTGTCTAAATGGAGCTAGGCATCCACAGTCTCTTGACTCCACCACATTCAAAACAAAAGTCAAAGTTCATTTGGCTACCATGAAATCACTCCCATAAACCTACTATGGTTCACTGGATCTAAACATTTCTCAGAAATGTGTCATTTAAAAATTTCACCTAAGTGATGATTCGGGGATCCTTTAGAAATGGTAGTATCTAAGATAATAAACTTTATCAAAATGAGTAATTGCAATAAAGTGCTTGTTACCTTTCAAAATGATGCTTTTAGACTGTGGTGTGTTGTCTGCGAAGTGTGTGCTATTCCTATATAAAGGATCCCCAGGCATGAGAGTTGGGTCTTCTCACCTGTCTCAGAAAGCAGCAGCACTATCTCTTGGTAGGCTGACAATAGGCACGTTACCCATGCGGATGAGGCTAAGCTAGAGCTATGGCAAAAGGGGAAGTAAATTAGAAAAGGGGGGAGGCATGTGAAGGGTTCCTATTATATTCATAGTTATATACAAATATATTAAATATGCTATAAAAATAGTCAACTCTTTTCCTTTGCAATTACTTCAGAAGCTCCTTTTGGAAGAACGCTCACCCACCCCAAACAAAAGACTCTTTTCCTCCAATCACTATAAAATGGCAAGTGCCTTTGTGCTGTTTCTTTTCCTCTGTTTAAAAATTCCAATCGGCTTATTCCTGGCTAGACTCACTCAGCAATAATAATATCCAGTGTTTATACCTTCCAACACTGACTCCCGAGGGACTAAGAACAGGGTCACAGACATTGGAAAGGTTATAGACTTGAATGAGTTTTACACAAATGTTCGTCAACAAACTTTCAATTACCAGAGAAATATAGGAAAAGAAAAAAAGTAGAAATGAGCAATACCAGAGCAAAATGCTATTTGCAGTCCACTTTAAAAAAAAAAAAAAGGCTACCTCAATGTCGTGGAGACATCTTAAAACACGTTGAGTAACTTCCAGTTTAAAATAATTTTCACCTGTCTGTGTAGAGCCGGCAAATAGAGTACTATTTTAAGGGGCCCCTTCCTAAGGCTTCTTGAACAAGGGCTCATCTCCCTTCAACAAGCAGTGCCCTTAACTAACTGCAAGCAGACCGCTTTAAGGCAATGACCAACAACCCAAGCACTTCTGAAGAATTACAACACTTTCACGAATCTACACTGAGAATTCTACAACAAACTGTTCAAAGTCACTGGCATCCTTTTATTACTAGTACATTCCTAAACCAGATTTACGTGACAAAGCAGAGCACAGGACTCAAATTACCCCCTCAACCTGGGACGGAGTTGGGAGACTGAACTGTAGTATTTACTCACATGCTGCCCCCATCTTCCCCCGTATTTGCTTTTCTCCCAATATTTTCACTCAAAAACTGAAGTGCTTTTGAGTGTCTTGGTTCTGGTCTGACGCCAGTCGTGGCAGCAACTTCATGAACCCTTACAGTCCTCACTGGTAGCTGTGAGAACAACAGTGACTCACCCAGTGCCACAGCAGTCCAAAGAAGGTAACACCTAATGACTGCCACCCAGAATCAAGTGTTTTTTAAGAAAAACCGAGGATCTATGAGAGTAAAGCAGAGGGAAGATAAGATTTTTAAGTAGTTGAAAGGTGTTCCTATTTGGTATTTTTTCATGACTTAGATTTGGATTTTAATGAACAACTTTGGCTACAGAAATGAATGAAGAACAGGCCACTGCTGAATCTTCATCAGAATGCTCAAGTCTCAATGCACGGAGGAGGGGACAGGGACTGCTCTGCAGCCCAAGTTCCAGGGAAGCAGGAGGAAACCAAGTTAAAGGAGGAGCTGAGAGGCAGTTACTAGCTCTTCTGATCCAACACTTCATTCTGACAGCAAAAGAAAAGCTGCTCCTTTAAGTGTAGCAACCAATTCTAAGCAGGAAAAAAATGAGCTGTGAGGAACAGCAGGAATTATAAAGCAAAATCTTGTCTAATTTTCTTTCCCAAATATTTGTGAGGATGAAAAAATGCTTGAAGGGACTGGTGGAGGAGAATGTGCATAAACAGTCTACAGATTTACCTTGTGGCTTGTCTTATACTTTGCTTGTGTTAACCTAAGTACACAGTACTCACGGTTCACCATCTTTCTTTTTACATATGGGACTTAGAAAATAAACCTTAATATAATAGTTCATCATATCTTTTGTTTGCTAAATCTGTATCACTACATATTGCCAATAAATAAATGAGGCACAACTCAGATATATATGGAATGGCATGATAAGGTTAAGAAAGGCAATCTGAAAGGGGAAAAAAATACTGTTGCCATACTCTACAACATCAATGTTGTCCACGTGTACATATGCTCAAGTACACAGATATTCCGACATTTATTCTTGACATTCATGAGAAAGTCATGATCATTTAGCTAGAAGAGGAGCTCCTTGATATGTTAATTACTGATTGGCATCTAGTAACACTTCTTTTGTAGAAGGGTAGGTACCAAGTCTCTTTGGTTGTTTTCAACATTAATTTTCTAGTTTATGTGTGGCCAGGCATGGTTTTCTACAGAAAGACAAAGTATACCCCTTAAGGATGATAGCAAAGCTGAGAACAGAAAAGTCTTAAGAACTGACTGAGAGTTCCCCTGACTCCTTTATCTAGCAATTCTGTACTAGATTATTTTCATTGCTGAAATCTTTTCTATTTAACAACCTCAATTCTGTTACACATTTTCTTTTAAGGTCAATTTTGATTTATTATAGCTTGCTGTCTTCCCTTTCCTCAGTAATAATTTTTGATATTCTAATAAGATTTTTTCCCATTAATTTTCCTTTGTTCTGTAGTTATAAATTTAATTACTAGTACCATAAAATCTATAAAATGCTTTTTTTTTAATGTACGTAATTCTGGTTGGAACTTACTACCTTTAGAATGTATTAACAAATGAAATCTTAGTTCATGTTTATGAAGCATGTGAGCTACAATATTCTACTGCTGTAGTGAAGGCAAAGCCAATTCCTACCCCTTCTTTTTTCTTCACAGGATTTTAAGATCACATTGAGCAAATATTTACTGGTAATTACTAAATGACTACATAGCTTTAAGGAAAATGATGATTTAGCAAAACAACTTTGTGATCACATTAGTAACTCTGATGTATCATTAGGATGTCATCTTTTATTTTGAAATTATTTGTACCTCTAAACCAAGAGACTCAAAGCAGTCTTCATTAGAAACTTAATGGCACTGACACCCACATGCTATTAAAAATGTACCAAGATTTCAAAACTGCTACTGAAACCAGACGATGAGCTCAAGATGGTGAGTTATCACCTGAATCAAAATCAAGGCACAATGGGTTGTTTTTTTTTGTTTTTTTTTTTTCCCTCAAATAACCCTGAATCATTTCTGACTAAAAGAAGCATTGAAATTGTGGGGATAATAAAAAGGTTCCAACAAATCCTAAAAGTTAAAATTCCCACCAGTGAGAACGTTAAAAAGTGCCTAAAATATTTTGTGTGCAAATTCACTCCTATAACTGAAACATTCTTTAAATTACTTTCAGGCTTGTTAAAAACCATTTACACAACTATTTCCAACTATGAACTAGATCAAAATATGTGATCAAAACTCCCAACCATCTTAAAATAAAGCAGTGCAAATCCTATTTTCAAACATAATTGAAAAATAATGAAATGAGGGATATTTCTGAGTAACTTGAAAATCCTGTTTCAAATAATTTAACCTGAAAAAAAAAATCCATTCCCAGCAGCACATCATACCTCACTGAACAAACTGTGACATCACAGCCAAAGTATGAACATAAAAAGACTTGTGCCCCGGAAACTGAAGAGAACACTACTGTATGGTAAACAAAAGAGAGAAGAGGATGTATTAGTTTGCACATGGTGTCAGAATCTAAGGAAACTACTCATACCTAAATGAGATAATGCTTTCATGCAGCATACAAAATGTTTTGCTTTCTCTCCTTTTATCCAGACATATACATAATATTATTTTTACAGCGTCTGTACATAGAGAATTTAAACTCATACAACATTCTGAAATTAATTACTATTCCATCATTATCCGAAAAGGGAGAGGGGTTGGGGAAGGGGGCCTACTGAGTCTACTGGACTGTCTTCATGGCATCATTGTAAGCAAACCCCTGACATGGCAGTGGTGTATCCTCTGTAACACTTGAAAACAGGCACAGAACCACTCAAAGTTACTAACATTGTTAGTGCCTTTCTTATTCACTGGAGGTCATGTTTCATAGCTGAGTTTCTTAACATTTGGCAATATACTCTTTTTCCATCAAAAAATATCTGGGCAAGTAAAACACTGTCAGGATTGGCTATGGCCCTATGATCATCTCCTGCTGGCTGGTATTTAATGCACATCCGCAGCACGAGGCAGCATTTTCTCTGCTAACTAATTCCAGGAACTAGAACACTCAATACTGCATCTCATGAAACCACTGGAACTTTTCATGCTATCCTCAGATCATCCGAGCAACTCTTTTATGGGCCACCCCCTTCCTCCCTTGAGGGCAGAAAGGAAGCGTGTGTGCTACTGTGGTTGAACCTTGGAAGGATCAGTCAAACTGTCAGTCCTGCGCCGATTCAGTTGCTGCTGTTGCTGAGACTGGTGTTGCTGGTGATGTGACTGAGGGAAAGTGCTCTGCTGTAGTGGAAATGCAGCAGAGAGGATAAGCTGAGTTGAAGGGTTCCCGTGGAGCAATCTAGAAGTCTAAAAAAACAAATGGATTATGCAACACTGCTTTACCCGCACTATACTGTCTACATTAAGATTTACTCAATTTTTCCACTCTCCGCAGGAACAAAATCTGTACATAAGTTTTGCTTTCTCATTTAAAAATAATATTTTGGAAAACGCTAATGAGGATTTCCCTCTTCCTGAAAGTATAACAGAATTTCATTTTTTAAAAGGAAACTGAGCTAGAGGTTTTATGGTACAGAAAGCAATCTATGCCCTGAGGCAAACCACGCATATTCTTTCACTTTATATGTCCTAAAGACCACATTTTAAACAGATGATACAATTTAAGCATCGCTAAGAGCATATGAAACATGAACATTCTGAGGTCAAACAGACAACACCTTCTGCACAGGCTTTTTGATTGGTGAGAGCAGCAGTTCAGTGGCCAAGAGCATGGGCCCTGAGGTGCACTGCCTGGGTTCAAACTCTGGCTGCCCCATTTTACCCGATGTGTAACTTGGTCAAGCTATTTACATCTCTGGGCCTCAGTTTCTTCATTTACAAAATAAGGAGAATCACAGTACCTCCCACAATGGGTTTCTGTGAAGATTAAATATTAACATTATTATTATTTAAAAGTACCACAAAAATGAGGGCAGGCAAAGTCAGAGACTTATGTCCTATAGGTAGCAGTATCATGTAACAAAGAAAAAGCAAAACAAAAAGCGAGCGGGCAATCTGAAGTCTGAAGCCCTGGCTGTGAGTTTTGCTCTGCTATTTATTAGCTGTGTGGCCTTGGGCAAATGTCAAGTCCATGAACTTCAGTTTCTTTTGCCTAATTGCTCCTTCTAGAGATATAAAGGAAACTAGCCAAAAGAAAGTGAAAGTCTTTCCTCACTACTGACAATACATCTTGACGCAGGGTGCATAATTTTAAACTGGAACTGTGATGGGTGATTTCTGCAAATGTATGTGAAGGACACCTGCACACGCACACAAAAGGACAGATCTTTGAAACTTTACGGCCATTAAGCTTTGCTAAGGACCTGGAGACATTTTCTTTTTCCCTCTGTTATTAGGAACAGCTTTTGTAAGAAAAGAACTCAGGATATTTATGAGCCTTACAGGGTTACAACAGAGGTACACTTTGGAACTAGGTGTTATATAACCAGAAAAGACAAATTGTGTATTTCTATCTGCATATGAGTGTATTTCTAAAGGGTATTGCCTATCTTATTTCTTTAGTGGTTCCATGTCTTTGGAATGTTTTTTTAAAAGTGGAAGAGAATGTTCATTCTTTTAAGAGCCCTCGTTCCCTGAGAGAAAACTGAGCTCTTAAGGCAAGTCTTCTCCCTTTCTAAGCTTTTGCTTAATTTTCATTGAATACATTTCCCCTAGAGAATAGTTTATAACTTATTATAAATTCTTGTCATTAATTAATTTGTAACAATAGCTAACCCAGTCATTAATGGCTGCACTGTAGGCTTAAGGTCTAAGGGGTTGTATGATTCTCAGAGATATTTAGGCAACTAACCTCTTTTAGTTTAGCACATCACCAAGTTCAGAATTATATTTGTACCAGAACACCAATGGCGATAAATTAACACTGTATTTATGTCTGAGTATACAGTATAACACTGAATCTTCTAATCATACCATATGCTGTATAACTTTAAAACTGATGATATGTACCTGGCATACATGGAATGGTATCCAGCACAAATCTAGGCTTAGCCTACATTCAAAATCGCTGGCCTTTTAGACCAGTAAGGAAAAAGCTGGATTTCCAGATGTCATAGTCTGCTACTGTGTACCCCCAATGAGGGTACTGAGGTCCAGAAATTTGTCCTGCTGATTTCTTTGCTGAGGATCCCGATCTAGGTGACCTTGTTCTGCACCCTTTAGATAAGTAGATTCTGTCTGATATACCCACATGAGATCTGTGTCTGCATTTTGGTTAATCTGAGTGTCTATTAATACATTTATCAAGACAGTGGTCATAAAATCAAGCTAGTTATGTGCCTTCTACCATACTCAGTGATTTGCATGCTTCTTTCACCCATGAGATATTAACTACTAGCACCTCCATATTACAGATGAGGAAACTGAATTTTAGCAAGTTGAGTAACCTCCAAAGTTCACACAGTATGTGGTACAGCAGTGACTCAATCTCAGCGCAGGCTATGCCTCCACAGTATATCTCCTCTGATGTTAATATATTACCAAAAAGTCACTATAAAATTTAATCCAATAAAATAATTTAAGATAATGCCTAAACTAATTTTTTTAAAAAGTCCCTTTCAACACCTCTGCCCTGTAGAGAGTACAGCTTGATGGGCCACTAGGAAAACAAGAGAACAGAGAAAGGTGCCTTTGCTTGAATTCCAGAAACTCTAGCCAGAGAGAGCTCTATGTAAAGTACCTTGATATGGGCAAGAAGCAGCCACTTACTCTATCCAGCAGTTCAGACAGTGGGGTATCTCCACGGCAAGGTTAAAGGTTTTCCAAAGACAGAACAAGAGAAGAAAAAATAGCCAACTGGGATAAGCTTTCTGTCTTTATATAAATTTAAGTCGTACAATGAGCCTTTATGGACTTCTCAGATCATTTTTAAAATGTTCCTTTAATCCCTAATTTCACTCCATAAAAGTAAACAGGTCTGGGACAGCTTCCGCATGGGGAGAATTACCTGTAAAAACTGCTGCGGCGGTTGAGCCAGCTGCGCCTGCGGCGGCTGCTGCACTGCAGGGAGTTGCTGTTCCTGGGAACTCTGCTGCTGCTGCTGCTGCTGCTGCTGTGGGACCGGCAGTGTCTGTGACTGCGGTGGTTGTGGAGCAAAGGTAGGGTAGGCAGTCACCACCTGACCCATGAGCATAGCGCTGGGCACCACGACCGCCCCGCAGGCTACAGGAGCAGTTACTAACTTGGTCACAAGCTGCTGACCTTGAGAAAATCTGTTAGGAGGAAAGAACGGGAAAGGGAGTCAGAAGTACAAGGTATACATTATGAAAGGTGGTGGGCTGAACATTTCTCTAAGATAATACCCATGATATTGCCAATGAACTGATAGGGTATAACTCTAAGATAATCCCCTTTTAATACTGCCATACTAAAAGCTGTACGTTCCAATTTTGTTTCATGTTTTTAAAGATTCCCTTTGGGATATCAGTGAAACAAAAGTGTGTAGAGCAAAATGAAGTGAACCCAAACAAAAATACAAAACTTTTTTCCGATATCCACATGCAAAAGAATGAAATTTGACCTTTACGTCATATATAAAAATTAACTCAAAATTGATTAAAGACCTAAACATAAATGTTGAAACCATGAAACTCTTGGAACAAAACATAGGGGGAAAGTTTCATGACACTGGATCGGGCAATAATTTCTTGGATATGACACTAAAAGCATAGACAACAAAAGAAAAAATAGATAAACTGTACAACAAAATTAAAAATGTTTATGTTTCAAAGGACACTATCAACACAGTGAAAGGGCACTCCACAGAGTGGGAGAAAATATTTGCAAATCATACATCTAATAAGGGGTTAATAACTAGAAAATATAAAGCAATCCTACAACGTAGCAACAAACACACACTCTGATTAAAAAATGGCCAAGAGTCTTGAATAGATATTTCTTCAAAGATGATATACAAATGGTCAATAAGCACTGAAAAGAGGTTCAACATCACTAATCATTAGGGAAATGCACATCAAAACCACTAGGAGATACCACTTCATATCCATTAGGATGGCTACTATCAAACAAAGTGTTGACAAGGGTGTGGAGAAATTGGAACCTTTGTGCACTGTTGGTGGGAATGTAAAGTGGTTCATCCACTATGGAAAACAGTATGGTGTTTTTTCAAATATATTAAAAATGTAACTACCATATGATCCAGCAATTCCAATTCTGAACTGAAAACAGGGACTCAAATAAATACTTGTACACCCATGTTCGTAGCAGCTATTCAAAACAGTCAAAAGATGGATACAACCCAAGTGTCCATCAGTAGATGAATGGATCAAGAAAATGTGATATATACATTACAATGGAATATTATTTAGCCTTAAAAAGGAAGGAAACGCTGACACATATTATAACATGGATGAACCTGGAGGACATCATGCCAAGTGAAATGAGCCAGTTAGAAAAGACATATATTATGTGATTCCATTTATATGCGGTATCTAGAGTAGTCAAAGTCACAGGCTTATGTGCTTAGAAAGTAGAATGGTGGTTCCCAGGAGCTAGGGGGACGAGAAGTGAGGAGTTACCGTCTGATGGATACAGATTTTCAGTTTGGGAAGAAGAAAATATTCTGGCGACTGAAGGTAGTGATTGTCACAATGGCGCGAATGCACTCATGTCAATGAACTGTACGTGTGAAAATGGTTAACACAGTAAGTATTATGTTATGTATATTCTACCACAATAAGAAAAAATTTAACCTGTTAAAAATATCAACTTTTTTCTTTTTATAAAATTACTAGGTACTTGGGAGGTAGGTATATGTGACACATGATTTTGCTAATGAAAATAAACTAATCAAAATAAAGCAGTCATAAGGGAATTTTTAAAAAACTCTCTAGGTTTACAGATGTTTACATTGCAAGCGGTATCTTATAAACATAATTCAAAACTAAATGACATCCTAACAGTACATAAAAATGCACTCAATTTATAAATTTATCAAGGAGCAGAGTACCCACCGTGTTACAATTCACTAATATTCCCTCCCACCCACCTTCCTTCTTCCACAGTCTTTAATAAAAGGACAACAACAAAAAACGATGCCTCTTCAGGGAACAATATTATTTCTATCTGCCTTTTCTGTGAGATGAAGTTAGTTTCCAACACTGGTCATCACGGTGAGGAAATTGAGACATGACTCTACCGTCGATTTAGCATGACACAGCTGCAATTACAAACTGTTCAAAGCACATAACTACGATTAAACTTAGCACATATACATACTTTATATGCTCCATAAGACAAAATAAATCTATTCTGAATCCATTCCAAATCTTAAAAGTAAAATACTGTATATTATATACTTCAGGACCAAACGCATTATTTAATGCAAAAACATATATAGTAAAAAATTTACCTATAAAGCAAGCACAAAGAAACAAATAACATTACAAAGTGGCTTAATCATAGAAATGCTAAGCACTAATTTCTCTGTAATCTAAAAAGTAATTCGTATCTGAATTGTCCAACTGCCCACTGGTAAACTATGAGACTACCTCATCCCTCTCTGGCACTAAAAGAGTCTGCAATCTACTTTGGCTTAACTTCTGTGGCTTTGTATACACTCCTACCTTTGCCTAGAACACCCTCCTGGACTCCCTGCCACATGCTTATCCAAAGCCAAGCTCTTTAAGACTCAGGTCAAGTATCTCCTCCCTGAAGCTTTCCCTGACCACACTCCTCTCTTCATCTGCTTGCCTCAACCCATAACACTGCTCACATCCTCCTTTCTAAAGACCTAGTAAGGATTTATCACATCAAACAATACTGATTATTTACCTTTCTATGGCTTTGACTAGTCTGATCTTTGTCCTGGGATAAAGAATGCGCCATACTCATCTAAGTAGGCACTCAAATGTCTGCTGAAGTATGTTTTTGCCCCTTCAAAAAACAGTTGTCTACAAACAATTGCTAAATTGTGTCCTCCCAAATGCATGTCAACATTCTACGTTAATGGATTTTCCCTCGGGCTTTAAATCTAGTCCTCTGTATTTCTGTGGAGCATATTCATAATACTTCCTTTCAGAAGTCAAAGCTGAAAGCTGGACTTTTTAACTTGAAGGAACTGAATTCCAAAGAGAAGAAATGAGTTTCTCTCTGCTCTTACTGCTTCTGCAATCCTGAAGCTTCTTTACTCTCTGGAAATTATTAATAGGACTTTAATAAAATCTATTACACAGTCTAATACAACAGTAAGGTTTTATTATAAAAGCAGCAGCCTACTTATATTGTACTAAAATTAGTAAAAAATAAAATGTATTTAAAATATCATTAAGACTAGAAATCCTATAGTTGTTGAAAGACTCCTTCCTAATATTCGAAAAGGGTATTTCTTCATAATATTTGTTTCTAAGTCAGCTATCTGGATGACTAAAATAAGTCACAGATGGCGGTTTTTCTAGAAGCGCCCACAGAACTTTAGCATAGTATATGTTAAAGCACATGAGCTTTGAAATCAGACACCCAGGCTTGAATTCAGATACCCTTCTTCACTCCCTAACAGCTATAGACCCTTGACCAAATTATTAAAAACTCACTTTATTCTTACCTGGGAAATAAAAGACCCTTTTTAAAAAATAAAAATTAAATGAGATAATATATTTTGAGCATGTAGTACAGTACTTAACACAAATCAAGAAAGGTGAGCTACTCTTACTCCATAACACATATAAACTATGGTAGCAAACACCCTAACCACTGTTACTACACTGACAACACACCAGCATCTGTACTGAAATGATAAAAGTTTTATAGTGATATAGACAAACCCTATTATAAAACTTGTGTAACAGTGTGCTGTAGAATTTGGATTCTACAATATTTATTAGCACATTTCTGAACAAAACAAAACTTGTTGTTACTCTTTTATTATAAAGTCCGTAAACAATGGATACATTCTGTGTTTTTATTTCAAATTCAAGAGTTAGCAACAAATTAAAATCACGTTTTTAAAGATCAAAGTGTTGTTGTTGTTGTTTTTTGTGGTACGCGGGCCTCTCCCATTGTGGAGCACAGGCTCCGGACGCACAGGCTCAGCGGCCATGGCTCACGGGCCCAGCCGCTTCGCAGCATGTGGGATCTTCCCGGACCGGGGCACAAACCCGTGTCCCCTGCATTGGCAGGCGGACTCTCAACCACTGCGCCACCAGGGAAGCCGCAAAGTATTGCTTTTTAATCAAACAATTTACATCTTTGAAATGACTAACGAAATATGACCACTACCTTATCTGTCTGTCCTGAGTGAATGTAGTTACTGCAGCACTCTGGGAACTGTTCTGTGGCATACTAGATGGAATCTGGACCATGCTTCCGGCCGTCGGCTGAGAAATCACCATAGTGTTGTACAGTGGGGCTGTAAGAGTGCTCTGTGTCTGACTGGGAGGAGATGTTTGCTGACTGTGCCCGCTCAGTACATTCTGTTGATTCTGCTAGGAAAGAGAAGATTTTACAGATAGATCATCTGAAAAAAATTTATTCAGGAAGTATGATTCTATTACTCATCATTCTAACAATAGCTGACATGACAGAAAAAGAAGTGGCAGAACATATTACTCTGGGAGAAATCAAGGAATAACTTGTAGTCATTGAGAATGAATTAGCCTTCAGTATCTTGCTGGAAGGTAAGCTATGACTTTTGAAAAGGAGCATGATCTTAACAGGGATGATATGAAATATACATGAAGAATTTCTTCAAACACCCAAAGTAGGTGACTGACATTACACATTTTTATATATTTCATTTGAAGTCTTGAGATTTATAATCACAGATGCACACCAATTACCAAAATTTCCTAGAATGTTGATTAAGCCATCACTGCCCTAACAATACAGTCTTCACCTATAGTAACATATGTCCTAGTCAGACACTTGCAAGTCAAAGTCTTTTTTTTGTTAACACACAGAACTAGTCCGTATGTTCATTTTAAGCAAACTGCAAAATTTTTACATGTCAAAATACTGAAAGCATTCAATGTTCAACAATTAAGAACAATTTTGCTCAAAATATTTTAATTATCACTCTCAATACTATAGTTTCTATTACTAGTAAAGTTTTAAATATGGTAATGTTCAAGATGAAGCTTTATTCTTGTTTTAGCAACACCATACATTTCAATCACTGAACACTCCACAGCCCACTGTACTCGATAACGTTACCTGACTTGATGTACTTTGTAAAGTCTGCTGTTGTATCATGTGCTGAGTTGTGCCAATGTGTCCAGTATTCATTCCACTTTGAATTTGGTTAGTCTGAACAACCTGGCTTTGCATATTTATAGGTGCAAGCTGCTGGATATTAGATGAATTTCCAGAAGAAAGTTGAACAGAACCAAAATTCAATCCAGGGGTTGACTGTTGTAAAAACATCTTTAAAAATAAAGATTACATTGAAATGATCTTTCTAAGTTAAAAAGAATGAGAGCATTAAAAAAAAAACAGCTAAAAATTAAGTTTAAAACGCAAGTAACAAGAAGACTAAGTCATTCTGAATGAACACTGAGCAAAAAATAATTGCTGAATAAAACATGATACTCATTTTCATTCTTCCAGTCACCCTAACCCTATCATGTTTCTAATTGTCAGAAAAAGCGTTATAAATTTCAAAACCTCCACTTGTTTGACATTTTTACATGTTGGGGATTATTATATCAGCTAGCGTTACCCTAACTCAGAGCTGCTCAAAGGTCTGTGGACTGGCAGCTCTGCATCACTTACCATTTATAATTCACGGCATTAGACAGAAGTAGCCTTCACTTAAAGTTTCCTTTGACCAAAGTCCTAGTCTCCTTGGATAGACATAACTTTAGAGTGGCCTTGTTGGTTGACCAAATGAGACTAATTTGAATCCCACCTACTAGTATGTTTTTTAAAAAATGACTGATGATTGAGTCATAAATTCTGTACCTACATGTAAAGTATTTTGATGTTATGGGTTTAAAGCTTACTAAACATTAGCCTGCTAAAAGATGACTCTAATCTGGAGAAACAAAGACGCTGGTGGAAACACTCTTAGGAATGAATCATCTTTAGAGACTGTTAATACAATCCTATTGAGTAAATAACCAATGAGTATTTATTGAACTAAACTGAGGAAATGTATCTTTTGCATCTCACTTTTAATTAAGAAAAGTCAATTTCCTAAGAAGCCAAAATGCAAATAGCATGCTTTGCTTGAATTCAAATGTAATAACTTACCTGAAGCCCTTGACCATGGACCATTTGAAGCTGCTCTTGAATTTTTCTTAGTTCTTCTTGTTGCCGATGAATGTTTGCCTCTATCATCCGAGTCCGTTGCTCCAACTGGTCTTTCAGATGCTGCATGGCTCCTAACTGAGCTGAGAACTGAAACTTAAGTATTGTGGACAGAAAAAGTGTAACATAGTTTACAATCACTTCTCATAACTGTAAAATGTGAAACACAAGCAGTACATCATGAGCTAAGAGTGTTACGCCAGTTATGAATGTATCGCCTCTCAACTCCTAATTCACCTGTCTTTGCTCGGCTTTGTGATACTGGAGCTGGACCCTACAAATGTATCTCCGTAGTCAGCAGGCACAAGCAGTCCTGTCAGTGACGATGCTGGAGGGATACTGCAAAGTGAGGTGCCTATCTTTCTGGTTCTGGTGCTTTTCCTTCTTGTTTTTATGCCAATGGGTAGCATCCTAGTGAGTGTCATCAGCGCTCCAGCAGGTGGCTTTCCTGCAAGTCTCCCTGGCATCCTAGTGGGCAGCTTCCCAGCAAATGTTACTGGTACCCCAGCAAGTGGCTTCTTGCTCTCCAGCCCTAGTCTGTGGCACCTCCGTGAATGTGTGGACCATCCAGTGGCTACAACCACACCTGCCTAATGGGATCTGAGTCTCAGCCTGGCCTGGAAGAGCAGGAGTTCAGGAGCGTCGAGGGGGTCTTCCAAGTTGCTCCCCCTTGGCTACTCTCCCTTTCACTTACATTTAGTGGCTGCTCTCTACACCTGTTTTTCCTGTATTCTTTTGAATTCTCTTAACTGCTTTCAGTGGTTAATCCCTGTTACCAGTAATTTGTTATACTACCCCTGTTCAAATTTCTGGTCTAGCTTCTGACTAGATCTTGACTGATTACAAGATGAATTAATAACACTGGCTTTAGAAGACCTAGGTTCCTATTGCGGCACTACCACTGAACTTCATTTCTACTCTTTAACAACTGAAAAAGTAGCCTGCACCTAGAGTTGTTCACATCAAACTGTCATCCCTAGACTGTGCTCTTTGTGCATTAGAAAGTTATAAAAATCTGACATTAGAAAGTTGTAAAAGTCTGACAGATAACCAACCATGTAATTGTTCTCAGACAAGTACAAAACCTAGGCTTTTAAAGACTAAGCGATTATAAATGAATGCATGCATACATGAATGGAAGCATAGATATTCTACCTACAGAGTAAATAAGGTTTTCAATCTTACTTATTTCTCTGTTTCACCTGAGTTACAGGCAGCTTCTATTTACTACTGCTTGAAACTTAGTCACATTTGTTGATTCACCACTTAAGCTCGTTTACTTAATTCCAGGAATATTCTGCACAGAATACAGTGTAAGAGCAGAAAGAATTTCACTGTATTGGAAATCTGTCTTAATCTTAAAATAGTCTCCTACAATTCATGTAAAAGTGAGAAATGCCCCCCAAAAGCTTTTCTACTCTATCTTCAAAAGTTTGTATTGAGAACACTGAATATTACTTTTCAAAGTACACAACTCTGACTTCTGAAGTTGACAATACCAGATCAAATCATACATTAGATTACACTAGGTGTGAGAAAACATTACAAGTTTAATACCCTCATGCCTTAATTTTTCATTATTTGAAATTTTATATTTATGTCATACAAATATATTTTATCCGAACTAAAGTTATTTATACCTTTAGGTAAGCATTACATTGTCACCACTTAAAGGATTTCTATTAAATACAAATACGAAAATAAAAATAAACACAGAAAGCAGAATAATGGGAAATAAAATCACAGAACTAAGAGGCAGAGTGCTTGGCTTTATCACTGAATGAAATACGAGATTCGAATACTTATTAACATTTTTGACATAGTCGATACTATTTATTTCATGAAAATATTCCTTTACAATGTTAAGAAATGTTTATTCAGTATCTTGAGATTAATGAACTAATAATATTGAAAATATGTCAAATATTTACATAAAAATTCTGTTACCCTTCAGAATAAAAAGCTTTTGAGGACTCAGTGCTGATAAAAACTACTGCAACTCCAGATACTATTTAATAATACAGTGCTGTTATAAATACCTTACACAATTATATGTTGCTAAAAGTCAAGATTATGACATTTAGGTAATTTATAGCACTGCCAATATATTTGTACAAGTGTCATAATATATAATAGCTATAGTTATATATATATATATATATATAATTTAAATAACCACATATGATAAGGGTATTTTTAGAAAAACATTGTTTTTACCTATTGCTAACTATCATTATTTGAAATTAAGATACTGTTAAGATATCTTTAACACCAAACAGAACAGAAACTTTTGGATTATTTTTAGCACAACTTAGTAGTATTTTTAACGTGTCTGAGGCACTGAATGAGTGCAGTCATAAATTACAAGTTGCGAAGTTATAATCAAAAGTGTCACTTTTGCAATATCTCTCCTTTGTCTTGCTAGTTTTTGTATTTAAGCCTCCTCTGGGACTCAGTCCAAGTAACAATTCTTCCAGGAAGTTCTGTTTCACTTCCTCAGGCTGCATTAAGGGTCCATCTAATGTGCTCACATATCAAGACTTCAGACCCTGAGCATAGACTATAGTACATTGTATTGTAGTTAACTGTCCTTCCCTCTAGATGTAATAAAGTCTCTTAGTACAGATATATTTACTGCCAGCACCTGCAATATCTGATAATACAAGGAACTCAATAAATGTCCTGTATATAAACAAATGGATGAATATATGAATAAAATTACTCAATTCTTCCACTATCCATAAGAAGAACAAAATGAACAGCTACATTTCATCTTTAATATCTTTCTGTCTATACTGTTTCTCAATAGGGGTTAAACAGGATAGTTTTTTGTTGTGCAAAACTGTCACACACCCTAAAAGACAATTAGCACCCCTGGTCCTTGCTGACTAAAGGGCCAGTGGTACCCCAATATCACTGACAATCAAAAAATCCCCAGATATTCTAAATGCCCACAGCTGAGATTTACTGCCCTGTAAGTATGTACTTTTAAAAATCTCTAGTAGCTTAAAAACAATTTATAATTTTAAAATACTTAACTGAAACAAACAGAAATACCTGGGACATGCCTTGTGGAACTGGTAAATTTGCAGCTTGAGACATCACTGGCTGTGTTAATGACTGACCAACAGACTGGGAATTTATGGACTAGAAGCAAAATAGACAATAACACTGGGGTGACAATCATTCCCATAAATGAGTACTTCCACCAGAAATATCACCATGGCATCTTTATAACTGAATTACAATTAGCCTCATACTTTTTTAGCTGAGTATAGGCATGTCTTCCCCCTCTAAACTGGAAATGCCTATTCCCTATTTATCTTTTTGTCTTTCAAGGCACCTGCCACATTACCTTGCATGGGCTCCCAATAAAAGCTGGCTGGACTTTACTGAAAGTGATTGGTATTTGAAATTAGATATAAAACGGCTCTAAATTATCAGTCTTCCATAATTGAAAAAAAAAAATCTAACAGTTTACCTGAAAAATAATCAAAAGGACTGGTATGTTTGACAACTACTCCACAGAAAAATAACGATCTTGAGTAAGTGTTATGTATAAACAACTATTTTGAATTTCATAGAAAGGGATAATAAATAAATGAATTTCTGAAGATTTAGATGATGTTTTTTTCCCCTTTAATAAATCTTTATTCAGAAGAATACTACCTGTAGAGTTTACCTGACTACTAAATGATGACCTCCTTTGTGCCATCTTTTCATGAGCTGGTAAATGCTGTCTGGGAGGAGTGCTAGTATCCGTTGGGATCTTTGTAGGTGTAGCTAAGGTTGGTCAACAAAAACAGAATAGCATTAGTACTTTATAAAATATAATTTTCAAAGATCAATCTCAAAACGCATTTCAGTGAATAAAAGTGGTTTTTGAGTTATTTTTCTAAATTATTCAATAAAAGTGAAGTCTATGACAACAAGATGATTCCTTTTAATCACTTCTTTTTTAAGGACAAAGAAAATATCTGAAATAGGAAAACTTCAAATATAAAAATGGTTACTACTCCTATAACTCAATAGTAAAAAAAACCAATAACTCAATTAAAAAATGGCCTAAGGACTTACACAGATATTTATCCAAAAAAGACACAGAGATGGCCAGCCGATATATGAAATAATATTCAACGTCACTAATCAGGGAAATGCAAATCAAAACCACAATGAGATATCACCTCTACCTGTCAGGATGGCTATTATCAAAAATATCACACTGTAAATCAACTATACTTCAATTAAAAAAAAAACAGCTTATAAACTGTTCAAAAAACAAAATCTGAAGACAAGTGTTGGTAAGAACGTGGAGAAACTGGAACCCTTGCACACCGTTGGTGGGGATGGGAAATGTTGCAGACACCGTAGAAACAGTATGGATGCTTCTCAAAAAAATTAAAATTAGAACTACCATATATGATCTAAAAATCCCACTTCTGGGTATTTATGCAAAAGAATTGAGATCAGCATCTCAAAGAGATACTAGCATTCCAACATTCACTGCAGCACTATTCATAATAGCCAAGGTATGGAAACAATCTAAATGTCTATTGACAGATGAATGGATTAACAAAATGTGGTGTATACATACAGTGAAATACTACTATTCAACCTGGAAAAGGAAAGACATTCTGCAACTTGTGACTTGGATGAAGCTTGAGGCCATTATGCTAAGTGAAATAAGCCAGTGACAGAAAAAGACAAGTACTGCATGACTCCATTATATGAGGTATCTGAAATAGGCAAATTCATTGAATCAAAGAGCACAATGGTGACTGCCAATGGCCAGGAGGCAGGGAATGGGGAATTATTAATTAATGGGCATAAAGTTTCAGATAAGCACAATGAATAAGCTCTAGATCTGCAGTACAACGTCATACCTACAGTCAACAATAATGTACTGTACACTTAAAAATTTAAGAGGGTAGATCTCATTTTAGGTGTTCTTACCACAGTAAAATAATTTGTTTTTTAAAAGGAAGAAATAGCTATAATAGGGAAAAATTTTTTTTCTATGATCTCAGAAATTTCTATATTTAACCTCTTTTGATGTTCTACCCACCATGTTGAGTAGTTCAGACAACCCCCTTTTTCATTATATATAGTTTTAATACTGAGAAACAAAGGTGCTAGACTCTTTTTAAAAAATTAAGAAGGACATTAATTTAATGACAATTATGTAAGTCTTCATAAAGACAAGATACACACAAAGCACCTTCAAAAAGCAAACTCAAAGAACACTACTTACTGGCTCTACCAATAAAAAAGGAATTACTGTAATAGTTTTGCTTTCTTTTTGAGGGATGATTAAAAAATAACAAGACCAATATTACTACCTACATATTTTATAGGCTACTTTATACACTTAACTCTTTGCTAGATGTGAGCAATGTGCCTCTTGCTCACTGAAAAGGCTAGTGTATTTCAGAAATGTAAACACTTATCATTTGAAAGTGGCAGTCGATGAAAAATGCTGATACCGGCAACATAAACAATTTAGAAGGACTCTCTTTAAAGGAAGTCTGCTTTCAAGCTAGGGTACTCACAGGAAGGGTCTGAGACTGCAGTATGAGATGATTTTCTTGAACTCCGGGAGGAAGCAGAAGGAGTTGGGCTGTGATCAAACCTTTCCAATGCTTCCTTGAGACTGACTGTATTTATACGATTATCAGACCCAGAATCTTGGCTCTAAGGAGACAAGAGTAAAATAAATGTTTTCTTGTGGTTCAGTTCAGAGTTCCCAAATTAGCAATACTTCTTGCTAATTCCTCCTCCCCAAAATCAGTTTTTACCCCATAACAAGGGAAGTGTACCTGTGTAATATTAGGTAAAGAAATGAAAAAAAATTTTAATAGCCAGAAAGTTTTGGTTTCATTCTCTATTTAAAGAAACAACAGATGCAAAGGAATGAAGCTGGACTCTTACCTTATACCATATATAAAAGTTAACTCAAAGCGGATCAAAGATCTAAATGTTGAGAACTAAAACTATAAAACTTTTAGGAAAAAAAAAGGGAAAAGCTTCATAACATTCGATTGGGCAATGATTTCTTGGATATGACACTAAAAGCACAGGCAACAGAAGTGTATCAAAGGACACTATAAACAAAGTGGAAAAGCACCATGGAATGGGAGAAAACATTTGTAAGTCATTTATTTGATAAGGAATTAATACCCAGAATATATAGAGAGCTCCTACCACTCAACAGCAAAAAAAAAAAAAAACAAAAACAAACAAACAAAAAAACCAAAAAACAAAACCCAAAAATACCTGCCACAAAAAATCCAGTTAAAAAATGGGCAAGTCTTGCAGAGACATTTCTCCAAAGAAGATATATAAGCAGCAAACACATGAAAAGATGCTTAATATCACTAATCATTAGGGAAATGCAAATCAAAACCAAGAAATACCACTTCAATCAAGATGGCTATTATAAAAAAAACTAGAAAATAACCAGTGTTGGTGAGGATATGAAGAAACTGGAACCCTTGTGCAGTGCTGACAGGAATGTATAAAATAAAACAGTGCAGCTACTATGGAAAACCGTAATAACAGCTCCTGAAAAAATTAAATATAGAATTACCATATGATCCAGAAATTTCATTTCTGGGTATATCCTCAAAAGAATTGAAAGCAGGTACTCAAACACATATTTGTACAGCCATGTTCATAGCAGCATTAGTCACAATAGCCAAAAGATGGATGCAACTCAAGTGTCCATTGATGGATGAATGAATAAACATAATGTGGTATATACATACAATGGAATATTACTCAGCCTTTAAAAGGAAATGCTGACACATGCTACAATATGGATGAACCTTGAGGACATTATGCCAAGTGAAATAAGCCAGTCACATATAGACAAATTCTGTATGATTCCACTTACATGAGGTACCTATAGGAATCAAATTCACAGAGTCAGAAGTAGATTGGTGGCTGCCAGGGGCTGGAGGGAGGAGGGAATGGGGAGTTACTGTTTAATGGGTATGGAGTTTCACTTTGGAAAGATGAAAAAGTTTTGGTGATAGATGGTGGCGATGCTTGCACAACAGTGTGAATGTACTTAATACCACTCAACTATATACTTAAAATAGGTTAAGATGGTAAATTTTGTTACATATATTTCACATCAGAAAAAAGAAAAAGTGAAAAAAAAAAACCCAACAGAATTAAGATGACACTTAAGTTTACAGACAAGGCACTAAAAGCATCTTTGGAACTCCGCATTTGACTGCTCAAAATCTTCTTCACACCAACTCTGACCTTTCTCCAGAATTCAATATCCATATTGGTGATTCATCTAATATCCTGTCCTGGCCTCTCAGCTTTCTAGGAACTCCTCGTCTCCAAGAAACTTTTTCCTCTACTCTACCGCGTTCAATCTCTACTCCTTGTCATTACCAGATACTCTAGCACCTCTAAGAACACAAATTAAAATCTAACTTTAAACCATCCCTGTCCTACCTAGCCTTCCAGCTCACTTGTTCCTTTGGAGACAATTATAGTCAACCTAAAATGACCGCCAACCTAAAAAAGATACTCAACACTAAGCAGAAACATTAAGTTTTCTAGTGGGCTCATCTTCCTACTCTTCACAATTACTCCATATCTTTCCCATTGTTCCTAAGCTTCTTTCTCCCTCTCTCAACTGATAGCTTTGTCTTATATCGATGAGAATACTTGCCACCACCAAATATGTAACTCTACCTATTAACATACCAGGTATATGAACATAACCATCTTCTCTTTCCTCCTCCTTATAATGGAGGGAAGTAGGTCCTTGTTGAATATCTATTTTATACATAGTAGTCTGCATATGTTAACCTCAGCATCCTAATTTACCCCTCCCATCCACCTTTCCCCTTTGGTAACCACAAGTCCGTTCTCTGAGAGTCTGCTTCTGTTTTGTAAATAAGTTCATTTGTATCATTCTTTAGATTCCACATATGAGAGATATCATATTTGTCTTTCTCTGTCTGACTTACTTCATTCAGTATGATAATCTCTAGGTCCATCCATGTTGCTGTAAATGGCATTATTTAGTTATTTTTTATGGCTAATATTCCATTATGCATACATACCACATCTTCTTTATCCATTCTTCTGTTGATGGACACTTAGGTTGGTTCCATGTTCTGGCTATTGTAAATAGCACTGCAATGAACATTGTGGTGCATGTATCTTTTCGAATTATGGTTTTCTCCATATATATGCCCAGGAGTGGGATTGGTGGATTATATGGTAATTCTATTTTTAGTTTTTTAAGGAACCTCCATACTGTTCTCCATAGTGGCTGTACCAGCTTACATTCCCACCAAAAGTGTAGGAGGGTTCCCTTTTCTCCATACTCACTCCAGCATTTATCATTTGTAGACTTTTTGATGATGGCCATTCTGACCCATGTGAGGTGATACCTCACTGTAGTTTTGATTTGCATTTCTCTAATAAGTAGCGATGTTGAGCATCTTTTCATGTGCCTATTGGCCATCCGCATGTCTTCTTTGGAGAAATGTCTATTTAGATCTTCTGCCCATTTTTTTGGTTGAGCTGTTTGTTTGTTTTTTGGTATTGAGCTGCATGAGCTATCTGTATATTTTGGAGATTAATCCCTTGTTGGTTGCATCATTTGCAAATATTTTCTCCCATTCTGTGGGTTGCCTTTTCATTTTGTTTATGGTTTTGTTTGCTGTGCAAAAGCTTTTATGTTTAATTAGGTCCCATTTGTTTATTTTTATTTTCATTACTCTAGAAGGTGGATCCAAAGATATTGCTGTGATTGATGTCAAAGAGTGTTCTGCCTATGTTTTCCTCTAAGAGTCTTATGGTATCCATTCTTACATTTAGGTTTTTAATCCATTTTGAGTTTATTTTTGTGTATGTTGTTAGAGAATGTTCTAATTTCATTCTTTTACATGTGGCTGTCCAGTTTTCCCAGCACCACTTATTAAAGAAACTGTCTTTTCTCCATTGTATATTCTTGCCTTCTTTGTCATAGATTAATTGACCATAGGTGTGTGGGTTTATTTCTGGGCTTTCTATCCTGTTCCACTGATCCGTAAGTCTGTTTTTGTGCCAGTACCTTACTGTTTTGATGACTGTAGCTTTATAGTATAGTCTGAAGCCAGGGAGACTGATTCTTCCAGCTCCATTTTTCATCTCAAGATTGCTTTGGGGGCTTCTCTGGTGGCTCAGTGGTTAAGAATCTGCCTGCCAATGCAGGACACATGGGTTCGAGCCCTGGTCCGGGAAGAGCCCACATGCCATGGAGCTACTAAGCCCGTGTGCCACAACTACTGAGCCTGTGCTCTAGAGCCTCCAAGCTGCAACTACTGAGCCCGCACGCCACAACTACTGAAGCCTGAGCACCTAGAGACCGTGCTCCGCAACAAAAGAAGCCACCACAATGAGAAGCCTGCACACAGCAACGAAGAGTAGCCCCAGCTCACCGCAACTAGAGAAAGCCCACGCACAGCAACGAAGACCTGATGCAGCCATAAATAAATAAATAAATTAATTAAAAAAAAAGATTGCTTTGGCTATTTGGGGTTTTTTGTGCTTCCATACAAATTTTAAGATATTTTGTTCTAGATCTGCAAAAAATGCCATTGGTAATTTGATAGGGATTGCATTGCAATCTGTAGATTGCCTTGGGTAGTACAGTCATTTTGACAATATCAATTCTTCCAATGCAAGAACATGGTTTATCTTCCCATCCATTGGTGTCATCTTCAATTTCTTTCTTCAGCATCTTATAGTTTTCAGAGCACAGGTCTTTTGCCTCCTTAGGTAGGTCTATTTCTAGGTATTTTATTCTTTTTGATGCGATGGTAAATGGAATTGTTTCCTTAATTTATCTTTCTGGTCTTTCGTTGTTGGTGTATAGAAATGCAACAGATTTCCGTGTATTAATTTTGTATCCTGCAACTTTACCGAATTCATTGATGAGCTCTAGTAGTTTTCTGGGAACATCTTTAGGATTTGCTATGTATAGAATCACGTCATTTGCAAACAGTGACAGTTTTACTTCTTCTTTTACAATTTGGATTCCTTTTATTTCTTTTTCTTCTCTGACTGCTGTGGCTAGGACTTCCAAAACTATGTTGAATAAAAGTGGTGAGAGTGGACATCCTTGTCTTGTTCCTGATCTTAGAGGAAATGCTTTCAGCTTTTCTCCTGCTGAGTATGATGTTAGATGTTGCCCTCACTGATTCTTAATTCCTAGGTTACCAACATTCACATATTTGACACCATGACTTCTCTATTCCTTGATGAAGACCTTGACATCCACTTGTCCTCAGTCACTTATTCTTATAGTTAAACCCTAGACCTTGTCATAATCAATAAAAATAAGCATTCCATAACCTCAGTTTCAAACATCCTACTCTTTAACCACCTTTCCCCCTGTTTCTTCCTCATTCCCTTTAGTATCCCAACTCCAATAATCCTTCAGTGGAACCTAAAATACATCAATTCTACCACATTTTCATAATCACTCTTGTTTTCTCTTCCCTCTTTAACCAGCTTAAAATCATGGTTAATCATCACAAACACACCCTTGAATGTATCATCAACTCCCTTGCCCGTATCTCCCTTCACCATACTCCCTTAGGAAAATACCAGTGCTGGTGAAACCCAATTATTAACCTATTCCACATCTGTTCCTGCACAGCTGAACATGGCTGAAGAAACACACATGCTAACCGTTGTTCTCTCTTTAAATAAGTGACCAAGACCCTCAATAAGCCCTTAATCCTGCCTGCCAAACAGACTAAAATTCCCTTGTCTATTCACTTTCTCACTCTCCTAGAAAACTATTCAACACTTTTCCCTCTTTTCAAACCCCAAACTCCACTTCCTATTTCACTGTAGAGAAATGCCACAGCTCCACTACTATATCAACCTTCCTACCAGCATACATACTCACATATTCTACCCTTCTTCATGTTACTGTAATTCAGGGATCAGCACACTTTTCTGTAAGGGTCAGAGAGTCAATATTTTAGGCTTTGTGGGCCACATAGTCTCTATCACAACAATTCAACTGTTGTAGTACAAAAGCAGCCATATGCAATGTACGACTGAGTGTGGCTGTGAAATCTGATGATATAATCTTTGTGTGTCACAAAACATTATTTTTTTTTCAATCACTTAAAAACATGTAAAAAACATATTTGTAGCTTGTGGGTGTTACAAACCAAGGCAGAGGGCCAGATCAAGCCGAACGGCCATAGTTTCCCAACCCCTTCTGTAGCTGAAATCATCTGCTCCTCTATCTAGCTAAGCCTAATCCATTCACTTGTCCACTAGATCCCATCTTCTTTCACCTACTCAAGAACACTGCTCTAGCATTTCTACCGCTCTCTCTCCTATCACCAATTTTTCTCTCTCCTTCAGACCATTCTTGTCCATATACAAATATGCTATTATTTCTCCCACCTTAAAAAGCAAAAGCTTCTTCTTAGCCCAGTGCTTCCTATTATTGCCAGATCTCTCTCCTCTTTGTAGTAAAACCCTTCCCTACTTACCATCTCTAATTCCCCTTGTCTCAGAAAATTCTCTTCTAAACCCACTCTAATCAAGCTTTCCCTCATATTACTATTCCACCTGGTCTGTTCTTACTGATCAATGAATACATGTTATTGAACTGAATGGTCAATTCTCAGTACTCATCTAATTTAACTTATTTCAGCAGAACCTGACAAAGCTGACTGTTCACTCCTCACTGACACGCTCGCTTTCTTTTCTTGGCTTTTAGGACAACTTAGCTTCCTGGTATTATTCCTACTTCAGTGGATATTTCTCCTTGGTCTCCTGTGATTGGTTCTTCCTTGACCCCTTCACGTCTTAACGTTGAGTGCCCCAGTGCTTAGTGCCTGGTCATCTTCTCTCTACACTCATTCCCTTGGTGATCATGTTTAGATTCCTGACTAAAACCATCCACACATGGACATTTCTGAAAAATATATCTCAAGTGGACCTCTTCCCTAAACTCAGGAGGATCATGGTGGTAACATTAATGTGGGGAGAAAGTAGACATCGTTGGAGTATATTTTGTAAGTAGGGCTAGCTGAATTTCCTAGGATTGGACATGGGCATGAGGGGAAAAAAAGAAGTAAAGAGAACAATCTCTGTATGTATTACTCTGGTTTCTATGATAGTCCTTATTTCAAGGAACTCTAGATTTAAGCACTTTCCTCAGAAAATTTCCTTCACTAAAAACATGCTGGATTTTCCTCCCCTAAGCAGACAGAGCCTCTTTGGAAAAATTCTTTCATATGGGACCCATGAGAGCAGCAGCCATATTCTCAGCAGCTAGAGCGATGTCCAGTACTTCCTGGCACAGGGAAGGCACTCTTCTTTTTTTTTGTTTGTTTTTGTTTTTGCGGTACGTGGGCCTCTCACTGTTGTGGCCTCTCCCGTTGCGGAGCACAGGCTCCGGACGCGCAGGCTCAGCTTCCATGGCTCACGGGCCCAGCCGCCCCGCGGCATGCGGGATCTTCCCGGACCGGGGCATGAACCCGTGTCCCCTGCAACAGCAGGCGGACTCTCAACCACTGCGCCACCAGGGAAGCCCGGCACTCTTCTTTTTTAACTGAAGTATGGCTGATGCACAATATTGTTAGTTTCAGGTGTACAACATAGCGATTCAACATTTAAATATGAATATCATGGTAAGTCTGGTACCCATCTGTCCCCATACAAAGCTATTACAGTTTTATTAACCATATTCCTACGTGACTTACTTATTTTACAACTGGAAGTCTGTACCTCTTAATCCCATTCACCTATTTTGCCCCCGCCCCCCCCCCCCCCCCCCCGCCCCACTCTGGAAACCACCAGTTTGTTCTCTGTATCTATGGGTCTGTTTTGTTTGTTCATTTGTTTTGTTTTTTAAATTCTATGTATAAGTGAGATCAGTTGTCTTTCTCTGACTTATTTCACTTAGCATAATGCCCTCAAGATCCATCCATATTGCTGCAAATAGCAAGATTTCGTTTTTTGACAGCTGCAAAGTATTCCACTGTATATATGTACCACATTTTTACTTAGGTTGCTTCTGTATCTTGGTTATTGTAATTAATCCTGCCATGAACATGGGTGCATAAATCTTTTCGACTGTTTTTGTTTTCTCCAGGTAAATACTCAGAAGTGAAACTGATAGGTCGTCCTATTTTTAATTTTTTGAAGAACCTCCATACTGTTTTCCACAGTGGCTACACCAACTTACAATCTCACCAACAGTGCATGAGGGCTCTCTTTTCTGCACATCCTCGCCAGCACTTGTTGTTTGTTGTCTTTTTGATAACAGCCATTTTGACAGGTAGGAGGTGATACCTTATTGTGGTTTTGATTTGCATTTCCCTGATGATTAGAAAGGTGTTGAGCATCTTTTCACGTGTCTGGTGGGAAAATGTCTATTCAGGTTGTCTTCCCATTTTTTAATCGGACTTCTTTTTTGTTACTGAGTCCTATGAGTTCTCTATATATTTCGGATATTAACCCCTTATTGGATATATCATCTGCAAATATCTTCTCCCATTCGGTAGATTTCCTTTTCATTTCGTTGATGGTTTTCTTCACTGTGCATGGAAGGTACTTAATAAAGTTTGTTGAATGACTGAATGACATCCTCCCATTCTGTCCCCTGGCATGCTGCCTATTTTAACTCATTTTTTAATATACATTCTTGACCTTTTCATTCCACTTATTTTTCTACAGGTCAAAAATACTTGTTGTAGGCAACTTCTGATATGGCTCATAATGATTCCTACCTTCAGGTATTCATAACCTTGTATAATCCCTCCCCCCTTTACTGTAGGCTGGACCTAGTGGCTTACTTCTAATGAACAGAACAGACAGAAGTGATGGGATATCACTTCTGTGATTAGGTTACAAAAGACTGACTTTAATCTTGCTGGATTTTTCTCTCCCTAGATCTTCTTGCATACTTGTTCTGATAGAAAGGGCCACCTGGAAAGGAGCTGAGGATTGCCTCTGGCCATCAGCCAGCAAGGCACCAAGGCCCTCAGTCTAACTGCCCATTAGGAACCCAATCCTTCCAACAACCACTAAGTGAGCTTGGAAACAGATTCTGCCAGGGTTGAACCTTGAGATGACTGTGGCCCCCAGTGACGCCATGATTACAGACTTGTGAGAGACCCTGGGCTGAAACGTTGTGCCTCATGACCAATTCTGAAGCAGAGGGCCCAACTAAACTGTGTCTGGATTCCTGACTCACAGAAACTATCAGATAATATACGTGTGTTATTTTACATCATTAAGTTGTGTTACACAGCAATAGGTAGCTAATATACTACACTCCTACCTGATACAATGAAAAGAGAAACCAGAGTTCAAAATCTGACTGTAACTTGCCAGGCATGAGTCTTTAAGCTCAGTTTTAATATTTTCAAAGCGGGGATATCACCTACTCAGATAAGGATGTCTGAGAAATAAATGACATTTTGTAATTTATATAAAAACCTAGCCAGAGCCTAGCACACTGTAACAAATGTTAGTTTAAATCTGAGATCATACATGTCTCTCATACAGTTGTCACTAAATAGCAGCCCTTCAAATCTTTTTTAGAAGCACACAAGGTTGTAAGACATTAAATTTAATATAAAAATAAATAGTAAAGCATAGTTATAACCCTGTCACGAGTAAGGAAATGAAATATTTGTTGAGTCTTGTCTTTCACTGGGAAGAAATAAAAATAATTTAAAAAAACTGTAGGATAACATACTTTGTCAGCAGCTGTCTCTGGAAGAGACTCTTCAATGCCAAGTTCTCGTCGTCTTTCAGCCCTAACTTCTGCATAACTATAAATGGTAAAAAACAGAATTTCAGTGTTTGATCATTCATTTAAAATACTGCAGAGGTGCAACCATTCAGTGTTTGTTATGTGTCTTACTTGTTCATCACAAATTCCAGACTATTTTCTATGCACCACAGAAACCTAAAACATATACATACAGTGTACATCTTAGTTCAAATTCCATTTTTCTACATATCTCAAAAGCTTTATGTGCTACTGTAAAGGATCCATAACCACACAGAACTTAAATTAAGAGGAATTAAATAAGGGAAGAGCATGCTTTATCTACTCCAGTTCTCCTTTCACATGACTGACTGTGGTACATAAAAGACAGTTACAACATCTGCTCTAAACCATAAAATCTATGTCAAGAATAATATATTTCTACATATCTGTACTGTATTTCTTTCTATATAATGCCTATAAGTAAATGTAATAATAAATTGAAATATATATCAAAAATGGTGAAAAAAATCACTTTGTACTTCATTAATAAGTTATACATAAAATTACATTCCAGAATCATTATGGATGTTTCTATATTCAGAAATTGTGTAAAAGGAATTATTACCTTACTACGGTGTGAGTACAAACAATGAACTCTGGTCTTGAATTCCACTGATGATAAGTGATATAATAATGAGTTTGAAGCCAAATCCACTGTTGTCCTTTGGTCAGGAACCTATAGTAACATGATTTGCCTTTCCCGTATTGCATTACTAAGAAGAAAAGAAATATGTTTTGATTCATATTATTAGATTTTTAGCCAAAGGTATCACCCACATTTATATCTATATATATAATTCTTCTTCTGGCTTTTCAATAACATATAGTACATCAATTATAAGAAAATGCTATTCTGTAGAGATAGCAATTAGCATACCTTCCACAGTGCCCAATTTACAGCCAGTTATTGCTGATCTTATACTTTTCACATACAATAAATTTCCAAATACTCAAGAACAAATTATTCACATACTGACTTTCTCCTGCTAAGACACACTGAGGGCAACAGCAATAAGTAATCACACCTGGACTCCACCCACCCTCCCGGCCCCCCCAAGTACAGCATCTTTGAGGCATTTAATTCTAAACCTTAACTAACCAAAATCAGAAAAATTTAATTATTTAAAGTAACTGACAATACAGTATTTCCCAAAACATTCTCTGTAGATTGTAAGTTTGGAAGCCTTTTAATGATATTAAGCAACAAATGGGTTTTGTGGTTAAATTAACTTGGGAAAATTGGTTAAACAGGTCTTCTCAAAGCCTTGAGTATGCTAACATATGTCAAGATTCTGGCGGTGCAGAGATGGGGACTGATTATAAGCTGTTACCTAGTTTTCCTTGACCATAAAATTCATTTTTAATAGACTGGCATTCATGCAACAAACCTTAGGAAATGCTGGACAGGAATCGCTTGCTCTCTTTATTAATGAGGAAACCAAGTTCTACATACTTCAAACTGCTTGTCCAAAATTACCCAGCTAGCTAATAGAGGTGTCAGATATTTTTAATACATCATGGAGCTTAGTGCCCATTATCACTTGAAGTGAGGAATGTTTTTGTGAAGTGACTTTACTCTGAAAATCTTCCATATAGCTGATGATATTATATAACATGCTTTCTTTTCATAGAGAGAGGTTTATGAGACCGGCCTAAGACATTATGAAAGTATCTTAAATATCTAATTTAGAGGACACTCAAGAGGGAAGGATTTGGGGAGGAGGATCAGAGAAGCAAATAAAACCTATTAAAAACAAACTTCTGAAACAAGGAATGAATAGCACGTGGTAAAGGGGTAGGGCTAGACTCTAATCCTGTCTCTGCCACCAATGAGTTATGGGCTTGTAAGTGAATTAGTTAGCCTTTCTGTGTCTCAGTTTACTCGTGGAGATAATAGTAGTATCTACTTTCTACAACTGTGATGACGAAAAATAGAGAATAATGTACGTAAATTGTTTAGAACAGGGCAAAAAATGCGATGATAATGTTCCTTCTGCTAATATAACAACGGCAGGTAACATTAATGAAGCACTCACTATGAGTTTTCTAAAAGAGATTCTTTAAATGTGTCCCTACTTCCTGGGCCTGGATATCAAAATTTATGAAATAGTGTTCTAATATTTTGACATACTATTACAATTTTCAAACAAATCTACTTCTCTTACTCTAGATGTAGAGCTTATATACTTCAAAACAAGGTTTATTAGATGCCATATTATAAAACTGTACTTACTACTATAGATTGAAATATGTAGAATGGGAAGAAGTTTAATTTAGACTTGATCTAGGATTCCTACTGGAATTAGTTATATATACAAAGAAAAAATTTCCAATATATCTCAAAAATACAAAAATGGTTCTAAGTTGGTATTTCACCACCTTCTATTAATATGATAGTTATTTACAGATTAAAAAGTTATTATCACCAGAAATATTAAAATCTACTTACAGTGCTCATGACATTTTGCCAAATTTTCTAGGTCATCCACATGATAGTAATCATAGCCTGATGTTCCCAGAACTTCAAATGGCAAATATCCTATTATGGGTGGTGCCCTAAATTACATATAAAACAACCAATATTATGAATTTTTCCATAATAAAAAATACTCAACTAGAAATCAATTTTGGGAGGAACCTTTATTTTTTAAATAATGGATAATGAGTTTGAGCGCCCTGATGAGAAACAGTTTGTCCTTGAAATCCATTAATTTCAAGAATTATAATATGATTATTATCTTTTTATAAAATTGAAAAATGGGAGTTACCTGTGATCTAGAAATAGAAACTTCCATTCTAAACTATGTCTAGATGTAAACTCTTCATTAGGTTCTTCAACAGTGCACATTTCCTACAAATAAATTAATAATTAAAATTTAGAAATACTTTTCAGTGTCCTTAGCACAGTCCCAAACATTGTTAGCTGTAAAAGTCATTCTTAGCTAACTTTTCCCTAAACATTTTTTTAATACATTTTTATTTTCTAGTACCAAGGAATATGGCAATAAATAGATGCAGGCTTCTGGGGGAGTATTTCTCACTCGACACGTTTCTCTATTCACTCACATGCCTAAAAACCCTAATTCTGAATTCAGATCTCTCTCCTGAATTAGAGTTCTGTATTTCTGTCTGAATGTTCCTGCACATCACAAACTCAACATGTCCTAAAATAAACGAACTGCTTTACTCCTCATACCCAGTTACACAATGTTCCATCTCATTAACAGAGGCATACCTGTGTTATGCCATTAAGTCTAGAAATCTGATAGTCACAATACACTCATTTTCACCTTTCATCATCTAAATGGCCACTACTAAATCCTTTCAATTTCACCTTCTAAGTTTTTAAGAAATCTGTTCGATCCCATCCAGCTTCAGGGTCTTAGTTTAGACTCCAGACCCTCGCCATCACTGGCTCACACAATTGCCAAAGTGTCTCCCCAAGCAAGTCTCCCTGTCCTTCAACTCCTCTTCTATTCTGGCCACAGTTACCTTATAAATACTCAAATATGATTGTATAACTTCCCTGCTTAAAAACCTTAATGGTTGCTCATGCCATCAGGATAAAATCTACACTCTTCAGCAAGGAGAAACAAACAACAAAGAAAGAAGCACATTTCATTGCCGGCATCTGCTTACTTTTCTAACATCATCTCTCACCATCCCTATCTGCTCCTCCACACACAGTAACCCTAGACTCTAGTCATACTCAGCAACGTATTCCAACCTGCCTCTGTGTCCTTGAATAACCTTCTGTAGCACAGCGTAGTGATTAAGAGTTTGGGCTTTGAGAGAAAAAGAATTAGAATCAATCTCAATTCTACTGCTTAATAGCTGTGACTTTGGGCAAGTAACTTAACTTCCCTAAGGCCACAGTTTCCTTATATATAAAATGGTGATCATACCAGCATTTTTAAGAATTAAATAACTCATGTAAAGTATACAGCATGTGGTAAGCACTCAATAAACATCTTAGCCACTGCTATTAAGATCAAAACAAGCAGAGCGAGACTGGTTCAAGATCCTCTAACTGCTAATTCGGTACTTTGTCCTATAATATGGTGTTTCCCTAAATTTAAAATCTTAGCCTGGCTTATTTCCAGCCACTTTCCAGTGATTGAAGTCTTTGATTTTCCCACTTCCCTACTAATCATCTGCTTCCTGGGCCCAGGATATAAAAATAAATTATTTAACTGAATTTCAAAACTGAAGAGGTACATGAAAGGCAGTAAAAAGCAACTTGTGCATTTCAAAAATAAAATTTCAAAACCAATCTTTTAAATTTACCTAGATTTTTGGCTTTTCCCCTTTATTGTAGTTGTGAACCATACAAAAAAAGCATCTTAAAATTTTGCACAAAAGCAGGACAACGGTGATACATAACCACTGGTTAACTACAAAGGGTGTACATTTAAAAATTAGTTATGTAATTTAATGAGTGCCTTGATAACTCATTATTTGCTTCAAAAATATCATGATCATGTATATTTAATGTCTCATGGCCATTACCACTTCAATGTTTACAGGAAGTATCTGGAAACAACAAAAAATTACACAGATAATTCTCATAATATAAAGTGAAACCCCTTTGTGAAATAAAATTAGAAACATACCTTGATGAACTGAGGCGTAGCTAATCTGACAGTAGCTACAAAACAAACTCTATCTTCATAAGAAGGCTTGTGTGTGCGTTGTATTGTTCCTTCAAAACCATTGTGTGCTGAAGTGGATACTAAAACAATAAGGAAATAAGTATCAACAGTTACTCCAGGAAAATCTAGTTTTTACTGATATTCAAACATCTGTCCTTAAGAGCTTAAAAGAATACCAAGTGAAATTACATTGCAAAAGAAGCATTTTAACTTACCACTGTTTAAAGATTTGAAATTTCCTATAAATTTCACATATTCGTAAGTAGACGGCTCCTTTGGGTCTATTGTTCCTCGAAGCATATGACAACAAAATTCTAACTGATTTTTTGCTGAAATAAGAGAAAAAATATGACATATTTGTGATTTATCATAATGAATGATATTTCACACAAAGTAAGATTATAACAGTTGTATAAGTCTACAATCATTATTTCCTTCAACAGAGGTCCTCAATGACATTTTGTTTAGTCCATAAAAGCAGTTTCTTTAGATGATCTCACCTTGTCCTTAATAAAGAAAACAGATCTTCTGATACAAGCCACTCCATGTTCCTCCATTTTTATTTGTCCTTCCTTCTCATTCTTCACTCTAATTTCAAAGAAAGGTTTTGCTTCCTATTCCAAAGTTAATACTTCTATGTCTACCTTGAACAGTCTTTCCTCTCTTCCTTCTCCAGGACCAGGGCCACACCACGGTATTCATTCCTTTAACATCCACACATGTTCTTTTGTGGTTCCTTACTTTCTACTTTTAAATTTGTTCAGGTCTTTCCATCGCAAACATACAAAGAGTTTTCCATGCTACTCTTTTTAGTAACACAGATCTCCTTTCTTTTCATTATGTGCTCTAGTTTCCATATGTTTACCTCCCTTAACTTTATGCATTGTGGCTTTTGCCCTCACACCTCTATAGAAACTCCTCTTCTAAAAATCACCCACGTCTGTATTAAGCTCAATGGTCTTTCCTCACTGTTTCTACCTCTTCTTAAAATTCACATGTTTTCATTCCCATAGTATGAAACTTACCTTCCTACCTTACTATTTCTATCTCTTCAGCTAATCAGTCTTCAAATTATGGGCATCACAAAAGTTCTTTTAACCACTGTGCCACCAGGGAAGCCCAAAAAGTTCTTTTGATTGTACTCTATTATCCTTTACAAACTTACCAGCATTGACAAACTTATTTACTCCTAAATCTCTCTCCCCAACTCTAACATTTTATATAAGACCAAGTCTCATATCACTATTTGATTTCAGAACATCTCTACCTGATTGTCCCATCAGTAAATGAAACTCAAAATATTTGAAAGTGAATTTATCCCCCTTTCTTCCTAAGCCAGCTGTCCTTCCCCTTTGTCCTATGTATGTATGCTTAACTCCTTAGTTAGAAATCATATCAATTTGGTCTCTTCTCGTCCTATCACCAGTTCCCAAACTAATCTGTCATAGGATGTGCTGTTCATTTCACCAAGGAAGCTCTCATGAGTCATTTTTTCCAGATGAGCATCCAGTACCACCAACTTAGTACAGATGTAAATTACCCTGTATCTAGGTAACTGCAAAAATGGACTCTCCATGCCTCCACACTCTTCCCACTCAGATTCACCCTTGCCTATTACTCTAAGACTAACATCACTTTCATTATTATTATTTCAGCACTCAAGGACTAATAACACCTCTCTTCACTCACAGCATCAAACACATACTCTTCTGTTATTATCATGAATGGGTTTATCATCAAACTCAACAGGTTCAAACTCTAACTACTCTCTTCCTAAAATCTTCCCCACGGATGATCCCTAGCTGTTTGGACACCTGTGCCTAACACCAAGTCCTACTGAGTTTATCCACTCAACAACTGAATGCGTGCTTTCCTCTCCATCCTTACTTCTCCTGCTATCCTTTTAATCTCCATTCTAGTTATTTTTCAAAATTTTCCACCTGAGAGATTTCCTTTTCAGACCACAAAACCACCCAAATCCCCTTGCACTGGCTTCTCACTACGTTAAAAAATAAAAACCAAACTGTTTAGGATGAAACATTAGGCCCTATTTCCTTCTCTAGACACAAATCACATCACCTGTACTACCTCACCTTCATTATGGCCCAAATGGCATATTTACAGAATCCTGAGTTTTCCAAGCAATTTACCCTCTGTTTTACATCTCGTTTACTCCTTTGACATGAAACATCCTTTTTTCATGTACAAAAAAAGAAATAACTTTTTTTGTATATCAGTTCTTTAAGCAGGAGGTCTGAAAGTCATTTAATTAAGGCTTTTCTCTATTAAAAAGTATCCTTGGGGGGGCTTCCCTGGTGGCGCAGTGGTTGAGAGTCTGCCTGCCGATGCAGGGGACACGGGTTCGTGCCCCGGTCCGGGAAGATCCCACATGCCGTGGAGCGGCTGGGCCCGTGAGCCATGGCCACTGAGCCTGCGCGTCCAGAGCCTGTGCTCCACAACGGGAGAGGCCACAACAGTGAGAGGCCCCCGTACTGCAAAAAAAAAAAAAAAAAAGTATTCTTGGGGACTTCCCTGGTGGTACAGTGGTTAAGAATCCACCTGCCAACACAGGGGACACGGGTTTAAGCCCTGGTCTGGGAAGATCCCACATGCCTCGGAGCAACTAAGCCCATGCGCCACAACTACTGAGCCTCTGCTCTAGTGCCCACGAGCCACAACTACTGAGCCCACGTGCCATAACTACTGAGCCCGCGCGCCTAGAGCCTGTGTTCCGCAACAAGAGAAGCCACCACAATGAGAAGCCTGCACACTGCAACGAAGGGTAGCCCCCCGCTCACCACAACTAGAGGAAGCCCGTGAGCAGCAACAAAGACCCAACGCAGCCAAAAATAAATAAATTAATAAATAAATATATATATTTTTAAAGTATTCTTGCCTGATCTTGGAAACGGAAGCCTAAGGTCTGTATTTCTGCCAAAGGCTTTCGTTCAGTTCTCCAGACAATGCTGCCCTTGTGAAGGTCTCTAAAGCAGACTCCTCTTTTGTCCACCTCTTGCCATGGCCCAGGGTTCCATCTTTCTAATTTTTCTCTCCTTACTCTATATATTTACCTCAAGCAACATCATTCAATCCATGACTTCAAATACCGTTTACAGGCCTATAACTGGCCTCTACGTCATTATATCCAACCCAAATCTTTCTCCTAGGTGAAAGACTAGTCTTTTGGTCAATGTCATAGGAACTTGATTTTTAAACAATTATAAATAGGCTTCAAATCGATTCTCCTGGTCTCCAGTTTTTCTTCTTCTCAACTCCTTCTGACAGGCTATCTTATCAAAGATGTATGTTCACACATACTTACACGTGTGTGTGTGTGTGTGTGTGTGTCTGTGTATCTCAATTCTTGAATGGTTAGTGTTCTGCAGAATTTGAAGATTTAAAATATAAAGAACCTTTAAAATGATTCACATCAGTATTACTGGAAAAGTCAAAACTTAAAAATCATGGAAAAAGTAGCTAAAGAAGACATCTAATCACTAATGGCCAAATGTAGTGCTGTAATGATTTCAGATTTTACACAGGATAATTTATGCAAGAAAATGAGGTATTCTGGTCAAATTAACTTGTCCAGTGAATCTAGGAGAAAAGTCAGATTATACCATGGTATTTTACACTTATTAAAGGCAGGGACTACTTTTCCCTATTCTTGGCACTTTTATGGTATAGCACACAAATGTCTGGCACACTAGACATATCCAATAGATTACTGTTTAATTCTGTTTAATTAATAAAGCAAACAATTTCCTTTATTAAATCATTTTTTTAAATATAGAAGTCTTGCCCCATAGTTTCAGTGTTCAATTGGTTAGTGATGGTGAAAATGAGCTGTTTCATTTTCTCTCATTAAACACAGTAAGATTTTATATAAAAATTAAAAAGAATATACTGCAAGTTCCATTTTTGTGTAAAATACAGTTTTATGGCATACTATAACAAAAAGGTGAGATTTCAATGTATTCTGGAAGAGTTCAGACTTCTAATATGGTCATAATTCCATCATATGTTAGTATTTAAAAAGGATCTAACAGGGTATTTGTAATGATGCCATGTGTTAATTTGGTTAAACATACCTGGGTTTGTCACAAAATTACAGAAGTAAAGGATAACACAACCAAATCTGCTTAACTTTTTGCTTAAGAACTACTACTTACATTTTAAATATTCAGGGGTTAATGAATCACTTTCCAGCAGATGCGTAGAGAGTATTTTATAAACTTCTGAATGTTCCCCCTCTGGGATAAAATTAAATATACTTTGATCCACAAGATCTGACTGAAAAAGAAATTTTTAAAAGTTAAATAATTCTAGTGATTCAAGAGACATTTATTTTTAAAGTACATAATCACTCTTAATACATCAGATGAGCACATGGTTAATGTTTAATTATCTGTGAAAACTGACAAATGTCATGTTACAGAGCACAACTCAAAAAACAAGACTGAGAAGGTGAAAGAGGTTAACATGACCTCATTGCCTCTGAGACTAGTGTCATCAGATTCATGATCAATATGACCTTTGAAAGTCTGATAAGTTATTTGCAAAGGTGAGTTTCAAATTTGAACATGTAAAATATAACAGGACTAAGAAAGTTGATTAGAAGAATCTTAGGCTACCAGATGTAGCCTTACCATACATCCCAAACTCTGGTAAGTTATGGTGGTGTACACTACAATAAAGGACCACAGGAGTGGCCACAGGCTACATGAAGAGGAGACTTGACTTTAAGTGTCATTTCAGTTGTCCAATGTGTCCTTTCTTTTTTATTTCATCTTTTCCAGCCATCTATCCTGTATCCCATTGTCAAAAAGCCATGCTTTAAGATAACCACCCTCTTCCCCCAAAAAAGGCAAGTTATGTGCTGAGCATTATAATCCTTGCTAAAATACGGCTTTAATCAACAAGCAACAGGTGGCCTACAATGTGCCATGGCTGTGGAATCAAAAGTGAATAGGACAGTGCCCGTCCGTACGAACCATCGACAACAAAACTTTCGTGACTCCACATTTCCTGCCAAATCCCATGCAGTCTACCTGGCTTCTCCACATTTTCAAACTGCCCTGTGGAATCCTGGGGTTACTGAAGTGGTATCTCCAAGACTATGGAGGTAGGCATGGAGGGCAAGGGAAGTGAAAAGGAGTTGTGAAAGCGGGCTAAGGGTTCCACTAAGAAATTTCACTTTTATTTTGTATTTCAAACACTGTAAAGATTGTTAAAAACAAAACAAACTTCAAACAGTAACAAAAAACAGCCACTGGGGATGGTAAGAGGTGGGAAAAGGGGTGTTTACCACTCTTGTACAAGCCATACATTTACACTCTGCCTTCTGTATCTTCTCTAGCCTTCAAGGTCCACCTCATGAAGTGGAGTACCTTTCCCCTCTCTCACCACATGTTTGTACCCTTCCATCTTGCAAAGACCAGTTCAAATTATTTCCTTCAATAATATGTCCCTTAGCTGCATAATCCACAGTAAAAATAATAAAGTTCCTTTAGTAATTACTACTCATATCCTTCATTTCCCATCAAAAATATTTAATTATATTTTAATCTCTATGTCCTACCACTCTGTGGGTGATTTAAAGGGCCCTATCTCTTACACCTTTATCTCCTAGCCTTCAAATCAAGATACAATAACACTGAGCTTTGCACATATCGGTTATTAGTGCAGTAAATTATTTTGAATTAAGGAGTTACTTGATAAGCCTTAAGGGGTAACCACACCAAAAATATATCTGCATTTTAACAAGGAATTTTTCTGAATGTCTGAAAAGTCTCTAGAACAGAAGGAATAAACAAAAAATTAAGGCATGAACAACAAAAAAAGGCTAGAAAATTGCCTTTTATTCATAAAGTATTAAAATATAGGCATTGACATTAATATAAAAAATGGTCTTGACAGAAAAATAAGATACCTATTTGTAGAACCAAAACTCATTTTGGAGATGATTAGTTTCCTACAATTATTTACTTTTACTGACAGTTCTTCCCCTATTTCAGTAAATTATGATCTAACCTTTGTCACCCTTGCTTTTTTATCTATAAATCTACAGGCTGTTTCATATGCATAGAGAAAATATATGATTATCTAGTATACAGAGTGGTGTGATCACAAGCACTACTTCTCCACCATTCTGCTTCCCCAGACACTCGATAAACTGAAGTATCAGACTTAGTTGGCAACTAACTGATGTGTGATTTTCCATTAACCATTACACTTCCCATCTCTAAATGAAGTTGATCATACCTGATGTTGCCGTACCATCCACTCAGTTCCCAAGCACAATTCAAAGGAAAGAGAAGGAAGTGACAGCTATCTGGATCCTTCTGTGTCCCTCAATTATTTTCATGAAGAAGAAATGTAAATCCTGCTGATTGCCATATGATATAAATCAATAGGCTGTTTTCTTTACATTAGGTCAGTGCAACCGTTCGGTGGAAATTATTAACTCTCATCAATTATCTTTTCCTCAGTGAGAAAACTGACAAATACCTGCTGTAGAGAGTAGCTGCTCAAAAGGGACTGAAAGCTCCTCCAAAAAATGTCAGGTATATGTTGGATATAACATATTTTTAAAGAACTATGCTCCTTACGTACAGGCGTAAGGAACAGAGATTCTGGCGCTATCAAGTAAGCTTTATTTGCTTATTTCAAATATTTGTTTTCTTATTGAAAGTATCTACTCCCCAATAATCATGTAACTATTGAAAAAAATTCCAAATTGTTATTTCTGCATACTGCATTTACACCAAAGATGGTACTGACTTCCTTAGCACATTCTTGTGTTTATAATTCAAAATTACCAAGTTAAGAAGAGTAGAAAATGAAATGCTCATACAGTATCTTAATAGTGGCACTTTTAGTCCTGGACTCTGTTAGGCTATAACATGGTGAATCTTCCTTCCTATATTACATGGTAACAAATTTAATATACTCTCTTCTCAGGAACACATTTAAGCAAAGTATGAGGAAAACAATCTTAAACTGTAAAATTTTACAAATTTTAAGCTCCTGGTAAAGAGACCCAACTTTATGTCTTGGCACTTCCACTAAATTGTACAATTAAGTCCAATTTCTCTGGGTTTCATGTATGCTTCTAACAAACATAAAGAGGCTGGGCTAAGGATGTCTAAAATCCCTTCTGGCATGGAGGTGGTATGACCCCATAATTTTGTTGTAGAAAGCCACACCAGGAAAAAAAAAATTCATAAATTTCCTTTCCTGATTATTAGCCACAAATAGGTTAAAATGTACCTAAATTAATTTCATAAGTATGACATGACAAAGTTAAAAAATTTTTTGCAGGACCTATAGAATCAGTCTTGCAATTTTACAGTCAAATTTAAATTTAAAAATGTTGTTACACTGACCATTGATTAAGATGGCAAATTTTAATTTCTCAACAGAACTGAATTATAAACACTAAAGTCTATATTTAGAGATTTGCTAATGTTTCTCCCCCTCTGGGCAAGAGCCAAAATTCTGTTTTAGACAAAAAGGTATGCATGTTCAAATACAAAGAAAGGCACACCATTGTTTTAAACCTTTTGTTTAGCATCTGTTACAGTTTAATTATTAATGGCAAGCCAAAACAGAAAATCACATACTTTTTTCCTTACTGTGTTTGATCCTAAACAAGTATTACTTCATTTCCTCAAAACACACTTGTGTTTTTGTTTTCAAACCTTCAAATAACATACAACATTGTCAGTGATGTGAAGGAAAGTATCCACCGTAACTGGAGAGCGGTAAAAAAAAAAAAACACACAAAAACTGTTTTAATAAAGGCTACTATTAACTCCGCATGGAATGAAATGGGTCTGCTGGATCAGCAGAGACCTCCTCTGCCCAAACGTTCACCTGCTACATGCTTTGGCTGACAAGACAATCAAAAAGATCCAGAAGCTGTTACTCACAGAGGAAACTGGGTAGGGGACATATGGGAACTCTCTGTACTATCTTCTCGATTTTTCTATAAATCTACAAATAGTTCTAAAATTAAAAGTTTAAAAACAAAATCCAGGAGGGAATGGTGACAAGGTTTCTCACTGAGGGGAGAATGTTAATGATCAAACACTTGGATCCCAACTAGATCTGTGGTAGACATGTTGTTATTTCAAAATGCAATTAAATATTCCCTCACTAAAGCTCCAACACCAGTGTGCCATTAGGAAGGAGTTTTTAAAACATCTACATCAAATAATCTACTCACTTTCTTATACTCAATCAATAATTCGTAAGTGCCTCTCTGAGAAATTAGCCAGCACACGTGGATACAGAGATGAAGTCCCTGCACTTAGGAAGCTTACATCTACCATTATTATCAAAATAAACGGAAAATTACAATTCACTGTAAGTGTCACGGTGGCAGTACGTATAAGGTAACGTGAGAACACAGAGAAAAGGAATCTAATTCTCAATGAAGTCCAGGGAAAGTGCCCAAGAAGCAGGCTTTTAAAAAGTCTGACCACATTGCAAATTATACCCTGACTATGACTAAATTAAAGATTATATAGTTTCTATAAATACATAACCGAAAGAAAATCCAATAAAAATGTCTGTGGTTTAAAAGCATATAATTATACCTTTATTCAAGTTACTCAACTTTATTTTTTTAAATTATAGTTGATTTATAGTATTATTAGTTTCAGATGCACAATATAGTGATTCAATTTTTTTTATAGATTACACTCCAAAGTTACTACAAAAGTTTTTACAAGGTTATTACAAAAGTTATTTATACTTTAAAGTTATTACAAAATAATGGCTATATTTCCCTGTGCTGTACAATATATTCTTGTTGCTTATCTATTCTATACGTAGTAGGGGTAATCCCATACCCTTATCTCATCCCTCCCTGCATCTTTCTCACCACGGGTAACCACCAGTTTGTTTTCTTTATCTGTGAGCCTGCTTCTGTTTTGTTATATACATTCTTTCGTTTTATTTATTAGAACCCACTATTCAATCTTATCTTAGTCATATCTTAATCCTATCGAGGATTTCTTTCCCTGGCTTTTTTCACTACGTAAATATATTTTTTTAAATTAATTAATTAATTAATTAATTTATGGCTGTGTTGGGTCTTCGTTTCTGTGCGAGGGCTTTCTCTAGTTGTGGCGAGCGGGGGCCACTCTTCATCGCGGTGTGCGGGCCTCTCACTATCGCGGCCTCTCTTGTTGCGGAGCACAGGCTCCAGACGCGCAGGCTCAGTAATTGTGGCTCACAGGCCCAGTTGCTCCGTGGCATGTGGGATCTTTCCAGACAAGGGCTCGAACCCGTGTCCCCTGCATCGGCAGGCAGATTCTCAACCACTGCGCCACCAGGGAAGCCCCGTAAATATTTTTTTAAAAAGAGTCCTCCAGAAAATTCTGTCCTTTTCTCTGCCCATAGTAGTTTACTTACATGTTGCTATAATCTCACTGTTTATTCCCAAACAATTTTTAGATGTTGGGCTAATCACCTATTGTTTGAGCTTACTTGTAAAGAAAGCCCCTAGAGAAGCAGTAAAGCCAAGTCATTTTCTGTGTGACCCAAAGAAATTAGCAAATTACTTACTGCCTGGCTTTCAGAAACAAAGTACCCTTTTAGAATCTGGCCTTTTAAGTATAGAGTCCATTCTCTTTACAAAGTACAAAGTAGCAGAGTAACCAGAGGGAAGGAGATACTGCTTTTCAACATCTCTTGAAAGAGATCCTTATAGAACAGTTGACTCTGCACTGTTATACATTTTCAAGAGATGGGCATTTTAAGAGTAATTTATAAGTAACTTCAAAATATTTACACCACAAGCCCCACTGTAAGCAGATAAGTTAGGGGGCCTCTGGAGAAAGAGAACCAGGAATAGCTTTCTTGACATAAGAGAAGCCATTTTGTAATCTAAGCCTGGCCACAATGCTTGCCCTGATCTCAGTATTTAATGATCTGAAGGGAACAAAGGAATGCAGGGAGAGAGAAAAGGCAGGCAAACAATAGTGCAGGGATAAAGCAGAGTCCTAGTTCCTTCTCAAAGGATATACATAATAATACATCTGAGCTCTGTAGGAACCAAGGCCCCCCTCCCCAAGTGGAGGATATAATGATGATGCTGACCTTTTCTGACTTCAGCCAAGTAAAGCTGGGACTCTGTCAACCTTTGCCTCACTTCTATGCTGAATTCTCCTCTGCTAAAGCCCCTTCCTGAATATGCATGTGCCCTTAGCTTAAAACTTCCCCAATTTTGCTGTCTGGGGAGACACTCCTTTGTGAAGGATCCCCCCCCCCACCACCACCATGTGTTCTCCTTACTTGCTGCGAGTTATGATAAATCCTTCCTTCTCCCAGTCTTTGGCTTGGTTGGGTCTATTGGCTTGGCACCCACCAAGAGGCGAACCCAGTTTCTGGGTAACACCATCTTAGATAAGAACATTACATATTCAATAAAAACTTCAAATTCATAAGAACTGTCAATTGTAGCAGAGCACCTAGCATAGTACCTGGCAGAGCAGATGTTCAACATATGTTAAGTAAAACAGCAAATACATAATTCAGGTATTCACCATTCTAATCAAAATTATAATTCTTTTCGAATTATCTACTCTTTTGATTATTAATAACAAATTGAATATGGCCATTAAAATATTATCAACTCAAGCCACAGAGCACAAAAGTTCTTATCTATTATTTTCAGTATGTTCTTATAAGTCATTCTTTTGAGAAAATTATTATTTAGCTGCAACAAATATCTCAGTAGAAATTTAGTTATTCTCAAGATAATTTCAGTGATTAAGCAACATCTTCACCACGCTGACTAAAAAGTTAATACTGAAAACTCAGCATGATAATAAAGAGGGCAAGAAGAATAGAGGTTAGGTAAAGTGGTAGCTGAATATTTAGTCACTACAGATTAATGACTGACCTGAGGAAATACAGACATATTAAAACAAGAGACATATTTAGAGGTCGCATCCCCGCTCCAACCGCTGTTCAGCACTGCTCTGAGGGGTCCACTGCTTAGTGCTTTAGAACGCTTAGAACAGGCACTAAATAAGAAGATCACAGGATTTTTATACTTACTGGTAAATGTTCAAGTAATGAAGTTACACTCTCAGACACATATATTATGCTTCCATCTGTCATGATTGCTAAAAAAAAACCATCAAGAGCCTGAAATTAAACATAATGGTCAGTTAAATGAAAAGAAAAAAGTATTTCACAGGACAGAAATAAAAATCTAAGATAAATGACAAAGGACTTAACTGTGGAAATTTCCAGAGCACTGTCAAAATGCTAGCTTTTCCCCTTTACAATACCTTAGTATCTATCTTTGTGCATTTTAAAATGCTTCTGGAAAAAAAAAAAATCACTCTATGGCCATTATTGGATGATGGGTTTCTAAAAGGTAGAAACAATGTTCTACCTTTATCATGTTATTATACAACAATGGCCTTATTTGAAGATGTTAATATCTCCGAAGCACATAGGCCACCAATAATATGTCTTCGGCACACAAAAGAACACATTACCACCTTCGGATATATTAACAGACAGATATTATGTACAGACTGAAGCACAGGGAGATACATGGGGAATAAAGTGAAAGGGAGTAAGCTGAAAAAGTAGGCTGAGGTCAGATCATGACAGGCCTTGAATACCAGGGCAAGACATATGGACTTTTTTCAAGAGTGGTCTGGAAGCAGTGTGTAAAATGGATTTAGAGGAAAAAGTGAATTAAGAGGAAAATCTCAGTGGCCTTCAGAATAGTTGGGGAAGTTAAGGAGAATCCAAATGAAATTAGCAGCAGTAAGAATAGAGAAGGACGGACTTAGGCAAGCATTAAGAAATGTGATGTTAGAGTTCAGGAGAGAAGTCAGCATAGGGGAACAATACTTAATAATAAAGCAATCCTGGGACTTCCCTGGTGGCGCAGTGGTTAAGAATCCGCCTGCCAATGCAGGGGACATGGGTTCGAGCCCTGGTCCGGGAAGATCCCACATGCTGCAGAGCAACTAAGCCCGTGCGCTACAACTACTGAGCCTGCGCTCTAGAGCCCGCAAGCCACAACTACTGAGCCCACATGCCACAAGTACTGAAGCCTGTGTGCCTAGAGCTCATGCTCTACAATAAGAGAAGCCACCGCAATGAGAAGCACGCGTACCTCAATGAAGAGTAGTCCCCACCAGCCACAACTAGAGAAAGCCCGTGCACAGCAACGAAGACCCAACCCGACTCAGCCAAAAATTTTTAAAAATAAATTTATAAAATAGTAATAATAATAATAAAGCAATCCTGTATTCACATATCACAAAGTTTTTCATTTGAGAATCCTAGGCACCAAAGTTGCAGCTGAAGAAATGAGATCTGCAAAAGAGAGGAGAATGCCAAAGACAAATCCTTGGGGAATAATCTATTTATGGGAATGAGAAGGAGCAAAAGCACCAGAGAAAATGACAAAGACAGAATACACTGCTGTCAATGAAGTCAATGGAAGAAAGAATGACAAAGTGAATGAGGAGGAAGAGGGATGGTTCAGGATAACATAGAATCAAATAAAACAAGGAATGAGAAAATGAGGACTGAATTTTGGTGACTTTTAAGAGTAATTTCCATAGGAAGGTGAGTCACACTACAATGAGTTGAGAGATGGGTGGATGATCAGAAGTCTATTATAAACCACTCTTTCTTCCCTTCTAAAGTTCATGAAAGGACACATTTTGAGGGGACAAAGTATCAAGGGAAGTCATTTTTTAAAAAAGTAACTGAAATATATTTGCAGGCTGAAGGGAAAGAAGATGCAATACAACAGATGTTGAAGATATACAGCAGAAAAGATACACCGTGAGAGGAGTTCCTCTTCTCCTATCAAAATAGTTATCACAGGGCTTCCCTGGTGGCACAGTGGTTGGGAGTCCGCCTGCCGATGCAGGGGACACGGGTTCGTGCCCTGGTCCGGGGGGATCCCACATGCCATGGAGTGGCTGGGCCTGTGAGCCATGGCCACTGGGCCTGTGCGTCCGGAGCGGGAGAGGCCACAGCAGTGAGAGACCCGCCTACCGCAAAATAAATAAATAAATAAATAAATAGTTATCACACTAAATTTGAATTTCTTGTTTTAGGGTTCTCTCAAAAGATACAATCTCTAGTGAGCATTATGTATAACTCCTCCAATACTGTATCCGCAGCACCTAGCATATGTGTGGCTCGTGGCAACTAAAAAATAACCTGTATGTAATTTATGGATCTGAGAGTTAGAGTAACCTCCCTCCAAGTAACTACTGACGTACGTGTTGGAAGTAGGGAAAAAGGCATCCCCCACCTCCTCTTCTATTGAGGGGGACGTTTGGATATCAGAAAGTACTTATTTTGAGTAGATGCCTGTTTTCTAGAATGGCTCAAACTCATTCTTGGCTAATGTAAGGGGAGGGGGTGAAAATCTTATACTTCAAGCAAATTCATGAAATTTTTACAAAAACTCCTTGGTACAATAATGCTGGTATTATTTCCTAAGGAAAAGGGTCAAAATGATGTTAAGAAGGACATGCTTTTCTCATGTGAAGCTAGATTGTGTCATCTTTGAAAGCAAATTACTATTTTCTATGATGATCTCTATTTGCTAGGAATTAGGATGCAACTCTCTTCTGTGAAGAGAATCAACTAAAATCAGAACTCTTAATGACTTGATCCCACTCCCAGAACCAGAGCCTGCCCCTTCCTCTTTCAAAGCAGGCAAAGATTCAGCAGAGAAAAGCCTCCACCAGCATCTCACCAAGTCTTAATTAACACAAGAAGGGATCCAGGGCTCAAACTTCTTTTGAGTGGAGGAATCTAATTTCCCAAGAAGGTAAGCAGGTACACCAAAAACTGAAGGGGCCTTGGGGAGGAAGACTCAAGAGATGTGGAAGGAAGATCAAGACACAGAAGGACATCCTCATACCAAGACTGAAGACCTTGAAGGTTATCCCTTGCCCACGTTGTATGATAGGAGGGAAAGGGCTCATTAGTTAAAACTCATCTTCCTATTTGACATCTACTTTACCCACAACAAAAGGCCTGTGTAAACCTTCACTGTTTCCTTAGTGGGTGTTTAATATGGAAAGACTGGATGGAAGTTCTAGGGAAGGGGACAGAACCACCTTGTGATGAGGCAGGCAGGGCACTGGCCCTTCCCTTGTAGATTACTGGAGAGAGCTGTCAGCTGCCAAGGAGAAAGAACTCCTTACAAGGAGATGACTTCACACAGAGATGACCCTGCATAGAGGTCTGGTCAGGGTAAACTGCCCTGATTTCCTTGGCTACTCTCAACACCCACAGCAAGGGTAGCAAGGAATATTCCTTAAGCAACAGAGACAAGAGGAAGCGGGACGGGTGGCAACGGAAGAATGGAGAAAGACAGCCAACACATAAGGTATAAGTGAATTTTGAGATCTTAGTCTGAGTTCTTGAATTAATTAGCAATCTGACCAGACAAGCTGCAGCCTCTCCAGGCCTCATCCGTAAAATGAAGAGGTTGAGCTGAATGACCCCCAACTCCTCTACTAGCAGCTCTAACATTCTACGATATAGCCTACATCCGAAATTCTGCTGAAACGGGTATCCAGACTGCCTAACTGTAATCTTATCAACATGACCAGCAAACAGTAACACAACTAGGTTAGTTGGACTCAGGTTACAGTACACACATTTATACATATCCTTCAATCTTGGCAATATGAACTTAAAATGCATATTCACTTAGTAGTTGTAAATATTCACTAAAAATCAAAAATATGCCTGACATATTGAAAATAAATAAATGTAGTATTTTTCAGGAATGTAATTTTAAAAGCAGTGAGGATAATCATGAGACAACTAATTTATATTTTCAAAATTAACATGTTTAAATTTTCTCTGTTGCATATTATATATAATGTTATAATCTCTGGACTCTTTATTTTTAACACTTATCTACATATGCACTACATGTGTCTTGGCAATTAATTTAAAAAATCTGTTCATTGTAAAGACAAATTTGAGGACAATGCTTTCCGTTTAGCTTATTAGTGAATAGGTAATTTACCTTGCTAAGATTCTTCAGTGTGGATATTACATCAATTTATGAATTTATAAAAAATTTTTCATACCAATAAAGCAGGGTACATAAATAGCTTATGATTAACACAGAAGATCTTATTAAATGATTACACTGAGAAATAATCAAAGAAAAAATTAAAGATGAATTAAATGAGTTGATTTCTTCTTGTGGTTACAGACATTAGCTTGTGTGTACCCTTTCATAAATGTATTACTTCTATCTAAAGAGATAATTTCGGACAATGGCAAACTACCTTTAAGAGGAGAAAAAATTTAACAAAATTGGAACTATTATTTGGTTTGTAACTTAAGTGTCCACTAACTTAAAGAGTTGACTGCTGGTTACTAAGCTAAAAGTCCTGTGCCACGGCTAGCCTTCACTGAAAACAAGTCTCATGAGTGGCAGTGGGCACAAGGGCTGGGGCCACCGGGACCAGAGGCTAGTCTTCCTGCAGTGAGTCCTAGCTAAGCTAATTACTGTTTTATTTTGAGCAAATTTCATAATCCCTTTGTTCCTCAATTTCCTCATCTGAAAGTTAGAAAGGGATACTAATAGTTTATCTTCAGAAGAGTATTGTGAGGATTCACTGAGGTAATATGTGAAAAGTGCTCAGTTATTTTTCAGATTTTAAGCACAACTTTAAATATATATACAATGTATTTATACTCCAACAAATTTTCATACGGTAACATTTCTGCTGAATAGGTAAAGACTTAATTAATCCAGCAATTAACTGTTCCACCTAAAGTATAAATAGAAAAATAGTTCATTAATTTGCAAAATAATGTTGCTTTAGGCTTTGGTCAATATACAAAGACACTTGAGACATGGCTATTACATATACATACACCACATTACATACACCACACAGAAAAATGCTTAAGTTCTAAAATAACAGACCCAAACAAACAGAATGAGAAATGTAAATTATTTAACAACCTCTATATATTCCTACCTCAACTGCTTTCCTCTACTTCTTCCATGTCTACCTTCTGCATATGTATTTTTCTTGTCCTTAACTGTTACCACCAAAGTATACCACCTTTGTTTATTGTAAGTTTTCATGGAAATCTGATACTGAACTCCATACTTTGTGTGCATAGATGATACCTTATTAATGTAAATGGGAAATGATCAAAAAGTAAAAAAGTAAAATAGATAGGTATGAGTGACTCAAAATTTTTGTGGATTTTATAATTGATTGTATAAGTTATTAAGTTTTGCAATTCTAAGCAAATATGACCTGAATTGTTTTCAAAAATAATTTTGTCGCAAAAGAACATCTACTTATTTCGTTTTAGAAGTTTCTATTTGAATTGAGAAAAGTTGCCTTTCAATGTATATTTCATTATTTTAATATTTTCAAACTACTTCATTTATTACCATTTTATGTTGTATTTAGGTGGATTTTAATTTGTTAAAAAAAAAATCTTACTGTCTAGTAGAATATATTTCATAATAATATTTAGTATGTGATGAATAATGTATTTTATTTTTCATTTGAATGTTACTGTGGTCCAGGTAGAGAACTTGGTAGTTATAGGTTTCTGACTTTTATTAAGCCTCTCAAAAATTCAGATGTTACTGAAACCACAAAGATTTGGCATTATTTTACCACATAGTACTATTTCCTTACAATACTTACATCAGTTAATTTTAACTGAAGAGATAGTTGACTGACTTACACTGAATTAAGATTTTTCAATATTAAATTAATATTGTTAAAACTATACTAAAATTGGTAACCCCCATGATTTCTCTTTTAAGGAAAATAAAACTTTTCAAAAATTAAATCTGGACATACCTCCAGCATTAATTGTGTAAACTCTTCATTACTAAGGAATGTAGGTTTCCAGTCCTGTCGAATTTCACTAGCATCTGACTGTGCAGTGATTTCTGTAAACAGATTGACACATTAGCCGTATAGTCCAACCACAGGGAGAGGGTGGTGGTACGAAAGTCCTACAAGTTGCCTTCCCTTCTCCCACTCTAAACCATAGTCAATAACATTCATTGGTCTAGGTAGGTTATCAGGAGGTCCAAGTTTGGGGATGAGGAAATATTTGAGCTAATGTAGCAAGTTATCTCCTTGGATTTGCTCTCCTGAAAATACCAGTCTCTTTGGATTTTCTTTGGGGAGCTCTGAGAACCTGTATTGCTGACAGGCCTGAGATTGCTTCCTGCTTTACACAATGACCAAACAAGAATCATAACAAGCAGATTAGACCAAGCATTAGGAATATGTTCTTTTTCTCCTTCCTTTCTTTGCCATTCAAACGGTAGCACCTAGAGCAGACATAAGGACGTGAACCTGGAGGAAAGGAGCCAAGGAGATCAGTCACTCTGCTTTTAAAAAAGAATGACTTTATTTCACTCCAAAAAAAAAAAAAAAAATTAAAAAAAAGAATGACTTTAGGCCTGCCTATTGCCAGGCAGAAAGATTCTTTCCAGTCTAAGGTATTCTATTCTTAATTAATCAAGGAGACTAAAATAAAATTTTAGGCAAAAACTTTATAGTAATAAACCCAGAGTAATCCTGCTTAGTGGCCTCTGGTATGTTTTCTTAGTGGTAGGAAGCTGGTCAAAAATTTGCAGATCCCTGGCTTAAGGCACACATTTTAACACAATAATTATAGTTTATCTTGCAACATACTTCTAATGGATTTAGTTATGAGAAAACTACTCATAAGTGATGAAATGTGAACTATTTAGGTAATATTTTTTCATTTTTAAATGCGGACATATTAAAACAATCAAGTAAAATTAAAATCTATGTCATAGAGCTTACTCTACAAAATATACTCTACCTTGCAGCGAAAAAAATGGACTAAGTTGTTTTGATTTTTCTATTACCAGATATATAAATATAGCATATTAAATTGGCACCCAAAATTTGGCATATTGGAAATGCCTGTACTAGATATGAAGAGTAACTGAGAAGTATAGCTACTAATTCTGTGGAACATAGTCATGCTTTTCAAATTCACATTATATACACTCAGAAAAAAGGACTTAAATCCATAAGCAAATCCCATCAAGTTTAGTTAAACCCAGGTTTATTTTTAGAGTAAGAAGTATATAAGAATCACCTTTCAATTTAAGGTAAATTTTTTTGGTGTGAGAATCATATACCCAATTTTGAAAAAAATACCTAAATGCCAAAATGAATCCTCTATTGTCAGGGGTAAATAATTATGCATGCATATTATTTCATTTCATTCAACAATCATTTACTGAACTCCTACAATGTCTGAGGAAGGAGTGTGCTATCTAACAAGGGGCCCTGAAGTTAGTGAGAATACTATTTGTAGAGATAAAATGTAATGATAATGGTGGCAATAAAAATGAAGACCAGCAATTTTGAGAATAATCAACAAAACTGGCAACTGTGATACTGTACTACAGAAGATGAAAAAAATGCAAAACTCTTCTCAGGCTTGAGTCCCAGGGGATTGAAAGGATAGTGGTGTGAAAATGGAAAAAGGAAAGCTGAGAGAAAGAGATGACTTGACAAATGAAAATGAATTCAACTTCAGATGCGTTGAGTCTGAGGACACGTAAAACAAAGACCCAGAAGTTACCTGGAAAAAAAAAAAAACTGAAAAGTTTGCATCTAGAAATATAGATTTAGTAGTTTAAGAGAGAGGCAAAACCAAGGGAAGGAGCATAGAGAAAGCAAGGGCACAAAAGACAAGACCTTGAGAAATGTCATGTTCAGAGGGCAGAAAAAGAAAGAGGAAAGAAGTTAGCTCAGTTGGGAGGGGGAGGTGAATGAAGAAGTACAGTGTATCTCAGGCCAAGGGAAAAGGAAGCCAGTGGAGGATGGATGAAAATTTCCAGTGCTTCAGAGATGCAGAAAAGGATGAAATATAAGAAAAAGCTACTGATTTATTGGTAGCAGAGGGGGTAGGGGGTCATGGCATTAACTAAATTGACAAAAAAAAATTTTAAACAGTGGTAGAGCATAAACCAGGCTAGTAATGTATCAGAGTGAGCTAGCAATAAATAGAGGCACTAGTTACAAATTCTCTTTCTGAGAAGTTCTGCAGTTTCATTTCCATCTGAAAAAGAAATGTCCTTTTACAAGTTTTTCACCTATTTTCTATTAAGTAGCATTTATTAAGTACCAAAATACTTAACATTCTTTAAAATTTTCTTTTCATGACTTATTTACTCAAAGTGATTTTCTCTGATTAACAAATAATCACTTTAAAACACAGTGTTTTTATTTCCTAGATATACACTGAAGCAACCTTTTAAAATGACATATAAAGTTCTCATGATCTGACTCTTGCTTCTCTTTCAAATAGACCCATAACTTTCCAACTCAAACTATGCTCCGGTTAAACTGAACTCTCCCTGCTCCTCTGGTTTTACACATGCTATTTCCTCCATGTGAAATGCTGTTTTTCTTAAGCTAACAGGAAGTCTCAGTTGAAAAATTAACTGTTTAAGACTTCCCTGACACATTCTTTCCTCTGTGTTCTCACACAAAGTTTACAGTTTACGAGCACTACTCACATTACAATTACTTGCATTGCAATTAGCTGTTTATATGTTTGTCTCCCTTGGCCTGAGTTACTTGAGGGCCAGGACTGTTACCCTGCACCACAAGAATCTAGGATATACTAGTAGGCACTAAATACATGTTTGTTGAATGAAAGAAAGAACATACCAGGAAATCTTTAAAAAAGCAATTATTTCCTTTTCTTAAAAATGGTTAGGAAGCATACAGTCTCAAGCCATCACTGCCAAGATTTCATCACATTATGCTTTAAGAGACAGTCTGTTACTATTCAAAAAAAATAATCCATTTTACAAAGTTAAAAATGTACCTTTATGTTTTCGTAAAAAATCAATGCTCTTCTGTAGAACAGTAGATTTGTCCATCTTTCTAGCATTCCCAGGAAGCATGGATCCCAGTTCTTTAATGAGAACATTAAACTGATCTCTACGTTTCTTTTCAGATTTGTTTCTAGATACTCTGATGAAATAAAAAATTAAATAACCAGTTTTCAAACAGTCCATTTAATTACACAAATAGTTTAATACAGTGCTCAATACACAACCACAGAGCATGTACTTCTGTCAATACAGATGGTAATAAATATTTATATCCTAGGTTACCAACAATATACAGTTAATCAGGGCAATAATTTTTCTTCTTAGTTTAACCACTAAAGAAGCTTCTACATTTTAAGCATTCGGCATACATGTTTTTATGAAAATGTCAGTAAGACAAACTACATTCAAATCTCAGGTTTTATTTACTCTAATATTTACCAAGAATCTGTATTTTCCTTATAAGGTTGTTATGAATATTACTGAGATACAGTTTCTGAAAGCACATATAATGTATAAGTCCAAATCATTAAAAATTATTGAATAGGAGAAAGTTATCCATCTCCTGTAAGTTTTAAATTATAAACAGAAATCTAAAAATGAAAATTTCCCTACCCTCAGGCTTACCCACACAGTCTTCCTCTTTATTCCTCCATCCCAGCCTCCAACACAGAGCTGTAACCACTCTTTTGCATAGCTGTCTCTCCACTGGGTTGTAGGCTTCTTGATAACAGAGCCCCAGTTTTTTCATCTAAGCACTTAAGCATAACACCTAACAAACAGTAAGCACTCAAAATATATGTGCTAAAGGAATAATTCCCACTGTTCTATGTGAAGCAGTAACTAGAAGCAAATTCTTAGTTGTACTGAGAACTCTTGAGATAAATAAACACAATTATTTACAGAGCAATTAATCATTCCATAATACTTCTAATTACCTGCTTTGTGAAGTCAGATTTTAGAATTCAACTTTAGAAAGTACACTACTTTCCCAAAAGATCCCCAAAGGTCAGAGGATAATTCTATTAATTTAATTTAATTTTTTTCAGTAAAGGAGCATTTATTCTGTATTAGTACTGGGAAAAAATACAACTGTTCAAACCTCTTAAGAAACGTAACAGAAATTAACTGACTCCCTCACCAAACATTGAGTGCTTTGTTATAATGACAGAGACTGTGCTAATAAGGACTAGGGATACTACAGAAAGATAAGTCCTTTCAAGAAATTCACCTAATACCTATGGAACCTCCTTAAGTGTGCCGAATTGAGTCATGAAGGCTAAGTGAGAAAGGGATGGTGGCAGGGTGTGAGCAGGACATTCCAGACACAGGAAACTTGCACAAAGATGAAAACCTAACAGGAATTCCCTGGCAGTCCAGTGGTTAGGACTCTGCACTTCCACTGTAGGGGGCACGGGTCTAATCCCTGGTCATGGAACTAATGTCCCTGCATGCTGTGTGGTGCGGCCAAAAAAAATAAAATAAGGGCCACACATCTATCACAAGTAGTTCAGCATGGCTCATGTAGCTAGTGTACAAGCTTTCTGTGCCCAGCTATGCTGGACTTGGGGGACGAGGAGGGGTGGCAATTAGGAATAATAAGTACTGGAAGAAAAAATCATGAAGTTTTTATGCTACACAAAAGGATTTAGTTTAATAGTGAAAGCCATGGGAAGGCACTAAAAGGTTTTAAGCAAAGAAATGACTGACATGAACAGAACTCCTTGTTAAGACCATTCTAGCACTAGAGTAATGAAAAGATCAGTGCTTGGCAAAACAAATTCATATAACAAATACTACTGGAAATTTACTGTATGCAAAACAAGACTGGAGGCCAGATGACCATGTGTAATATAACTTGAGATACTAGTTTCGGTAGACCAATGGTTTGGGGAGAATTTAAATATGGTGAAATTGCCTGTTTGACATTTTAAAGGACACATACTAGAGGAAGTTAGACATACAGATCTAGTTATATTCCTCTAGAAAGGAGTAAGTAGGATATAAGTAACTGAGAATTATTATATATGAAATATCTGAAGACATGGGTAAAATTTAGAGCCATTATTTGTTGTATATAAGTTACTACTGGAAATTGTATATAATTGTATAAATGTTGTATATAAGGCACTACTAGAAACATACATGAAATTTCATTTAATTCCTACAAAGTAGACTTTATTATTTTTCATGTTACAAGTGTGACAACTCAGGCATGAAAGAGAATATGCCCAGGATCATACAGTTACCAAGAAGTAATAATTTAAAACAGGCATCTTAACTCCAGCATAAGAAACATACAGAAATCAAGTATCACTGCCAATTCTACCAGTGGATCACACCCATTAAAGCAACTTTATTTCATGTTACGTTCAGGTTGGACGTATTCAGCCCTTGTGATGACCTCAATAATAACAGGGCACAGATGTCAGCGTTCAACATGGTCCATTTAATTCTGACAGCATTATTATGAGGCCTTCTCTTTCTCCAAGGTTTCCCACAGCCATAGCATTTTTGGTCCCCTAAAAACACGATCAAACCTTCAAAGTCTCTGTGAACAGAATACCCTTAGCTCACCTTATCCATCTCTAAACTTGGCCTTTAAATCTGTCCAAGTTAATTCCTCAAAGTTCTGCCTCTGAAGACCTAAATAGACATTTCTCCAAAGAAGATATACAGACTGCCAACAAACACATGAAAGAATGCTCAACATCATTAATCATTAAAGAAATGCAAATCAAAACTACATCTCACACCAGTCAGAATGGCCATTATCAAAAAATCTAGAAACAATAAATGCTGGAGAGGGTGTGGAGAAAAGGGAACACTCTTGCACTGCTGGTGGGAATGTGAATTGGTTCAGCCACTTTGGAGAACAGTATGGAGGTTCCTTAAAAAACTACAAATAGAACTACCATATGACCCAGCAATCCCACTACTGGGCATATACCCTGAGAAAACCAAAATTCAAAAAGAGTCATGTACCAAAATGTTCATTGCAGCTCTATTTACAATAGCCCGGAGATGGAAACAACCTAAGTGCCCATCATCGGATGAATGGATAAAGAAGATGTGGCACATATATACAATGGAATATTACTCACCCATAAAAAGAAACGAAATTGAGCTATTTGTAATGAGGTGGATAGACCTAGAGTCTGTCATACAGAGTGAAGTAAGTCAGAAAGAGAAAGACAAATACCGTATGCTAACACATATATATGGAATTTAAGGGAAAAAAAATGTCATGAAGAACCTAGGGGTAAGACAGGAATAAAGACACAGACCTACTGGAGAACGGACCTGAGGATATGGGGAGGGGGAAGGGTGAGCTGTGACAGGGCGAGAGAGAGGCACGGACATACATACACTAACAAACGTAAGGTAGATAGCTAGTGGGAAGCAGCCGCATGGCACAGGGATATCGGCTCGGTGCTTTGTGACCGCCTGGAGGGGTGGGATAGGGAGGGTGGGAGGGAGGGAGACGCAAGAGGGAAGAGATATGGGAACATATGTATATGTATAACTGATTCACTTTGTTATAAAGCAGAAACTAACACACCATTGTAAAGCAATTATACCCTAATAAAGATGTTAAAAAAAAAAAAAAGTTCTGCCTCTTCATTCAGGCAAGACTGATTATTCCCACCTTATCAGTGACTTTCTCTCTACCCTGAATTATTTTATAAGAACCTTCCCCCACTAGATTGAAGTTAAGGGAAAGGAGTTATATCCAATATACTTTTAGCTTCAAATTCAGGTCTTTTAATTTCCTTGAATAAAGTTGTATATAGCTTTCCTCAAAATCTTCTTCCCAGATATATTTTAATCATTCATTTAAGAATTTAGCAGTTTATCTGGTTATGTGAATATTCTTCTTATCCCAGTACCTTTTATTTTGCTAAATACAGACATTTAGGAACTACTACTTATTTAGGAACTACTACTTATTACATGTTTATCTTTTGTATCTGTATGTAATGCTACTACACTCTCTACCCTCATGTCTGAGCACCCAAGTAGTTCAATGTGGCTGGAAAAAAACCATAAAGTATTTACTGCTTACCCTCAATGACTACAAACTTGGCTGCAATGCTCTCTGGACCCTCCCTCCTGATACTGTAATCACCATCAAGGCCCGTATCTAAGGTCAAGCCCCCACCATCACCACCATGGCTCTAGATCCCATCCTGTCACCTACTTGATGATACCTCTCCATCAATTCTTCCCCCCCACGCCTACTCTCCACCACCCACTTTCCCTTCTGTTGGAGAATGGAGGCATGTCAAAAGACACAGAAGCCCACCCAGAAAGACCTCCCAAAGGCCAAAGCTGGAACAAACTGAGCAACAGAATAACATAGCACTGAAGTACAACCTAAAGTACAAAATAAATCATGAGTCCATACAAAATATACATGAGTCCACAGAGATATAAATAAATGGGAAAGAGATTTCTTTTTTTTACAGAAGAATTTCAAATATGTGTAGATATCCCTTCCTATGAGAGGTGAAGCTTAATTCCCCCATCCCTACTCTAAATAAATTATTTCCAAAGAATAGAGTGGGTTAACAGAAAAGAGTAACTACAATGGTAAATCTAGGCAAACCCTGCCTTAGTCGAGTGACGAAGGCTAACATCCCCAGTGATGTCATGTAAATATTATGTGCCATAATATGATGTGGTGAGAAGGGCACTTTTAGAGGATAATTTAATTTATAAACTACACACTGATACTCTAACCTCTTCCACCTTGCTAACATATCTAAGTTCTTAAGGCAGATAGATTTTGGAAATCACTGATTTACTATTACATTTATTTATTATTCATTTATTTACTATTTTATATCTGAAGTTGAACTACCTTTTTGCTTTGTCCTTGTCATCTTCTTCCACCAACCCATCAAAAATACTACCATCGTCTCTAAAAGAAAAAGAAAGTGGATAGAGAAAATAAGAGAGCAGACTCACTAAGCAACAGCAATACTAAAACAACGTATGAATGAAATCAGTTACATCCTAGGATTTTTGTAGAGTTATGGATTGCATAAGTTCAAACTAAGTAACTACTAACCTGTTTTCTAACACATATAGACAAAGTTCAACTATGTTTTACATTTTAAAAAGTTTATTACAATAAACAATAATTTAACTTTACCAGAGGTTAAATATCTTATTCCAAACTTTTAGTAACCAGTGAAAATCTATAGAAAGTCAGTATATTTGCCATTATACAAAATGATTCATTTGAAATTATTTTTAATTATAGTAGCACATTTAAAAAACATTTTCTGAGACATTTACTTTATAAAACACAAATCACTCAGAAACATCACAATATCTAGCATATTAACTTATACTGATATATTTTCACTCAGTACTGATTCATTTGACAAATATTTGTTAGCACTCATGTACCAGGCTCTGTTCTGGACATGGTTACAGAGCAGTTAATTAGACATACAGATCCCCACTCTCATATAGCTTATTTTCTAGTAGAAACAAATCAACATGAAAATGTATGAATTTTATTATTTTTTTTAAGGGGTGATGTTTTAATTACTAGGTGGTTACTTTAGTCTGAGTGGTTAGGGAAGGACTTGCTGAAGTGGGGACGTTTGAGCCTGAGATCTAAGCGACAAGAAGGGGTTGGTTATGGGAAGACCAAGGGGAAGAGCATTCTAACAAATGAAACCAAGAGCACTGGTGGCTAACTCCTTAATCTAAGGGGCAACAGTAAATAGTTGCAAGTGATATGAGCTTTTACATGAACTCACTATTCACTTCTTTAACCACATCTTTCTGTGGCCTATAAAGTGCCTACGAGCCCCACAACTGAGACCATCTACAAATCTCGTATCATAGAGGTTCATGAGTAGACTTTTGGGGTTCCATGTATACAATGAAATTTATAAAAAACTCTGTATGTAAACGTACATTATTGAGAAGAGAGTCCATAACTTTCACGATATTCAGAGAGATAATGAACTCATATTAAAAACCACTGCTTTATGTCTGAACACCCAGATGTTGTCCCTACAGGTCATACTGTCTAGAATAGGAAGTGACCATCATTCAGAAGCATAATGCCAAAATCATATTTAATCTTTAGGAGTAGTGAAGAAACATCCTTTCTGAGGAAAAGACTACACATAGATTTCACCTGAAACTACGGCACAGCCCACATCCATGGCAGTGGCAGGCAGGCCTCCCTGAGGAAACTCCTTGCCCCTTAAGTCTTAAGCTCTGATAGAGTACATACCTTCACTATTTACCTCACAGAAAAGGGAGGAAAGCTGTCCCTAGATGTCAAAGTCACTTCTGTGCACAACTCTAGCTACAAAACTCTTAAAGAATCCCCTATGGAAGAATCACACATTACACTATAATAAAAGCACAGGAACTATAGGAACTTTAGTGTCAGACCAATACAGGTCATAACTCCACCTTATTACTTACTATGTGACTTTAAACAAGTTATTTAACCTCTCTGGCCTATAGACTCCTCATCTGTAAATTCTCATGGAATTATTGTGAAGTTAAATGAAGTAAGACATAAAAAGTGCTCTGTACATTAGCTGTCAAAGAGCAGGTATTTTTTAAAAACTGGTACTGTATTTCATCAAATTTAAGACACCAATGACTATAAGACTTACTATTTTATGTGCCACTACGAAAGAAAACAATGCCACCAATTAAACTATGATAAGCCAATTGTAAGATGAATCCCAATGTCAGACATGTTAAAATGTAAAAAACTAAAGTCTTTAAATCAAAGAAACAAAGAGGCCCATCCTTTTCCCAATAGTAATATTTAAAGATTATAATTTCAACTAATGAAATCCTAATTAGAGTCAACTCTCATGAGTCACAAATGCTAAGGTGCTTAAAGGGCTGAAGTTAGAACCAACAGATAAGGAGACAGATGATCCCACAAAGCGCCAAGCAAACATCTGCAATTGTCATAATTTATTTCAGAGCAGTTCTGACCAGATCGCTCAGAATTACAGTTCAAGATCCATTCAGAACACAAGCCACATGCTGTTGACTTTGGCTCTAGATAATATACCTTACTTACTATTACATGAAATTTGCTCGGTACAGAAGGTAAATGGAACAGTAATTATGGTTAAGCATAATACTCCTTTTATCAGTTTGATATAGACCATTACTCTAACAGTGAATTTTTTAAATAGCTTTATATAATTCAAAATAAACAAGTCTCTAAAAACATACCTGTCAACAAGTGAGCTCATTTTACTACAGCTTACGGTAAACAACATAACATATTACGTTTTCGTCTTGTAGTAGACATTTGTACTTCTCCTTGGGTGGAAAGAAAAATAAATGGTCATTAGTTTTCTAAAAAACTTATGTCTACAAACACAGTAATTTGAGAAATACTATGTTTTCATAGAGACTTCAAAATGTTTTTGTTTCTACTGAAGGCTATAACATTATTTTCAAGCAAATATACTTAGCTGAGGCACATTTGAGGCTTTTTTTCCTTTTAAAAAAAGGACTACAGGGGAACAAAAATTGAAGACCATAATTCATTTTCTTTCTATAACAAAATAGTGGAAATTAAAAAGCCACTCTTAATATTCAGTATATATATTAGACTACGTAGGCTACATATGTAAGCCTATGTAAGTAGGTTATAATAACACCAGCTAATGGGCAATAAACATTTGTTGAAAGCCTACTTTCTGTTAAACAGTATAGTTAGCTTTGGAAATAGAAGGATGAGAGACACTATCACTATAGGCAAAAATCTGCAATTAAAGAGGGAGATGGATAACTAAATAATTATAATAAAAGGGATGATGAAGGTATATTGGTGGGGGGGGCAGTCAGAGGAAATATTCTTGATGACAGTGAGTTTGTTAGGCAGTCTAGATTCTTGTTACTGAAAATGTGCTCCAGAGACCATCATCTGAGAGCTTGTTAAAATACAGAATCTTGATCCCAACTCTAGTCCCACTGAAGCAAAATCTACATTTTAACAAGGTCTTCATGTGATTTGTATGACCATTTAAGTTTGAGAAATAACAGACTAAAGGACAGGAAGAGGTAATAGCTGAAGGGATTCTAAGCCACAAGAAAAGTGATTTGCAAAGGCACAGGCATTTATGAGAGAGCGTCATATTTGAGAGAGTTTTCTCTTTAGAGAAAAATGTAGGCATATTACAACTGAAAGTTTTAATTACTAGAGCATAAAGTGAGAGACAACAGGAGTGGTAAAGGGGTGAAGGCAAGTCAAGCAGAGAAGAGCCTTATTATGAAGTTTCATACTCACACTGAAGGGATTAAAATTTACTGCTTTAAAACTCAGTCATAAGCCTAAAATTTATCTCTCTATATTCTATACAGTTTTGCTAAAGTATAAAGCAGGTTTTACCCATATAAGATACTTACATCTGATAGTCATGAGTTAAATATTGAATAACCACCTTAACTCTAATAAATATCCTAACAGTTCTGAGGCACAAGAATTATTTTTTAATTAAAGTTTAGAAAATAGTGTAAATTATTGTGTAACTCTAACTAAATGAGAGAATATTAAAGGACATGAGACTCTATAATACTCTATCATTGTTTTTAAATGTACATTCATGAAAGGAAGAGAGAATAACTCTGGATAAATGATGCTGGGTTGCCCATGTGGTTATGGCTGCAGAAGCAGAACTGTGAAGGGCTGAGAGTTCTTAAAAGATAATGAGTGAGGGGAGTCAGGAAAAATAAAAAGAACTAACTCCAGGATAAAATAGTGATTTTAAGTGTCTGGGTCAACATCAGCAGATGGAACAGAAAATTATAGAATTTTAGAGTTAGAAGAGACTTTAAAGATCACCTAAGTACAGCCCTCTGGTCTAACAGACATACTTAGTTAGCATCATGGTAATAACAGAGGTTGGTTCTATCACTAGAACAGAAAGAACAGTGCAAAGGTAACACAGCCAATTTGAGTGGATTAAAAAAAGAACAGTTTCAGTTTAAAGTTAAAAGACCAGATCTGAGCCTTATATGGCAGCAAGTATATGCTTGTTTAATTATCAGAAGGTAGAAATAGGGCAAACTAGAGGGAAAAAAGGACCCCAAGGATAAGAACTTACACTATATAGGAGAGGCCATGCTGACTATAAGGGAAGTGAATCCAAAACGCTTTAGAAGATAGACTGATGCTTTATTAAGCTACTTTACTATTGTTGGTTAACAATATTTTTCCAAACACTATCTGTTGCCCAGCTAACCGAACAACATAAAACTACATCTCTGATAGTTCAGTCCAAGATCTTTCCTCTACTTTTCCAGCCAACTGATAGGCATGCTATATTTAAAGATATAGGAAAGATAAAGGAAGAAGTGAAATAGGCCCAATTAAGTACTCTAAAGCAACTGTTAGGAGATTCCTCTTGACTTCTTTACATGGTGTTGAATTAACTTTAACAAGACAAAGTGGTAATGTGGGAGCAGCCAAAGGTCTTGTGTGGGGTCTATCCTAGGACTCACACTTTCAGCACAAAAAAGACTAGGCAGAGTCACACTTGCTCATGGCATGGATTCTAAGGAGTCATTTTTAGAAGGCATGCGATGTCCCTACTCACAGCAAGGAGATGGTCTAATACAGATTAAATATTATTAAAAGTCATTTTTCTTAAATATTGATATTAATAGACCACTATGGTATGAAATAATCTGTCTTTAAAAGGATCAGTTACAAATTAAATGATAAAGGATCAAGTTACTGCTAGGAATCAAATGCTCCTTTACTTAAGCAACTTGAGCTCAAAGTCATTCAATGATATGAATTCCCAGCTGAGTAAGCACCACATTACTATTTTATCACAGTGGAGGGCAGGATGGCATTTTTTTTTTATAAACATCATTTTAAAAACAAGTTTGAAAACATTTATCACATGCGCAGGTATTAACTAACAAACCTTCTAAGCAATTCAAACTTTGCAAAATATGGAAGCAGGTATGTTTTAAATGCAGCATGCAACATTACACATAATTAACAGAAAATCTCAGTGCTTGGCACTCCATCTTTGGAAAAGAACTCTTACATACAATATAACACATTCTGCATTAAAAATAAATTATGCAGTATCAGTATCTTGTCATCTGAGTCCCACCTGCTGTCACTTCTCAAAGCTTTCCATTTCTACATCACTAATTTCTCCCTCTATAACTGGAATATTCTGATCAACATCTTAGTATTTTACCTTAAAAAACAAACAAAACAGACAAAAACTTCCTCGACCCAGCAACCCCCTTCAGGAATGGCCCTCCTTTTCTGCTCCCTTTCACAGAAAAACCACTTGTCAGAGTTGTGTACAGTTGGTGTTTCAACATCTTTAATTCATTCCGCTCTCTCATTTTAAAACTTAAGTGTTTATTTTCACAAATGTATACTTGTTCAGAGTTTAAAGTATCCAGTTTTACAAGACTTTTTAAAAAATCAGAAGTCTTCTGATCCGCATTTCCTACTTTCAACCACTTTCATCTCTTTAACTGTTTCCCTTGGTAGTTAACTCCCTATCTCTAATAACTTTTACTTTATTACTTCTTGATTCTATTTTAGGTAGGATGCCTATACACTCCCAATTTATTTGAGCTGTCCCCAATGTAATTATTAAAAGTGCTTGCTTTTGCTCTCTAAAGTGTCTTTTTTTTTACGCCATCATCTACCGAATTCCACTATAAAAAATAATAATTTAGCTTTGACTCCCCCATCCTTACCTCATATACACGCACGCTTGCCCAAATTTCCAATACCGTGATTTTGGCTAGGTGGTTATATCCAGAGTTAACATTATTATGACTCTGTAAATACAATTCACAGTTAAGCCATATGGTATACTACAATTTGTTTTTTGGAATAGTTTTCCCTAGAGTTAATCATTGTTTTGTTTTGTTATTTACCTGGTTTTCTGAATACTTATCTACAATTCAGCCCTAAACTCTTGTCTAAATCTACTCTTAATATCTTCAAATACCTTACAGATTCTACCAATTTAATCTTTTGCAGCTATTTCTCCTGGCACCTTCTGACCTACTCCTACTGGGAATGGATAACTATAATTGGTGACCAGCTGTAATCTTGGGATCACTCTTCACTATCATCTTGGTGATTTCCTGGGTCTCTACGTAAGTTGCATTCCCTGTTTCTTCCTACGGCTTCATTTTTTTTAGTTTACTTCTTTATTTTTGTTGAGTACCTCCTACATTAACTGCCCAAGAAAGGAAACATGGCAGATAAATTTTTTTGAGACATCACAAGTCTAAAACTAACATTGGTCTATCCTTAATTAACAGTCTAGCTAGATTCTGAATACTGAGTTGGAAATCATTTTTCCCTCAGAATTATGAAGGAAAATCATTTTTCCCTTCTATCTTCAGTGGAGACACCCTTCTCCACTGTCTTCTAGTTTCCAGTGTGGGATCAAGAAGTCCAAAGCCGGGCTTCCCTGGTGGCGCAGTGGTTGAGAGTCCACCTGCCAATGCGGGGGACACGGGTTCGTGCCCCGGTCCGGGAGGATCCCACATGCCACGGAGCGGCTGGGCCCGTGAGCCATGGCCGCTGAGCCTGTGCGTCCAGAGCCTGTGCTCCGCAACAGGAGAGGCTGCAATAGTGAGAGGCCGGCATACCACAAAAAAAAAAAAAAAAAAAAAAGAAGAAGAAAGAAGTTCAAAGCCATTCTGATTACTGATCCCTTATATGTGACCTATTATTTTTCTTATTCTGGAAGCTCTTCCTTTATCTCTCTTTTAAATATAGCATGTCTATCAACTGGCTGGAAAAGTAGAGAAAAGATCTTGGACTAAACTATCAGAGATGTAGTTTTATGTTTAACAAAATTTAACAGGTATATGCCCTATTTTGGACTAATTTTCATATCTGCATTGGTCACTCTATGGGCTCTTTCGACCTGTAAATGTGTGTCCTCTAATTTCTGGAGAGTTTTGCTGAATCATTCACTATTCTGTATTTCTCCCCTCTAGTCCCTCTATTCTCTTTCTAGAGCTCCTATTTTTTTTAACATTGGAGATCCTGGACAGTTTCCCCAATTTTCTTATCTTTTCTCTCCCATTTTCTCTTTGCTTTACTTTCAACATCAGTATCATTTTTTAGCCCTTCCATTGAGTTTTCCATTTCTGATTTCATTTCTTATTTTTTTCTCTCTCATGTTCATGGATTTAGCATCTCTTCTTATTTCTCAAACTATTAAATGACAGTTTTGTGTTTCTTTCCATTTTTACCTGCCTATCTGGTCTCCATTTCCCCTAACTTGGTATTTTCTATTTTGGTTTGGTCTTTGACTCTCACAAAAGAGGCTTTCCTAAAATGTCCAGTGATCTTTGGCTACAGCTCATATTTAAGGATGGGATCTGTGAACTTTATTTTAAGGATATCATGTTGGGACATTTCACTGAGGAAATTCTTTTTTTTTTTTTTTTTTAATAAATTTATTTATTTGTTTTTTGGCTGTGTTGAGTCTTCGTTGCTGTGCGCGGGTTTTCTCTAGTTGCGGTAAGCGGGGGCTACTCTTCGTTGCAGTGTGGCTTCTCTTGTTGTGGAGCACGGGCTCTAGGCACACAGGCTTCAGTAGTTGTGGCTCTCGGGGTCTAGAGCGCAGGCTCAGTAGTTGTGGCACACGGGCTTAGTTGCTCCGCGGCATGTGGGATCTTCCCGGAGCAGGGCTCGAACCCGTGTCCCCTGACTTGGCAGGAGGATTCTTAACCACTGTGCCACCGGGGAAGTCCTCATTTAGGAAATTCTTAATGTCAGTACCTTCAAATCTTTTCTCTTAGGTTGGTTGTAATTCCCATTTTCCTGGGCAAGTGTCATTTCAAAGTACATTCCAAGATACAACTCTTTCATTACCTTTTGTATTTTGGGGATCTTTTGAACTGATTCTTCAGAAAACTGTAAGTTCAATGTATTCTTCTGTATGGCTGACCATCAGTCTCAGAATTCTGTTTAAACCAGAAAAAAATGTGTTAGATTTACTCAACTTATATGGACATTTATCATGAAGAAGGTTTCAAAATAATTTTGAAACATAACAAAATTTATAACTTTGTCACAAAAATGTATTGGGTTTGCCAAAATGTTTGTTTGGGTTTTCCTGTAATATCTTATGGAAAAACCCAAATGAACTTTTTGGCCAAACCAATATATAACAAATGCTAAACTCTATAAATTGTCTCTAAAAGAAAATAACTTAAAAATAAAAAAACTACAACAGTTACTTTTAATTCTACTATAGAAGTTAAAAGACAAAAGTATAAAAATAAGTATAGCTATGAAAATATGTTAATGAATACACACATATGTGTTAATGAATACTCATATATAATGAATATAAAAAGATGCAATTTGTGACGGAGATAAAGTGTGGTGGGGGAGAGAAGTAAAAGAGTAGAGTTTTTGAAGTTAAATTGTTATCAGCTTAAAATAGATTGTTAAATCTCTAAGATGTTTTGTGTAGACCCATGGTAAGCACAAAGAAAACATCTATACAGGATACACAAAAGGAAATGAGAAAAGAATCAAAGCATGTCACTAAAAGAAAACAATGAAACACAAAGGAAGACAAGAAAGGAAAAAAGTGACAAAATGCTACAAGACAGACAAAAACAATGAACAAAATAACAATAAGTCCTTCCCTGTCAGTAATTACTTTAAATGCAAATGAATTAAAGTTGCCAGTCAAAAGACAAAGTAGGTAAACGGATAAAAAAACAAGATCCAACTACATGCTATCTACAAGACTCACTTTAGATTTAAGGACACACAGAGCCTAAAAGACTGGAAAAAGATATTCCATGCAAATGGTAACCAAGAAAGCACAAATGGCCATACTTACATCAGACAAAATAGACTTTAAGTAAAAAACTGTCACAAGAGACAAAAAGAACATTATACAATAAAACGGTCAAATTTATCAGGAAGATATAACAATTATAGATATATATACACCCAACATCAAAGCACCCAAATATTTGTAGCAAAGATTGACAGAACTGAACTGAGGAACAGACAACAACACAGTAATAGTAGGAAATTTCAATACCCCAGTTTCAATAATGGACAGAACCCTAGACAGAGAAGGTCAATAAGAAAACGGATGGCTTGAACAACACTAAAGACCAATGGACTTAACAGAACATTCCACCCAACAGGAGCAGAATACACATTTTCCTTAAATGCACAGGGGACATTCACCAGGATGGATCACATCAGGGAGCAAAACAAGTCTTAACAAATTTAAGAAGATTGAAATGCTTTATCAAATATCTTTTCTGACCACAATGGAATAAAACTAGAAATCAGTAGTATAAGGTAAACTGGAAAATTCAAAACATGCAGAAATTAAACACATTCTTGAACAATCAATGGGTCAAAGAAGAAATCAAAATGGAAATTAGAAAATATTTTGAGACAAAAGCACAAAACATCAAAACTTATGGGATGCAGCAAAAGCATCATTAAGAGGGAAGTTTATAGTGGTAAATACTACATTAAAAAAGAAGAAAGATGTCAAATATAAAGAACCTAACTTTATACCTCAAGGAACCAGAAAAAGCCCAAAGTTAGCAGAAGGAAGGAAATAATAAAGATTAAAGCAGAAACAAAATAGAGCATAAATAAAACAACAGAAAAAAAGTGTTTTTAGCAAAGAACAACAAAAAGAGGAAACATTACAACTGATACCAAGTAATACAAAGGATCATAATAAACTATCATGAACAATTAAATGCCAATAAACTGGATAATCTAGAGGAAACAGATAAATTCCTAGAAATATAGAACCTATCGAGACTGAATCATGAAGAAACAGAAAATCTTAGCATACCTATAACTAATAAGAAAATTGAATCAGTAATCAAAAACCTCCCAACAAAGAAAAGCCAGGACCAAACATTCACTGAAGAATTATACCAAACATGTAAAGAAGAATTAATTAGCACCAATCCTGCTCAAACCCCTCCAAGAAACTGAAGGGAAAGGAACACCTCCAAGCTTATTTTATGAAGCCAACATTACCTTGACACCAAAGCCAGACAGACTCCACAAGGAAAAACTACAATATCCCTGATAAATATATATGCAAAAATTCTCAACAAAATATTAACAAACCAAATTTAATAGCATATTAAAAGGATCATACACCATGACCAAGTGGGATTTATCCTTGGGGTACAAGGACGGTTCTACATACAAAAATCAGTTAATGTGACACACCACATTAAGGAACAAAGTATTAAAATCACACGATCGTATCAATTAATGCAGAAAAAGCATCTGACATAATTCAATACCTTTTCATGGTAAAAACACTAAATAAACAAGAGATAGATAGCAATTTTCTCAAGATAATAAAAGCCATACATGAAAAGCTCCACAGCTAACATCACGCTCAACAGTGAAAAACTGAAAGCTTTTCCTCTAAGATTAGAGGAACAAGGCAGGGATGGCCACTCTCGCTACTTGTATTCAACACAGTACTATCTAGAACAATTAAGCAAGAAGTGAAAGAAATCAAAATTGGAAAGTTTGAAGTAAAATTATCTCTCTTCGCAGATGACATGATCTTATATGTAGAGAGCCCTAAAGAGTCTAGCAAAAAAAAACTGTTAGAGCTAATAAACATCAAACAGCAGGACACAGGGGGCTTCCCTGGTGGCGCAGTGGTTGAGAGTCCGCCTGCCGATGCAGGGGACACGGGTTCGTGCCCCGGTCCGGGAAGATCCCACATGCCGCGGAGCGGCTGGGCCCGTGAGCCATGGCCGCTGAGCCTGCGCGTCCAGAGCCTGTGCTCCGAAACGGGAGAGGCAACAACAGTGAGAGGCCCGCGAACCGCAAAAAAAAAAAAAAAAAAAATAGCAGGACACAAAGTAAATATACAAAGATCAGTTGCATTTCTGTATACACTAACAACAAACAATCTGAAAAGGAAATTAAGAAAACAATGTCATCTATAGGAGCATCAAAAGGATAAAACACTTAGGAATAAATTTAATCAAAAAGTAAAATTTCTGGTGTGGAAGGAACTTCAGGAACTTGTCAGTTTCGGATAGAAATGTTTTCACTAACACGGAAAATCAGGAATTGCTGTATTCTTACTATTTCTCATTGTAGAACTGAGATATCACTATAACATTCTCATTCTTAGCATTCTTCTAAATCATGAGCTCCTTCGAAGCAGGAGTGAAGCTTCACTTCTTCATCTATTATTAGGACCTGTCAGAATATTTGACAAATACTAAAAACTCAATAATCATTGTGAATAACTGAATTAACCAAGACCAACCCAACCTTGCCACACCAAAGTTAATGCAAAACTTTACCCTCATTGACTTTGCTTGACCCATCCAATGTCCATTCTAGAATTTTTTTAAAACACCAAGAATCTGCTGTATATATAATATGACAGCAAGAAGGAGGGATATTTTAGATAGCAAAAAAAAGAGGGGGTATTTTTGAGTACAAAAAAGGGATTTTTTTGATGGCAACAAGAAAAAAATCCCTGGAGATTACGGACTCAAATAAAAGTAAGAGGTCTGAGTCAAAAACACCGGAGCAATAGAACTTAATTCCTAAAATGTGCATGAAGCAAAATTAAGAAGCATATCCTACTGCCCTACTTGGTTTTAAGTACTTTGGGATCAAGTTACTCGTCAGAATTAAAGCACCTAACAAATCCAGCATGCTGGAGGAGTAAGTATAGAAGTTAAGACCATGAGTTTACAGCCAGAAAAGCATGGATGAAAATCTTTGGACAATTTACTTAGTTATCCTAAGCCTCAGATTTCTTACCTAAGGCAACTGTTGTGAAGACTAAAGGATAATAATATATAGGGACACCAATTATTAACCAAATAAACACAAATGGAAACTCCCCCTTTAAAGCCAAAATAAAAGGCTTAAATATTTGCAGCACTTCAAAAGGTTAATATTTTTACCATATAAGGGTCTCTAAAAGTTAACTGAAAAAAGGTTAAAACCCAGCTAAAAACAAACAAACAAACAACAAAGAGTATAACTAAACGAGGAGCCACGAAGAAAACAAATCGCTAATAAATGTAAAAATTATTCCTGGCTAGAAATCAAAGAAACTTAAGTAAAAACATATTATAGTTAAATATTAGTGATTCCTTAAAAATTCTACTTCATATATTTATCATTCAGCAAATATTTACTGAGTACCAATACAAGTAAGTGTCCGATACGACGCTGACTGTAGTTTGGAAACAGTGAAATAGACACAGCCACTACATTTGAGGCACTTCCCAGAGAACCCACAAAGTGCTCTCTGAACACACTGGGAGTGACAAAGAAGTTAAAGAAGCCTCCTGGAGAACTGATACGTAAGCTGAGATCTCAAGAATAAAATAACAGTTCACCAGGCAAAGAGCTAGAGAAATTTGATCTATGCCAAAAGAACAGTATATGCAAAGGTCTGGAGACATGAGAAGAAACTGTGATTTTAGAATACTACAAGTAGTTTCGTATGATTAGGGCAAAAACCTAAGGACAGGGGGTAACAGAGGTTGTTGTAAGAGATGATACTGGTGAGGTGAGCAGATCGTGAAAGGTCACATGAAGGTAACTCCCAACACCTCCGCCCCCTCAACAAAGACATTGAAAGGTTTTAAGCAGGAAAGTGACATTAATAGACATTTGTTCTTTTGAACCATCATACTGGCTACAACACAGAGAATGGAATGGAAGTAGGCTCGACTAGAATTAGAGAGACTAGTAGAAGCAGAGCATTATAATAGTTCAGGTAAAATAATACAGAAGCAGAGATTATAAAAAGAAATATAGGAATTTTAATAGATCCTGAGATGACTAGACAGAATCTGGTGACTGATTAACAGAAGCTGGGGGCAGGAAGCAGTCAAGAGTATCACTCAAATTTTGGCTTGGACACATCTGTGGGTTGACAGGTAACACAGGAGGAGTAAGTTGGACGGTAGTGTGAGGGAAAGATGTTGAAAGCAGTGGCTAACATTTATTGAACATTTACTACGTATTGGGCATTCTTTAAAGTTTTCTCTCATTTAAGACTCAACAGTCATATGAGGTAGGCTCTATTATTATCTCCATTTTACAGATGAGGAAACTGAAACACAAAGAGAACAGGTAAGCTGGCCAAGATCAGCAGTAAAGCTAAGATAGGAACCCTGACAGTTTAGCCTGAGCTATGCTCTTAATCACTATGTAACAAATACCTCACAAACACTTTTAATGATGGATTCAGTTTCAGACATGTTATGTTTAAGATATCTATGGGACATACAAGAGGAAAAATGTCCAGTAGGCAGTTGGAAATGTGGGTTTGGCATTCAGGAAAGAACTGGGTAAAGATGTAAAGTGGGAGCCATCGACGTAAATAGGTAAATTAAAGATAATGATTAGATGGGCTTCTCTAGGAAAAACATATAAAATTAGGGAAAAAATGGCTAAGACTGAAACCTGATGAAAAATTAATATTTTACAGACAGGCAGAAGAGTAGCTAGTAAAATGGGGAGGCGGCAGAGCAACAATGTAAAGAAATGGCTCTAGAAACATTTCCTGGGTGTGAATTATGGATCAGCCCCTTTATTAGCTGTGAGTCTGAGACTAGTCACTAAATCTCTGTGCATCAGTTTTTTCATTTCTAAAATGGAGATAATAGTAGTACCTACCACATTCAGTTCTTTTGAGGATTAACTATGTTACACGTTTGGACAGTATATAGAAAACAGCAAATGCTCAATAAATTTTAAGTATGATTAGTGTTAATAATAGTATCAACTAGATGGAAAAGGACCAAAGATATAGAAGAAAGCCAGGAAGGATTATTTGTCAGTAAAATTAAAGGAAAAGAGTGCTTTAAGAAGTTGACAATGCCAACATTGCACTGTGGAGAAGAAAGTGACTCTAAAGTGTCTATTACATTTAATAACAGTTTGATAAGTTTGGTGATGGAGATATGAAATAGACACTGAACAATGCTTTAAGAGAGTAAATTAGGACTCCCTTTCTTAAAAAAAGTTTGATGAGAAGTGTCAATAATTCAAGCACTTACGTCCTTTGACCTAGTAATTTCATTTTGAAAAAAAAGGAAATAATCAGAGATGTAACCAAAGTTTTATATTCATTGCACTATTATTTAAAATAGTAAAGCTTGGAAGATTTAAACATCCAACAGCAGTTAACAGTGGCATTAAAATGTATCAAACATAAATCCAAATATGTTTAAGTACCAACTGTTGTTATTCCTGAGTAATTTGCTTATGGTTTTTTTCCATTTTTAGTTTTTCTTTAGCACTTTCTAAAATTTTTCCAAGAACATGTATTACTTTATAATCAGAAAAACTTAACTTCTGCCTTTTGAATGTTTTCTTTTAATTGTCCAATACTAGAGTCCTGGCTACCATAAGAACATAAGATACATGTTATCCATTCCAGAGAACAAAACATGAGTAACAAAGTAACACATTACTATTAAAAAACATGAGTAACAGAGACTATTTTCCTATGCACTGTTCATGTAACTTAAAGAAAAAAACTTTAAATTTCATCTAATTATTGATAATTTTTAAATTATTCATTAAAAAGGTTTAACTCAAAGAACCTGGGCTTAAAAAATGGAAACCACAATAAACTCTTTTCTAACCTAATAACCTATTGACCCACTGACCTACTTTGGAATTTAGGTTAGTTCAATCTGATATCACAGATCTTTCTGGGACGGATGGATCTATTAACATTAATTAAAAGTAGTGCTGAAATTTAATTGACTGGCATAATACAAAACCCAACAATCCTTAACTATATTTATCACCATTTATGAAAAATTCAAACTTGCTTCTGCAGATTACTGTTTGTATTATAGCTAAAAAGGTAAGTATTTCTAAGAGAACAATTTTAACTTGTAAAAAAAGACTGAAATACTTCTAAAATTAATTATTTAATGTATGAGTAAAGATGAAATGTAACAGTTCTCAATTTATTCAATACTGAATGGGAACATTAGTCCACCTCTATATAAAATATTAGCAAGATGAAAAACATTCTTGACTCTACAGCAGTTTCTAAGACCAACTTAAATTTAAAATTGACAGTAAGAACAAGAAACACACCTCACACCAAAGTCTCATGAACCAGACCTCTTAGAACCAAAGAAGATGCTTGCTCAATACAAACATCAAATGCTACCAAAATTCTAGACTGTCAGATGTCTAGACGTGAGGTATTTTTGAAGCCTCATTAAGTAAAAAAAACTGAAAAATTAATACAGCTCTCTTAGTGGCACACAAGACTACTGCAATTATTCAAATTCAAATAATGTCTGAGCTCCCTCTTCATGTGATGGACTGATCTGGTCCACAGAAAACATGAGCACCTTAACCCTTTTTTGAGATGAGACTGAGGCCTGAGACTGTCCCCAGCCTCAAATGAGCCCCATAAAAGATCTAAAGCTGCAGGAAGAGCCCAAGCTTGAGTCTCAATGTGAACTACACACTGAACCATGTACTGTAACCCTGAACCTATACCACCCTGCACCAGGCCTCACACTAGTATCCACAGGAAGACGGGACCCTGTGGTAGGCAGAATAAAGGCCCCACTAAATGGGCCACGCCCTAATCCCTGAAACCTGTGAATATGTTTCAAAAAAGGACTATGCAGGTGCGATCAAGGTTAAAGATTTTGAGATGAGTAGTTTATGCTCGATTATCTGGGTGGTCCAATGAAATCACATGAGTCTTTAAAAGCAGAAGACCTTTCCTGGCTGTGGTCAGAGAGCTGTGAGACAGAAAAGTCAGAAGGATGCAGTGTTGCTCGTTTTGATGGTGAAAGAAGAGCCACAAGCCAAGGAATAGGGGCAGCTTCTAGAAGCTTGAAAACACAAGGAAACATTCTCCTCTGAAGCTTCCAGAAAGGAATGCAGCCCTACTGACGCCTTGCTTTTAGCCCAATGAGACCCTTGTGGAACTTCTAAGCTGCAGAAGAGTAAGATAATAAATTTGTACTGTTTTAAGCCATTAAGTTTGTGGTAGTTTCTAAGTTTCTTGTTCTATGACAACAGAAATTTAATACAGGTCTAAAATCTCTGGCTGCTCTTGATAAATCTGCCTTTCCCAAACCCTCTCTCCCTCCATATTTACAATAATCTACCTAGGAAACCACCAGGACTAATCCTGTTATGCCCTACTTTCCTTTTATTTCAGTCACCAAGAGAGGTCCAAGACTCTCAGGTCACCCCCCATCACCTAGACTCTTGTCCCTATATACTCTGTATATCCCCACATTGACCCCTTTCCCCTTTCTTTCCCAATTTCCAAAATCCTTTCATTGTGTCCTCTGGAACTCACAGTATACCATTAGCAAAATATCCTACTTCCTCAATATTGCTGTTGTACACTCACTTCACGTTTCCTGCACCAACAGATCTCTTGCTCTCCTCCAGGAGTTCTGCTCTATCTCCAGGCCTTTCAAGTGATAGCTGTTCTTCTCTCCCATGTCTCATACGTCAAGGCCCTGGTGTGAGGGCCTCATTGTCATTTCTGAATTATTCTTTCTCTCCCTCCCTAAATCCCCCAGCTTTGAATCTCATGCCCCCAGACTATATCAGTTATTTCCATTTGCTTGTTGTAAGCATTCATAACTCCCCAGAATAAGCCCTCTTTCTCTGAGGGCTGTCTCTCTCCAATACCTCTTTTGTAGTTGTTTTTGATTTTGATATCTACATAAATGATCCTCCCAACATCTTGGCCAGTCAATTCCCTGACCTCCTCTCCTCCAACAATCCTGCACTTACCTCCCACTCATTCCCCTGGAGTTACTCTAGAATTCACCATTAGCAATAATCACACGCCCCCCCTCCATATTTTCAATTTCAAGCACTTTATCCCTCTGAATCTCACACAAGGTCTAGGATAGCATGTGATCTGCTTGATTCAAATCCATCAAAAAAAACCAAAAAACCACAAGCATTTTTTTCTAACTGGCCATATAGCTCTAATTTATTTATTTATGTCTATGTCTTTTTTTTTTTTAACCTGTCCTAGCCTCCTAATCGTTGCTAAGTACTTACAGTTTCTCATCCCATAAAAGGTACGAAGGAGCAAGGCAAGTTTATCTGAGATGGTCAGGGGACATCAGAGATAGTAACAGTCTCTGTTGGTCAGGTTCAGATAGTAACAGTCTCTGTTGGTCAGGTTGTTCATTATTCCTTATCAGAAACAATTCTTTTTCATGTTTGTCTAAACTCTAGGCTTCCTTTTTACCATTGATTCCTTTGTATATTTAACATATAGATAAGCCATTCCATGAGCCATTCTGTGCCAAATGCAACCTGCTTACAACTCTCATACGGCTAAAGTCAAGCTGATAATAAAAACATCTTATAATTCCAACTTATTTACAGCATTTACTAATAGAGGCACAAATAATACAAATATTAAAGAACAGGTGGAAGGAAACCATGGCTTCTGAAGATCACTTGCTCTGCCACATTATAAGACACCAATTTTCCTTTCTAGCTTCATTCTCTCTCTCCAGCCTCATCTCCCACTCCACCTTCACTGTATACATACTCCTTATTCTCTGGCCACACTAAACATGTCACCATTCCTGTGAAGGAGAAACTAAAGATCCCTGGGTACACAAAGGTCTGCCCATCAGTGTCCAGCATATTATCAACACAAATGATTTCTTAGTATACTAAACTAAAATTGATCTTTGCAGGAAATCACATTGTCATTCACATTAGGATTCAATTAATCAACATGTAAAACGCATGTTAGTGGAAAACTAAACAGAGGTACCATGTATTAGTTTCCTGTGGCTGCTGTAACAAATTACTACAACCTTAATGGAAGAAAACAACACAAATTTATTATCTCCCAGTTCTGTAGGTCAGAGTCCAACACAGGTCTTACTGGGCTAAACTCAAGGTGTCAGCAGGGCTGCATTTCTTTCTGGAAACTTGAACAGAAAAATGTGTTTCCCTGCCTTTACAATCTTCTAGAGGCTGCCTGCATTCCTTGGCTCATGGATCTCCTCAATCTTCAAATCCATCAGCAGACCAAGTCCTCCTCAGGCTGCCATCTCTTTTGCTTCCCTCTTCCCTTATTAAGACCCTTCTGATTACACTGGGCCCACCCAGATAATCCAAGACAATCTTCCCATTATAAGGTCATTTAACCTAACATAGTCACAGTTTCCAGCAATGTAGGATATGGACATCTTTGAAAGGCCATTATTCCGCCTACCACATCCCATGACCCAAGAAATCTCTTTGGTGAACACAAAGTATCTTTTGGGGATAAACGTTAAATAATTTGATCTATCAACACATAAAAGACTATATCACCATTCAGAAGTTCATAACTATCTGAACTATCTTTTCCTTTCATGTTTCTTCAAGGGAATTGAAAAATAACGTAGATGAGAATTCCAGTTGCATGAGTTCAACTGCAACTGAAGGTCAAACTTGATTGCTATAAGCAACAGGCTCTATGGATACTTTTCCGAATGGCAAAAGTTTTAACGTCCAAATGAATATGTGAGCATACTTTCCTTTTTGGACAATTATTTAATGGGCTACACCATATACAAAAATGGCATAATTTATAAGTATCAAACAAATGTCGAAACAAGATTGATCAATCCCAGCCTTTGTGGAATGCTTTATTTTTTTAATTTTCTTTTTCAGGATTGAGAAGACAGAAGCTCCCCTTCTGGTTTTTAGAGAAGAGCTTGTTTTCTGCTCTAGTATTATTACTTTCTTGTTATTTCTTGTTTTTTTTTTTATTTAATTTTTTTTTATACAGCAGGTTCTTATTGGTTATCCATTTTATACATATTAGAGTATATATATCAATCCCAATCTCCCAATTCATCACACCACCACTCCACCCCCCCGCAATGCTTTCGCCCCCCTGGTGTCCATACATTTGTTCTCTACATCTGTGTTTCAATTTCTGCCCTGCAAACTGGTTCATCTGTACCATTTTTCTAGGATCCACATACATGCATTAATACACGATATTTGTTTTTCTCTTTCTAACTTATTCTACTCTGTCTGACAGTTTTCAGATTCATCCACATCTCTAAAATGACCCAATTTCGTTCCTTTTTATGGCTGAGTAATATCCCATTGTACATATGTACCACATCTTCTTTATCCATTCGTCTATTGATGGACACTTAGGTTGCTTCCATGACCTGGCTATTGTAAATACTGCTGCAAAGAACACTGGGGTGCATGTGTCTTTTTGAATTATGGTTTTCTCTGGGTACATGCCCAGTAGTGGGATTGCTGGGTCATATGGTAATTCTATTTTTAGTTTTTCTAAGGAACCTCCATAGTGGTTGTAACAATTTACATTCCCATCAACAGTGCAAGAGGGTTCCCTTTTCTCCACACCCTCTCCAGCATTTGTTGTTTGTAGATTTTCTGATGATGCCCATTCTAACTGGTGTGCGGTGATACCTCATTGTACATTTGATTTGCAATTCTCTAATAATTAGTGATGTTGAGCAGCTTTTCATGTGTTTGTTGGCCATCTGTATGTCTTCTTTGGAGAAATGTCTACTTAGGTCTTCTGCCCATTTTTGGATTGGGTTGTTTGTTTCTTTAATATTGAGTTGCATGAGCTGTTTATATATTTTGGAGATTAATTCGTTGTCTGTTCATTCATTTGCAAATATCTTCTCCCATTCTGAGGGTTGTCTTTTCGTCTTGTTTGTAGTTTCCTTTACTTTGCAAAAGCTTTTAACTTTCATTAGGTCCCATTTGTTTATTTTTGTTTTTATTTCCATTACTCTAGGAGGTGGATCAAAAAAGATCTTGCTGTGATTTATGTCAAAGAGTGTTCTTCCTATGTTTTCCATTAGGAGTTTTATAGTGTCTGGTCTTACATTTAGGTCTCTAATCCATTTTGAGTTTATTTTTGTATATGGTGTTAGGGAGTGTTCTAATTTCATTCTTTTACATGTAGCTGTCCAGTTTTCCCAGCACCACTTATTGAAGAGACTGTCTTTTCTCAATTGTATATTCTTGCTTCCTCTGTGATAGATTAGTTGACCATAGGTGAGTGGGTTTATCTCTGGGCTTTCTATCCTGTTCCACTGATCTATGTTTCTGTTTTTGTGCCAGTAAGATATTGTCTTGATTACTGTAGCTTTGTAGTATAGTCTGAAGTCAGCGAGCCTGATTCCTCCAGCTCCATTTTTTTCCCTGAAGACTGCTTTGGCTATTCGGGGTCTTTTGTGTCTCCATACAAATTTTAAGATTTTTTGTTCTAGTCCTGTAAAAAATGTCATTGGTAATTTGATAGGGATTGCAATGAATCTGTAGATTGCTTTGGGTAGTATAGTCATTTTCACAATGTTGATTCTTCCAATCCAAAAACATGATATATCTCTCCATCTGTTTGTATCATCTTTAATTTCTTTCATCAGTGTCTTACAGTTTTCTGCATACAGGTCTTTGGCTCCCTAGGTAGGTTTACTCCTAGGTATTTTATTCTTTTTGTTGCAATGGTAAATGGAAGTGTTTCCTTAATTTCTCTTTCAGATTTTTCATCATTAGTGTATAGGAATGCAAGAGATTTCTGTGCATTAATTTTGTATCCTGCTACTTTACCAAATTTATTGATTAGCTCTAGTAGTTTTCTGGTGGCATCTTTAGGATTCTCTATGTATAGTATCATGTCATCTGCAAACAGTGACAGTGTTACTTCTTTTCCAATTTGTATTCCTTTTATTTCTTTTTCTTCTCTGATTGGCATGGCTAGGACTTCCAAAACTATGTTGAATAAGAGTGGTGAGAGTGGACATCCTGGTCTTGTTCCGGATCTTAGAGGAAATGCTTTCAGTTTTTCACCATTGAGAATGACATTTGCTGTGGGTTAGTCGTATATGGCCTTCATTATGTTGAGGTAGGTTCCCTCTATGCCCACTTTCTAGAGAGCTTTTATCATAAATGGGTTTTTGAGTTTCGTCAAAAGCTTTTCCTGCATCTATTGAGACGATCATATGGTTTTTATTCTTCAATTTGTTAATATGGTGTATCACATTGATTGATTTGCATATATTGAAGAATCCTTGCATCCCTGGGATAAATCCCACTTGATCATGGTGTATGATCCTTTTAATGTGTTGTTGGATTCTGTCTGCTAGTATTTTTTTTTTTTGTAAATTTTTTTTTTGGTTTTTTAAAAGATGTTTTAAGATTTTTTGGGATTTTTTTAATAATAAATGTGTGTTCCGAGGCCGAAGCACACACTTGTCTGCTAGTATTTTTTGAGAATTTTTGCAACTGTATTCATCAGTGATATTGGTCTGTAATTTTCTTTTTTTTTTTTCGTATCTTTGTCTGGTTTTGGTATCAGGGTGATGGTGGCCGCATTGAATGAGTTCGGGAGTGTTCCTTCCTCTGCAATTTTTTGGAAGAGTTTGAGAAGGATGGGTGTTAGCTCTTCTCTAAATGTTTGATAGAATTCACCTGTGAAGCCGTCGGGTCCTGGACTTTTGATTGCTGGAAGATTTTTAATCACAGTTTCAATTTCATTACTTGTGATTGGTCTGTTCATATTTTCTATTTCTTCCTGGTTCAGTCTTGGAAGGTTATACCTTTCTAAAATTTGTCCATTTCTTCCAGGTTGTCCATTTTATTGGCATAGAATTGCTTGCAATAGTCTCTTAGGATGCTTTGTATTTCTGTGGTGTCTGTTGTAACTTCCTTTTTCATGTCTAATTTTATTAATTTCAGTCCTCTCCCTCTTTTTCTTGATGAGTCTGGCTAATGGTTTATCACTTGTGTTTATCTTCTCAAAGAACCAGCTTTTAGTTTTATTGATCTTTGCTACTGCTCTCTTTGTTTCTATTTCATTTATTTCTGCTCTGATCTTTATGATTTCTTTCCTTATGCTAACTTTGGGGTTTTTTTTCCTTCTTTCTCTAATTCCTTTAGGTATAAAGTCAGATTGTTTATTTGAGATTTTTCTTGTTTCTTGAGGTAGGTTTGTATTGCTATAAACTTTCCTCTTAGAACTGCTTTTGCTGCATCCCATAGGTTTTGGATCGTCGTGTTTTCATTGTCATTTGTCTCTAGGTATTTTTTGATTTCCTCTGATTTCTTCAGTGATCTCTTGGTTATTTAGTAACGTACTGTTTAGCCTCCATGTGTCTGTGTTTTTTACGTTTTCTTCCCTGTAATTGATTTCTAATCTCATAGTGTTGTGGTTAGAAAAGATGCTTGATACAATTTCAATTTTCTTAAATTTACTGAGGCTTGATTTGTGACCCAAGATGTGATCTATCCTGGAGAATGTTCTGTGTGCATTTGAGAAGAAAGTGTAATATGCTGTTTTTGGATGGCATGTCCTATAAATATCAATTAAGTCTATCTGGTCTATTGTGTCATTTAAAGCTTGTGTTTCCTTATTAATTTTGTTTGGATGATCTGTCCATTGGTGTAAGTGAGGTTTTAAAGTCCCCCACTATTATTGTGTTACTGTCGATTTCCTCTTTTATAGCTGTTAGCAGTTGCCTTATGTATCGAGGTGCTCCTATGTTGGGTGCATATATATTTATCATTGTTATATCTTCTTCTTGGATTGATCCCTTGATCATTATGTAGTGTCCTTCCTTGTCTCTTGTAACATTCTTTACTTTAAAGTCCATTTTATCTTATATGAGTATTGCTACTCCAGCTTTCTTTTGATTTCCATTTGCATGGAATATCTTTCTCCATCCCCTCACTTTCAGTCTGTATGTGTCCCTAGTTCTGTAGTGAGTCTCTTGCAGACAGCATATATATGGGTCTTGTTTTTGTATCCATTCAGCAAGCCTGTGTCTTTTGGTTGGAGCATTTAATCCATTCACGTTTAAGGTAATTATCGATATGTATGTTCCTATGACTATTTTAATTGTTTTGGGTTTGTTTTTGTAGGTCCTTTTCTTCTCTTGTGTTTCCTACTTAGAGAAGTTCCTTATTACTTGTTGTAGAGCTGGTTTGGTGGTGCTGAATTCTCTTAACTTTTGCTTGTCTGTAAAGCTTTTGATTTCTCCATCAAATCTGAATGAGATCCTTGCCGGGTAATCTTGGTTGTAAGTTCTTCCCTTTCATCACTTTAAATATGTCATGCCACTCCCTTCTGGCTTGTAGAGTTTCTGCTGAGAGATCAGCTGTTAATCTATGGGAGTTCCCTTGTATGTTATTTGTTGTTTTTCCCTTGCTGCTTTCAATAATTTTTCTTTGTCTTTAATTTTTGCCAATTTGATTAGTATGTGTCTCAGCGTGTTTCTCCTTGGGTTTATCCTGTATAGGACTCTCTGCACTTCCTGGACTAGGGTGGCTATTTCCTTTCCCATGTTAGGGAAGTTTCGACTATAATCTCTTCAAATATTTTCTCAGGTCCTTTCTCTCTCTCTTCTCCTTCTGGGACCCCTATAATGTGAATGTTGTTGCTTTTAATGTTGTCCCAGAGGTCTCTCAGGCTGTCTTCATTTCTTTTCATTCTTCTTTTCTTTATTCTGTTCCACAGCAGTGAATTCCACCATTCTGTCTTCCAGGTCACTTATCCGTTCTTCTGCCTCAGTTATTCTGCTACTGATTCCTTCTAGTGTAGTTTTCATTTCAGTTACTGTATTGTTCATCTCAGTTTGTTTGTTCTTTCATTCTTCTAGGTCTTCGTTAAACATTTCTTGCATCTTCTCAATCTTTGCCTCCATTCTTTTTCCGAGGTCCTGGATCATCTTCACTATCATTATTCTGAGTTCTTTTTCTGGAAGGTTGCCTACCTCCACTTCATTTGGTTTGTTTTTCTGGGGTTTTATCTTGTTCCTTCATCTGGTACATAGCCCTCTGCCTTTTCATCTTGTCTATCTTTCTGTGAATGTGCTTTTTGTTCCACAGGCTGCAGGATTGTAGTTCTTCTTGCTCCTGCTGTCTGTCCTCTGGTGGATGAGGCTATCTAAGAGGCCTGAGCAAGTTTCCTGATCTGGAATGTTTTGTTTTTAAATTTCTGAGATGGATCTCCAGAAAAAGCGAGTGAATTATATCAACCCAAAAGAAGTACAGAATTTTATTAGTGCTAAAAATCTACAGGAACCTGTTAAGAAATTTGATTAAGTAGTATTACGAAATAGGTTTAGGGTCAGCTCATGAAATATTTAATAACTTACAATTAATATGTATAAATATAATGACAATGTTTTGACATACACCTCATTGATGAGGCCACCAGATCCATATAAAATACAACCAAAAAATGTCAATTTTCAAGGCCACAAATATTCCTCTTCTTGCAGTGTAATCACTTTATAAAAAAAGACAGTTGTTTTGACCTATTAAAACTTGAGTAAACTGCCAGGTTGCTTTTGTGCAGACAAGTAGGTGAAGCAAGTTCACAACCATCTGAAAACTAGTTCAAATACATTTAGATGCATTCTGAACCACAGATTATTCAGAGAACTACCACCAAGAACTATTTTTTCTTCACTAAAATTATTAGAACTACATTTATATTTAAGATAAAATTCACTCTGTTTAAATTGTAAGATTTTGCAATAGATGATTTATATATATACTGTCCATTCCCACTTTTCTATACCTATGTACTTTCAAAGTTTTCAAATGAACAAAAATACATGAGCATATTAAGTTCCTTAGTTGACTATTATTATTTTTTAACACACTGACTCACTGCTTGATCCTTACCTGAAATGACAAGGTCTGAGAAAATCACAAGCCAAGATCCTATCTAAATCTGTGGAGTATCAAGGGAGATGGAACTCCCTTGATACAGACACATTTTATTTGCAGCATGCAAGTAAGAGTAATTAAGAATAAAAAAGGATATGTATATGGCATGCTCATTCACAGCCAGAAGGCCTATGACCAGGCTTCATACGGTACAACCTGGACTTAACAAGTATTACATAACAGAGACATACCCTTGATACAGAAGATACGATTTGAGATTTCTATTGATATATCTTCAAGTCTGCTATTGAACTCATGCAGTAAATTTGTATTGCATATATTGTACTTTTCAGTTCTGATGTTATCACTTGATTCTTTTATGTGGTTTTTATTTCAGAGGAGAACTATCTTTCTATTCACTTCAAAACTGTTCCCTTTTGTCTCATGGGCCATGGATATAATATAACAGCGGCTTTAAAGTCTTTTTCTGATAATTCCACCATCTGAATATCTCAGGGTTGGCATCTATTTATTGTCTTTTCCCTTAAAAAAGTCAGATTTTCCTGTTTCTTTGTATGTCAAGTAATTTTGGATTATATCCTAGGCATTCTGAATATTAGGTTATGAAACTAGATTTTATAAACATCTTCTGGAGAATTTGGTATTTTTTTTGCTTAAGTTTATACTACAAGTTATATATTGCATTCTAGCATGGCAGTACCACTGTCAGCTCAGTTTTCAAAGTCTTTGCTATGTTTTTTGGCTTTATCCTCTGCATGCACTGCTCAGAGGCAAGTCTGGGATTTGAACAGTGGTTTATATTGTAGGTCAGTTCTCTGTCTTTGCTGTGTTCCTTTGGGTCTGTACATGCATGCGTAGCTCATAAGTAAGGTGGGACCTTTGTGGGTCTCCTCTCACATCAGCTCTCTTCTCTGTGAGATTTCCCCAGCATGCTCCAGTTTCCAGGGGCCTTTTCCCCAAATCCTCTGACCAGAGAAATCGTTTTCTCTCAGAGTTTTAAAGTGCTTGTGCTACCTGGCAATGTAACTTTATAGGTAGAGATGGTCTCAGGGCAGGCTTGGGAGGGAAAAAAGGGGTACTCCTTTTCCTTGTCGTGTGTCTAGAAATAGGGGTTTCTCTAAATTGCTGCATCCACTGTGCAGTTCCCTAATTCAGCCCACCATTTGGTCAAAGCTGGGTCATGAGAAGAAAGAAAAGGTATATTCACCATTACACAGGCTAGTCTTCAAGTTATAACTTCCTTTCTCGATTTGCCTTTTTTTTTTTTTTTTGCGGTACGTGGGCCTCTCACTCTTGCGGCCTCTCCCATTGCAGAGCACAGGCTCCGGACGCGCAGGCTCAGCGGCCATGGCTCACGGGCTCAGCCGCTCCGCGGCATGTGGGATCTTCCAGGACCGGGACACGAACCCGTGTCCCCTGCATTGGCAGGCGGACTCTCAACCACTGCGCCACCAGGGAAGCCCTTGATTTGCCTATTATTAACTTTCAAGGTCTTTAGATAGTTGCTTTTAGTATTCTATTGAGAGTATTTAGTTCTAATCAGTCAGAGAGAGGCATACTCCATTTTGGCCTATGCATTGTATTATATCCATTTCTCAACAGACTTTCACCTAAAGTCTTTAGTAGTCATTGACTGATCATTATCTAGATCATAATTCTATTAGAAATTGCACTGTGGTGAATTTCTAATCCTATCATTCTCCCAGCATTTGTTATTGTCTATGATTTTTCTATAACAGTAAACTTTCCCTCTTAACTATTTGGTTATCCTGGAATGAAATCTGTACAGAAAATGAAGAATAAATGGTTGATTCTTTCATTTACCAGTGATTTTCAGAGTAATAAAATGAGGGTTTTTTTTAAGTATTATTATAAACTTCTGAATTCTTATATGTGTATCAATCTTCAGTTGTTATACATATTTTTGAACCTATTTTTATGGAAAATTTCAAACATACACAAAAGTAAAAAAGAATAATTATTAACCCATATATTCATCACCCATTTTCAACAATTATCAAATCATGGTCAATCCTGTTTCATCTATTCTTCCCCTTCCCCATTCCTTCCCATCCTCCTTTGTATTATTTGAAGCAAATCCCCAAAACTATATCATGTCATCTGTAAATACTCTAGTACGAATGTGCAAATTATAAGGACTTAAAAAAAAAAACACAATATCATTACCTTTAAAAGTTAATAAAAGATGTCTAAGGCCTCTACACACAAAATATTTCTGAGAGAAATTTTAAAAGACCTAAATATATGGAGATATACTGTGGTTAACATATTGAAAGTCTCAATATGGAAAGATATTTAAGATATATATATATATTTAAGATATATATATATATATATATATCCAAATTGATCTACAGATTCAATATTAAACTAGACAATAATAATATGAAATAATAAATAACATTTAACTTGCTTAATGTTAAGCAGGGATTTGTTATTTATTTACTCATTTAGGAAACTGACAGGCTGAGTGTAAAATCTTTATTGAAATTCATAAGGACCAAGAAGAACCAAGGCAATTTTGAAGGACAAAAGTTGGAGAACTTAAAGCTATAATAACTAAAAGTGTATGGCACTGGTACAACAACAGACCAATGGAACAGAAACAGAGTCCAAAAACAGACCCACAAATAAAGTCACCTGAATTACAACAAAGGCACTACTACTGCATTACAGTAGGAAAGGACAGTCTTTTCAATAAATAATGCTGGACCAAATGGATTTCCAAATGGAAAATAAAATAAACCATGAATCCTACCACACATCATGCAGAAACCTAAATGGGAAAGTTAAAACACTCAAGTTTATAGAGGAAAACATAGCACAGTATCTTCTTGGCTTTGAAATAGACAAAGAATCCTTAAAACACAAAAAACTAACCATAAAAGAACACTCTGATAAAATAGACTTTATTAAAATTAAGAAATTATCTTAATTAAGACACACTACTGAAAGAGTGAAGAAGAAGAGATAACTTCAATACTTAATCCAACAAAAACTTATCCTAGAAATAAAGAACTTCTGCAAATCCGTAAGACAGACAACACAACAGAAAAATGGACAAATAACATGAACAGGCATTTCTCAAAAAAGGATATCCAAAGGGTCAGTAAGCATGTAAACATGTGCTAACCTTTTAAGTTATCAGGGAATAACAAATTAAAACTACAATAAAATTTCACTACATACACTGCAGAAGAGTTATTAATTTGAAACACTAATAATTTCAAGTGTTATTGAGGATGAAGAGCAACAAGAATTCATGTACACTGTTGGTGGAAGTGTAAACTGATTCAACCATTAGGAGCATCTACAAAAGCTAAACAGCCAAATACCCTGACCCAGCATTTTCACCACTGGATATTTATCCAACAGAAATGCATACATATGTGCCAAAAGAAATGTTCAAGAATGTTCACAGCAGAATTGTTCATAACAGCCAAAAACTGAGAGTAAACCAAATGCTCATCAACAGTACAAATGGATGAATAATTTTGGTATATACATATAATGAAGTATTACAAAGCAATGAAAAAGGATGAGCTACTGCTATATGAATCAATATGAATGACTCACATCAACAAGATGTTGACCATAAAAAGCCAAAAGAAGTTCAAAAATAGACAATATTAATGAATAGTGAATCAAGCAAGAATAATAGTTACCTTTGGGAGTGCGTGATGACTGTCAGGGGGCATGAAGGAGGCTCCTGGATTGATGAAAATGTTCTATATCTTGATCTTGGTATTGGTTAAACGAGTGTTGACTTCATAAAATTTCATCAAAATGACACTCAGTATTTATGCACTGTATAATATGCATGTTTTAATTCAATATAAAACATTTTAAAAGTTAGCAATACTATATCAGTCTCTTGATATTTTATTTTTAACTTTTTGGTTATTTTACTTGGTGAAATTGAAGTCTAGTAGAACTAGGTTTCTACATCAATCTGCCTCTTACTTGGGTACTAAAGTCATTATTTACTTTTTCCTGGATAATTACTGACAGTTTTGATATGTGGATCCTTCCCACATTATGACGGCAAAAGTTTACCTTGAAGTTAGACCTATCTCATGTTCACAAACTAGATAATTCTAAGATGATATTTTTTTCTTAATGTAAATATAATCAATTTTCTATATTAAGTTCCAGGTCACCAGTTCCCACAGTTTGTATTTGGAAAAAAAGAAGAAAATTCAAAGCTTCTGAGGCTTAGCATCTAAGCTCAGTTTTAGCTAAACTTGAAAAAAGCAAATCAGGGCTTCCCTGGTGGCACAGTGGTTGAGAGTCTGCCTGCTGATGCAGGGGACATGGGTTCGTGCCCCGGTCCGGGAAGATCCTACATGCTGTGGAGTGGCTGGGCTCGTGAGCCATGGCCGCTGAGCCTGCGTATCCGGAGCCTGTGCTCCGCAATGGAAGAGACCACAACAGTGAGAGGCCCGGGTACCGCAAAAAAAAAAAAAAAAAAAAAAAAAAAGCAAATCAAGGCATGGTGTAAGCATAAGGTTGTTGTGAAATATAATGAATTATTAAATGTAAAGCGCTTAGAAAATAATGTGTACCACAAAGTAAATGCTCAAAAAAAGTCTGCAATTCTTTATACCAGTTTGAAAAACCTTACAATAGATCCTTACTCTTGAATTTCCTTCAAAATATTTAAGACAATAAAAACAGATCTCTTTTAAAAACAAAGTATATTTATGGAGCTAAGGGAAAACTTAATAGATTTTTAATGAAACAAGCCAAAGTGAACATTAAAGAAAAGTATAGGATAGATGAAAATTTAATTAACTATACCTAAGGGTTTTTTTAAGTTCTAAGTTGTACTAATAGATATTTAACTATGATATTAGGATTAGAACTTCTACATATAATTTATCCAGTTTGCCAACTGTTAACACATGCATCATTTTCTTTATATACCGATAAACATATTTTCTGAACCATTTGAGAGTAAGTTGCATATATCATGTCCTTTTACCCCCAATTACTTAAATGTGTACAGCCTGGGAACAAAGACATTCTCTTAAATAACCATAGGATAGTTACTAACTTCAGGAAATTTAACAATTATACAATATTAACGTCTATTTTTTTAAGAGAGCAAATAAAGTCCTTTAGGGCTCCTCTAGTACAGGATCCAGTTCTGAGTCAGGTATTGGATTAGCTATTTTATCTCCCTAGACTCCTTTAATCTGGAAGTTTTCCTTCAGCTAAATACCTTTTAAACTGTCTTACGTTTACAAGGTACTCTGCAAGATAAGATTTTAAAACTTGGGTTCTTAAGCAAACTATATAGGGAAGTTTCATTAAAAAAAAGAGATTCAATGGAAGAGTTAGGAAAAGTTTCAGAAGACTAAGATGAGAATACAAAAATCTTCCTATCCAAGAGTGGCTTTAGTATATATACATTTTAAAGCTTTATAATGAGGAGGTTTCTAGGTTTCTTTGATATTGGTAATTCGTGGATTAGTGGTTTCAAAATCCTGTCCCTCAAGATGTCAAAAAATTACAATATATAATCAACTTAGGGCTTCCCTGGTGGCGCAGTGGTTGAGAGTCCACCTGCCGATGCAGGGGACACGGGTTCGTGCCCCGGTCCGGGAAGATTCCACATGCCGCCGAGCGGCTGGGCCTGTGAGCCATGGCCGCTGAGCCTGCGCATCCGGCGCCTGTGGTCCGCAACGGGAGAGGCCACAGCAGTGAGAGGCCGGCGTACAGCAAAAAAAAAAAAACAGTCATGGTACCTACCCTTAAGAAACTTGTAATTTAGCAAACCTAAGATTCCTGCTTTCAGATAGGAAAAGTATTATGTTTTCCTATTTTGAAAAGGAAGCAACTATGATGCAGCGTAAAAAATGTGTCCAAAGACAAAACTATGAAATGTTCTAGAGGAACAAAAAAGGTAGATCCTGAAATCGTGATCTTTAATCTCCTAACAGAGGACTTAACTTGCCTCTGTCAGACTGCAGAAAAGCTCCTTAAGAGTATCCTCCAATCTATCCATTGACTCCAGAAGGGACATGTACCGTCATCCCCAATGTACGTACTAGCTTTGTTCCATTGAGTCAGTCACCGACTAGTTTCCAAGTAATGTACTAGTACTTTCACTTAAAAAATAACAGGTAATCTCCATACACAGAAAAAACCAGAAACTGTACAAAAGGTATATACTATTAGATACTTTTAGAATGGATGTGATAATAAATGTGGAAACAGAAGATGTGGCTGGTCGTAGTGGTTCTTTAATAAGTAATTTAACTTCGTCGGCGATAGGCTGTAATAGGCCATATGGTCCAACGAAGTTTGGTCCTTTTTGAAGTTGTATATAACCTAATACTTTTCGTTCATTAGTGTGAGGAATGCCACAGCTAGAAAAATTGGGACAATAAGTGTTAGAATGTTAATTATAAACATTTTGTTAGGGAGAGGAGTTGAACAGCTAATAAATGTTTAAGTTTTACATAATTACTGGGCTCTGCCACCCTAACAAACCCTGTTCTCAGGCAGGGTGTTTTAATGAATTAAGATTGTATCATTAATTAGTTTTAAGGCACTTTTGTAAAGTAGACCTTATTTCTCTTGTCTTTTCGTACTGGGATAAATATGTAATAGATAGAAACTGACCTGGGTTACTCTGGTGTGAACTCATATCACATAGGACTTTAATTGTTGAACAAACTTAACTTTAATAGGGGTTACACCATTGGGATGTCCTGATCCAACATCGAGGTCCTAAACCCTACTGTCGACATGAACTCCAGAATAGGATTGTGCTATTATCCCTAGCATAACTTGCTCCATTGATCAATTTTTTTGGATCAATAAGTGAAGATATTTTGACTAGTTGGTCTAAGTTTTAATCATTCAGAGGCTTTTTCGTTCTCCGAGGTCACCCCAACCAAAACTGCTAACCCATATAAAAGTTTTGTTATCCCTTGATGGTTTAGTTCCTTTTTTTTGGGGGGGGGGGCGGGCAGTTATTAAAGCTCCATAGGGTCTTATCTTATTTTGTCAATTTCACTGATTAAAAGTAAAAGACAGTAAAACCCTCATGTGGCCATTCATACAAGTCCTTATTCAGAGAACAAATGATTATACTACCTTTGCATGGTCAGGATACCGTGGCCATGTGACAGATGTCACTGGGCAAGCAGTGCCTGTAACACTAGTTACGCTAGAGGTGACGTTTTTTTGTAAACAGGCAAGATTTGTATTTGCCGATTTCCTTTTACTCTTTTTAATCTTTCCTTAGGGGCATACCTGTGTCAGGTTAACAGTAATTTTAATAAATAATCTAACATTGACTTAGGTTTATTTGTTGTTAACTACCAGTGATATCTATTTACTTATATAAGCTTATGCAAGGACAAATATTTCTTGTTACTCATATTAACATTACTGCTTCTATTAATTGATTAGTCCAGTATTAAACTAGGAGTTGATTTACTTATTGGTGGTATTAAGGTAAATGTGTTGTTGAACTTGAACGCTTCCTTAACTGATGGCTGCTTTTAAGCCAACTATGGTGTTATTTTTACTCTCTAGATAAGGTTGTATCCTGTTTCTAAAAAGCTGCAACTTTTTAGATTAGTATTTAAAAATACATTAAAATTTATGATTTTTTGAATAGTTTTTAAAGTTGAACTAAGATCCTTTTCCTGGACAACCAGCTATCAATCAACAGGCTCGTTATACCTCTACTTATAAATCTTCTCACAAGTTTGCCACATAGATGAGTTTGTTCTAATAAACTGTATGTAAGTAGCTCGTCTGGCTTTGGGGTATTTAACTTAAGTTCTCTTTGTTAAAAATTTCAGTTAAATCATTATACAAAAGGTAAAAGGGGGAAGCTTTACTTTTTATTACTTGTAATGCTTCTTGCCTCATGCCCTTACGATACTTTCTCTATAGTGCCAAAAAGCTTTTAATTTCTATCTCCTATACTTTAAATATTGGGTGAATGATTTATTCAATCTGCTTATAATAGTTCAATTTGTGGGAGGCTTGGGCTAGATGTAGTTCAAAGTATCCATACACTTTGAAATCTCCTGAGTGTAAACTAGGTGCTTTTGTTTAAGCTATACTTTGATTTATCCAAGCACACTTTCCAGTATGCTTCCCTTGTTATGACTTTATCTCCTCTCATATGTTTGGTACTTGCTAAGAAGTTATAAGAGTTATTAATACTTGAGAAGGGTGATGGGCAGAGTGTGCATGCTTCACGGCCTGACTCAACTAAGCACTCTATTCTTAATTTACTGCTAAATTCTCCTTTGGTTTTTAGCTTCATCAAAACTTTTGTATAATAAGAAATATGTCTTGAAATAGAAAATGTAGCCCATTTTTTCCCATCCCGTAAGTTACACCTTGACCTAATGTTTTTATGTATAATAATTATGCTTACTGTTATTCCTTTTCAGGGTTTGCTGAAGATGGCAGTATACAGACTGAATTAGCAAATGTTGGTGAGGTTTATCGATTACAGAGAGAACACACTCCTCTAGAGGGGAATGAAGCACCATCAAGTCCCTTGAGTTTTAAGCTATTGCTAGTAGTACTCCGGGGAATAATTTTGTTATGATAATTATTTGCATGTAGGGCTAAGCATAGTGGGCTATCTAGTCCCATTTGGGGTCTTAGCTGTCATGTGATCAGTAACTGTTAAAGTCACTTTTGCAGTTCATTTTTAAATAGCTATAGCTTTTTAAGGCTTAGCTAGAACTTAACTTTATTTTTTTATTATTCTTTAACACATTTTACACCGATTTTCTATTAATTTGGGTTAATTGTATGACCACAGTGGCTGGCACGAAATTTACCAACCCTAAATAACATAACTTAGTTGAACTTTCATTTATGGCTTAATTTTTATCACTGCTGTTTCCTGTGAGGGCATCGCTAAGCAAAGCATTATGAGCTACTATTTTAGTGTGCTTGATACCTGCTCCTTTTAATCCTTCATGATTTAGAGGATAGTCTGCTTAAGTTATTATGGTAACACTAAAACCTGGTAGAAAACAGAGTACTATACTAATTTTCTTTCTACAAATGTCCATTCATTTTAGAAGAAAAGTAATAGGAGAATCAACTTATTTTCTATTTTAAAACAGTAACACAGGTCAGTCTAATGAGAATATGGATTATGCTTTCCAGGACACGAAAAAAGTGTAAGTCAGTCACTGAGAGCTGGTATCAACTCTTACCTCCCTCTAATTTTCCCCCACTCATCTCTTACTTTGCACTCAATCTATAGACACTTCTCTACCCAGGTAGAGAAGGGGTCAGCTAACTTACTCTGTAAAGGGTCACAAAGTAAATATTTTTGGCTTTCTGGGCCCTAACATCTCTGATGCAACTACCTAACTCTGCCACTATAGCTTGAAAACAGCCATACACAATATGTAAAAAATAAGAGTGGCTGTATTTCAATAAAGCTTTATTCACAGACACTAAAACCTGAATTTCATATAATTTTCACATATCATAAAATAGTATTCTGCTTCCAGGATTTTTTTTCCCCCAACCATTTAAAAATGTAAACACTATTCTTAGTTCACGGGTCATACAAAAACAGGCAGCAAGCTGGATTTGGTGGTGTGCAGACCCCTCATGGAGAGACTTGCTTGTAAGGCAGACATGCAGTAGGTGACTGGCCCTTCTGTACCTCAGTCAACTGCTTCTTTATCTCTAAACCTAAAACCTGACAGGAAATAATTCTTATTCTACTTTTCAGTCATTTGCAAATCACCTTTCTCTCAAAAAAAGACAAGTTATAATTCTTACTTTCAGGTAGTAACTTTGAAAAATTTCAAGAATTGCTGAAAGAAAATACATCTGGATATCAATTACCTTACCAATAAATAATCTTTCATTCCTCTGAAGAATAAAAAATCTAAAGATAAATAAAAACTATCAAAGAAGGTAGCCGATCATGTCCTAAATATTTTTATAATACTCTGTCCTATGTGCCTTGCCAGGAGACTGTAAACCTCATTGTACCCAATAATTATGACAGAAAAGGAAGGAAGGAAGGAAGGAAGGAAGGAAAGAAGGGAGGGAGGGAGGGAGGGAAGAAGGAAAGGAAAGGGGAGGGGAGGGGAAGGGAGGGGAGGGGAGGGGAAGGGAGGGGAGGGGAGGGGAGGAAAAGGAAAAGGAAAGGGAAAACAGAAAAAAGAAAAGAAAAAAAGAGAAGGCATACTTCTGAGCTCAAAATGAAGATTGAATATATCTAGTGAAACTCACCAAGTTGTAAAGATTCATCTAAGAGGAATGCAGAATCTTCCAAAGGCATCTTACACTGTGACAAAATCAGCTTCTAAGTTTCAGCAGCTTTACAGGAAAAACAAAAAACAAAAAACAAAATCTGTAAAACAAGGGCAGCTGTGGAAATAATGTTAACCAAATTCTAAGTAACAATACCGCCAGTATTTTTTCCCATCCACATATACAGCATTAATTGGGGCTTCCTATGTGCCAGTAATAGGGGATGCAGCAATGAACATGTCAGATTCCATCAATTCCTCCGGGAGCTCAGTCTGTAGGCCAACTCCAAATGGGATGAAAGGCTTTAAGAATCATGATGATGTGAAGGGAAAGCATGGCAGAGATACAAACCAGGCTAGTGGGAACTAGTTAGGAAAGGTTTCCTAAAAAAGAGGCAACTAATGCAAGCATGAGTAGGGTCTGACCAAATAAAGCAAGAGGAGAGGGGAGAGAAAGAACAAGTTTCATTAGAAGGGAATGGCATGTTCAAAGGGCCAGATGTAGGAGAGGATAGGGCGTTTGTGTGCAAGTAAAAGAAATCTAGTATGGCTGCTCAGAGTAAGAAAAGGGATGAGAAGGTCATTCTCTGAGATGAGATGGGCAAGGGAGGAAAGTAAGAAGTGAAGCAATTTGCCCTGCATCACTCAGTCACACAGGGCTAACAGGCAGAGACCATTTTAAACTCTCACCACTTGACTGCAATATATTAGCCATTCTGAAGCTCTTCCCAGTCCCCTAGCCTCAAGGGTCTTAGAGGTTGACCCCTGGGAAGGAAGGTGAGTCAAAGTCCTGTGGAGGAGGATCCTTTCAGGGGGCTTTTGCAAAGGCCTGAGGGAAAACTGCCAGCCTCCCTATGAATGGATGAATTGATCAACTGACCATCAGGGGCCCTCCTGCAAAATGATGGGGAAGAAGTCAGTTTCAGCACCATTCTCAGTTACAAATTAATAGTTGCCAAGCATTTTACTATGCGTGAAGTCCAGTTCTAAGTGCTTTACACGTAGTAACTAATTCAATCCTCACAACATCCCTAGGAGGTAGGTGCTTTTATAAGCCTTTATTTCCAGTATGGTTTTATGAAATAACCCAATCATGGTCATTAATTTTTATTAACAATTAAAATTATCAGAAATGTTAACGATACTTACCACAATATTAAAAGCATTTTAATTACCATTAAATCAGAAAAGTACTATTTTAAAGATTAATTAACAAAAACAAGACTTCACAACATTAATTTGGTTATTTCTCTGTTAGAGAAAGAGTTGGAAATTTTGTTTCATGCTCATTCATTCACTTACTATGATAGGTTCTACATATCCAATGATTAGGGGAAAAACACACCAAATTCCTGCCGTCATGGAGTTTCAGTCATTGAACTACAATTGGCAATTATGTTTTTGTAACGTATCCTAAGTTTTTGAATGAATGAAAAATCAACAACCATACAGACAAAATCTGACGCATAGAGGAAAATTAAAACCTGAGGGGAGTGGATTGTGAATAAAAAATATATATACATGTTAAAGAAGGAGGAAGAGAAAGAATAAAAAACTGCTCCACTAAAAAAGGGAACCCTCATGCACTGTTGGTGGGAATGTAAATTGGTGCAGCCATTATGGAAAACAGTATAGAGGTTCCTCCAAAAACTGAAAATAGAACTACAATATGATCCAGCAATTCCACTTCTGGGTATTTATCCAAAGAAAACAAAAACACTAATTTGAAAAGATGTATGTATCCCTATGTTCACTGCAGCATTATTTACAATACCCAAGATACAGAAGCAACTAAGTGTCCTTCAATAGATAAACAGATAACAAAGATGTGGTGTATACACAACACACACACACACACACACACACACACACACACACACACATCGTACTCTACCATAAAAAAGAATTAAATCCTGCCATTTACAACAACGTGGATGGACCTTGAGGATATCATGCTAAGTGAAATAAGTCAGACAAAAAGAAAAAAAAATGATTATGAAGAACCTAGGGGCAGGACAAGAATAAAGACGCAGATGTAGAGAATGGACTTGAGGACACAGGGAGTGGGAAGGGTAAGCTGGGACGAAGTGAGAGAGTAGCATGGACATATATACACTACCAAATGTAAAATAGATAGCTAGTGGGAAGCAGCTGCATGGCACAGGGAGATCAGCTCGGTGCTTTGTGACCACCTAGAGGGGTGGGATGGGGAGGGTGGGAGGGAGACGCAGGAGGGAGGAGATGTGGGGATATATGTACACGTATAGCTGATTCACTTTGTTATGGGGCAGAAACTAACGCACCATTGTGGAGCAATTATACTCCAATTAAGATGTTAAAAAAATAATAATAATACCAATACTGAATTATTTCACTCATATGTGGAATCCAAAAAACAAGAAAAATAAACAAACGAAACAAAACAGAAACAGACTCAGAGAGCCCAAACTGCTGGGAGAAGAGGATGATGGATGAAACAGGTGAAGGGGATTAAGTGGTATAAAACTTCCAGCTATAAACTAAGTCAAGGGGAAGTAATGGGAATACAGTCAGTAATACAGTAACAACTTTGTATAGTGACAGAAGGTAAGTGCACTTGTTCTGATTATTTCATAACATATAAAAATATCTCATCACCATGTTGTATACCTGAAACTAATGTTGTATGTCAAGTATAACTTAATTAAAAAAAAAATCTGTTCCACTGAGGAACACACTCATGAAGAATGAAAAAGAGAAAAGAGAGCACAGCAAAGTACCGGTAATCAGCCCACAATGATGAAGGTCCTTAAGGGACTCAAAACAGTTATAACGGTAAAAAGCAGATGAATATTACACAGTAGAGGATTCAAGACTATAACCTAGTGAAGAAAGATTACACCTTAATCCAGCAGTCTTCACACTAGGGACCAGATGGTTTTAGGGAATCAATTTCCAAATCCTTCATGTCTATAATTACCAACCAGCTACTAGAACTAATATCAAGGTCAGAGCATCATACTGCTTTCTCCTTTCCTACAGTATATTTTGTATCTTCCTTCTTCCAGTTCACAAGAGAAAGATGTATCTCTTACACATCTAAAATTCACTACAATGCATTTCCCTGTAGAAACATCCAGAACACCAAAGGAATAATTTTAAATATTGATATCAAGGGAGTATCCTCTAATGGAAGTACCATATATCCAAGGTGGTCTTGTTTTTCCCTGTCCCATACACCTCTGTTAAGAACAATACATGACATTAAAAAGCAGATATTCTGGCCTGGCCCCAATGCACTGTTAAAATTTCAGGATGTGAGAATAAAAACAACCTTCTGATTAAGAAGCTCATCTGAGAGAATCCAACGAAAACAGTGATGATAAATATTGAAGACAGCTAGAACTTAGTTCATCCGGGTTACAAGCTTGTGGCCAGACTCCTTACATAATTTATATAGAATTATTTAGAACTCAAGATCTGGGAAGCATCTTAAATTAGAATTCAGCATCTGTACTTTCACCATTCTCAGAGAAATGAGAAAGAAATTAGTACATTCTATCAATCACCTGTGTCTTGCGTCTGTGACGTGAAGATATTTTGCATGATTTCAAAGAGTTGAAAAGATCCCTTACTTCAGTTAACATCATATCTTCAAGTAAACGTAACACATACCAAAGTTAAGTTAGTGTTTTATATTTTCTTGAACACTTATGGAGAAACATTTTTATTAACTTTTATGAAAAGAATACTGCACACAGTAAAGCCATATTTTTTAAAAAACTGGGACAAGTCTTTACACTGTCACATTCCATGCATTTCTCTGCTTGTTTTTCATTCCTATATGGACATACTACATATAGATTAGTTTAGCAGGAATATACTGTAAATCCTACTATAAATGATATACTTAACAAAAGCATAAGTGTTTTGTAAACTTCACACTTATTAGTGACCCAACATCTTTTCTTTTTACTATTAATTTCCACTGAAACCAGTCTCATTCTAACATATACATAATATTCATCTATGGATACATAAATTCCATGAAAAGAAAAGTCCCCTCTGAAAAGATACATTTACATCTAGTAATTGTTTAATAATAAAATCAATAATACATTTATGGTATACTTGTAGTAATTATAATTCAAAAAAAAGTTTTTCTGTTAACACTTAGACCATTATGGTCATAATAAACATTCTGAATTTCAATATCTATTCATATTTTTGATGCCCAGAAGCATTCTTCAAGTATTGAAAGAAAGGAATTGCCAACCCAGAATTCTATATCCAGACAAAATATCCTTCAGGAAAGAGAGGGAGATTAAAATATCCACAAATGACAGAAAACTAAGAGAGTGTGTCATCAGTAGACCTGCCCTAAAAAAAGGAATGACTATAGGAAGTTCTTCTAACAGAAAGGAAATGATAAAAGAAGGAATATTGGAAAATCAGGAGGGAAAAACTGGAAAGAGGAAGAATATGGGTAAATACAATACCTTTTCCTTCTCCTAAGTCTTCTATATTATTTTTGATGATTTAAGTAGAAATTATTAACACTGTGTGATACGGTTCTCAATATATAGAGAGAAAATTAGAAATGGAGGGGGTGGGTAAAGGGAGTTAACCAGTAGACTATAATAAGTTACCTACACATAAAGTACCTAGGACAACCACAAAAAAGCTATCCAAAGAGATACAATCAAAACATTATAAATAAATCAGGATGGAATCCTGAAGTGTTCAACTAACCCACAGTCTTCTTTTTCGCTCTCCCACTACTACTGAAAAAGGAGCTGAGTTAATGCACAAGATACTCTATCCCCAGGCAAGACAGGAGTGGAACAAGTTTGAGGACATTGATGAGTCACATGCTCTAAAGGCAGAATTTTCAAAGCATTTATAGTATCAGTTTTGGCATTACTCTCATGCACTGCTGGTGGGAGTAGAAATAGGCGCTGACTTATGGAGGACAATATATTAACAAAATTATAAACGTTCCTACACTTTGGTCCAGCAATACAGGGGGTAAAACAAGCATTTTTTTAAATGAAACGAAATAGAAAAAAAAGTCAAAGTACAGGACACCCAGTAATGGTTAGGTTATTTCCTGAAACTGTTGTTTCAGGTATGTGTTTATTGAGTGTGTAGATACTGGGTCACAACATAAAACATATTTCTTACTATAGGCTGTGGTCAAAGAAGTTTGGAAGCCACTATTTCACCTCAAAAAGGTAGCCTGAGGCATAGGGACAAACTGACACTTGGGAAAGGGAGGGTTCAATGCCTGGATGTGAGTAAGTGAAAGGGAAGAAAGACATATAAGGAGACAAAGCAAACCCAAGGTAGTACGTTACCGAGCTACTAACGAGCTAGGCAGAGCCATGAGAAACATGGCCTCTTTGGGGTGAATGCAGAGGAGATGAGGAAGGGAGAGAATTTATCTGACTGGGGCCAAAGAAGAGACAGAAGCAATCCATCAAAGTTTGTCCCCCAGAGTGTGAATTCCTAAAAGGAATTTCTTGCTTTCCTCAATGACACCATTTTCTTTTTTTTTTTAACTTTTTATTTTATATTGGAGTATAGTTGATTAGCAAAGTTGTATTAGTTTCAGGTATACAACAAAGTGACTCAGTTATACATATATATGCATCTATTCTTTTTCAGATTTTTTTCCCAATTAGGTTGTTACAGAATATTGAGCAGAGTTCCTTGTGCTACACAGTAGGTCCTTGTTGGTTATCCATTTTAAATATAGCAGTGTGTACATGTCAATTCCAAATTCCCCAACTATCCTTCCCCCGCCACTTCCCCCCTGGTAACCATAAGTTCATTTTCTAAGTCTGTGAGTCTGTTCCTATTTTGCAAATAAGTTCATCTGTATAATTTTTTTTAGATTCCACATATAAACAATATCACACAATATTTCTCTTTCTCTGACTTACTTCACTCAGGACAACCATCTCTAGGTCCATCCATGTTGCTGCAAATGTCATTATTTCATTCTTTTTAATGGCTGAGTAATATTCCATTATATATATGTACCACTTCTTCTTTATCCATTTGTCTGTTGATGGACACTTAGGTTGCTTCCATGTCTTGGCTATTGTAAACAGCGTTGCAATGAACACTGGGGTACATGTATCCTTTCGGACCATGTTTTCCTCCAGGTATTATGCCAAGGAGTGGGATTGCATGATCATATGGTAGCTCTATTTTTAGTTTCTTAAGGAACCGCCATACTGTCCTCCATAGCGGCTGCACCAATTTACATTCCCACCAACAGTGTAGGAGGGCTCCCTTCTCTCCACACAGTCTCCAGCATTTTCTGTTTGTGAATTTTTTGATGATAGCCATTTTGACTGGTGTGAGATGATATCTCATTGTAGTTTGGATGTGCATTTCTCTAATAATTAACAATGCTGAACATCTTTTCATGTGCCTCCTGGCCATCTGTATGTCTTCTATGGAGAAATGTCTATTTAGGTCTTCTGCCCATTTTTTGATTGCCTTTTTTTTTTTGATATTGAGCTGCAAAACCTGTTTGTAAACTTTGGAAACTAATCCCTTGTCAGTCACACCATTTGCAAATATTTTCTCCCATTCTGTGGGTTATCTTTTCGTTTTGTTTATGGTTTTCTTCATGGTGCAAAAGCTTTTGAGTTTAATTAGGTCCCATTTGTTTGTTTTTACTTCCATTACTCTGGGAGATGGACCGAAAAAGATATTGCTGTGATTTATGTCAGAGAGTGTTCTGCCTATGTTTTCCTCTAAGACCTTTATAGTGTCCAGTCTCACATTTAGGTCTTTAATCCATTTTGAGTTTATTTTTGTGTATGGTATTAGAGAATGTTCTAATTTCATTTTTTTTACATGCAGCTGTCCAGTTTTCCCAGCACCATTTATTGAAGAGACTGTCTTGCCTCTATTGCATAGTCTTGCCTTCTCTGTCAGAGATTAATTGACCAGAGGTGCATGGGTTTATTTCTGGGCTTTCTATCCTGTTCCATTGATCTATATTTCTATTTTTGTGCCAGTACCATACTGTTTTGATGACTATGGCTTTGTAGTATAAACTGTAAAAAATACAAACACATGGAGGCTAAACAATATGCTACTAAACAACCAATGGATTACTGAAGAAATCAAAAAGGAAAGCAAAAAATAGCTAGAGACAAATGAAAATGAAAGCACAATGATCCAAAACCTATGCGATGCAGCAAAAGCAGTTCTAAGAGGGAATTTTATAGCAATACAATCTTACCCCAGGAAACAAGAAAAATCTAAAATAAACAACCTAACTTTACATCTAGAGCAAATAAAGAAAGAACAAGCAAAGCCTAAAGTTAGTAGAAGGAAAGAAATCATACAGACCGGAGCAGAAATAAATGAAACAGAGACAAAGAAAACAATAGCAAAGTTCAATGAAACTAAAAGCTGATTCTTTGAAAAAATAAACAAAATTGATAAACCTTTGGCTAGACTCATTAAGGAAAAAAAGGGAGAGGACTGAAATCAATAAAATTAGAAATGAAAAAGGAGAAGTTACACCTAACACCACAGAAATAAGAAGAATCATAAGAGACTACTACAAGCAACTGTATGCCAATAAAACAAACAACCTGGAAGAAATGACAAATTCTTAGAAGGTACAATCTCCCAAGACTGAACCAGGAAGAACTAGAAAAAATGGACAGACCAATCACAAGTACTGAAACTGAAACTGTGAGTAAAAACTCCCAACAAACAAAAGTCCAGGACCAGATGGCTTCACGGGTGAATTCGATCAAACATTTACAGAAGAGCTAACACCTATCCTTCTGAAACTGTTCCAAAAAAATTGCAGAGGAAGGAAAATTCTCAAACTTACTCTATGAGGCCACCATCACCCTGATACCAAAACCAGACAAAGACACCACAGAAAAAGGAAATTACAGGCCAATATCACTGATGGACATAGACGCAAGAATCCTCAACAAAGTACTAGCAATCTGAATCCAGCAATACATTAGAAGGATCATACACCATGATCAAGTGGGATTTATTACCAGGGAAGCAAGGATTTTTCAATATCCACAAATCAATCAACGTGATACACCACATCAACAAACTGAAGAATAAAAACCATATGATCTCACTAGATGCAGGAAAAACTTTTGACAAAATTCAACACCCATTTATGACAAAAACTCTCCAGAAAGTGGGCATAGGGGGAACATACCTCAACATAATAAAGGCCATATACAACAAACCTACAGCTAACCTCATACCCAATGGTGAAAAGTTAAAAGCATTCCCTCTAAGATCAGAAACAAGACAAGGATGTCCTCTCTTGCCACTTTTATTCAACATAGATTTGGAAGTCCTAGCTATGGCAATCAAAGAAGAAATAGAAGGAATCCAAACTGGAAAAGAAGAAGTTAAACTGTCACTGTTTGCAGATGACATGATACTGTACATAGAAAATCCTGAAGATGCTACAAAAAAGACTACTAGAGCTCATCAATGAATTTGGTAAAGCTGCAGGTTACAAAATTAATACATAAAAATCTGTTGTATTTCTATACACTAACAACGAAAGATCAGAAAGAGAAATGCAAGAAACAATCCCATTTACCATCACACCAAAAAGAATAAAATACCTACAAATAAACCTACCTAAGGAGACAAAAGACCTGTACTCTGAAAAGTATAAGACGCTGATGAAAGAAATCAAAGGACTCAAACAGATGGAAAGATATACCATGTTCTTGGATTGGAAGAATCAACACTGTCAAAATGATTATACTACCCAAGGCAATCTACAGATTCAATGCAATCCCTATCAAATCAGCAATTTTTCACAGAACTAGAACAAAAAAATATTTTAATTTTTATGGAGACACAAAAGACCCCAAATAGCCAAAGCAATCTTGAGAAAGAAAAACGCAGCTGGAGGAATCTGGCTCCCTGACTTCAGACTCAATGACACCATTTTCTTTGCTTACTTTTTTAAGGTAAATTTTAAATAATGCATGTGGCTTCATTTGTGGTTCACATTATATTTCTATTGGATAATGCAAGTGTAGAGCCTGGAGTGCTACAATTTCTCTTTGCACTCAGCAGCTGATTTGTCAAAGAGATGTGAAACATCTTCTGCTGTGATTTTTCTTCTCTTTGCCATTATGGGCAGAAATGAAAGTTTCAATGAAAACTAAAAGCAGCCTACAAAAATAGTGTCTCCAGGCTTCTTTAATAACTTCTTGAAAGATGATGCAATAACTTGGGCAATACAAAAATCAGACTGAAAAAAATGATGCAATAGCGACAAACCTTTCCATATTCTATCACCCTTCTACACGATGCCATTATTCTTCTACTTTCATGTTATCTTTTAAGGAAAGATAGCAATAACTGGTGAGTCATGATAAAACAAATCTTAAAATGTTGAAACATACAATGTTTACAGGTAAGAGAATATAATTAATGAAAGATAGAGATTTATTCAATTTTTTTAAGTACATTTTGTTTTGTTCTTTAGGAGACCTCAAAGAATAATAATCATGAAATACTAGTTCTTATAAATAGTTGGAATGCTTAAAAAATCAAAAAGTCTAAAATTAAATCCAATGGATACTGATGGTATACTAAGGGTTAATCAAAAATTGTTAAGTAGGGCTTCCCGGGTGGCGGCGCAGTGGTTGGGAGTCCACCTGCCGATGCAGGGGATGCGGGTTCGTGCCCCGGTCCGGGAGGATCCCACATGCCGCGGAGCGGCTGGGCCCGTGAGCCATGGCCGCTGGGCCTGCGCGTCCGGAGCCTGTGCTCCGCGATGGGAGAGGCCACGGCAGTGAGAGGCCTGCGTACCGCAAAAAAAAATTTAAAAAAATTGGTAAGTAAAAGGTAATTGATAAAGCATTTTTCTTGTCTGTCCTATCAAACTATATTTCAAGGTAACCAAAGAGACCTAATTGGTGAGGGGTAGTCCTTCAAAGAATTTTAGCTAATAAGAACAAAAAGAAATTACATAAATAGATGGGCAACAATCATCAATGGATTTTAAAGCCATGAGGAGAAAAAGTGATAGTGAATTGCACAACAGATCATGCTGTCACCAAATGAGTGCAACTGATCAATCTTACCATCTCCAAAAGTGAGACAGACATTATGTACCTCCCAATGTAATGAAATATGTAGTATATAGTACTATTTATAAAATGTTCTTGTGTACAAGAGTCATGCTGGAATCTATCAAACCTTTATATCGTATATTCTTAACAGCAGCAATGTCACACCCAGGGGTGAAAAATATCTTCCATAGTAGTATATTAAAATGGTTTCTTGCTCTCCAAAGCACAGTGCTATATCTATTCTTGGGTTTCAGAGAGCAGACAATAAAGGAAAAAAAAATGTCTAAAAAGGGCCTTTAAAGGAGTAAGAAAAAAAAAAAGAAAAGAAAAGGTTGAGAAACACTGCTTTAGAGCAAACTTTCAGTTTAAATTAATACAGAAAATGAATAAGTAAAATGACATCAGGAAGAAGCAATCAGATAAATCTAGAATGTGAAATATTATACAGAACAACTGACCTAGTTTCTTCAACATGGAGGGAAAAGGGGATAGGGGGTTGTCAACTGTCCTAAATTTTTAAAAGCCTCAGAGCCTTTAGTTTCAGAAATATTTACATTTACATTTAGAAATATTTACAATGAATTATATGTGGAATATGCTTCAAATAGCTCTAGGAGAGGGTACATGGGTGAGGGTATGGACGAAACAAGACAGGTTCTGAGTTGATAGTTATTAAAGCTGGGTGATCGGTAGATTATTCTAATCTGTATACTGTTGTATATGTTTTCCATTACAACAAAGTATGTGTTATTTGAGGAAGATTTTTCATTGTTAAGAAATTGGAGCATTACTGTGTAATACATACTTGTGGCAAACATTTTCTATCAAAGGTGATCTACAAACTGATAACACTCTTCTTCCAAATAAATTGTTCTCTTAAAAAAAAAAAAACTCAAGGGCTTCTCTGGTGGCGCAGTGGTTGGGAGTCCGCCTGCCAATGCAGGGGACGTGGGTTCGTGCCCCGGTCTGGGAGGATCCCACATGCCGCGGAGCGGCTGGGTCTGTATGCCATGGCCGCTGGGCCTGCGCGTCCGGAGCCTGTGCTCCGCAACGGGAGAGGCCACAACAGTGAGAGGCCCGCGTACCGCAAAAGAAAAAAAAAAAAAGGGACTCAAGAAACATTACAACCAATTGTTAGTACCTCATTTGAATCCTGATTCAGACAATATCAAAAGTATTTTTGAAACAATTGAGAAAAATCTGAATAAGGACTAGGCATTATATGATATTAAGAAATTATGGTTAATTTGGTTAGATGTAGTAATGATACTGAGTTTATGTAAGAAAATATCCTTATTTTTTAAAGAAGCATAATTACTTAGGGGTGAAGTGACAATTTCTTTCATTCTTTTCATTCTTTCTTTCTTTCTTTCTTTCTCTTTCTTTCTTTCTTTCTTTCTTTCTTTCAAGAAAACCTGAAGAATGAAAGAGATAATGACAAACACTCAGTTTTGCCTCTCTTCCCTTTGGAAAGCCTACTGGTAAGACAGCACAGAAGGACAAGAAGTAAGATCTATAAAACAATGAAAACATTGGAGAAGGAAGTTATGAAGAGATGAAATGATACAGTAGATTTCTGGAGAGCAGAAAGCAGATCCAAGTGTATTAACAGGTTAAGCACATGCAAAATTCACACATAAAGGGATTACAGTGGAGTTCTGAGTCAACTGTCCTGAGACTCTAGGCTCTAGAGTTAGCAGATACAGAGGCTGAATACAAGTGACCTAGGAAAAAGCTTTACCTGTCTCCTTTCTCTGCACCCCTTCCCTGGCTAAGCAAGGCCAGCATCACACCTAGGCCCAAAACTGCACCACTTTTTTCTAAAGAAATCTAGCAGAAATTTAGCAAACTGCTCAGAAAGAAACTAAATGGATGTTAGTGTCCACAGAGCTCGTGTCAATATGACAACCGGAAAGCTCCTGAAAATAGCAATAGGTTCCCTGCTCTTAGGCTCTAAACCTAAACTTGCCAGCAGACAAGACACTCCATCTATGTACAAAGAATCACCAACCAGTCTTTTCAAACAGAGATGGCAATTGGAAAAAAAATCCACCTATACAACGAGAAAAAAACCCCACCATAGCTACCTAAAATAATCAAGATAATCCGGTAGCAATATACATGAACCAACAATAATAATTTCTAGTCATATGAGGAACAACCGCAGCTAGAAGAAGACCAAGATAAGTAAGTAGATCAACTAACCCCAGAAGACTCATACATTATTCAGGGTACAGAAGAAAAGAATAAAAAACAAAATATCTTTAAGATACTCCTAAAGACACTGCATTCAATACAACAAAAACAGAATGTTACATATTAAACAAACAATGACACGGATTTTACTACACCAAGAACTGTTATAAACGCTTTACAAATATGAACTCCTTTGCCCACAAAGTAGTTACAATCCTAATTTTGTAGTTCAGAAACAGCACAGAGAGGTTAAATAACTTACCCAAGGTCACATGGTTATTAAGTGATGGAGCTGGGAACTTAACTCACACAGTCTGGCAGTCTAGGTCCATTGTATATGCTTTAAACTACTATACCATGTTGTCTCTTGAAATGATATGAACAAAAAATAAGCAAAGCTACTGGAATACTTACAATCTGGTTACAGACATTCACAGAAAAGTAGGAACATATAGTTGAAGAAACCTGTCAGAATACAGAATAAAAAGGCAATGATAGAAAACATGAGAAGAGATAAAAGACATAAGGATCAAACCAGAAAGCCAAAATTCTGCTGGTGAGCATTCCAAAGTGGGAGAACATAGAAAACCAAGAAATATTACCAAAAAAATAATGGAGAACATTTCCCATACCTGGAGGGAGACATCTGCATTTCAACTGAAAGGGCCTACCTACCCCAGAGAGTTCAGATAGAATAATAAGAACAACTCATACCTAGACATGTTAACTATAAAATTCCAGAACTACAAAGACAAAGATAAGATACTAAAGCTTCCAAAGACAAGGGGAAAGGGTCATTAAAAAGTAACAAGACTCAAGAGTAGCACCAGACTTCCTACCATCTTGATCTAAAACACAACAGAGCAAAAACCCATAAGTTCTAAAGGAATTTAATCTGAATCTAAATTTCTACACCCAAACTATCAAGCAATTATGAATGAGGCGAAAAAGCCATGTTCAGGCATGCAAGAATGTTTACATCTTAAGTACCCTGTAAACTGAAGTTAATTTAGAATATACTCCAGCAAAAAGGAGAATGCCATAAAAGACAAAGATGTGATATCTAAGAGACAGTAAGTCTAACCCAGAAATGCAGTGAAGGAGTATCTCAGAATGACAGAAATACAGCAGGCTTCCAACCCATGAAGACTGAAGGAGAAAGTAGGACAACTCTAAAAGGCATGTCTCCAGGAAAACCAGGGATTCCATCCAACAAATAACAGATATTGTGATTCAAGCAGGAAACATTTTGACCAAGAAAAAAAAGGCAATTACAGACTGTAGGGGGGAAAGATGAACAATATTAAGCAAACTAATCAGAATATAAAGTCAGAATATAAGGCAAACTAGTGGCATGACTGTGGAAAAAAAACTTATGAACTGTAAGTAAAGATAACCAACCTTACCTTGATATCACATATTTTATTTTTTGAGTTCCATTATCATAACTTTGTACCCATGGAAAATGAATAGCTCAATGATTAACTGTAATTTATTTTGTTCAGCTTTTAGAATCAACCTACCGAAAAGACTGAATGTCTTAAATCTCATTACATAACAGAACGTAAATGTTATGTGATCAACCTGGTCAAACACAAAAGAAAAGGTAAAATGGAAGTGAAGGAGTAGAAAAGACAAGATGGAGAAATGGATAAAGGCCCTACTATCCTTATCTTACACAGTAGGGATTTAAAATATAATGTCTAAGAAACATTTTATTTACAGTTGCAAAGATCCTAATAAAAGAACTAATTACAATGTTTCAAACTTTGGGATGAAGAGATATGAGAGATTAAGGACAGCATAAGTGAATTAAATCCTCATCTTAGAAGAATCGAGAATAATTTAAAGTCAATTAATCAAGAAATAAAAGCAGATCCCAACAAAGAAAAGTCTGGGACCAGATGGCTTCATGGGAAAAGTCTCCAAAACATTTAAAGAAGAATTAACACCAATCCTCCTCAAACTCTTCCAAGTAATTAAATAGGAGGGAACATTTCCAACTCATTTCATGATGCCAGCATTACCCTGATAGCAAAACCAGAAAAAGACACAACAAGAAAACTACAGACTAATATTCCTGATGAATAATGATGCAAAAATCCTCAACAAAATACTAACAAGCCAAATTCAATAGCACATTAAATGTATTATATACCATGATCAGGTGGAATGCAAGGATGATTCAAAACATTAAAATTAATCAGTGTCATATACCACATTAAAAGAATGAAGGGGAAGGAAATACCTCAATTGATGAAGAAAAAGCATCTGACAAAATTAAACACTCTTTCATAATAAAAACACTAAACTAGAAACAGAAATAAACCACCTCAACATAATAAAAGCCATATATGAAAAGATCACAGCTAACATCATACTCAACAATGAAAACTGAAAGCTTTTCCTCCAAGATTATGGACAAATCAAGGATGCCTACTCACATCACTTATATTCAACATTGTGCTCAAAGTCTTAGCTAAAGCAATTAGGCAAGAAAAAAAGTCATCCAAATATGGAAGGAAGCAGCAAAAAATTTCCTCTGTTCACAGATCACATATGTAGAAAATATCTATTCAGTAATAATTGATATGTTTTTATCTTTCATTCTAGTAATGTGGTGTACACATTGATTGATTTGTGTATACTGAACCATCCCTGCATCCTGGAGATAAATCTAACTTGATCATGGTGTCTGATTCTTTTAATGTGCTGCTGAATTCAGTTTACTAGTAGAGTTTGTTGATAATTTTTGCACCTACATTCCTCAAGGATTTTGGCCTGTAGTTTTCTTTTCTTGTAGTATGCTAATCTGGCTTTGGTATCGAGTGTTCCTTCTTCTTCAATTTTTTGGAAGGGTTTAAGAAGGATTGGTGTTAAGTATTCTTTAAATGTTTGGTGGAACGTTTCACCAGTGAAACCATCTGGTCCTGGCTCTTCTTTGCTGCAAGGCTTTTGGTTACTGTTCCAATCTCCTTATCCATTATTGGTCTGTTCAAATTTTCTACTTCTTCATGATTCAGTCTTGGTAGGTTGTAGGTTTCTAGGAATTTATCCATTTCTTCTAGATTAACCAATTTGTTGGCATGATTGTTCATAGTAGTCTCCTATTTTCCTTTGTATTTCTGTCATGTCAGTTGTAATGTCTCCTCTTTCAGTTCTGATTTTTTTTTGAATTTTTTTTTTATACAGCAGGTTTTTATTAGTTACCTGTTTTATACATATTGGTGTATAAATGTCAGTCCCAATCTCCCAATTCATCCCACCACCACCACCCCCCCCGTCACTTTCCCCCCTTGGTGCCCATACGTTTGTTCTCTACATCTGTTTCTGATTTTGAGTCTTTTTTCTTTAGTCCAGCTAAAGATTTGTCCATGTTATCTTCTCAAAAAAAAAAAAAAAAAAAAAAAGACAAACAAAAAACAGCCACTAGTTTCATTTATCTCTTATATTGTTTTCCTGGTCTCTTTATTTCTGTGCTAATCTTTGTTGTTTCCTTCCTTCTGCTAACTGCTTTAAATGTTTTGGAGCATTTTCCTTTGAAGCCATCTGGTCCCAGGCTTTTCCCTTCTAGTTCCTTGAGGTGTAGTTCGGTTGTTTATTTGTGATCTTCCCCCCATCCCTGAATCTAGACATTTATTGCTATGAAATTCCCTGTTAAACTGCTTTTGCCGCATACCATCTGTTTTGGTATGTTGTATTTCCATTTTTGTTTCTTTCAAGGTATTTTTTAATTTCCCTTTTGATTTCTTCTTTAACTGATTGGCTGTTTAGGAGTGTGTTATTTAATTTCCACACAATTGTTAATTTTTCAATTTTCCTCTTATTGATTTCAAGTTTAACACCATTGTATGGAAAAGACAGGTGGTACAATAACAATCTTCTTATGTTTGCTAAGGCTTGTTTTGTGACCTAACATATGATCTATCTGCAGAGTTTCCATGTACACTTGAGAATACGTATTCTGCTGCTGTTGGGTGGAATGTTCTGTATATGTGTTAGGTCTATTTGGTCTAAGGTATATTTCACATCCAGTGTTTTCCTTCATTCTTCTAGATGACCTATCCATTGCTGAAAAGTGGAGGTACTGAGGTCCCCTACTATTACTTAATTGTTGTCAATTTCTCCCTTAAGATCTGTTCGTATTTGCTTAATATTTTTAGGTGCTCCAATGTTGGGTGCATATATATCTGCAATTGTTATATCCTCTTGATGAATCAATCCCTTTTTCATTGTATAATGACAGTCTTTGCCCCTTGTTATCGTTTTTGATTTAAAGTCTATTTTGTCTGATATAAGGTTAGCTACCCCTGCTCTCTTTGGTCTCCAACTGCATGGAATATCTTTTTCCATTCCTTCCCTTTGAGCCTACATGTATCCTTAAGGTGAAATGAGTTTCTTATAGGCAGCATATAGTTGATCTTGTTTTTTAATCCAGGCAGCTACTCCATGAGTTTTGACTGGAAAATTTTATCCATTTACATTTAAAGTAATTATTGATAGGTAAGAATTTTCTCATGCCATTTTATTAAATGTTTTCTGCCTGCTTTGTAGTTCCCCTGTTCCTTTCTCCATCTTGTGATGTCTTTGTGAACTGATGATTTTCCATAGTGGTATGCTTTGACTCCCTTCTCTTTATCTTTTGTCTATCTACTGCAGGTTTTGTTTTATGATTATCATGAGGCTTATATAAAACGTCTTCTAGCTATAACAGTCTACTTTAGGCTATCAACTTAGATCATATACAAGAACTCTAATCTTTTACTTTATGCTTTTGATGTCACAGTTTACCTCTTTTAACATTGTGCATCCATTAACAAATTACTGTAGCTATAGTTACCTTTTTTAATATTTATTTATTTGGCTGTGTTGGGTCTTAGTTGCAGCATGTGGGATCTTCATCACAGCATGCAGGATCTTTAGTTGCAACATGTGGGATCTTTAGTTGCGGCAATGTGGGATCTTTAGTTGCAGTATGTGAACTCTTAATTGCAGCATGTGGGATCTAGTTCCCTGACCAGGGATTGAACCTGGGTCCCCTGTATTGGGAGCATGGAGTCTTAGCCACTGGACCACCAGGGAAGTCCCATAGCTATAGTTACTTTTAACACAGTTGTCCTTTAAACCTTTATATTAGAGTTAAGTGATTAACTTAACCACCATGTTACTCTCAATACTGTCATATTATCTAATACTCTAAATTTGATTACATACTTACCTTTACCAGTATGTTTTATATTTCCATATGTTTTCATGTTACTAATTAGCATCCTTTGCTTTCAGCCTGAAGAACTCCTTTCACCATTTCTCATAAGGCAGATCTAGTAGTGATGAATACCCCCAGCTTTTGTTTGGGAAAGTATCTCTCCTTCATGTATATAAAACAATTTTGCTGGGTAAAGTATTCTTGATTGGCAGTTTTCTTCTTTGGGCACTTTGAATATATCATCCCCCGTACTCCTGGTCTGCAAAGTTTCTGCTGATAGCCTTATTCTGTTGATAGCCTTATGGGGGGTTCCCTTATACGGGAAGAATTTTTTTTATCTTGCTGCTTTTAAAATGTGCTGGATTTTACAGAGTTGTATTATAACATGTCTTGGAGAAGATCATTTTGGGGTGGCCTATTAGCTTCAACCCTCATGAACTTGGATATCCAAATCTCTCCCCAGATTTGGGAACTTCTCAGCCATTATTTCTTTAAATTAGCTTTATGCTTCTTTCTCCCTCTCTTCTCCTCTGGGATTCCAATAACTAGTAGATTGTTTCTTTTAATGGCATTCCATTATTTACACAGGCTTTCTTCACACTTTCTCATTCTCTTTTCTTTTCGTTTCTCTGATTGGATGGTTTCAAATGACCTGTCTCCTCATCCATTATTTCTTTCTTCTGCTTGGTCAAATCTGCAGTTGAAGATTTCTAAGAAATCTTCAGTTCAGTAATTGTATTCTTCAACTCTAGGATTTCTGTGTTTTTTTAATAATGGTTTCCAATTTCTTTGTTAAACTTCTCATTTTGTTCACTCATTGTTTTCCTACTTTCATTTACTTGTATGTATTCCTTTAATAGTTCAGTGAATTTCTTCAAGAGGATTATTCTCAATTCTTTGCCAAATAGTTCACAGATCTCTTCCTTCGGGGGCAGTCATTGGAATGGAATTTTGTTAGTTTCCTTTGATGGTGTCATGTTTCCCTGATGATTCATGATCCTTGTGGCTTACACTAGAGTCTGCACATTTGAGAAAATGAGCACCTCTTCTAGTCTTTACAAGATGCTTCAGCAGGAAGTCCTTCACCAGTCAGCCCATCCAGAGATTCTGGGTGACACATAAGGTGGTTTCCACAGGGAAGTTTACTGCTGGAGCCATGGGGTGGGCAGGTGTGATGCCTGGGTCAACAGGTGGGCAGGCCAGATGCTTGCATATCAGGGATCATCCTGGTGCCTGGGTACAAGAGGGAGGACCTGATTCAGGGCCCACAGAAGCCAGTCTGGAGTCTAGTTCCACATGGGCCAGACTTGAGCTGGGGTGTGTCAGGGACCTGTGGTCATGGTAGTTGTCCAGGTGCTGAGCCCAGGGGCCACAGAGGCAGTTGGTGCTGGGATGTGCCATGACCTGGGTTCATGGGAAACTGCCAGTAGCCTGGTGCTATGGAAGATGCCCAGGGTCATGGAAGGCAGCTGGTGCTGAGGTGAATCAGGAGCCTGCTGAGGGCCTGGTGCCACAGTAGTTGACCAGCAGCAAAGTAACCCTGTAGCCTGGGTTCACAGGAGCTGGCTAGTGCTACAATGGATCAGGGGACTGGGTTTGTTGGAATTCTCATGACCTGGAGCTGAGGAGTCACAGGAGCTGCCTGGGGCCACTGGAGCTGACAGACACTAGGTAGAGATGGGACCTGGGTTTGCAGGAGCAAAGTTGACGTTTTGGCAAGGGATGAGTGTTAGGAATCCCTATGCTGCCAATTTGGTCTGATGATGAAATCTCACATACTACTGCTAATCTTTAATAATTAAAGATTTTAGAAACTTAAAAATAAAGTTCTGAACATATGGTTTAAATCTTACTACTTAAATAAAATGTGTTTGACCAACTAAAGTTGTCAGAGCATTAATTTTCTTAACTGGATGATTAGCAGACTATTATGAGTGAGAACTCTCAACTGACACAAACCAGAGAATTTACATTTGGGCAGCTAAGTTATAATGTGGAATATTACTCCCACTTACAGTTTAATATTCCCGTGGTGTGAAAGTTAATCTCAAACTCCTTAAGGAGCTTAGAGTCTAACTGGATTATATACAACTAAATATTCTTTTAGATAGGAAGATAAATTGCAAGACTATCGTTATATACAATAATGTTAAAGTATTTGCTAAATATGAATAAATATACATAAAAATATGGATACATCAGTTGTTTCTGCATTTACCTATGCTCAAAAACTACTGAGTATATACTATGGCCAGGTGTTTTAGGTACCAGGGCTGTATGACTGAACAAAACAAAGTCCCTACAATTAGAAACTATGACTTATGTTGGTAATATAATATTTTCATCTTTATTCTTATAATATCTACGGAAAGCACTCACTAGTAACACCTTTAGAGAATTTTAAAATGTCAGGGCCTTCAAAAAATAAAGGTAGTGAGAGGCAGAGTGAGCCTAGCCTAAGGAAGAAGAGATACTCTCCTCTAAACATATACAGGCATATGGCTTGATGAGAGTTGAAAGAATAGAATAAACACTTGTTTCAGGTTGGGTATGGTTCCTGTGGTGCCATTAGACTCTTGCTGTATACTGTAAACCACATGATTATAATAATTATTTTAGGGCTGGTAATCACAATGTAGTACAACCTAGGGTAAGTGACACACACATTTATAGAACGTTTCATTACTATTGGATCTTTTAAAACATGCATTAATGTTTTAGAACAAAGACAAACAAGAAAATGTCAAAGATTTATTGAAAAGCAAAGTTTTAGATTGTGTCTAGAAGTCAGTAGATAAGTTCCCAATCTCCTACACCTTCAGCAAGTACTTTGTAATTGATTTAAGTATAACCATAAAGATCTTTAATTATTAAAATGATGTAAATTACATTCCAAGGAAGAAAAAATCTTAATATTATTTCTAAAATACTGAATTTTTAAATGTTGAAAAAGTATTTGGAGACCAAGATTTTATTGCTATAAAGATAAATTACTAACACCATATTCCGTAAATCTTCCACTACACTGGGGATTTGCTTTCGGTCTTTTTGATGATTTGCTGTGTAATGCTGTTCCTCTAAGCTAAGTGTTTAGATTTAATCCCTATACGTTTAATTTTCTTATGTGTAAAGTTCCTTGAATTATCAAACTACAATATACTGACAGTTTCAGAGTGTCAAGCTGTAAAAACTGGCTTGGCCAGTCAATTTGGGAAACCGGAAAACAAATATTATACACATTCAACAAATGACACTGTGAACTAGTCTGCCTATATACGTTTTCAAGTAATATTAAATCACAGGGCAAAACTTCTTTCTCTTTTGCCCTAAACCTTATCTATAGTCCCTCTCTCATAGTGAATATGCAAAAAGATGTAATAATATTCTGAAAATAGCTAATAACTACAGCAACAGGTTGTGAATAAATAAAGCAATATAAAGTGGCATCTTAAATAATAACCAATACCTTCACTATATAAGCAGTAAAATTTTCATATAGTTATTTGCCAAATGTCCTTGTTAAAGATGTCACTCTTTACTTATATTTAAAATATTCCCTAGAAATTAAAGAGAAATTACCTTTGAAATATATCATAAGTCCTCAGGGGCTGTGAGTATAAGCTTTGATTTTTATTTCCTGACCCAAGTAAGTGCCCTTTTGTTGTCTGAAAGATGTTTATTTAGATTAAAATCTTAAAGTACTCCAAATATTTTATATGAATCTTTTACTCACTACTGAAATCAAATTAACTATTTCATCAATTAAAGATAAGTAGTATATGACCAAAGTCACAGAAAGCTGCCTGCTATCTTCATTTGTAAATGGAAGAGAAGACTGGCAACTGGTGCCTGAAAATTTTTTTAATACTTTCAGTATAAATTAATTTTAATCAAATATCAAAAAAAAACTAGAGCATTTTTTACTTTATGCAAAGGAATAAAGTTACACTTAACAGTTACTGGATAAGAAGCTATTGTGCAAAGACAGTTTATAAGTTTTTATTTTGTTTGTATATCCTGTTAGTCTCGTAAAACTTGCATATTATTGATGTAATACATGCACATGGTTTTAAAAAAACAAATAGTAAAAAACTGCAGTCCTGTTCGCTAGAAGCATTCACTTTTCTCTATGTGTCTGTAGTTTTTATATTTATCTCTGTAATTATATATAACATGTCTGTATTTCTTGACTAACTTCAAATTATGTCTACTGACTCCTTACCATGAAACAGGAAGATTTAATTCACATATACTGTCTTCAATCTGCTTTCTTCTCTCCTCATTCTAATGGCAATCAATCCTATTTGAGCACTTGATATGTAGTTAGTAAGACTGAGAAACTGCATTTTAAATTTTACTCAACTTTAATGAATTTAAATTGCTAGATGTAGCTAGTGGCTATCATATTAGATGGGCAGTTCTAAATTATTCCTACCTTTAGGAATGTACAAAAGTTTTCTTTACGATCTAGTACTATAATCAATTTTTGTATATGTTCTATAAATGCTTGGAAAGAAGGTATAGTCTCTATTTTCAAGGTAGGATTCAGTTTATCCATCAAATTTTGCTTATTAATTGGGATATTTGATTGTTCTATAGCCTTAATTTTTTGTTCACTTGATACACTTTGGTCTAAGAGAGATCCATTAAAGTCCACCAGTAAAGTTTTTCTGAATAACTTTCCAGGATCACTTTTACTTTTGAATATTAATGCTCTACTATTTTTGCAGGTATATTTGGTATTTCTTCATTGTAAATTATAAACTTTACAATCAAAATACCCATTAATGTCTCATTTAATTCCATCTTTTCTCCATATTTACATTTTACAGATAGTTCTGTTATTTTAATAAGGTTTTTATTAAAATAATACTTTTATAATCATATCATATGTATTGAAGTCCATCTTCCATTTCTTCATGTTACCTATTAGTTCTCTACTATAAGCTATGTTAAGATGTTACACTTTCTCATCACCAGATTTCAACCAAAAACATGATATTTCTTATGGTTTACCTTTCTGCTGTTAGATATACTTCTATCACTACACTTGTTGATTTTAAATGCTATGGACTTCTAGTTACTACACAGGAGGCAACTAGCATACTTAGCACACTTATTCAAGCTCCCACCTTCTTTCCCCTTTTCCTTCTGAATTGTTAGTTGTTTCATTATTAGGGTATAGAGCAGACTACGGTCTGCTTAAATATGAATTTCTCAGTGAAGACCTTTCTGTCCACACAATTAAAACTTATAAATCCCTCTGTCCCCGCCCCAACACTCCAGCCCCCTCCCCTGATTTGTTTTCCTCCATAGTATTAATCACCATCTAACATACATTTAAGTTAAGAGTTCCTCATCTGGTTTCCCCCAGTTGGAATGTAAGCTTCCCAAGGGCAGGCCTTTTTGCATTCTTTGTTCACTGCTGTAACACCAGCAACTAGAACAGTGCCTGGCACACAGTAGATGTTCACTAGGTACTTGCTGAACAAATAGGATAAAGTCCACTACTAAAAGTATATTCAAAAACTGTTAAAAAGCTTTACTGAGAGAAATTAAAGGCCTAAATGAATACAGAAGTATATTATGTTTATGGTATTGGAGGACTTCCATTACCAGATTTAAAGCTACAGTAATCAAGACTTTGAGGTACTGATGTAAAGATAAGTATAAAGTTCACTATATAAAATAGAGTTCAAAAAAAGACCCACACACATATGATTAATTGATTTTTGACAAAAGTGACAAGGTAATTCAGTGGAGAAAAAGAACAGTCTCTCAACAAATGGTGCTACAACAACTGTATATCTATGTGGAAAAAAAATTTTTTAAGAATCTCAACCCTTTTTCATATCATATATAAAAATCAACTGAAATGAATCATATACTTCAAAGTAGACAAACATTTCTTAGGACACAAAAATATGAAGAATAAAAGAATTAATCAATTGGATTTCATCAAAATTTAAAACTTTGCTCTTCAGATACCATTAAGAAAATGTAAAGGGCAGCCATAGATTGGGAGATCAAATTTTCACAATCCTAATATCTGATAAAAGCCTCATATCAGAATATATTTACAAAAACAAAAACAAACCTCTTACATCTCAGTAAATGAGTAAACAACCCAATTTTTTAAATGGGTAAAAGATCTGAGCAGACACTTCACAAGAGAAAATATATGAATGACCAATAAGCACACATAAACATGCTCAATATCATGTCATTAGGGAAATGCAAATTAAAACCACAATGATTTAACATTACATACCCACTAGAATGGCAGAAATTCAAAAACGCTGACAATACCAAGTGTTAGCAAGAATGCAGACCAACTGAAAATCTCACTGCTGAAGGGAATGTAAAACGGTAAAACCACTTTAGAAAACGGTTCATCAGTGTCTTATGAAGTTAAACATATAATTACCATACAGCCCAGCAATTCTATTCCTACATATCTGCCCAAGCGAAGTGAAAACACATGTCCACAAATGTTTAGCAGTTTTGTTTATAATAGCCAAAAACTGGAAGCAATCCAAAAGTCCAACAACTAATAATTATAAACCAACTATGCCATATCTCATACAATGGAAAAGTATTCAGAAATAAAAAGAGAAAACCACTAACACAGATGAGTATCAAAAGCATTATGCTAAGTGCAAGCTAGACCCTGAAGACCATATACTGTAGTATCCCATTTATATCATATTGTATAAAAGGCGAAATTGTATTAACAGAAAACAGATTGGTGGTTGCCAGGGAGAGAGAACTTTTCAGGTTGACAGGAATTTTCTGTATCTTGATTGTGGTAGTGGTTACAAAAATGTATATGTCCGTCAAAATTCAACATGTATACTTACAATGGATGAGTTTTAACATATATAAATTATACCTCAATAAATCTGATTTTTAGAAAGTATACTAGGTCAAAAACTAAAACCCACCTACCTAAAACCCAAAAGAATACTTAATACAAAATTGCTCAGGAAAATTGAGTATTATGTGAAGCTTCTAAAAACCAGTAAGGAGTTGTCCACATCCAAGTAGGATGAAACAGTTTGCAGTGGGTCAATATTCTTCTTGAGAACAACTAGAAAAGCTAAATAAATTACAAAAAAACATATTTTTAAAGGCAGCGTATAGCTGTCTTTAAAACATGGGGGACAAGAAGGTCTACCACTCCAGAGAAGGGGTATCTTTTAAAGTTGTTTAGATGATCTGCAGTTGCTTTCCCTGGGGTTATTTCCAGATTATGGGCTGAATGTGAAGGCTGAAAACTTGAGATTTGGCCTGTACAAAACGTTGCTGCTGAGGAACCAAGAAACCAGGAGTGCTTTTGGTGTTCACACAAGGCTGGAGTAACAAAAATGGGAAACTGCAGGGACCTCAAGCTCAAGGCCAATATCTCTCACAGGACATTTGCTTATTTTAAAACAGTACAGGGTAAGAGGCTAAATAATAATTGAAAAACTTTGAAAAGCAAAGTGAAATTTTCCACTTTGGCTCTGCTAAGGGGATAAAGACCCTTTGAAACGAAATGAAAGGCTTTGAAATGAAAGTCCTGGAAAACCACACCCTACAAACAAAGGAAAGAAGAAGAAGAATACCACCAAACTACTCAAATAGCAACCTAGCCTCTGTATAAATTAAGGTGACTGGCTCCCTAGTCTATCTGCCTAGAAGAAAAGGTAAACACCCTCTGGCAGAACATACTTGATGATGCTTGCTTTATTTTGTTTTTTAATTCACAATGTCTGGCATTCAATCAAAAATTACAAGACATAAACAAAAACAATCAACCAACTTGACCTAATTGATATTTACAGAACACTCCACCCAACAACAACAGAATCCACATTCTTTTCAAGTGCACATGGAGCATTTACTAAGACATCATATTCTGGGCCATAAAACAAATCAATAAGTTGAAAAGGATCCAAGTCATAAAAGTATATTCTCTCATCACAAGAGAATTAACTTAAAAATAATAGATCTCTGGAAAACCCTCAAATTCCTGGAAACTAAATAATATACTTCTAAATAATCTCGAGGCCAAAGAAGACATCAAAAAGTAAATTAAAAAGTACTCTGAGCTGGATGAAAATGAAAAACATATATATATTAAAATTTGTAAGCAATATTTAGAGGGAAATTTGTAGCACACATATAGCGGGGGAAAAGGTCACAGATTAATGACCTCAGCTTCTACCTTAAGAAACTAGAAAAAGAAAACAAACCTAAAGTAAGTTAAAGAAAGGAATTAATAAAGATCAGAGCAGAAATAAGGCAACAAAAAGCAGGAGAACTAGAGGAAATCAGTTAAACCAAAAGCTGATCCTTTGAGAATCTTAATAAAGTTAATAAATCTCAAGCCAGACTGATCAGGGAAAAAAGAGAGAAGACAAAATTTCCCAATATCAGGAATGACACCAAATCTCTGCAGATTATACAGATATTAGACTCATGATATATTCTATAGCTATTTAAAGGATAATAAGAGAATATTATAAACAACTTTACTAATTCAACAACTTAGATGAAATGGACAAGTTCTTTGAAAAACCTAGCAACATATGAAGTGACAGAACCACACAAACACATGAAAAACAACAGAAAAACAATATACGTAGACCAATGGTTGATGCAGTTACTGAAATTAATAACAAGCATTTAATCAGTATGTTCAAGAGACTTAAAGTCTATTAAAAATGTATAAAATAGGATCAAATGGATGTTTTAGAACTCAAAGTTTCAATGTAAAATTAAGAACACAATAGATTGGCTTGGAGAAAAAGTAAGATAGTTGTTGGTATACTATAAGATAGGTCATTATAAGATACCCAAACTGAAATATATAGAGAAAAAAATTTTTAAGAGACATGTGAAACATGATGACAGGGTGTAATAAATGTTTAAATTAAAATCCATAAAGGAGGAGGGGGCAGAAGCAATAACTGAAGATGTAATGACAGAGAATTTTCCAAACTAAAGGCACCAAGCTACAGATTCAAAAAAGCTCTATGAACATAAAGCAAATACAAAGAAAAACACACCTCAACACATCATAGTCAAACTGCTAAAAAACTATGACAGCAAAGAAGGCATTTTGAGAAGTCTTTTGAAAAAAATAAAAGAATTATTAGCAAGACTATAAGCTGACACATTACCTTCAATAAGACTTTAACAGAAAGCCATAAGACAATGAAATAACTACTGACATAGAATTCTATACCCAGTGAAAATATAACTCAAAAAAAGGTGAAATTAAGATGTTTTCAGATAAACAAAAATGGAGAAATTCACTGTCAGTAGGTAGACTGGTATTAAAATACATACTACTAAAGGAAGCTATTCAGACAGAAGGAAAATGATCCCAGACAGAAACAGAAATGAGGGAAGGAAGAACCCTGGAAAGGGTAAACATGAACAAAAATTGACTGTCCAAAACCATACTATCTTGTGGAGTTTAAAATATGTATAAATAAAATACAGAACAATAACAAAGCAAAAAGGTTGGAGTATGAGTTAACGTGTAAGAAGGTGTCATTATTGGGGAATGGTAAAAGTAATAATTTGTATTATCTGTATTATATGTAATTTGTATTGTAAATATGCTTGTTTTAACCTCTAGAATAACCACTAAAGGTATAATGAAAGAATATATAACTAACAAATTAATAGGAGGAAAAACAGGAAAAAAAATTAGATAAACACCAAAAAAAGCAAAATAGGAGGGATAAAAAGGAATGCAAAACAGATGACTCAAAGAAAAGTCAAAGTTGATGGTGGTTACAAACTTGGCTATTATCAGCAAAAATGTAAATGAATTTCAGTTGACCCTTGAACAACACAGGTTTGAATTCCACAGGTCCACCTGTACACAGATTTTTTTCCAATAGTAAATATTGGGTTCCCCAAAAAGTTTGTTCGGTTAATGATTACGTTGTTCAATAAATTTCTTGGTGAATATGAAATACATCTTCTATTTTTACTTAAAATCAAGCGAACTTTTTGGCCAACCCAATACTTCAGTAATAAACGATCCGTGGTTGGTTGAATTATAGGATGTGGAACCCTGAATACTGAGGAACTGCATATATGGATGAACCATGGAGGGACCCACTATAAGTTATACGTGGATTTTCGACCTTTTCAACCACAAAGAAGGTTACTGCCCCTAACTGCCACAATGCTCAAGGGTCAACTGAAAACAAAGTAAAAGACTAAGACTAGATAAAAATAATGAAAACATTACTTTACAAGTAAAGATATACAGAAAGCATGATGAGAGGAAAAAAGCAGTTTATAAAACTGCATATATTCCACTTGCTATATTGTAACATGTACATGTACATACGTACACATGCACACCCACACCCATCCCAACTGCCTTAGAAAATGCTGAAAAAAATATTAACAGAGCTTTATCCCCGAGATTTTGGGTGATTTTTTTCATCATAGATTTTCTTTGTAGTTTTTGGTACTTTAACTCTTTCCCAAGGAACAAGACTCATTTTTATAAAAACCACAAAACTATTTTCAAAAGAAAAAAGTCTTAAGTTTTAATAATGATCAGCCCCAACAAAAGTAAGAGACTTACATAAAAATATAAGAATGTGATCAAGTCTAAAAAGAAGCTAAACAATGTAAGCCTGTTTCATACAATAAACTACTGGTGAAACAGACACCTTTATAAGTACAGATATTATATCATCATCATTTCTGATGGAGACAAAAATTACCATGTAAGAGTTGGAAATAGCATTTTCCATTAACTAATGTTTCTCTCATTTCTCTTCTTGCTTCTAATAAAATTTTGTGAAATTTCTATAGAACTACGTAAGTTAAAGTTGTAAAATAAAATTTAAGTTCTAACATATTTCATTTGAATTTGTGGGTTTTTTCCTAAATAACTTCTAATATTGTTTCAACTAAAATTTAAGTTTCAACATAGAAAAAAAGTCACCGCTTTTCCATAACTTGATTTGGCAGAAGTATCTCAAAGAAATATGCAATACCACGCACCCTGGCAACATCTTCTAATAACTTTTTCATTGTTCTGAGTCACATAAAAAGGTCAAGTACTCCCAAACTCTATATGTAGATACAAAACTCTAAGCAACTTATTGAAATTGGAACTCCCCTCCAAAAAATGATAAGAGCCACGTTTGGTACACACTATGAAAGTAACAAAATGACAGAAATAGTAATAGCTAACATTTACTGAACAATTAACTCTGTGATAAATACTCATTACTCTAATTACTTTACACATGTTGTTTAATTCTCACATAATATTATGAACTAGTATTATCTTCATTTTACAGATGAGAAATTGAGGTAACATTTGTCCAATCACTAGCAATAAAACCAGGATGTAAATGCCAAGCAGGCTAGCTATAGAGCTGTGCACTCTTCATCCCTATACCATGCTATAAATGTAACTAATTAAGAACTTTAAAGTAGTTTGCTGTCTTCGTTACTAAATTTCAGGTAATAAATAACAATAAGCTTTATTTAGAATAAAACCAGATATTTTAGTAATCTGATCATGTCACTGAGAATAAATAAATGGAAAAAATAAACACCCCCAAATTTCCTATTTTCATGACAAAAAAGAAAAAGGAAAAAAGCAGTCGCTATCAAAAGTAACAGTCATACCCTAACACCATACACAAAAATAAACTCAAAATGGATTAAAGACCTAAATGGAAGACCGGATACCATAAGACTCTTAGAGGAAAACATAGGCAGAACATTTTTTTTTTTAACATCTTAATTGGAGTATAATTGCTTTACAATGGTGTGTTAGTTTCTGCTGTATCACAAAGTGAATCAGCTATATGTATACATATATCCCCATATCCCCTCCCTCTTGCATCTCCCTTCCACCCTCCCTATCCCACCTCTCTAGGTGGTCACAAAGCACCGAGCTGATCTCCCTGTGCTATGCGGCTGCTTCCCACTAGCTATCTATTTAAAATTTGGTAGTGTATATATGTCCATGCCACTCTCTCACTTTGTCTCAGCTTACCCTTCTCCCTCCCCGTGTCCTCAAGTCCGTTCTCTACGTCTGCGTCTTTATTCTTGTCCTGCCCCTAGGTTCTTCAGAACCTTTTTTTTTTTTTTTAGATTCCATATATATGTGTTAGCATACGGTATTTGCTTTTCTCTTTATGACTTGATTCACTTTGTATAACAGACTCTAGGTCCATCCACCTCACTACAAATAACTCAATTTCATTTCTTTTTATGGCTGAGTAATACTGCATTGTATATATGTGCCACATCTTCTTTATCCATTCATCTGTCGATGGACCCTTAGGTTGCTTCCATGTCCTGGCTATTGCAAACAGTGCTGCAATGAACATTGTGGTACATGGTGCTTTTTGAATTATGGTTTTCTCAGGGTATGTGCCCAGTAGTGGGATTGCTGGGTCATATGGTAGTTCTATTTTAGTTTTTTAAGGAACCTCCATACTGTTGTCCACAGTGGCTATACCAATTTACATTCCCACCAACAGTGCAAGAGGGTTCCCTTTTCTCCACACCCTCTCCAGCATTATTGTTTGTAGATTTTTTTTTTCTTTATTTGCGGTACGGGGCCCTCTCACTGTTGTGGCCTCTCCGGTTTCAGAGCACAGGCTCCAGATGCGCAAGCTCAGCAGCCATGGCTCACGGGCCCAGCCGCTCCGCGGCATGTGGGATCTTCCCGGACCGGGGCACGAATCCGTGTCCCCTGCACTGGCAGCCGGATTCTCAACCACTGCACCACCAGGGAAGCCCTAGATTTTTTGATGATGGCCATTCTGACTGGTGTGAGGTGATACCACATTGTAGTTTTGATTTGCATTTCTCTAATGATTAGTGATGTTGAGCATCCTTTCATGTGTTTGTTGGCAATCTGTATATCTTCTTTGGAGAAATGTCTATTTAGGTCTTCTGCTCATTTTTGGATTGGGTTATTTTTTTGACATTGAGCTGCATGAGCTGCTTGCATAGTTTGGAGATTAATCCTTTGTCAGTTGCTTCGTTTGCAAATATTTTCTCCCATTCTGAGGGTTGTCTTTTCGTCTCGTTTATGATTTCCTTTGCTATGCAAAAGCTTTTAAGTTTCATTAGGTCCCATTTGTTTATTTTTGTTTTTATTTCCCTTTCTCTAGGTTTATTTTTGTTTTTATTTCCCTTTCTCTAGGAGGTGAAAAGATCCTTTTCAAAAAAGGATCTTGCTGTGATTTATGTCACAGAGATAGGCAGAACACTCTCTGACATAAACTGCAGCAAGATCTTTTTCAATCCACCTCCTAGAGTAATGAAAGAAAAAAAAACAAAAATAAACAAATGGGACCTAATTAAACTTAAAAGCTTTTGCACAGCAAAGGAAACCATAAACAAAATGAAAAGACAACCCTCCTGCAGCAACAAGACATTAATCTCCAAAATATACAAACAGCTCATGCAGCTCAAAAAAACAAACAACCCAATCAAAAAATGGGCAGAAGACCTAAATAGACGTTTTTCCAAAGAAGACACACAGATGGCCAAGAGGCACATGAAAGGATGCTCAACATTACTAATTATTAGAGAAGTGCAAATCAAAACTACAATGAGGTATCACCTCACACCAGTCAGAATGGCCATCATCAAAAAATCTACAAACAGGACTTCCCTGGTGGCGCAGTGGTTGGGAGTCCGCCTGCTGGTGCAGGGGATGCAGGTTCGTGCCCCGGTCCAGGAAGATCCCACATGCCACCCAGCAGCTGGGCCCGTGAGCCATGGCCGCTGAGCCCGCACGTCCGGAGCCTGTGCTCCGCAACAGGAGAGGCCACAACAGTGAGAGGCCCGCGTACCGCAAAGGGAAAAAAATAAAAAATAAAATAAAAATAAATCTACAAACAGTAAATGCTGGAGAGGGTGTAGAGAAAAGGGAACCCTCCTACACTGTTGGTGAGCATGTAAATTGGTCCAGCCACTATAGAGAACAGTATGCAGGTTCCTTAAAAAAACTAAAAATAAAGCTACCATATGATACTGCAATCCCACTCCTGGGCATATATCCAGAGAAAATCATAATTTTAAAAGATACATGCACCCCAATGTTCACTGCAGCACTATTTACAATAGCCAGGACACGTAAGCAACCTAAATGTCCATCAACAGATGAGTGGATAAAGAAGATGTGGTATATATACATATAGGAATATCAGCCATAAAAAAGAACGAAATGATGCCATTTACAGCAACATGGATGGACCTAGAGATTGTCATACTGAGTGAAGTAAGTCAAAGAAAGACAAATATCATATGATATCCCTTATATGTGGAATCTAAAAAATGGTACAAATGAACTGATCTACAAAACAGAAGTAAGAGTTATAGATGTTGGGCTTCCCTGGTGGCGCAGTGGTTGAGAGTCTGCCTGCCGACGCAGGGGACATGGGTTCATGCCCCGGTCCGGAAGGATCCCACATGCCGTGGAACGGCTGGGCCCGTGAGCCATGGCCGCTGAGCCTGCGCGTCCGGAGCCTGTGCTCCGCAACGGTAGAGGCCACAACAGTGAGAGGCCCACGTACCGCAAAAAAAAAAAAAAAAAAAA